>NC_138898.1:54089245-54705755 GCF_965194825.1 Balaenoptera physalus | reverse complement strand
GTAGTTGTGGCACATGGGCTCGGTAGTTGTGGCTCATGGGCTCTAGAGCTCAGGCTCAGTAGTTGTGGCACACAGGCTTAGTTGCTCTGCGGCATGTGGAATCTTCCTGGACCAGGGCTCGAACCCGTGTCCCCTGCATTGGCAGGTGGATTCTTAACCACAGTACCACCAGGGAAGTCCCCTCAATTCTTTTCAAAATTCTCCAGATCCCCATCCTGCTTGGAGTACAACCTCAAGTCCTTATGGTGGCTTATAATCCCCATGACCTTTGTGAGTTCACATCCTGTGACTCCTCCCCTGGCTTACTCCACTGGGGCCACACTGGCCTCCTTTCTGTTCCTGGAACCCACCAGGTGGGTTCCCGTCTGCAAGCCATTCCTACCACCCTGATTCTTCCCTCTGCCTGGGACATTGCTCCCCGATAGCCATATGATTCACTCCCTCACATCCTTCAAATCTTTGCCCAAACGTTCCTTTCTCAGTGAGACCTACCCTGATCACCCTATTTAAAAATTGCAACAATCTTGTAATCTCTACATATACATAGGGTAAAACTACATGAGGCTGGTCAAAGGACAACTGGAGAACTGTAAAGTCGACAACTCCTGGAGTTCCCATAGGCCTGGAAAATATTCGAGTTTCAACCAGGTAGGGTGGAGAGTCCTCACTGAATACACAGGACATTCGTAGAGATTCTAGAAGGGTCTAATTGGGCTAATCTATTTCTAGAGTAAAGGATATTAAAGACTTGTCCAAACAAAGCTTAAAAACATACCTTGAGAGAACTAACTTAATCTGCAAGTAACCCAACTACCTATTAGAACAAAACCTAACACTCAGTGATGTAGAATTTACAATGTCCAGCATCTGATGACATGGACATGGACATGAGAATGGGGGCGGGGGGGTGTGTGTGAAATGTGACCCGTAATCTAGAGCAAAATCAGTCAATAGAAACAGAAATGAGAGAGATGATATGCTTAAAAGACAAGACCTTTAAAGCACCTACTGTAAATATGCTCAAGGACTTAAAGGAAATTACGAGAGAAGTGTAGGATATAAAAATGTAACTAAATAGATCTTATAGAGCTGAAAAATTCAGTATGTGAAACATAAATTTCACCAGATGGGATTAATAGCAGAGGTGGATAGAAGAACAGATCAGTGAACTTGCTAACATAGTAATGGATACAATCCACAGTAAAGCACAGAAAGAAAAAGGAAAAAAACTCCACCAGATCCTCTCTGACCTGTGGGACAATATGAAGCAGTATGTGTATGTGTGCTTGTATGTAATTAAAGTCCCAGAAAAAGGAAGGTCAGGAAAGAAATGTATTTGAAGAGATAATGGCCAAAGTTTTTCATATGTGATGAAAACTATAAATCCACAGATCCAAGACACTCAAAGAATCCCAAGAAGAATAAAAATGAAACCAAACCAAGACACATCATAATCAAATTGCTGAAAACAGTGATAATGAGAAAAAGCTTTTAAAATTTGAGAGAAAAAAAGATACATTAAAAATAGAAGAACAAAGGGAATTCCCTGGTGGTCCAGTGGTTAGGACTCCATGCTTTTACCACCAAGGACCCGGGTTCGATCCCTGGTTGGGAACTAAGATCCCACAAGCTGCACAGCATGGCCAAAAAAAAAAAAAAGGTTAGAATTTTACTGCAGATTTCTTGTCAGAAACAGTGCAAATCAGAAGACACTGGAACACCATCTTTAAAGCACTAAAAGAAAAAATCCTTATCAATCTAGAAATCTATATCTAGTGAAAATAGTCTTTGAGAAAACATTTTCAAATACACAAAAGGTGAGAGAATCTGTTCCCTGCAGATAGGCACTGTAAGAAATATTAGAGAATATTCTTCAGGCAGAAAGAAATGAAAGCAGATAGAAACTTAGATGTGTACATAGGAACACAGACCACCGGAGGGGGAAATAGACGAGTTTTTCTCATTTAAAAAATTTCTTTGAAAGATAATTGACTGTTGAAAGCAAAATATGGAGAGGAGAAAACAACAAAATGTTTCTTTGACTTTTATGCAAGTTGATTGGCCATATAACTGTGTTCTGGCCAATGAAATGTGAGCAGAGGTGGTGTGTGCAGTTCTCAGGAGATGGAAGAAAGAAGGCATGCCTTTCTTCCCTCCCTTCTCCTTCTTCCTGCCTGGAGCTCCAGAAACTGTCTTGTACAAAAGGGTGACCTTTGGATATTGGGCAGCGACTTTTCCTTCCTTGGAAATGAAAGAGCAACAGATCGGGGGAGCCTGATTCTCTGACACTGTAGACGGCCAGACCAGCCCTGGACATTTCACAGTGAGAACATGTTAAGTCACTGCTCTTTGGAAGTTTTCTGTAACCCAGAGCCAAACCCAGTTCTAACTAATATGATTAGCTATTTGAAAGAGTAATGCAGTTGGTAAATCTCTGACAAGATGATCCAGAAAAAAAGAAGTCTCAATTACATAGTATAAAGATTTAGAAAGGGGACGTAACCATAAATGCAACAGAGATTATAAAGATAATAAGATAAATAATAATGAAAAACTTAATATCAATAATTTTCACACTCAGAAAAAAAATCACTAAGTCAAGAAAAAGCAGACTTGAAATAGATACTTGTACACCAGCGTTCATAGCAGCATTATTCAAGGTAGTGAAAAGGTGAAAACAGTCCAAATGTACATTGAATTAATGTGCTACATGCATACAATGGAATGTTATTCAGCCCTAAAAAGGAATGAAATTCTTTTAATTTATTTTGGCTGCATCTGCTCTTAGTTGCGGCACACATGGGGGATCTAGTTCCCCGACCAGGGATTGAACCCTGGGCCCCCTGCATTGGGAGCGCGGAGTCTTACCCACTGGACCACCAGGGAAGTCCCCAGGAATGAAATTCTGACACACACTACAACATGGATATACCTTGAAGACATTATACTAAGTAAAATAAGTCAGACACAAAGGGAAAAATATTGTATGATTTTTCTTAGATGAGGTGCCTAGAATAGTCACACTCATTGAGACAGAAAGTAGAATAGAGGTTACCAAGGCCTGGGAACAGGGACGAAATTGAGACTTAGTGTTTAATGGGGACAGAGTTTCAGTCTGGGAAGATGAGCAAGTTCTGGAGACAGATGGAGGTGATGGTTGCACAATAATATGAATGTGCTTAATGTCACCGAATGGTACACTTAAAAGTGGTTAAAATGGTAAATTTTATGTTTCTGTTACTGGAATAAAAAAATATATATTTCTTTTTAGGTGTTTTGGAACATGAGGATTTTTTGCAGTATAGCTAGGCCTCCATGTAGAAATGGAACGCTGGCCCTGATGTTCTAAACACTCGAGCTTTGTGACTTCTGCTCTGTCCTTGTCCTATCTTGGCATTTATACAGTTGGAAGAAAGAATGGGTGCAAATGTATGATATAATAGCAGTCAGCCATTAGGAAGGGCAAGCATAGCATCCATTCCCAGTGGGAAGCCTGTTAATAAAGAAGAGAGAAGCCTCTGGAACTGAATGACTCCACTTTGCCACCGGGCCATTTTCTCTCATGAACTGGCCGTGAGGTCTGTTCAGCTGCCCTGTGTAACCAAGGTCGGCTTTTAGCGTGTCTGGTGGGGATGATGTTTCTGGCCCCAGGCTGTGAGCAGGGCTCCCGTGAAACCAGCTCCCACTGCCTGCCTTTTGGAGCCTCTGTCCCAGGAGGCTGTTCTCTCATGCCAGCCCCTACCTTCAGAATCCCCTGAACCTCAAAAATGTGCAGGAAGTCCCTCCGCTGCGGGCACATTCCAGATCCCTGTGTAGGGCGGCTGCACCCAGATTCCAAAGAGAGCCTTGCAAAGCCACCTCCCAAGCGTTTCTGCCTCCTCCTGACTTTGAGCCATGGTGCCCTCAGGCAGGGATGTGTCTGCATCTGTGCATGACATCATTGGTGGATGAGAGGTAGGCTCCTTTCTCTTCGCAAGCATGTTTCTGCAGCGCCCTGGTTCTATCTGTGAAAGCAGACAGAAGTGGGTGGGGGCGTCCTGCCGATGTGCTCTGTGCAGGGCCGCCTCTGCCAGGGCAGCTCCGGCACACACACGCCTCCTCTTGACATGGCCCCACCCTGCCTGTCCTGTTTAATTGCCTCACGTCCCCTCTGCCCTGCGCCCATCTGGCCTGCTCAACCTCCCTGGAACAGCCCACCTGCTCGGACCTCTCTCTGGGACATTTGTCCTTGCGGCTCCTGGACACTGGTTCTACTGACCCCGCTGTTAGAGTTCCCCAGAGAAACAGAACCAACAGGTGTGTGCATAGTAGATGGATTAATAGATAGATAGATAATATAAATAGATGGATCTAGATCTATCTAGAGGTATCTGTATATCTAGATCTATCCATCCATCAATCCATCTATTTATTTATCCATCCACCCATCCACCCATCCACAGGGAGATTTATTTTAAGGAATTGGCCCACACTATTGCGAGGCTGGCAGATCTGAAGTCTGCAGGGCAGGTGGCAGGCTGGAGACCCAGAGAAGAATTGATATTGAGCCCAAACAGGGCATGTTTAAATCAAATGCAGTCAACCCTTTAAGCAGTGCTGGGCTCACCCTCCCCGTCTGCCTGGCTTGGGTTCCTGTGCTTTCTCTGACCCTCTCTCTGTCCTGCACCCCCCGCCCCCTGTCACAGCCCTCCACCCTCTTCCCTGCCCTGCTAATTCCTCTCCTCCGCCATGGATGACATTCACTTGATTGATGGGAGAAGCCCCGGGTTTGTGAGTTGGGCAGATCCGGGTTCAGGCCGGGCAGATCCGGGTTCAGGCCCAGCAGCTCCGTTCTGAGTTGGTGACGTTGAACAAGTCCCTTCAGCCCTGAGCCTCGGGCTCCACTGTGAGGTGGTGAAGTCCGCCTCTCGTCCCTTGAAGCCCCTGGTGGGGCGGGCGCCTCCTTGGCTTGGACGTCCTTTTCTCTCCCGTGACCGAGCGCTGCCTCCTCCCTCACGGGGAGCCCCCCCCCAGCCCCCCAGCCGTGAACATGGGTTGGAAGACTCAGTGTTGGTGTGTCGGTCAGGGTCTCCCGAGAAACAGCCAAGGGGATATGTGTTTACAGAGGGAGGTTGTGCGGACCGGAGGGAGGTTGTGCGGACCGGAAAGTCAGAAATCCACGGGGGAGGCGGCAGCTGGAGAGTCAGGCGAGTCCACGAGTCCAAGTTGCTGTCTAGTCTGAACGCAGAACTCCTTCCCCCTCGGGGGACCTCAGTCTTTTCTCTTAAGGCCTTCAACTGATTGGGTGAGGCCCACCCACATTAGGGAAGATGGTCTGCTTGAGCCAGAGGCTGTGGATTTAAATGTTAAGCACGTCTGAAAAACACCCGCACAGCAACATTCAGACTGATGTTTGACCACACAGCTGGGCGACATGGCCTTGTCAGGTTGACACATGAAGTTAATCTTCACACCCTCCTGCAAGACTCACCTCCGATATTGCTGTTGTGAACTGGCTGACATACCAGGTATTGTGTGAAGTGCTTTCTTTGGCTTGTTTGATTTAATTCTCATAATAACTGTATGAAGTAGATTCTATTTTGAGTCTCATAAAGCAGAGCTCTTATGTTGAGAGAGGTTGAGTAACTAGCCCAAGGTTGCACAGTGAGCTGTGGTTTGAAGTCGGGCAGTCCCACTGCAGAGCCCACCACTTTGGCTTCACACAGTCCTGCTGCCTCTTCCAGAATCCCCAAGAGACTCTGCCCCCTTCCCTGAGCCCTACCGAGACTTGCAGGTCCTCGAGGCTTATCCCCTCCTCTGCCAATGCCTTCTCCCCCTTCCCTGCTTGTTGGGAGCAGGTAGCAGGTTTGTTGAATATAACCGAAGTCCAGAATTGCCTGTGGCCAGGCATCTGTGACTCCACCTTGAGCCAGGGAGGACGGAGACCTGCCAGCTCTCTGCTGTGTCCCTGTCCTGGCGGCCGGGGCACTCCTGCATGGTCACCATCCCTGTCTGGGCACTGGTGGGGCCACAGTCCTGCAAATGGCACTGTGACCGTAGGCTCAGCTGATAAGGCGTCAGGAGGAAGATCAGCTCTGGGCTGCTTAGTCAAGCGAGGTTGGCCCCCTCTCCCTCGCAGGGCCCTGTGGCCCGGCCACAGGGGAGAACACGACTTCCGCCTTCTCGGGATACTTGAGCAGCCCAGGAATGAGGTTTTACGCTGTCCTGGCAACGCTGCCCTGGGCCTTTGGAATTAGCATTCTGTCCCCAACCTCCCTGAATCTCAGGAACCAGCGATCTCTCTCCTGCCCAGCCCTGCGCTGTGTTCGCCCATTGCCCTGGGCACCAGCATGCCAGCCCTGTTCCCCGATTCTTGGATGACGGACCGCCCGGCCTTGGTCCTGTTGCCTGCCTGCCGGAGGCCTGGCCCATCCTAGGGTTGTGGCCGGAGCAGCTACCACTGCAAGAACAGGGTGACACTGCAGGCCAACCTGCCTCCTTCCTGTAGTGGGTTGAACAGTGTCCCCCCAGCTCCAGACCCCTGGTCCCTGTGAATGTGACCTTATTTGGAAAAGGGGTCTTTGTAGATGTCATTAACTTGAAATCATAAGATCCTCTTGGGTTGTCTGGGTGGGCCTTAAATTCAATGACAGTTGTCCTTATAAGAGTGAGACAGAGGGAGATTGGAGACCCCGAGACAGAGGGGCCACTTGAGGATGGAGGCAGAGACTGGAGCCACGCAGCCCCCACCCCAAGGAATGCCGGGAGGCCCCAGAAGCTGGGAGAGACAAGGAAGGGTCCTCCTCCAGAGCTTCTGGAGGGAGCACAGCCCTGCTGACACCTTGATCTTGGACTTCTTGCCTCCACAGCTGTGAGAGAATTAAATTTCTATTGTCTTAAGCCACCAAATTTGTGGTAATTTGTTACAGCAGCCCCAGGACACCAGTACCTCACCCAGTCATGGGTGTGGGTCAGGGAAGCAAGACCAGCCCTGGCCTGGCCTGGGAGCTTGATCCCCGCCAGCCTGCTGCCCGGCCGCACAGTACCCGGTATGTACCTGGGACCAAGCACAGACGAGCAGATTGGGACAGGATGGAACTGGAGTAAACTGAATGCCGCTGATTTAGAAGGTGGCATTTGGGGACTCACCTGAGTTCAGATCCTTCCTGGAGTGTTTGTTGGCTAAACATTTTTTCCCCAAAGGGTGGGTAAGGATTGAATGAGGTAATAAATGGAAAATGCCAGACACAGAGCAAGCGATAGTTAATAGTACTTATTACTATCAGGGTGGAGCCGAGAGAATGGTGGGCCTGGGAATCTAGACCCCCTTCTGCACTGGAAACGCTCTGGACCTTCAGGACCTGCCCCCTGTCTCGGTACCTGCCTCTGTGCCAGGGGCCAATGTGTCCTGTCCCCCTGCCGCCCAGCACTACCATGAGAATCAAAGGAAGGAGTATAGGCACAAATCTCTTGCAAACCATACAGTATTTCATAAACCCAAGATGCTTGCACTATGATTTACACCGTGTTTATCTGTGTCCTGATGCATCTATACCCTATGTCTTTGAACGTGGCTCCGTGTAACTCAAGAAGGGAGGAAAAGGTGGTTTCCAAGCTTTTAATGTTTCCAGGATTTAAAATGTGCTTAAAGAAACTTGGCTTTCAAACAAGCAGGCTCAAACTGCAGACGCACGGTCCTGTTCAGTGGCACTGGCTTTTGCAGCTCGGTTCCTGCTCCCCTCCATCCTCTTGTGATCACCGACTGGCTTCCAGCAGCAGGTGTAGGAGAGGGGGACAGTCTGGACAGAAGCTCCCAGGCTCGGCAACCCAGCTGCCCCAGTACCAGCCCTCCTGCACCGATCTCTGCTTTCCAGATGTTGAGAGCCTTCGAAGAGCGAGCCACACACTTAATTTTAAATTGCGTAATGGTAAATAACAGAAGCAGCCCCAATTGCTAGGGGAACACAGAGAGGATCCACTTCTTAGTCCTGGGGAAGCGGATAAAAGTTCCCAGCTTTCCTTGGTGCCATTCCCGTGATGAATCTCATCGCAGGAACTGCACATTCCTGTCCCTTGGTATCCCTGGCTGGAGAGGTGCAAAAGGGGCACTTGTGCAGGGTGGGGTGAAAGAGCCAGAAAAATGACCAGGCAGAGGAAGTGGAAAGTTTTAAATAGGTTTGGTGTTTTTTTCCACTTGCATATTTATAAGCTTATGATATAATAATAATTATTATTATTGTTGTAAAATACACATAAAAATTTACCATCTGTATTAGTTTGCTAGGGCTGTCATAACAAAGTACTACAGACTAGGCAGCTTAAACAACAGAAATTTATTTTCTCAAAGTTCTGGGAGCTAGAAATCCGAGATCAAGATGTTGGTGGGATTGGTTTCTTCTGAGGCCACTCTCCTTGGCTTGTAGATGGCTGTCTTCTCCTTGTGTTTCTTCACATCATCTTCCTCTGTACGTGTAAGTGTCCAAATTTCCTCTTCTTAGAAAGACAAATACCATGTGATATCACTTATATGTGGAATCTAAGATATGACACAAATGAACCTATCTATGAAACAAAAACAGAATCACGGACATAGAGAACAGACCAGTGGTTGCCAAGGGGGAGGGGGGTAGGGAGGGATGGAGTGGGAGGTTAGGGTTAGCAGATGCAAACTATTATATATAGGATAGATCAACAACAAGGTCCTACTGTATAGCACTGAGAAACTATATTCAATATCCTATGATAAACCAAAATGGAAAAGAATTAAAAAAAAAAAGAATGTACAAATTTCCTCTTCTTCTAAGGACACCAGTCACATTGGATCATGGCCCACCCTAATGACCCCATTTTAACGTAATCACCCCTTTAAAGAACTTATCTACAAATTCAGTCATATTCTAAGGTACTGGGGATTAGGATCTCAACATATGAATCCTGAGGGGACAGAATTCAGCCTGTAATGCTACAAACTGCTAAGAAGACCTATAACTAACCATGACTAAGAGTGGGAGGGTCCGGACAGAAAAGAGGGCATCTAGATCTACTTGCTCCTTCCATGGGGCTCCTCCTGCCCCATGATTATGTCTAAGAGAGTGTGTGGGTGTGGCCTCAAATTATGACACTATTCCCAGAAAAGTGTAAATATATGGCCATCAAGAGCAATAAGACTCTAGCACCAAAGGCTACCGTGAGTGTGTAAAGAGTTGGCAGTTAGTCAGGAGCACACTTTGCAAATATCTCGGAGTCTTACATAAGGCTCTGCTGCTCCCTGCACATGAGAGAGCTTGGGTCACTCAGATAACCCCATCATATCACTGGAGTGGCGAGTTCTCATCACAGCTTGTGTAAGGACCTTGTCATGGAGCATCGGAACATGAAGAATAACTGGGAACAGCAGGGAGATCCAGAAAATACTCTGCTGGTTGTGTGCAGGCTGGGTGCAACAGCTTAGAGCTTCTCAGTGTGGGTGGTGCTGGAGACTTTCTCCTGGAGGTTTTCTATGTTTGAAAAAAAATTATTACTTATTGGCCGTGCAATCACGTTATCTGGCTCGCACACTTTCTGAGTAGTGTTAATGATAGTTTGATACCATCATGTGCCTAAATATACACGTATCATCATAACAAGTTTACAGGGTTCTACCACGGTGGGAACGGATGGAGGCAGATTCATCATGCGAGTGACTGCCACCGGAGGGCTCCAGGGTGAAAGTCAGCGGCACTCCAACAGGGTGGAAACTACTATCCCTAATAATGGTTTGCTAAGTGAAGGTTTGATGCTGAATGTTGAGATTTCCAGCCTCTTCCCTTCTCAGCTGAGGGGCAGCCAGGCTGGAAGAGCCTTTTCTAGAAAACCTGATTAAGGAGAAACATGTGGAAATACCTAGAAGGGAGTCCCCTACAAAACAACCTGGCCAGAACCTTCTGTAGCAATACATGATCATAAGAATCCCCTGGGGAGGTTTGAAATGCCCCCCTGTACTCCTCCCCATCCCCAAACGGTTACCTCAGAATTTCTGAGGATGGGGTCATGTCATTAGTGTCCACAAGCCTCCCGAGGGATTACAGCGTGTGGCCGGGTCTGAGAACCACTGTGTAAAGGGGAGCCTGTGGTTGACAAACCCTGGATTTTTAGTGACTCCCCTGGACTGTGAATGGACAGCTAGGGCCGACCAGACAGGTAAGAAGAGCCTCTAACTTGAAAAAGGCCAAAACAACCAGAAAAACGGGAGATGATGCAAAAGGACATTTTAAAAAATCTATCTTCAGCATCTTCAGAGAGGTGAGAAGTTATTATACTGGTGACATGAGAAAAGGATGAGATTTAAAAGTTCAGAAGACAGAAAAATCCTCGGACAGTAAAACATGACAGCAGAATTATTATTATTGTGCAAGGTTTTTGAAGAGAAAAAAAGGATAGAAAGTAAAATCTCAATAAAAGATGGAAAGGTAAAGTTGAGGAAATCTCTCAGAATGTTGAGCAAAAAAATTAAAGACAAAAAAGAAAGTCACAGAGATGGAAAATAGAGACAAGAAAATGAGATGAACCATTCAAGAGGTCTGGCATCCAAGTAATAAGTGTTTCAGAAAGAGCACAGGGAAAACAGAAGAGAGAAATCCTCAAAGAAACAATTCCAGAAAGTTTCCCAGAAACGACAAACGTGAGTCTCCAGATGGAGAGGGACCAGCAAATGCCCAATACAATGGATGAGCACAATGGACCACCACCAAGATCTAGCCCCGGGGAAGTTTCAGAGCTACAGAGAGACCTTCCAGAGAGAAAACAGGTTTCATACCGAGGACCAAGAGTCAGAATGGCACCAATGCTGGAAGCCATAAGATGCTTGGCAACTCTATAGCTGTTGGCAAAGTGCTTTATTTCTCTTGGCTTGAGCTCCTTGTCTGTAAAATGGGCACGATGCTGTGTAACCCAAGTTTCCTCAGGCCTTTCTAGAGCATTTAAAAAAAAAAAATTTATTTATTTTATGTATTTATTTTTGGCTGTGTTGGGTCTTCATTGCTGCATGCGGGCTTTCTCTAGTTGCGGCGAGCGGGAGCGGGCTTCTCATTGCGATGGTTTCTCTTGTGGAGCATGGGCTCTAGGCGCGCGGGCTCAGTAGTTGTGCCGCATGGGCTTTAGAGCACAGGCTAAGGAGTTGTGGTGCATGGGCTTAGTTGCTCTACGGCATGTGGGATCTTCCCGGACCAGGGCTCGAACCTGTGTCCCCTGCATTGGCAGGCAGATTCTTAATCACTGTGCCACCAGGGAAGTCCCTCTAGAGCATTTTTAAAACAAAAGTGACCCGATTCCTCCCCTCTCTCACCCGCCCTAGTTAACATCGATCTCCATCCTCCTTTGGTGTCTGTCCTTGGGGGTCTCCAGCAGCTCTCAGCTCTCACTAAAGCTTTGCTCTGCTCCGCTGTGAAGTGGGTGAGAGCCCCTTCTGCCCTTTGCCTTTTGTGTCTACACTGTTGGAGGTGGTGCTAATTGTACCCTGACTTACAGAGTTTGGGAGGAAACTGTATGAGTTTCCTGGGGCTGCTATAACAAATGACGGTAAACTTGGTGGCTTCAACCAACAGAAATTTATTCTCTCCCAGTCTGGAGGTCAAAAGTCAGAAATCAAGGTGATGTCAGGGCTGCGCTCCCTCTGGAGGCTCCAGGGGAGGATTCTTCTTGCCTCTTCCAGCTTCTGGTGACTCCCGGCCATGCTTGGCCTTCCTTGGCTTGTAGAGGCATCTCTCCAATCACTGTCTCTGTCTCCCCATGCCTCTCTTCTCCCTGTGTGTGTGTCCTCGCCTCTTCTTATAAGGACACTGGTCATTGGATTTGGGGCCCACCCTATTCCAGTATGACCTCATCTTAACTAATTACCTCTGCTAAAACCCTATTTCCAAATAAGGTCACATTCTGAGGTTCTAGGTGGACACGAGTTTTGGGGGTACACTCTTCAATCCACTACACAGCTCTTATGCAGTTTTTCTCACACTTACTCCAAAGTTCCTCACCATTACCCACAGGGTGGGATGGGAGCAGCAGTCCAGCAGGAGGTGGGCCAGGTGACAAATCTAGTGACAGACACCATGCTTTATCCCCCATCCTCTCTCTCAGCCAAGCTCTTGCTGGGTCAACCAACCTTACTTCAAAATGTGATTGCCCCCCAGGACTGGTCCTCCCTGGCCCCATGGTGTCATAAATACGCCCATCACATATTTTAGCTTTGGGTTCAAGCCAGAGCCTCTATTATAAGTGTAGATAGAAAAAGCTATAAACTCATAAGCATTACATTAAAGTGTTACTTATTCTGCTTATTAAAAGTAATGGGGAGCTCAACTATTTCACATAAATCTTTTTTTTTTTTAATATTTATTTATTTGGCTACACCGGATCTTAGCTGCCCCATGCAGGATCTTTTAGTTTCGGCATACCAACTCTTAGTTGCGGCATGTGGGATCTAGTTTCCTGACCAGGGATTGAACCCAGGTCCCCTGCATTGGGAGTGCGGAGTCTTAGCCACTGGACCACCAGGAAAGTCCCCCACATACTTCTTATCTCTTTTAATTCCCACATGCATTCGTTCAATAAGGTGTTATTGGGCTATGTACCAGGCACAGCAGGATTTAGAATCTAATCTATATACACGACTAGATTGAAGACTCCTGGATTATAGAGGAGTCTGCAAGGGATTTTGGTTATCTTCTCTAATCGATCTTCTTTTGTTTTGCCCAGACATCTGATTCTCTGCCAGCGTGAAGACAGCTGCCCAAGACTTGTCACCAGCCAACAGGATGGAGGAAGTCAATGGTGAAAAAAAATGTGGGTAGATTCTTACAAACTCACCCTCATCAGCTGAAAGAAGAAAGGACTCAAAGCTTGTAATCAAAGCCTGGGACACATGAGCAGGTAAGAGAGGGGAATCCCTTCTACCAGCGGGTGGTTCTCCAAGAGAATTGCCCACCTGACAACCAAAAATAATGTGGTGCTCCATCCATACAGACCCAGTCACGGTTGTCACCCCAGTGACTTCTAATAGCTCAGAGCAGAGGTCCTCACTGATCAGGTGATCATGCGTGTGAGGGTGGGCGAGGATGACAGGATGGGGCCAGCAAGGCTTTCCGAAAGCTTTTGTAGTTTGTATGGACGCATTCTGATTCACACTGTGTCCGGGTGGAAGTTCTACACATATCACAGATGAAGAGAAAACCTTGGCAGATCTAGTGGCAACCCGGGTTGGATGGTTGGAGAAAGCATCTTCCCTGTATGTGCAGGGTATCAGGCACCTTTATGCTGGGTGTGGAGAAGAAGGGACCCAGGACCCTCCAGCAACTCCCCACCAGGTCTGGGGGAGAATGAGAATGTAGTTACCTCCTTTGTAGAACTCTCCCTCACGTGCAATCTGTCACCAAGCTTAATTAATTTCATTGTCTTTTCCTTTCTTTCTTCTCCCCCTCTCCCTCCCCCTCCCCCTCCTCCCCCTTCTTCGTCTTCTTTTTACCATCATAACAAAATTTTATTAGTAATCATCAAATACAGTGTTCAGATTTCCCTGGTTCTCTCAAAATCTTTTCTAAAATTAATTAATTACTTAATTTATTTTTGGCTGCGTGGGGTCTTCGTTGCTGCGCGCGGTCTTTTCTCTAGTTGCGGCGAGCAGGGGCTACTCCTCGTTGCAGTGCGCAGACTTCTCATTGCAGTGGCTTCTCCTGTTGCAAAGCATGGGCTCTAGAGTGCAGGCTCAGTAGTTGTGGCGCATGGGCTTAGCTGCTCCACAGCATGTGGGATCTTCCTGGACAGGGCTCGAACCCGTGTCCCCTGCATTGGCAGGTGGATTCTTAACCACTGCACCACCAGGGAAGCCCTCATAAAATCTTATACAGTTGATTGGTTTGAATCAAGATCTCGTTACCTCAATAAAAAATAAACCAAAAAAAAAGGAGACATAAGAGCTACCTCAACCAATTACAACACATAGGCCTCACTTGGATCTTGATTCCAATTTTTTAACCCATCCCCTTCTCTTGGCATCTTTCCCAGCTACTACAAGCCCCTTAAAGGCAGAGATGGTGTATCATTGTACACCCAGGACCTAACGCACATTGCCAGGTACATCATCCTCAATCCCAAGGGTTTATGGAATGACTCACGCCCTAACCTGGAGATTGAGGACGTTCAACAGCAGGGAATGCTGCCTAACTGCTTCCAGAAGACATACAAAAGAGAAGGAGGGAGGTGGGTATGATCATTCCCTGTGTCTAAAAATCTGACATGACTAATTGATTTATAATGTCAAAGTCACCAGAAACGGTGGGTGGACTGAAATGATTTGCAGAGGGGAGGAAAAGCACAGATAGGCAATCTTTCAGATTATTGAAGGAGATGAGGAATGGGGAGCTCGGGGTAGCATTAAATGGGGGGTAGGTGCACAGTTAGCACTGTCTCCAAGGGCTGCCTGTCCAGCTGGGTTGGTCGACAGAGGAGGCAGGGCCACCTGGAAGCTCACAGAGGGTGGTGCCTGGGCCGCTCAGAGCTTCGTGGCCGCGGGAGTCTGATCAGGTTTTGAATGTGAACTCTGTCCCTAGCCCATTGTCTGACTTTGGACATGTCACTCTCCAACCCCAGTTTCACATCTCTAAAATAGGGACAATGATATCTACCTCAGAGGGTTGTGGTAAGGACCAAAAAGGTCACAAGTGAAAGCGTCCAGTGGTTTCTGGCACATTCGCTCAATGTAAGTTTCCTATTCTTATCTCACTGACTGGCTTGTGCCGTGCACTCTGCTCTTCTGAACCTCAATTTCTTCACCTGCAAAAATGGAATATGTGAGAGAGCCTGGCACATAGTTGAAGCTCAATAAAGGTTTATTTTTAACTTTTTATGACGTTTATTTTGAAACAGTTTTAAAGTTGCAAAAAGTACTAGAGTGTTCCCCTATACCGTACACCCAAGCTTCCTCTAATGTTAACATCGTGCCTAATCATATCAATAGTACAATGATCCAAACCAGGAAATTAACACCTCACAACTCAACGCCATTAACTAAACTCCAGAAACTATTCGTTTCCCAAGAAGGCCTTTTCTGTTCCAGGTTCCAAATCAGGATCCAGAGTTGTTGTATCCTTTAGTTTTCTGTGACTCGTGACAGTTTCTCAGTCTTTTTTTTGTCTTTCATGACCTTGACACTTTGGATGGGTACTGGTAAATAACTTGGAAAAACACTTCTCAATTTGGGTTCATCTGATGTTTTCTCATGATTAGATGGAGGTTATGCACTTTTTGCAGAAAAACCATGGCAAAGACACTGTGTTACTTTTTGGTTTTCTTTTTTCTTTATTATGGTAAAATACACAACATAAAATTTACCATTTGAACCATTTTAAAGTGTATAGTTCAGTGGCATTCAGTACTTTCACAGTGTTGTGTTACCACCACCATCTAGTTGGGGAACATTTCCATCACCCGCCAAAGAAGCCCCTCACCCACTAGCACTCCCTCCTCATTCCCATCACCCCCACTCCCTGGCAATCACTAATTTGCTTTCTGTCTCTATGTCTTTGCCTATTCTGGACATTTCATATATATGGAATCATACAATATGCAGTCTTTCCTGACTGGCTTTTTTCACTTAGCATCATGTTTTCAAGGTTCACCTGGGTTGCAACATGAATCAGCATGCCACTCCTTTTTATGGCTGAATAGTATTCCATGATATAGACAAGCCACATTTTATTGATACTTTATTTTCTAATTCAACAGTGAAACCTGGCGAGGCAAGGAGGGCGCAGATCCCCATGACTGGCAGGAGGTACTGTGAAGTGTGCGGAGGAGAAGGGTCAGGACTGGTGCCCTGGGGAGCAGAGGACTGTACTTCACGTTGCAGACAATGCTCGAGAGGCCACTGTCACACTGCCGCGGGAGTAGCAGACTCCTTTGAAAACTTCATTTGTGGAAAGGGAAAAACAGTTATTCAGGAGGAGGGGGAGACGACCCAAGGATGGGAAGGGAAACTCTCCCTGGGGCTGGAGGAGTTGCTTCTCAGTGTCACCAGCTTTCTAGGGCCAACCACGGCGCCCTGGAGGCCCGCCAGGCTGGGCCAGCAGAGGCTGGGGCTTGGATTGCACTGCGGTGGTCGCCCCAAACGCGCTCAGGGAGGGCCTAGGGCCCCGGGTGACACTTGCTCATTGCTTATGAAGAAAGGGGACCCTCCCTTTAGGCACATGCAATAGTTGCAAACTTCCATTTATAAACAAGGTGTGCCGAGCAGGAGGGCAAACATTTTCATGTCCCAAACGTCACACCCCAGTTGCTCCTTAACTAGCAGATGCCCTTAGGTTCCCCGGAGCGGGTCTGAGGGGTGTCGAGCCGCGGGGAACGGTGGTCTCTCAACGTGCCCACAGCTCCCCAGCCCCGCAGTCCCGCAACAACCCCGCCCCCGCCCCCGCTAGTGCTTGCAGCCCGCGGCCTGGACGCAGCGCGGCCTCGGGCGGAGGGCGGTGCCTCAGCGCGCGGCCCGCCCCCGTCCCGCAGCCCTGCTGTCCTGGCGCGCGCACTGTGCGCGTACCCGGGCCTGGCGGCGACGTGCGCGGGCCGCGCGTGCGCGCTGTGGTGGGGCGAGGGGCGGCGCGGGCGCGAGTCTGTCAGTGACAGCGGGAGGGTGAGAGGGAGGGGGCTGGAGATGGTGGCGGCGGCGGCGGCTCTTCCGACATGAGGCAGTAGCATCGCGGGGCTCGGCTGCGGCTGCGGCCGCGGCGGCATCTCTAGCTCGGGAGGCCGCCCCAGGCGTGGGCGGGCGGGCGTCCCGGGAGCGGGCTCTGCGGCAGCGCCGCGCACGGGCCGCCGGCTGAGGGGCCCGCGCCCGCCGCGCCCTGCGCTCGGCGCCCCGCGGCTCCGGGGCGCGGGGTTGGCCCCGGAGGCCGGGAGGGGCGGCGCGGCCGGGTCAGGCCCCGCTAGACGAGCCGCGCCAACGGGGGCGGCCGCAGCGCCGCGGGATCCGCAAACTTGCGCCGGGCCTCGCAGCCCGCCCGCCGCCCGCAGAGCAGCCGAGCGCGAGGGCGCCGGGCGCGGGGCGGGGGTCCGGCCGTCGGCCTTGAAGCGGCCGAGGCGCCGCTCTGTGCGCAGCATGAGGGGCCCGCGGCCGCCGCCGGGAGAGCTGTGTTTGCCAGAGCGGCCCGCGGCGTGAGAGGGCTCGGCTGGACTTTCCCTCCGGAGCCGGCGGCGGAGCAGGCGAGTTCGCGCGTAGGAAAAGCACCGCGGGCTCGGGCGGCGCTGGACGGGCGCGGGGGCAGCCCCCGCTCGGACCCCCGGGTGTTCTAGGTCCGGCCCCGGTGGCTGTGGTTGGCCTCGAGGGGGGACTGTGGAGTGGCGCTCAGACATTACCCGGTTGTTGTGAGCAGACGGTGCCTTTCCCAGCAGACGGCCGGGGCCCCCACTTAGGAAACCGGTAGAGCTCGTGGCCTTCAGGTGTGCGTACCTGCAGGAACAGATCCCAGTGTAACTCTGGTTGTCTCGCTGACAGGTCCCGGTGACCCCGGCCGGGAGGCTTCCGAGCGCTCGGCAACATGGCTTCCCCGCCCCACCAGCAGCTGCTGCAGCACCACAGCACCGAGGTGAGTTGTGACTCCAGCGGAGACAGCAACAGCGTGAGGGTCAAAATCAACCCCAAGCAGCTGTCCTCCAACAGCCACCCAAAACACTGCAAGTACAGCATCTCCTCCAGCTGTAGCAGCTCCGGGGACTCAGGGGGTGTCCCCCGGAGAATGGGCGCCGGAGGCCGCCTGCGCAGGAAAAAGAAGCTGCCTCAGCTGTTCGAGAGGGCCTCCAGCCGGTGGTGGGACCCCAAATTCGACTCCATGAACCTGGAGGAGGCTTGCATGGAGCGCTGCTTCCCGCAGACCCAGCGCCGCTTCCGGTATGCGCTCTTCTACATTGGCTTCGCCTGCCTTCTCTGGAGCATCTATTTTGGGGTCCACATGAGATCCAAACTGACTGTCATGGTAGCCCCTGCTCTGTGCTTCCTCGTGGTGTGTGTGGGCTTTTTTCTGTTTACCTTCACCAAGCTGTACTCCCGGCATTACGTGTGGACCTCGCTGGTTCTCACCCTCCTGGTGTTCGCCCTGACCCTGGCTGCCCAGTTTCAGGTTTTGACACCCCTCTCAGGACGAGTTGACAGCTTCAATCATACTCGGGCAGCCAGGCCCACAGACACTTGCTTATCTCAAGTGGGGAACTTTTCCATGTGCATTGAAGTGCTCTTTTTGCTCTACACCGTCATGCACTTACCTTTGTACTTGAGCTTGATTTTGGGAGTGGCCTATTCTGTTCTTTTTGAGACCTTTGGCTATCATTTCCAAGACAAAGCCTGCTTCCCCTCACCTGGAGCAGAGGGCCTGCACTGGGAGCTGCTGAGCCGAGCCCTGCTCCACGTCTGCATTCATGCCATTGGGATCCACCTGTTCATCATGTCCCAGGTGAGATCCAGGAGCACCTTCCTTAAGGTGGGCCAGTCAATTATGCATGGAAAGGATCTGGAAGTGGAAAAAGCCCTGAAAGAGAGGATGATTCATTCTGTGATGCCAAGAATCATAGCTGATGACTTGATGAAGCAGGGGGACGAGGAGAGCGAGAATTCTGTCAAAAGGCACGCCACCTCCAGCCCCAAGAACAGGAAGAAAAAGTCTTCCATACAGAAAGCCCCTATTGCCTTCCGCCCGTTTAAAATGCAGCAGATCGAAGAAGTCAGTATTTTATTCGCAGATATCGTGGGCTTCACCAAGATGAGTGCCAATAAGTCTGCCCATGCCCTGGTGGGGCTCCTCAACGATCTGTTCGGCCGCTTCGACCGGTTGTGCGAGGAGACCAAGTGTGAGAAAATCAGCACCCTGGGAGACTGCTACTATTGTGTGGCCGGATGTCCCGAGCCTCGGGCCGACCATGCCTACTGCTGCATCGAAATGGGCTTGGGCATGATAAGGGCTATCGAGCAGTTCTGCCAAGAGAAGAAAGAGATGGTGAACATGCGCGTCGGGGTTCACACAGGGACTGTCTTGTGCGGCATCTTGGGCATGAGGAGGTTTAAATTCGACGTGTGGTCCAATGACGTGAACTTGGCCAATCTCATGGAGCAGCTGGGAGTGGCTGGCAAGGTTCACATTTCCGAGGCCACCGCAAAATACCTAGATGACCGGTACGAAATGGAAGATGGGAAGGTTACTGAACGCCTCGGCCAGAACGTTGTTGCTGACCAGTTGAAAGGTATGTGCATTTCTTTGCCTCGTCATCTCCCTGCCCAATCCCATTTGTGTTGGAAAAACAAAACAGTCTCTTTCCACTGTCAGCATCTGGAGGCAGATCAGTTGTTCTCGGACACCTTGTCATGGGGGCATCTCAGGACCAGTGGGACTTTTCCCCCAGTGAGTGAGGTATCACAGATCTGTTCACACCCTGACAGTGCTGACATAGATGACACCATTTTTTGAAGGAAGGAGAACTTTGACAATATGTATCCTGCCAGTCGGCTGTTAATGTTTCTGAGATTCTGGGGCAGGTCTGATGAGTGTGAGGGGATTGGAGCCCTTCAGTGGTCAAAACTTTGAAGCACCATAAAAAATTGCCTTTGTGATCCATTTGGTCGCCCTGAAGCCCCATTAAAACGTTTTTCTATGCCTTTTTCCAAAAAATGTGAAGAATAAAACTTTTCTCCTCTCTGGGCCTCACTTTGCTGGGATAAGGAAGTCGGCTCAGCCCTGCAAGACCCTTGAGAATTAGATGAAATTATGTACCCCTAAGTGCACACTGCCTTTTGCCTAGATCTCTTTTTAAAAAATGTTTGCATTTTTAGCTTTCATTTATTTAACAATGCTTTCTTGTCATGGTATTTGTCTTACCTTATAGACTGCAGCATTTTAGAATATTGAACTTCTCAAACCACCAGATGATTTGAAAGTTTAGACCCCCTCCCCCAACCCCTCAGATGTGTCCCTGTCTTAAGCTCCTTACTGCTATTCTTTATGTTTTCACTGAGCTGCTTCTTTTATTTTATTTTTCTTATTTTCACTTAGGGCAAAAATCTTTGAGGTCTGGGAAATGATGTATAAGTAAGTGGGATCAAAAGTAAGAATTCTAAGTAACTAACATCCTCTCCCCTCCTTTTTAAAAATTGTCCTTATATTTTACTAAAGTCTTCTGGATTGAGGGGAACATCTATTTTGGAAGTATGTAGAGAAAATAACATTAATTTTTAAAAAGCCAACATTTGTAAAGCTGTATTGTGTTTTGTGGTGCCCCCACGTTGCATAATTACACAGTGAAAGGCCCCAGGGAATGGAATCCTCAGAAGGAGAAGTAACAGCTTAAATCAGAGACAGGAGAAGTAATAGTGTAAATCAGCGCTGGTAAGTGGTTGAGTTTGAGGGCCTGGGTAGATTGTCAGCCTTGACACAGTCCCGTGTGCTCAGTTGATATTTTCTTTCTCTGCTTGTGATCGGAGTTCCATGTCACTTACTTATCTGTTATCTGGCGAGGGTGCTTTATTCTTATTCTAATTTTTCTTTATTCTGTTAATTTTGCCAGCAGTTGAAGAATTTGTGGGTAGAGTAGAAATATATTTTCACCTCATAATTCTCTCTTCCTTGAGAGCTTGCAAGGCTACATTGATGAGGTCAGAAGCTACACTTTGTAGTTCGCTTAAGAGATTCTGCCGTGACAAGTGTCTTCCTCTGCAGGAGGGTGTCTCTTGCTCTGGAGTCTGGAGGTGCCAGTGGAGTGGGGTGCGGATGTAATCCCTGCTTGACATTTTGGCACCTTTGGGATCTGAGTGTCTCAGGCTCTGTCCTCAGGGGTTGTGGGACAGATTTCAAAGAATGGAGCAGCGCTGTACTACATTAGATTAAGTATGACAATGATAGCAGTTTTGCAAGTGGTGCTTTGAACAGTGTATTACTTGAATTTCAAAAATAAAAACAGATGTAATCATTAAGTATGTCTGGAAATTGCCAGGTCTTTGATTCTTTGGCAATACCCATTTTTGTTAATTTATGTGTAATTTTATTTTCAACTTCCAGATCAAAGGTCTCAAAGACACTGACCAAAAAAAAAAGAAAAGCCAGAATGAGTTTGTTGATTTTTAAGAAAAACTCACATAGTGTAAATTTCGTAAATTAACTTTTTCTTTAAATTTGTGTACCCTGTATATTTATAAGGAAAAGTTTTAGCACTGGATGGGAGATGGGGAAGGATAGAAGGCTTAGCTTAACCAGTGATTTTTTTGTATGATATTCTCTCCTTTAACAGTTTCCCTGAGACCATGATTTTTGCTTTATTCAGCATATTTTGAAAACCTCTGGACGGGACCCCGGTAATAGAGGATGTCTACACAACTTCCTGACCTTTTTTGAAACTGCACAGTTCAATTTTCCTGACATTGTACAAATCTGCTCAGTTGAGATGATAGCATAGTTTGTAGAAGACCCTTTTCATACAGAGGACTAAGGTTATATACATAAGATTCCTTTTAGCCCATCTTTGGGTTTGTGGCAGATATTTTTCTCTACGCAGTGTTGGCATCAGCTTTTCTGATGTTGGGGTTAAAAATAACCAGTAGAGGATTCTGTAGAAATGAATATCCATTGAATAAAGTGGGGATTCCAGCACTAGCCTGGCAGTGTGAAAGGAAGCTGCCGCTCTGTAATTTGTCTGAACAGGCTTTGTGGGAAGTGGACTTTCATCATTTCTGCATATTCATTCACCCCGAGAGCATCTCTGTTGTGCTCTCATGGCGCCTGGCCCCGTAGACGCACAGGTGGAGTCGTGATGGTTTGTGACCTGGGGGAGCTCGAGGGTATAAACATCGTCGAGTCCAGAGATGGGAATGCAGTAGAGAGGTGCATGCACCTGGTGGGTCTTGAGGTCGAGCAGTGGCTTTCCAGGTGGATAAAAGAAGGACATTCGGTGCAGTGGAGGAAGCGTGGGCAAAGGCTTGCGGTTACGTTTCTTGGTGGACTGGGCAGTTTAAGTAGTTCATCAGGACAAGGAAGACTGCGATTACCCGGGAAGTAGTTTGAATTCCATCCTGTAGGTAATGGGGAGCCACTGATGGGCTTTGAGCAGGAAGCTTAGGTGATCTGATTTGCAATTTGAGAAAGTTTACTCTTTCAGTTCTAGGGAATGTGGGTTGGTGATTAGTGAGCTGTTTCAGTAAATCCCAGGCAGAGGCAATAGTGACCTGGACCAAGGTAACAACAGTGGTGGTGGAGATGAGGGGATAGATGTGAGCAGTAGTAAGATCAGCTGGATTGGACTTATAGCCGTATTTAAACAGATGACAGGGGCAGGCGAGGGGCTTGATTCTTTGAACCGGAAATGGCTTTTCAAGTTTCTGGAATTGACGTGGGGACAGTTTGACATCAGGCATGGGTGAGAGGCCTTTGAAGTTTCTGTGGTGTGAATGGAAAATGCAGGATCAAGTTGTAGAATATGAAATAGGCCAGGAGCCCCTGGCTTGTCCATTCATTGATTCAACAGATAATTTATTTTGTTTTGGGCACATTTCTAGGTGCTGGGGATACAGCAGTGAACAAAACACCAAAATTTCTGCCCTCGTGGTGATTCTGTTCTAATAGGATGATCAGACAATAAACAAGTAAAAGATAAAGTTTGTGTGTGAAATTTTAGAGAGGGTGCCCAGTCACTTAGAGAGAAGGCTGAAAGAATTTTCAGCACAGGACTAGGATTTTGGAAATGATCCGGAAAGTGAGGGGCAATTATTATTAAAGATTAGGAAGAAATAGTCTGATTTGAGTGATGAGAAGGGTCCTTTCACACTATTTGGGACATACCACCGGGCCCATGAGGGTACTGGCTGTTCCGTTCTGTCTTGGGCCACAAGCAAAAAGGTGAGGAGTGTTGTCTAGAACTGTTAGTTTTTCCTTTCATAGGTAGAGAGTCACAAAGAAAGTGAAACTGTCAGAAAATAGTCATCTTTTCTCTTAAATACTAGGAAGATAAAACGAAGGTGCACAGTCATTCCAAATCGACACCAACACTCATGCATTTGTAGAAGGGAATGCCGGGGCTATTGCATTGTTAGGTGCAGAAACAAAACAAGACTTTCCCCCCAAACCAAGCTTTTAGCTCGGCGAAAGGTCTGTTGATGTGCATTGGTAGAGATGGTTACCAACTGGCCACCTCAGTGACCGAGCCCTTCACCATGTGCTGATGGGTGGCACTTGGAAGAGTCACTGTCTAGCCCCTGTCTGGGGCCACTCCTCAAACTGACAGTGGACAGACGCACTTGGCGCTTCAGCTTTTGCCAGCAGCTGTCCCAAACTGGATGTCTGGGCTCCCTGGTTTCCTGCCAGCTACAGCTAGGAGCCCTGGCTACACACTAGTTTGGGGTGCAGTTTGCTTGCTCAAATGCACCCCTGGCTTCAACCGGTAGCTTGGATAGTTTGTAACCCTTGCCACGGTAGTGCTCGCTCACAGCTGACCGCTTGGTGTCCGCTCTTAAGTCATGTTGAAGAGAAACTCCCTGCTCACCTGCGTCCTTGCGCGGTCTCTCTTGTGCACGTCGAAACAGCCTCTCGAGTAGCAAGGGGCAGAGATAAGATGAAGCAGAAAATTTGGCTTGACATCTGGGATCGGAGACGACAAACAGCTGTGGAGTCCGTGCTCAGGCAGCCCCAGATGACCGTTTATTCAGGCTCCTTCAGACCAAATTATGTGGCTTCCAGAGGAGCACACAGCTGTTAATTCTTTTTTTTAAAGTATTTATTTATTTATTTATTTAGGGATGGATGGCTGTGCGCGGGCTTTCTCTTAGTTGCGGTGAGCGGGGGCTACTCTTCGTTGCGGTGCGCGCTCTCTTCTCGCTTCTCGAAGCGGGGGCTTCTCTTGTTGTGGAGCACGGGCTCCAGGTGCGCGGGCTTCAGTAGTTGTGGCTCAGGGGCTCTAGAGCGCAGGCTCAGTAGTGTGGTGCATGGGCTTAGTGTGCCGTGGTCCACAGCATGTGGGATCTTCCCGGACCTGGGCTCGGACCCGTGTCGCCTGCATTGGCAGGTGGATTCTTAACCACTGCGCCACCAGGGAGGTACCCACCCCCCCACCCCAGCTGTTAATTCTGAGGACCAGCTTTTGAGTAGAATTAGCCTTTGGCAAAGAAAGTTAAGGGTATGGTTTGCTGAATTTCAGGTGGAATGAAGGGAGGAGGGTAATCTTTTCAGGTAGACTAACTAAGAAGGAAAAATTAAAAAGAAGCAAATAGAATAAGTAAAGAAATTTCGGGGTTCTCATCTACTAGCCAGCCTTCAAATAATAATTGTGTTTCTACCTACTGGTCAGTGTCGCCTATGTACTTTGCTGTGGAATAATAATCTTGAAAAGAAGAACACAGTGAATTTTCTGTCGTGTGTGCACATGTGCTTAAATTTTCGTCTCTCTGTTGATTGGTGACTTAATTGGTATTTCTGTTTGGATTTCGATATTGTGAGAGTATAGTCATTCCACATACACACATAATAAGTATTTACCATGTTAGCCATTTTTAAGCCTGTCAGCTGGATTTTCTTAACTGCTTTGGCCTTCAGTCTGTTGCATTATGTTGAAGAATGTGTGGAAAATCTGGCTCTCAGAGATATATAATTGGAAAGTGGAGGAGCATTTTGATAGCTGTTTTAGACAGTTGTGGATGTTTTTCTTTGATACTGTACCAACATCCAAGAAGTGGTAGTTTCTTAAGGGTTAGTTGCAATATGGAATCTGAAATCCTATTAATCAGTTTTTTCGTCTGCTATCAAAACCCCGTTGGATTTTTAAACGAACCTTTCCCCAGGTGTGATTTTCTAACGTCATGCATTGGTCATTTGCAAAATTATGGTTTCTTGAGTTATGCAGATCTTCCAAATGTTGACATAAGCGAAGTCTTTAAATATAGGGACGATGTCAGCTTCACAGTGGCAGATAAAAGCTTTCCAAAATTCTGGTTTTTACTTGAAAGTTTGAGTTTCATCCTTGGCAACAAATACTCTCAGTTGTTTTCCTTGAAGCAACAGACTCATTTCATTCATTTTTCAGGAACAGTCTGCCAGATACTCAAGTCTGAGTGACCATAGTCTGTCTGTGGGTCAAGTATAAACGGTGTTCCATCAAAAAAGCAGCTAGTTCAGCTTGCAGCCCAAACAGGTGTGCAGATGCTTTTGGTGACAACCCATCACGTCAGTGCTCTGGGCGGTGCTGTTCCCATGTCATCCCACAGAACATTAAAGAGACACGCACTCAAGATTTAACACAATTATTCGATTTTACTGCTTCATCAGAGGACATTCTTAAGTGCAAATGACCGTTTTTTCCTTCTGCAAGTGTGTGGTGGGACAGAGCTCACTGATGACTAGCACAGTTTAGTGCCACCACCCAGTTTAGTCAGGCATCAGCAGTCTTAACCACCTTTGCTTTTGTACCATCAAGGCCAGTGTCAACACTGAGAAAGGCAAATAATGTCTTAGTGTTATTATGAAAATAGTTTTGATCTCACAGATGCCCTGTAGAAGTCTTAGGGACCCATGGGGGTCTGCACACCGCACTTTGAGAACTGCTTCCCTAAATGGTAAGATAGGAAGAGTGAGGGTTTTGTACCTACTCCCCAAACACATTCTCATGTAGATGGAACAGTTCACACTGGAATTAGGATAGACGTGTGACATTTATTGTGGAAGTAGCAAGTGACTTCAGTTCATACATTTCCTTTTTCTCAAAAAAATCCTTAGTGATTCTGCCAGATCTCTGCTGCTGGTGTTGAGGGGTCAGGATGAAGACTGTCAACTTTGTTTTTTGATTTATTTTTGCAGGGCTCCCCCTTTGGCAGAATAGTATAGCGGTCCTGTGCGTGGGTTTTGGTTTCCCATACATTTGGATTCATTTCTCATTTCTGAACTGTGGAACCTTGGGCAAGCTAGGAATGATAGCGCCTCTGTCAGGGGCCTATTGGGAGACTCAAACGAGATGATTATTCAAGTAAAGCACTTATTAGCATAGTGACTTGATTGCAACCGGAGTTAAATAAATAATAACCAACTTTTCTGCCTGGGGAGTCACGTTTTGTACTGCACTCAAGGGTGTTCTTTTTTCCGGCACTCTGTTTGGTGCACATCTTGCATAACTGGGTACTGAAACCCAGAACACGCCAGGGACTGTGATTGTGTCAGTTTCTCGAATGAAAAAGGGCAAGTGTCCAAAATACAGAACACCAATAACTTGCCCTAGTTAAACTGTAGCTGCCAGGTTTGGCAGCTTCTTTACTGAAAAACTCTAGGGAGTTTAGGCAGTATTGTTCTTGGGCTGCTTCTGGTCCCCAGAGCTTAGAGGTACTTAAGATGATGTGACCCTTGATAGTTGAGAAATTATGGGAAAATCTTTAGCTTTGGGACTCTAGAGATATTGGACGAGGTTTACACCAGAGTAGTTAGTTATTCAGCTCTACTGTATTCTGCTGTAAACTCATTTATTTATTAAGTATCCAAGTGAGTTTCTACTATTTGTGAGGCCTGGACTAGGTTCTGGAGGTAGAGCTCCGTGCCCTCTTAGACCCTACAGCCTAGAAGGGAAAGTAGACGTTAATCAAATAATCACCTAAACAAATATGCTGTATACAAAAAGGGCTGGAGATAGAGAGACTTATCATCTCCATTTTATAGGTGAGGGAACTGAAGCACAGAGAGGTTAAGTAACTTGCAGTGGTCACACAGCTAGAAGAAGCTACTAAGTGGTGGAGCCAGTATTTAATCCCAAAGGACTGTATGAGAAAACATTGGTCCCCGCTTCATAGAATTGTTTTAAGGATTAAAAGAGGAAATAATATTAAGTACTTAGAAAAGTACTTGGCACATAGTAACTCTCCGTAGAGATTAGATTCACTAACTAGCGTTACTGAAAGTGGGGACAGTTTTCTTAGCAGCAGCAACAACAGAAAAAAAACTATACCTTTCTTCGCTCAGCTCTTTCCTGTTCAGTGTTTTTAGGCACGTTGTTATCTCAGCCATTGTGAAATCTTAGGATCTTGGGGACTGTGTATGTTGAGAAGTTTGTGTTCTATTTGCTTGATTCTTTCCCGTTATCCACCAGTTTTCAGGCTGAGTTGGTTTCTTAACATCTTGTGAAGGTGACTAGTGGCTTTTTTTCAAGAATCAATGTAAACTCTTGGATTTTAGCTTCTTTGGTGTATTTCACTCCATTACAGATATCATTTTTTCTTTTTTTTGATGCTCAGACTGTGCTATCTTGGGCCCTGAGAACCCTTTCCAGTTGGCCCCTGAATCCTTTTCATACAAACTGGCAGTGTTTGTACTCATCGAGTAACATTTTTATGGAGTAGAGAAATTAAAATCTCATTAATTCTGTTTGTCTGGTATGTTTGTTTAGCGAGACTGAGGTAAGGTTTACCCTCTTCTTTTTTGAAAAGAAAATTAACAGTATATGCATGTTTATATGAAGAAAGCACTGCTGAACAAATGGTTTGTGCTTTTTCAAGCTCGTCAGAAGCTTTAATTTACATTCTTACAATTGACAATTATAGAGCAATGCAGCATATCTGTCTCCGGTATCTTCCCACTAATGCCTGTTGAGGGACAGGTGCCTGTGAATGTTGGTAAATAAGGATAAAGAACAATAAAATGAAAGAAACCCTAGACCAAAATGTAGATCACTTGTTTGCAGACTGAAGTGTGCGCCCAGCCCGTCGAGCCCCATCCCCCAGGGCAGCTGTGAAGGGTTCCAGGAGGCCCAGCTTCAGGAATCCCCTTCACAGGAACCTTGTTCTGAATAGTAATTCCTGGAATGACTGCCCTGCCACTCTCCTTTCTGTCTTGTATAATGTGCATTTGACTTACTTATTTTGTTTCTGATCTGTCTCCACCCCACTGGAATGTGTCTTGAGAGCAGGAATGTTTGCACATTTTATTTACTGCTGTATTCCTAGTGCCAGAAACATAGCTGGCATATAGCAGATGCTCAATATTTGTGACATGAATGAATGAATGAAGAATAACCACAGCCCAGACATTTACATGGAACAAACCAGAAGGGAGAGGGAAGGCAACAACTGGTTTTCCAGGAATAGTTGAGTGGTTAATTAAATAGAGGCTACCGGTAGGATCATTAAAGAACTTAGGGAAGGAGAGGGGACAGTGCCGGGAGTGTGAAATGGGCCCATGGGTGTGGGAGAGTGGGCAGTCCCGGGATCCCGGGTCCTGCACGGGGGAAGGCCGCTGGGCAGGAACTCAGAGGATTGAAAACCCAAGTGTTTATTTAGGGTTCAGGAAATATGGGGTTGAATGGCTTAGTTTAGGCAATCATTTTTAAGCTTTTTAAAACAGAGATTTCAAGAAGTATATTTATCTTTAATAATACTGTAGCTCCTTACAATTCCTATTTGATTATAATTTATGCACATGGAAAGCCAGCATACCCTTTTTTTGGCAAAGCTCCAGCATAATCTTTGTGCATGATTTCCAGGATTTTTATGTAATGCTATTAAATTCTGTTCATTTTTTTTTTCCTCCCAAAGAAAAATGTGCTACTGAAAGCAGCTTTTGGATCATTTATATTTATGTTTGAATTGTATGGGAAATATTAACTTGTTTTTTTACCACGTAGTTTGTAGAGCGGAAGAAAACCCACATGCAGGTGATTTATATTCTTGTTTATGGATATCAACATACAGTATCCCATTAAGACTTTGACATTTTAAGTGGAAGAGACTGTTGCGCATTGATTTAGTTCTGCCCTATTAAGTGTTAACGTCTCAAGTGTGGATTATACTGCATTCTGTAACTTCATAAACGAGTTCTTTTCCCCATAGAGAAATGCTTCTTGTGGTCATTAATGTTAATTTTTGTTTTGTGAATGAGCTGTCTAAAACCAGGGAAGGGTGATGTTCTGAAAGAATAGTACTTTTTTTTATAGAATTATTGTTTGAAAAAATAAATTTGTTCAGTAGATTAGCTTTTCATCTTAAGATGTTTTCTCCACTAACTAGTTAAACACTTTCAGGAAAATAATTTAATCTCTCTGTCTCAGTTTCTTCCTGTTTGTAAAATGTAAAGTTTGAACTAGATGCGCTTTAAATCCCCCACCCTTCTCTAAGAATAGCTGAGCTTCTGTGACTGGGACATAGTACGCGTTATTCATATGAAAAACTGGTTTCTTCTTCATTCATTTGTTTAAACTGTGAACCCTTACTTAGATAAATTTAGCATATGGAAACTCAGATTTACCTAACCGCTAAATTGCAGGGCATGGTGAAATTCTTAATGTTCTAAAGAATTCTTTACTTCCTTTAAATATAAGTAAATAAGATTGAGTTATAGAAGTATAATTTACACATTTTTAAAATCACATTTGTTATATAAAGCCAGGGTATCATTAGAGGAACCCCATTTTATTTTGAAAGTTTGAGAACTACTTTTGAAATGGCTTGGAGAAAATGTGAAGTGATTAAGTTTAAAAAATGTGCTTCAGTTTCTGTTTGAACATTACTTTGGAGAGAGATTGGAAGGTTAGTTGCCAGTAAGATGAATTTCACTTGTGTTGGCAAGTTTTTCACTGGCAGGACAGAGCAAATACTGAATTAATAATGCTCTTACCGATCATTCCGTTAATAAAAGACTCACTTGCTCCTGATGGTGAGTTCCTGGATCTGCTGACTGTATAGTTAGTATGCCAGGGTCCTATGTATTTACTGTGTACTTAGTGTGACTTTAGTAGCCCCCAAATTAATACACCTGGAAAGTGTCTAGCTTAGGCCTCTTAATTAGAAATTAGAGGTCACCAAATGATAAAAGGAAACCCTTGGATTTAATTATAAAGGATTTATAAAAGAAATTGAATGGTTTTCTTATCCTTTCTTACAAATAGCGAAGCATAGCAAAGCAGCTCATGGAAAGTAATAAAACATTTTCTGTGATTTGCATGGCTGGTGAAACAAAATGAAAAGGAAAAACACTCTACTTTGTTCTGAAAGACAGCGTTGACTCTGGGTACATATGTCATCTGACCTGAGAGAGAATTTCACCTCAACAAAGGCCCAACTTGTGAAACTGTAGCTTCCCTTAGAGAAACTGTTATTCACAGCCCGTTGGAGTCATATGTTTTCTACCAGCTAAGGCGACTGACTCAGTGTGTCAGTAATTGCAGGAGGTTAAAAACTTTTGGAACACTATGCAAACAAAACATTTCAAAGGATTTTTCTGGTCTCTAACACACATTTCATAGTGACTTTCTCAGCTGGAATAACTTAATTAACTCTGTGTTCTTTCTGGCTCCTGAAAGAAATTGTGATTTATGAACACTTTCAGAGCTGATGATTCTAAGATAACAACTTTGTCCCTTTGCCATTTGAAGTTCAAATGCAAATGTTTGCTTTCATAGCTCTAGTCATGATGTTACTTTATTTAGTAGCTATTAAATTTCCAATTCCATATACTCCCCTGGAGGTGTTCCAGTTTGCACTAAGGTTTCTGTTTCTTTCAACAACATTGCTTATGGTGTGTGGAACTTTCCTGAACAAGGAATATGAACAAGTTTCTTAGAGTGGCTGATTTTAAGCTTTTCTTTTTTAAATAACAGCTCTTTTTTGACATATAATTCACATACTGTACCATTTATTAAAGTATGCAATTCAGTGATTTTTAGTATATTCACAGATGTGTGCACATCACCGTAATCAATCTTAGAACATTTTTATCACCCCCAAATGAACCTCTGTACCCATTAGCACTCACTTCCCATTTCCACCTAAACCTCCCAGCCCCTGGCAACCACTAATCTACTTTCTGTCTCTGTGGATTTGCCTATTCTGGATGTTTCATACACATGAAATCATGCAACATGCAGCCTTTTGTGTCTGATTTCTTTCACTGAGCATATTGTTTTCAAGGTTACCTGTGTTGTAGCCTGTATCAGTACTTCATCCCTTTATTTGGTTGCATAATATTCCATTGTATGGATAGATCACATTTTGTTTATCCATTCATCAGTTGATGGAAAAGTGATTCTTTTTTTGAAATCAACAGTCAAACTGAAAATAAATTGAAATGATAAAAATATCTTTTATTATTTAATAATATAACTTGACTAAAATATGGCTATTTCATTTTCACTAGTGTTTAGAAGTTTTCCTGAGAGACATGATTAAATGAGATTTAATACTGAATTGTAGTTTCACATAATCAGTTTAGTTTTTTTTTAACAGCTGTTCTCTTTTCTAAGCTTGATCCATGTTGATTAAATATTAAATTCCCTGATCCCCTTCCTTTCTCCCAGCCAGTTCCCGAATAGACAGCTTTGGGAGTAGCATGTGGTTGACTTTGAAACCAGCCTCATTTGATATGTTGTTAGATATAAATATCAAATATAGTATTAATAAGTCTTTCTGGATTTGTCAAGTTTTCTGAAGAGCTCAGGATTTTCCCCTTTAGTCAATCAGACGTTTTCCTGGTTAAGCAGTTTAAACATTTGGTTTTGTGTTTCTGAAATGTATAAAACACTTTTTACCTTCATAAAAATGAAATATGCCAAATAAAATTTAATTTTCTTGTTGACTCAATTATTTTTATTGCTTGTTATTTGGCTTTTATTGATATAGCAATTTGACTATAAAAATAGGACTTTTTGCTTTATTTTAAATAAACCAAGATTATTGTTTTTCCAGTTCTTATGTTTTTAAATACTTTTTCTGCTTGCTGTCTTGCTGTCAGCTTATGTAGCTATCAGTGTATGCTTTCCTATAACAGGTTTGCTCCTGGTTTTCACTTTACTCCATAAAAAAACCCCCAAATAACCAAGCTCATTAACCTTGCAGATATAGTTTCATTAAGGAGACGAAGAGTTCCGTCTTTGTGCAAGTTTTTGGTTGTCAGCTATATTCTGAATAAGTTGCTAGGTACTGAGTTCAGATGAGTAAGATGTTATGACAGTTATTTTTAGTATATTTTTAAGGGGGAGGAGAAAGGGAAATTTGAATCAAATCTGTGTCTTAGTAAATGTAGCATGTTTTCCACAAGACTGAAGTAGGTTTCTTTTGCATGTGTGGAGATAGAAAATGGGAATTATAGATTCTATAACTAATAATGAATTAATTAGAATTCATTAACAGTTCATTCCATAACTCATTGTATTATAATGCTAAAACGTGAATGTTAAATTTGGGAAGTGTTGATTGTTGTTGAAATTTACCAGAATTTTGGGAAAGTACTTTGCAGACTTTCCCAAGAACGATCTGGTAAGAATAGCTGATTGTATAGGAAGTGTGTGTGTTGGGCATCCTCTAATACACTGCCAAGGAAGGAGAGGCCTTGTTTCTTCCTCTTTGGTTTAAGCTGAAGGTGTGCATGGATTTGCAGCCCCCAAATTTAGTTGTCCAGCCTTTAGTATGGTGCTAGTCTGTGGTTGCTGTTTGTTTTAGGAAGGTCTGTTCTTCCTGAAGGGCCTGGCCAGGTGCCAGGCACCCAGTGCAGGCCCAGGCGACTCCGAAGTTACCTGATCTGTGCTCGCTTCTCACGCTGCAGGTTACATTCCTGTGTCTGCCAAGCCTATGGAGGCTCCGGCCTTCTGGTTTAGTAAGGCTGTTCTCTGAGGTTAAAAATTAAGGTAGATTTAATTCTTAAGAGGATGGGTTGTCAGTGTCTTAACTGGCCAGGTAGTCAACATGTTAATAAACGCCATGTGTGCATCAGTTTTCTCTTTAGGAAAGTGTGTCGCCTAACCTGAGGGGTTCTGGTTCTGATCAAATGGGATGGGGCACGTAAGAGCGCCTGGTGAGTGGTAGGTGTTTAGCAGATGTTGGTTTTCACCCTGCCCCTCCCCCCAGCCTGTTTCATAAGTGTTGAAACCCATGCAATGGATGGTACCCCCCCTCCCCAGCAGCTGTGAGGAAGCGGGGGTGGGGGGGGGCACAGCGGGAGTGGGAGCTCTAGTGTCAGACCCCCACCACCGAGAGTCAAGGAGGAAGTCAGATGCAGGCTTCCCTCCTATCCAGACAACTCACCTTTCGTCTTTGGTGCTCACCTGCCCTTTGCATGTGCTTCTCCCCCTGCCGTGAGCTCCAGGCACAGCGGGATCGGGATGGGGATTGCGGTAAGGGAGACTGTAAAACCAGATACATGAGAAGCTGGACACAGTGTTTCACAGCAATGGGGCTGTGCAGAAAAATAGAGTAGGGTGAGGACGTAGTCACTGCTATTCGTGATTTTGTGTCTGGTGGGCGGAAGGTGCATTCATCTCTCTGAAGAGATGTTAATAAATGTTATGGCTGATTTAAGACTGTGAACGCAGCACTTGAATTCCCGCTCCCCCCCTTTTACAGATAAAGAAAAATGTATTTTCATGTGTCAGGTGCTCAGTTCATACTTCTCCACGGGGCATCCTGAGCTGCTCGCCCAGCGTCTGGGATCAGGGGTAGACATTTCTTAATGATAGTCTTTGTAAGACTGTCATGAAAAATCCTTGGGTAGGGATTTAGGATTGATCTGAACCTGACTGGCTCCCAGTCTAAACTACAGGCCTGGTGATGCTGCCCTAATTGCTTTTATAAACTGATGCTGGGCTTCTCGTACCACATGGAGAACTTTTTAAGGGCTCTGTTCTGCCACCCACCTCCTTGCTGTAATCCGACACTTTCCTGATGTTCTGTTCACTTTTTAAAAAATTGACATGAAATTCACATTACATAAAATTAACCATTTTAAAGTTACCAATTCATTGGCATTTAGTACATTCACAGTGTTGCACAACCTCTAATTCCAGCACATTTTCATGGCCCCAGATGAAAACCCCATATCCTTTAAGCAGTCTCTCCCCATTCCTCCCTCTTCCCAGCATCTGACAATCACTAATCTACTTTCCGTCTCCAGGCATTTGCCTACGCTGGATATTTCGTGTGAATGGATCATATGGGACCTTTTGTGTCTGGCTTCTTTCACTTAGCATAATATTTTCAAGGTTCATCCGTGTTGTAGCATGTATTGGAACTTCATTTCTTTTTATGGCTGAATAATACTTCATTGTATGGATGGACCACATTTTGTTTATCCATTCATCTGCTCATGGGTATTTAAGCTATTTCTACCTTTTGACTATTGTGAATAGTGCTGTTGTGAACCTTCTTTTTTTTTTTTGAGTACATGTTTTCAGTTCTTTTGGGTATATGCCTAGGAGTGGAATTGCTGGGTCATAGAGTAACTCTGTGTTTAACTTTTGGACAAACCTCTGCCACTTTTTAAAATGAGAAACTTGTAAGAAGGACCCTGTTATTAGTCACAAATGGCAATCAGATGTTTCAGCAAATGTCCTCTCAGTTGAGAGCCAAGCTGATAATAGGTAGCTATGAATGATGTATCCTGATTGAAATAATGACTTTGTTCCCTGTAAGTTGGAGTGGTATTGCGATTAGGAAAAGAACTATCATGTAGATGTAACATGTTTAGAGACCTTTTCTTTTTGATAAACATATGGGTTTTGGCTGTCCCCTCTGGGCTGGCATTGGATTTGGCAACTTTGGAATTGTATGTTAGATAAACAGTTGTTATCTAGGGCAAGCTTTAAAAAAGTGCTATTTAAATATTGACCAAAAAAAAAAAAAAAAAAGCCCTGAACAGCTCTAGGAACTTTCTTGTTCAAATGAATCCAAACTGTCTAAATACAGTGTGGTAAAATTAGGCTTCCCCTCTGGTTTCCGTGGGGCGAGTGAGCCGGGGGCCTCCCGTGCCATCTGGACACTGTCCACTTGTTAACTGTCCTTTGAGCATGGGGATGTGGGATACTACCCACGGCTAGCAGTGTTCCCACAGTGCGACCTTAATATAGAACGTTCTTCTAAAACAACATTGGCTACCGAAAGCGCTCAGCTCCCAAACAAGGTCATTGGTTCATAGTTCATTTTTATTTGTTTTTATGTAGTTAAAACAAGAAAGAGTATGTGAACATGTCAGCGATATTAAGTGTCAGTACTGTTCAGGGTAGAAGAGGAGAAAAGTGGGTTTCTAATCAGAAAACCACTCTTCCTCCTTTGGGGCAAAGGAAGAGGCAGGGTCCCTCTGTGGCCACGAAGGTGATGGTGGAGGCCGTGTGCTGAGAAGATAGGGTGGGTGGGATGCTCCAGTGCCACCTCAGCCCCCACTCTGGGGAGTGGTGTTGCCCCCCCCCCCCAAGGTGTGTTTATTGGCTCCCTTGAGAAGTTGCCCTTGTGGGCAGCTTGGAATGCTCTGTAGGGCGGCTGGGTTACGATGCCCACGAGTGGATGAGCCCACACTGTGAGGCAGCCCTCGGGCCCACGGGGTTGCAGCAGATGTCGTTTGCCTTCTGCTAGGATATTCTTCGAGCCTGTGGGTGGGGAGGTAAAACTGCAGGTAAGTGGGGGCACCTCGTCCAGGGCACAGAGGGAGCGTGTAGCCTGTGTCAGGATCCCGCCAGGGAGGAACAGTCCTTGAAAGCGCCTGTTACTCTGCTGCTGGGCTACATTTTTCTTTTTCTTTTTTTAAGCCACATTTGTTCACATTCATTCATTAAACAAAGTTTTTGAGGACCTAGTAGGGATTGAGGATATAAGGACGAATAAACCGTGGTCCTTGTCTCAAAACTCCCCCAGACTACACCCATCGTGCTGGCGGGGTGTGAGGTGGAGCCCCCTGCCGGGGCGGGAGCAGCCTGGTGGCTCCTCAGAAGGTCAAACACAGCGTTACCATGTGACCCAGCAGTCCACTCCAGGTGTGCACCCAGAAAACCGGAAAACGTTATTCGTCGTAACAGCCGCAAGGTGGAAACAATCCAGATGTCCATCCAGTGCTGAACAGATAAACAAAATGTGGTCTGTCGTTAGATGGAATACTGTTCAGCCATAAAAAGGAATGAAGCACTGACACACGCTACCATGTGGATGAAGCTCCCAAACATCCTGCTCAGTGAAAGAAGCCAGACACAAAAGGCTGCATATTAAAGGATTTCAAGTGTCCAGAACAGGCAAATCCATAGAAACAGAAAATACATTAGTGGTTGCCTCAGGCTGGGGGAATTGAAGGGAAAAGGAGGGTGACTGCTTATGGGTATGGGGTTTCTTTTTGAGGCAGTGAAAATGTTTTGAAATTGATTGTGGTGATGGTTGTATAACTCTGTGAATATACTAAATATCACTGAATTGTATACTATAAATGGATGAATTGTACGGTATGTGAATTGTATCTCAAAAAAGCTGTTATAGAAAACACAGAAACCTCGCAGACTAACATTAACACTGACAATTAATTGGAATGTATCGTAGTACAAGGCAGTGCGATTGGAGATTGAGATTTTGTAGTTCATCTCTGCAGGACACAGAGGGATGCGGTGGATGGTGCTACTGCAGCCTCTTGGGAGAGATAGAAGTCAGACATTCAGAATCTTCATTCCCATTGGTGTCCAGAGTTGTACAAGTTTAGGAGGACTGATTCATGCTAATCATGAGACTGATATATAAGCTAATCATGAGACTGATATATAATTGCTTTACATTGGGGAATATAGTGTATTTTTCTACGGGTAGAATATTCATATCTACTGCCAGGGCGTTTCCTCCATGAAATCAAAATATGTGGGAGGCCTAGTTAATAGGAACAAAATTGCTAAGAAGTGTAGCATAGAGTGAAGGATCTTAAAGCAAGTGATGCTTTATTTAGCCATGGGGAGATCACAGTGAGTACATCTTCCAGGGCCTGGAACACTTATGTCCACCAGCTCGAGTGCCTTCCCTGAACTGTGTAAAATGCTGCCAGAGCTCTTACTGTGTGCTTTCCTTAAAGAAGAGATGTCGGGGAGTTCCCTGGTGGCCTAGTGGTTAGGGTTCTGGGCTTTCATTGCTGTGGCCCGGGTTCAGTCCCTGGTCAGGGAACTGAGATCCTGCAAGCCGTGCAGCACAGCCAAAAAAAAAAAAGAAAAAGGAAGAAAGAAAACACAGGAGATGTTTGTTGTAAAACAAAACAAAGCTTCACCATAAAATAGAAAACTCCCCACTTCATAAGGGATGTAAACATATGTAGAAATGCTTACAAATAAAGCCAAGATAGTTTCAAATTAGTAGTGTGTGAGTTAATGAAGACCTATCTAAAAGTAGCTAAAAATAAAAGAATTTCTTATCTCATATAACAAGAAGTGTGGCAGTTCCAGGGTTTTAAGTCAGAGGTTTGATGACATTTTCAGGGACCCGGGTGCTGTCTGTCTTTGCTCTTTGCCATCCCTGTTGTGTGGGAGATGTCTTCCCTTGTGGCACAAGGTGGCTGTAGACATTCCAGGTGACATGATGACATCCAGTAAAGAAGAGGGCCTTTCCTTCACATGCATGTCTTATTTTATTAGTAATGAAACTTTTCCTAGACATCCCCGAGCAGACCTCCCTCAGGTCCCTTTGGCCAGGGCAGGACCATGTCCATGCTCTCACCAGTCACCAGTAAGGGGAGTGAGGCCCTGTTGGCTTGGTCTTACCTTGCTCCATCAACTGGGGCCAGGTGGGGGTGGGGTCTCTTTCTGGAACAGGTGAAAGGGAGATCCCCCAAAGAGTATCAGGCTTCTGCTGTCAAGGATGGTTGGAGGTGGGGGCATAAAGAAAGAAAATGGCCCTTAAGGATGCAAAGCACTAAGGCTGTGACTTTAATGAAAACATGCAGTGTTTTTTTTTTTGGCTGAGTTGGGTCCTTGTTGCTGCGTGCGGGCTTTCTCTTGTTGCGGTGAGCGGGGGCTACTCTTCGTTGCGGTGCGCGGGCTTCTCATTGTGGTGGCTTCTCTTGTGGAGCACGGGCTCTAGGCGCGCAGGCTTCAGTAGTTGTAGCACGCGGGCTTAGTAGTTGTGGCACACAGGCTTAGTTGCACCATGGCATGTGGGATCTTCCTGGACCAGGGATCGAACCCATGTCCCCTGCATTGGCAGGCAGATTCTTAACCACTGTGCCACCAGGGAAGTCCACATGCAGTGTTTTTAAAATGAAAATTTAGGTGCTTGTTCTTAGGAGAAATTGTGAAACTGGATTATGCAACCAACTCAGACTTTGCATTTCTACTGTTCATTTCCCCGAGATGGGTCCAGTCCCTTAGACCTGGCACAACTGTTTTTTCTGCCTTGAGCCTGCACCCTTACTGTTTGAGTTTTCTCAGAGCAGGGCCTCTCTGCACTCCTCCCCTCTCCTCAGCCCCCAGAGTGGAAGGACTCCCCGCCTCCCCACTCTGCTGGCCCCTTGCAGCAGCTCTTACCTGCTTGCCCCTGCAGACACAACCGCTCTCCTCCCCCACTGGTCGGGGGCTTCCTTTCATTCCTTTCATGAATGAAAGGAAGACGTTTAGACTTGATGTGGTGAGAGGTAAAGCACTCTTGAAGGTTTTGTGCGGTGCTGTGAGTGTCAAGATGAATGTGGGTTTAATGTGTAAGAGATTTATTCCTTAATAGTCACCTGCTAAGTGGCTTAGATTTCACCTTTGTGTCTTTTTAAAAAAACCTTATAACAAACATATTTCTTAAACTTTCATTGGGAGCTCTGGAAAGTATTGGTTGTTCTGTAGGGATGATGAAGTGTCTAGAGCGAAGCCAGCTCTCCTGGGGTTGGGGAGCACTCCCGGTCCCAAGGATGGCAGTAGGAGGAGGCGGAGATGGTTTCACGGTGTGCTGTGAGCTGTTTACAACATTTTCTTTAATGTTAAGTGAATAGTGTTCTCAAATCCTCTGTAATTACTGGTTCTAATTCATATTCCATGAGAAAAAAATATGTGAAGTGCCAGCGGCTCCTGAAATATAAACATGCAGTGAAAGTATTTTCTCTTCCTGAGCCTCCTGTCCCTGCCCCGGGCTGTTCCGTCGACATACATTAGCACGCCTGTCTTCCTTTTCCATAAAGCACAGACCTATAAATATTTCTCAGTTTAAAAATAATGTTTTCCCTACCGTGAGTCAAGGTTCAGTTCTCGTCTATCTAATTTTAGTTCCTTGTTTTTATGAACTTTCAAATGTTTTCCTTAACCAGAAAGTAGGAAAAAAGCACACACAGAGATGAAGGAAACTTCTTGCTACATCTCCCTGTAGCATAGGCATTTCTGTGTGAGGTTTGCTTTTTTGTTGGACAGGTTATAGAAAAACAAAATTGTAAACTTAGGAGTTTAGAGAAGATGTGGGGAAGAGTGCTATCTGTTGGCCGTTTGTTTCTACATGGAATGTTTTTAGAGAGTAATGTTAGAGACCTATAGAGTGCTAACGTGGTTCTGGAAAGTCTATTTTTTTTTGCCTCTATTGAACTAATTTTATATGAAAAAGGAATGAAAAGATAAAAACAAAGAATTATATAAAACCCCTTACCTTAAGTGACCTCTTTTTGTAAGACTGTAACTCCTTCACATCCTTAGATACAAGCAATAATTTCTTTCTTGGTTAAAATTGATGTCACCCAATTTGTGTTTTCAACTTCTGTTGCTATTTTATGTAGATTTCCTGTGTGTCTATTTAATTCACATATTCTTATTTGTAAGGAGGATGTAATGTGCCTTGGAACAAATGACCATGGTTTGTTTAACCATGTCCTTCCTGAGCTTTTAGATTGTTTCATGTTTTTTCTTTCTCCTGTAAATATTGCATCTTTAAGGAATTGTGTGACTTTTGAAGCCTTACGTTTAGACAGATGACCAGGTGGGTGGATTTTTATATATAGAAAAGACAAATATATTTTTATATATTTTTTATAATAAAAGTGAAACATGTTTGTGGTCTAACTTTCAGAAAAAACAGATGAGCAAACAAAAGATAAAAAATGCTTACCACCCAGAGATAACCACTGTGAACATCCCGGTATAATAAGGCTTTTAGACTTTTTCAATGCAATACCAATAATTATCTTTTAACAAAATGGTGTCATAGTAAACATGTTGTTTTATAACTTCCTTGTTCCTGTTAATCTGTATATACATCTATATCATCATTTTAAATGACTGTAAACTTTTATCATAGGGATGTACTATAACTTATTCAGGAAATCTCCCTTGTTGGAAATTCCGATTGTTTCCAGTTTTGTATTATTATATATCATGATGCTAAGATGTGCATTTTCCAGACGTCCCTCAAATCAGGATGCATCACAGAATTTAAGATATGTCATAGTTTAATTGACAGTCCTGTCTTTTATTTCACAATAGAACAAAACATAATGATGCATCTTACAATTGGCATCTTAGATTTGATGAAATACAGTCTTGTAAACTATAATAATGTGACAGACATCTTTATTGGCCATTGTCTTTGCCCACGTGAATTACTAGTGAGGCCAAACCCTTTTTTCATATGTGAATTGCTCTCTTGTATTTCTTCTTTTATGAGTTGCCTGTGAGTTGAGGTATTTGTCTTTTCCTTATTAATTTGAGAAAATCTCTTTATTTATATAAGTATCTTAGATTTTTGTCTTCCATATACATTGTAAAAATTTCCCCCAGTTTATAACTTGCCTTTCAGTCATGATGTTTTTTGACATGTGCAAATTTAAATTTTTATGTAGGCATGCCTGTCATTCTTTTCTTTTATGGTTTCTGCCTTTGGTGACATGATTAGAAAAGCCTTCCCCAGTCCAGGATTATATCCTAATGCTTTTGCATTTTTTCTTTTTTTATAGTGATATCTTTAAACCGTCTAACATTTATTTGAGTGTGGGGCATGGGTGGTGCAAGTGGCTAGACAGTTATTTTATACCATTTATTGATGGGTATGGTTTATGAATTATATAACATATATTGATGCATACCACTTATGACTGTGTAGAATTCTGATTTATATGTGAGTCTGTTCTTGCAGGTCTTTTTGTCTTTCTGTTTTTATGCATTTGTTCTTCCAGATCAAAGTTAGATTTGTTGTTTTCTTACAAACTCCCTTTGGCATTTTGACTCAAGTTCTTTCAGGTTACAGATCACTTCGACATCTTCACAATTTTGGGTCTTCTCATCCAGCCAGCTGGCGTACACAGGGTATCTCTCCATTTACACAGGCCCCTTTTATGTTGCTCAGTAAAGTTTTGTAGCTTTTCATGAGCTTTTACATACTTCTTAAGGTGTACTGTTTTTCATTGCTACTATGGCTAGCGTCTTTTTCCATTATGTTTTCTAGCTAGTTACTGTTGGTATACAGGAAAGTTGCCCATTTTTATAACATGCATAACAATGAAACCCACCCATTTTAAGGGCGCAGTTCAATGAGTTTTAACAAATGTTTGCAGTGTGTAAGCACTACCCCACTTCATGTGGTGCATTTCCATCACCCCCCAAAGTTCCCTCATGCCCACCCCTGCAGTCAGTCCCTCCTTTGTTCCCAGCTCAGGGGGACCACTGATCTATTTTCTGTCACTATAGTTTTGCCTTTTGCAGAATGTCATAGAAATGGAATCACACAGTATGTGGCCCTTGCTGACTAGTTTCTTTTGCTTATAATAATGCTTTTAAGATTCATCCATGTTGTTGCATGAATCTGTAAACTTGTTCCTTTTTATTGCTAAGTAGTATTCCTTGTATGGATGGATCTACCACAGTTAAAAAACCCCATCAGTTGATGAGTTTGGGTTGTTTCCAGTTAGTGGCTATGATGAGTAAAACTGCTATGAACATTCACAGGTCTTTTGTGGACACATAATTCCATTTCTCTTGGTTAAATACATAGGAGTTGAATTGCTGGGTTGTATGGTGAGTGTGTGTTTAACTTCATATGAAACTATAAAGCTGACAAAGTTATTTTTCTGTGTAACTGGCCACTTAATTGAATGCTTATTTGTTCTGGTGTTTAAAAATCAGATAGTCTCAGATTTTCTTGGTAGAAAGTCATATAAATTTAAAATCCCTTCCTTTTCAGTCTTTATATCTCCTTTCTGTTTACTGAACTGGCATGTACAGGCCCCACATATGCCTTTTCTCTGCTTAGAGTTACAGTAACATAGGACTCTGGTTTTGTGTGTGTGTGTGTGTGTGTGTGTGTGTGTGTGTGTGTGTGTGTGTGTGGTTTCTCTCCCTAAGAAAAGAAAGGGTGATGTAAAGTGCAGGAAATAATCATAATAAAAGAAATGCTGACCTATTTAAGTGCTCATTGCCACCAAACTGGCCATTTAATTTCTAAAGGACTTTGGGGAAGGGTGTTTGCTTGGCCACAGCCAAAAAGAACTCCTAAGCAGACCAGAAACAAAAAACTACCCTCGTGAGAGCTCTCTCCCCTGTACTCGGGTGGCACTAGGAATTGTCCTCGGCGTTGTTTTTCTAGAACGGAATGAGGCCACGCTACTGCATCAGTCACGATAAGGCTATTTCCCCTGTGAGTGAGTTTTGAACAAAACTGTAACTCCCCTGAATAAATCCCTGAATTTGGGCCCCATTTTATACCCCATAATCCAATCAGTTGAAATAGCTTGTCCACGTGCTAGCCATAGAAAGCACTTACAGAAAGGAGACTGATTCTTAATTATCCCTGTCCTTCGGATCTCTTTGGGGCATTACTAATAGATAGCTCCTTTATTTGTCAGCGCCTCATATCAAATGGATAGAGGGCCCTTGGTGACTGCAGCTCCTGGTTGGGTGCACTCCTCACTTTCTTGTAACCATTTCAGGTATTTTCTTAAGTCCCCAGTGTGCCTCACCTCTTGCCAGTTATCACAACAGCCACTTAGACCACGGAGGTGAAAGCTTGAACGTTTCTCATCTGCAAGGGACATCACTCACCCCTCTGTGTGACTCAACAGGTTATGTAAAGCGACGGAAGGGGAGGTAGCAAAGCGGAACTCTTGTCATTTGGACAGAAAAGGCACAAAATCTAAATCTCTTGTTCAGTTGAATTTCTTGATGGAATGGTTTATAGGTTTACCACCATAAATCCTGGGTTTGACTTTGGAATTTCTCTTTTTAGCTCTGATTAGCTTTTCCAGCAAGGATGTCATAGATGAACAACTAAGCATAAACCTGAGGGATTGGGGCTCTAATCCTTTTCTGCCTTTGATTTGTCAACACTTAGTACTTTTGTGCTTTCTTTTTCTCCTTGTTAACTGGGTGTCTGTCACTTAAAGAAATAATACCAATGGCTTTCAGAGTAATGGGACTGCAGCTAATTTTTCCAGGCTTAGAATTGGTCACTTTCTGCAAAAACCCTCTCTGCCTTTCTCCCGAATAGGCTGGGCTCTCTCATTAGCCAAGTATCTGTGCCTGGTGAGCCCCTGCTCACCTTCTAAGAACCAGCTCTGATGTCTTCTCCGTTGTGAAGGCTTTCCTAAGCCCCAGGCAGAGTGCAGCATTCCTGTCTCTGTGTTCACGCAGGATGAATTCTAAACCTGTATTTAGTTCCTGTTGCTTTGACCAGTTTTTGGAGTTGTCCCTTCCCTTCAGTGGACTGTGGGCTGTTGGGGACACAGTTTACTACGTTTTTGTATTTCCGGTGTATGGTACGTAGCGGGTACTCAGTACTTAGGTGTTCATGAAGTGCATGCTTTCAGGGAAGCAAAGTTCTTGTAAATACATCCAGTTTTCCTTCATTATTTCTACTGTAAATTAATAATCCTCTGGGGTTTAAAATATTAATGTAGGGATAAAACAAGGAGTTAAAATCAAGCATTAACAGTACTCAGAATGTCATCATTCTTTGTTTTCTTTAAACTGCATAAATAATAATAAAAATAAGTGCCTCTGTTGCACACTTCTCGGTGTTGGCAGTGCAGTCTCATGGCTCACTTTGTCGATATTCTGCATGAAGTGGTTTCTTAAAGTTTATTGGTTTTACTTGAGTTTTTGTTAGTTTCAAAATAACCTTTTGGATTTTCCATACAAAGAAATATTTGACTTCTCTTTTCCTCTATCATTTTTGAACTTTCCTCTCTGTAGACAATCTGCTGGTATGTTTCCTTCTCACATCCTTGGATAAGAGGGAGGGCGCAGGAGGCTGGGACCAGCACCCACTCCTGGTGGGGAGGGTACCTCCCTCTGTGTCTGGGAGACAGTTGTCCAGCAACCAGTGAGCGTGTGACAGCAGTCACCCACGGCACCTGCGTTGACTGGTCTGCTTCCAGTCTCATGTCTTACTTGTTCAGCTGGGCACCCCGTTAGGCTGACCAGTGCACCAGAAGTGTGTTTGCGAAGTGCAGGCACTCTCAATACCAATACTGGGGAAAAGAATCCTGTAAGACCCCTGCCCTATTTTAGCAAGAGCTGGTTCTTAAATGCATTTGTGACTCGATTCATAAACTCTTCAAATTCAGAATCCTGTTGGATTTTGTTGAAGAATGGACTTGAGGGTTAGACGAATCTGAACTTAAATTGATTCCTAGTTTTACTGCTTATAAGCTGTGTGATCACCAGCAAGGGATATCTGTATTTGCACAGTTCTTGGGAACTTTGCAGTCAGCGAGGCAGCCTAGAACTTTTCAAATATAAAATGATTCTGTACATATAGTGAAATAAATATTAAGTCTACCTCTGTTGTGGGGCCTAAATTAACTAATTTATCAAGACAAAGACTCCTTGGTTATTTCTTTTTCTCTCATTAAAAATAAAAGTCAGGTTTAGTGAGGCATAATTTACATACACTAAAATTCAGCCTTTTTTGGTGTATAATCTGGCTGTTGGTAACAGGTATTATGCCTTGTCCTGTATATTCTTTGTTCCTTTTTCCTCTTTCTTTTTGGATTGAGTATTTTTTTCTGATTCCATTTTTGTCTCCTCTATTAACTTAATTGTTGTATCTCTTTTTCTGACCTATTTTATTTTTTAAATTATTATTGTTAATTTATTTTCAATAAATTTATGTATTTTATTTATTTTTGGCTGTGTTGGGTCTTCGTTGCTGCGTGTGGGCTTTCTCTAGTTGCGGCAAGCCGGGTGCTGCTCTTCGTTGCGGTGCGCGGCTTCTCATTGCAGTGGCTTCTCTTGTTGCGGAGCTCGGGCTCTAGGTGCACGGGCTTCAGTAGTTGTGGCACACGGGATGAGTTGCTCCGCGGCATGTGGCATCTTCCCAGACCAGGGCTTGAACCCGTGTTCCCTGCATTGGCGGGCGGATTCTTAACCACTGGGTCACCAGGGAAGCCCTTTTTCTAACCTATTTGAGCGATTGCCTAAAGTTTACAGTATATATCTTTACCTTATCACAGTCTGCCTTCATATATTATACTGCTTTATCCACTTTATAACAACCTTGTTATAATACTTAATACTATGATTGTCATACTACTATATTTTATATATGTTGTAAACCCCATAATACATTCTTGTTATTTTTGCTTTAGACAATAAATTACCTTTTAGAGCAGTGTTTTCCAGTTGAACTTTCTGCAATAACAGAAATATTTATATTTGTAATGTACAGTATGGTAGCCACCAGCCACATGTGACTCCTTCGTACTTGAAAAGTGGCCAGTTGTGATCGATGAACTGAATTTAAAATTTTATTTTAATTAATTTTTTCCTGACTTTCTTCTTTAAAACCAGTTCAGGAACTCTTAGTTTCTTGTGTAGATCTAGTTTTCTTTCTCTTCTTTCTTTCATCTTCTGACTGAAGAACTTCCTTTAACATTTCTTTTTCTTTTTTTTATAAATTTATATTTATTATTTATTTATTTATTTTTGGCTGCGTTGGGTCTTTGTTACTGCGCGGGCTTTTTCTCTAGTTGCGGCAAGCGGGAGCTACTCCTCGTTGCGGTGTGTGGGCTTCTCATTGTGGTGGCTTCTCTTGTTGCGCGGAGCATGGGCTCTAGGTGTGCGGACTTCAGTAGTTGTGGCATGCAGCCTCAGTAGTTATGGTTTGTGGGCTCTAGAGCGCAGGCTCAGTAGTTGTGGCACACGGGCTTAGTTGCTCTGCGGCATGTGGGATCTTCCTGGACCAGGGATGAAACCCGTGTCCCCTGCATTGGCAGGTGGATTCTTAACCAGGGATTCTTAACTTGCCACCAGGGAAGTCCATTCCTTTAACATTTCTTATGGCTCAGGTCTTCTGGGAATGAATCCTCTCAGCTTTTGTTTGTCTGAAAAAGTGTTTATTTCGCATTAAGTTTTTAAAATTTTATTGAAGTATAGTTCATTTACAATGTTGTGTTTAATTTCTGCTGTACAGCAAAGTGACTCAGTTACACATATATATTCTTTTTCATTTTCTTTTCCATTATGGTTTATCTCAGGCTATTGAATATAGTTCCCTGTGCTATACAGTAGGACCTTGTTGTTTATCCATCCTATATGTAATAGTTTACATCTGCTAATCCCAAAATCTCTTCCTGTCACATTAATTTTTAAAATGTATTTTTTCAGGGTATAGGATTTTGTGTTGAATCTTTTTCTTTCAGTACTTCAAAGGTGTCACACCTTTGGCTTTTAGCTTGCATTGTTTTTGTTTTAATTTTTATTTTATATTGGAATATAGTTGATTTACAATGTTGTATTAGTTTCAGGTGTGCAGCAAAGTGATTCAGGTATACATCTACATATATTCATTCTTTTTCAGGTTCTTTTCCCATATAGGTTATTACAGAATATTGAGTAGAGTTCCCTGTGTTATACAGTAGGTCTTTGTTGGTTGTCTATTTTATATATAGTAGTATGTATATGTTAATCCCAAACTCCTAATTTATCCCTCCCCCCCACCTTCCCCCTTTGATAACCATAAGTTTGTTTTCGAAGTCTGTGGGTCTGTTAGCTTGCATTGTTTTTTTTTTAAAATTGTTTTATTTATTTATTTTTGGCTGCATTGGGCCGTCGTTGCTACGCACAGGCTTTCTCTAGTTGCGGCGAGCAGGGACTACTCTTCATTGCAGTGGCTTCTCTTGTTGCAGAGCATGGGCTCTAGGCATGCGGGCTTCAGTAGTTGTTGCTCACGGGCTCTAGAGGGCAGGCTCAGTAGTTGTGGCGCATGGGCTTAGTTGCTCCGCGGCATGTGGGATCTTCCTGGACCAGGGCTTGAACCCATGTCCCCTGCATTGGCAGGCGGATTCTTAACCACTGCACCACTGGGGAAGCCCAGCTTGCATTGTTTTTGAAGAGAAGTCTGCTGTAATTATTCTCCTTTGTTCCTTTGAATGTAGTCTCTCCACTTCTTACCCCAGCTGTGGCTGCTTTTAAGATTTTTCTCCTCATTTTTAGTTTTCAGCAATTTGGATGTGATGTGATTTTGGTATTTATCTTGCTTGGGGTCCTCTATGCTTCTGGGATCTGTGGTTTGATGCCTTTCATTATGTTTGACAAATTCTTGGCTATTATTTCTTCAAATATTTCCTTCTGTTCTTTCTTTCTTCTGGGATTCTGTTGACCTGTTCTCAACCTCACTGATTCTTACCTCAGCTGTGGTGAGTCTGCCTCTGGTACTGTCTCTGATGCTGTGCTTTTTATTTCTGTCATTTCCACTTGATTCTTTCTCATCCTTTCCATCTCTCTGCTCTAATTTTCAGGCTGGTCATGCATGTTGTCCATCTGTCTCACTAGATTCCATTTGTATGGGAGGCATGTCCTTCTCTTCGGCTCTGCCACTGGTAGGACAATCCACCTGTCCTTCCTCTTCATGTGTGAGAGGGGTCTAGGACTTTAGGCTACTTGGTTGCCTTGTGGCGTTATCTCTTTGTTGGATTCAAGAAAAGTTGTGATTTTGTAACTTATCTTGGTTTTAATTTTTATTAATGTGGAATGACACTCTTTTTAGCTTTCTAAAAAAAACTTCTCTTTGGTTATTTTTCAGAAATTAAGTTGAGCTCAGAAATTATATAAGATTTATAAGATAATATTATTTAAAATTTTAACTTATGTCTTTTTTTTTTTTTTTACTGATAGGGAAAAGTCACATATAGGAAATACAGATGTGTGTATGTTTATTTATAAATTGATGATATGCAATTTTCCAGTTACTACTTGTAAAAGAAAGATTTTTTCAGGTCATAATTTGGAGAAACATATATACATGAAAATTATAACTGTTAAAGACTTATTTTCCAAACTGTGAATAATGAACAATATGGAAAATGTGTATCCTTATTAGCAATTTAAAGAATACAAATAAGAATGCTTTGAATCACCATTATTTACTTATTAAATCAGAAAAAAAATCATAAAACCTGTTGGGTGGCATATTGTTGCTAGTTCACTTTTTCTAAAGAATAGAAGCAAGAACTACAACACTCTTTAAATCTTGGGAGACTAGCCTTAGAAAATGGTTCTAAAAAAACAAAAGAGCAGTTTACCCAAAGATAGTGCAGTTGATAATAGCAAAAAGTGAATAGCACTCAAATTCCCAGCAGTGGTGATTGTTGAGATTACTCTGGCAACTCTCCGTGATAGAATATGATATTTATTCATTGTTCAACAATGTTGTTGAATTCCTACTGTGTGTCAGGCTCTGTGCTAAGTGTCCTAGATGCCTTTACTCATTAGATCTTTACAGTTCCCCGAGGAGAAAGACATTAGTCGTATTCTTATTTTACAAAGAAGGAAAAAAAGGCATGGAGAGATTAATTACCTGCCAGGGTCACATAGCTGGTAACGTGGAGGACCTAATGCACAATCTCCCTGATAATCAAAAGAGCAGACTGAAATGAGCATGATAAGAAATGTTTAAACTCTTTCATTTGCAAAGATTTAAAAGATTGGTTGTAGTTGTTGATGGTGAGGGGACAGGGAAATCAGGTGCCCTGAAACACTATCGGGGTTTGGAAGTACAAACTGAGAAAAACTATTTGGAGGGCATGTGGCAATATCTTTCCAAATTTTACCATTTGACCATGACATTCTACTTTTAGGATTTTACCATATGGAAATACTTGTGTAAGTGTGCAAAGATGAATTTAGGAGGATCTAGGTTACTATCTTACTTGTAACAACAGAAGACTGGAAATCACTTGAGTTTCTTTATTTTTTATTTTTTTGGCTACGCTGTGTGGCATTTTAGTTCCCTGACCAGGCATCAAACCTGCACCCCCTGCAGTGGAAGCATGGAGTCCTAACAACTGGACCACCAGGGAATTCCCTGGCAATCACTTGAGTTTCTATCAAGTGTAAATTCAGTCAGTCTTTCCATAGAGTGGAATACTTGTCAGTATTTGTATGAAACTGGTAGATCTCTGTGTGCCAATGTGGGCAAAATAGCCATCATCAATTATCCATTGAAAAAAGCGAATGACTGTACCATATGTGAAACATGATTTCATTTTCTATAAAATGATGTATTTGAGAGTATGTGTACACAGAGATTATGATACACATTAAAGGATGTATCTGAATCTATAAATAGTGGTTGTCATTAGGGTTGGATTAGAGGAACTTCTAATTTTATATTTTATACTTTTCAGTTTTTTTCTACAGTGGACATGTATTACTTTTATTAGCAAAAAAAACTATTAAAATTAAAAAAAATTATATGAATTACCCTAAGTGGCAGAAATGCATGTTGAAGGCATAGGTGAGGAAAAGTGAATTCAGAATAAACCCTGGCTCTACACTGGGTGTGGATCAGATGTGTCCTGGTGTGAAAGTATCACATTCTATACATTCTTTCTTTCTTAAGCTTCTTGAATTATAAATCATAATATCCAAAGACATTTTCCCCACAAATAGAAAAATTCTTATTTAAACACCTTCAAATTTCAAAAGTGAAAGGGGAAAAAACTGTTTCTGCTACCTTTTTTCCCTCTAGCCTATGTAATGAAAGAAGGAATCAATTTTTCACCAAAGGTGTAACAGTAGACTTAGTTCAGTCACCGAAAACAGGTCCAGAGAGTTGATTCTGTTCACTTAGTGAAGATGTACAAACTCACAAAGTAAATAGTTGCATATGTTAGCTCACGAGGAAGAGTGCGTCTAGGGAGGTGACATCTCACTGCTGGTGGCGGAGATCCCATCCTCTTGGTCAGCTTGGGACCTGACTTAACCTGCTGTGAGGGTCACCTGGAGGCTGTGTTGGTTTTGGAACTCCTCTGGGGGTCCAATTATGTTAGGACAGACCCTAAGTACAGCCCTCTGGGCTGCGCAGGGTTACCCCAGAGCAGGCATTTTAGCCTTGAATTGACTCAGCTGCCTGTGCAGGATGACTCAGTTGAGCCAGAACTATCTTAATTTGATAACTATCCTAATTTGAACCTTAAGTCTTGGGTTTGACCCAGAACCCTCTTGGTCTACAGTGGAGTTGTTGTGTGTGTAATGCTGTCAGATTATGTTCATTGTTAGAAGCCTGGGGAGAGGAAGTGACTTGCTTGGCCAACACAAAAATAGCCATGGTACAAGAAGAAGGATTTTAAAAATTAGTATTTTACTCTGCTTGTGAAGTAATGTTGATTATAAATATTGTTTCAATCTGTTTCATAAACCCAGTTTTTAAAAAAAACCTGCGCTTAGAGCAGGAGTTCACGTTTCTAACTTGGGGTGCGTTTTTTTCCAATCCCTCCCCTCCCACCCGTTATTCTAATTTTAAAAAAAGGTTGTCAGTTCTTAAAACTCTTTTTCATGAGAGCTAAGCATTAGCAGCAGTTTTCTCTAATTCTGTCTCAGGTGATGAATTTCAGTTTAATTGTATAACAGATAAGGAAACTGAATAGTAAAGTTGCATTTGCTTTGATGTAATAAAGAATCTTTTCTGCCTCTAAAGAAAATGGAAATTTATGGAAAAGCAAATTCTTTCTTTGAATTGTATGTAAATGAGAAAGTTGGGATGGACAAGATTATGTTTAACTGGGCATTTTTGAAATTGCTCCTATTTGAAGCTAAGTTTTTTTATATGAATTATTTGTTATTCTAAAGAGTGATATTCACCTCTTCATGGGTCTCATGGAAATGTTATTTGACATATGATCTCTGTCATTAAAAAGTAAAACTACTGCTCTAGCCTAGGGAGAGAAAATTAAAATATAGTCAAGGAGTAGAGGGAAGTTTGCAGTAGTAGATCAAGATGAGAAAACCAAGTGTGTTTTTTTTTTTCCAGACAAAAGATTTGTGGGGTATTATGTATTAGAAATATTTAATACTTTTTAAAACTTCAAGATTGTATATTTTTATAAATTTGTAAGGGGGATTCCATGATGAGATGTAGATGGAACTTCCCAATTGCCCATCACAGATACTCAGGCAAATTCTTACCCATCATCCCTAGGATAGGCCCCCTTATCTGTTGCTAGGAAGTGCCCCTGTGCCTTGGAGGCAGCAGCAGGAAGTGGAAAACACATCCCGCTTGTTGAAGTCATGGGCCTGGACAGGAGGCTATGCTGCTATGTGACATTGGACTTCACCATTATTTCAGATTTAATACCTTCCCTATCTGTGGTGTGGTGGTGTTGTAAGGATCTTAAGAGGAGGTGAATAATGCGTAACAAATGTCAAGTATTATTCCATTCGGGAAGAAAGAAAGAAAATTGGAAAGCACCAAATATTTGGGAGGAAACTAAAACACAGCTTACTTTCCCTTTCAGCCAGGGCCTTAGGGTGTGCACTTGGGAAGAAAGCGAAAGGAATGTGCAGGTGTTCCAGACAGGATGGGGTGGGGCAAGGCAGTGAAGATGACAACGTTAAAGCCCTGGATGCTTTGATCTTAGAGCACCACTAATTTGTACTTAGCTCAAATCCAAGTAAATTACTGTGCAATTGACATAACAATAGAGGGGCATTTTATAGCCGACTCTGGTAGCTTCCAGTCTGGCACGTGGATCATTAGAGATTGACACGTGCGGTTGTGGAGTGGCTATAAACTGACAAAAATTTAAGCCTGGTGACAGACTAGACTACAGGAACACCTGTCACTAATGCTTCCGATCTTTCCCTTATTCTTCCTTTGTCACTCTGTGTATTTGCCCTCTTAGTTTTCCCCACCCACGCAGCCACTAGCCATGTGTACTAAGTGTGGACTCCAAGCAAGGATCAACCTATAGGTGAGTGTGATGTAAGCAGAGGGTGAAGAGTGAGGAGAATTAAGGCAGCCCCAAATTAGTTGTTAATTTTTTAAAAAAAATTTTAAAGATCTCATTGGCTTTTTTCAGTGATTGATGAATTGGGCAGCATCCCATCTAGCAAAAAGAAAGAAGCTCTGCTAATTTTTAAAAAATTAATTAATAAATTTATTTTTATTTTTGGCTTCTTTAGGTCTTCGTTGCTGCGCGTGGGCTTTCTCTAGTTGCAGTGAGTGGGGGCTACTGTTCGTTGTGGTGCGTGGGCTTCTCATTGCAGTGGCTTCTCTTGTCACAGAGCATGGGCTCTAGGCATGCGGGCTTCAGTAGTTGTGGCACACGGGCTCAGTAGTTGTGGCTCTCCAGCTCTAGAGAGCAGGCTCAGTGGTTGTGGCGCACGGGCTTAGTTGGCCCACGGCATGTGGGATCTTCCTGGACCAGGGCTCAAACCCCTGAATTGGCAGGCGGATTCTTAACCACTGTGCCACCAGGGAAGTCCCAATTTTTTTTTTTTTTTAACAAAAAACGCCATGTTATGGATAATTTCAAGCATACAAAGGTGAAGACAATAGTACGGTGAACTCAGGTACCCATAACTCAGCTTCAAACAGTTATCTACTTATGGCCATTCTTGTCAATTTCTATAAAAAAACTTAATGGATTGTGTTGAATCTGTAGCTCTGTATGGGGAGAAATACCATCTTAACAATAGGGAGGGAGACCTCCAATCTAAGAACACAGTGTCTATCTCCTTCCTCTTATTTAGATGTTATTTAATATCTCAACAATAATGTATATTGTTCAGTGTACAATTTTGCACTTCTTTTATCAAATTTATCCCTAAATATTTATTAATTTTAATGCTGTTGTAAATAGAATTGTTTCTTAATTTCATTTTTGGATTGTTCATTGCTGGTATATAGAAAAACAGTTGATTTTTGGATATTGATCTTGTATCTTCTAAACTTGCTAAAACTCACATTCTAGTAGTTTTTTTTTTGTAGATGCCTTAGGATTTTCTATATACAGGATCATGTCATATGTGAATAAGGACAGTTTAACTTCTTCCTTTCCAATCTGTATATTTAAAATTCTCTTTTCCTGCCATGTTGCACAGCCTAGAACTTCCAGTACAATGTTGACTAGAAGCGGTGAGAATGGACATCCTTGCTTTGTTCCTGATCAGAGAATGAACTTTTGGTTTCATTGATTTTCTCTGTTTTTTTTTCTAATTCATTGATTTCTACTCTAATATTTATACATGCCTTCCTTCTACTGCTTTTGGTTTTAATTTGCTTTACTTTTTCTAGTTTCTTAGGGTGGCAGCTTAGGTTATTGACTTGAGACTTTTCTGTTTTCCCTACAGGCTTTTTATAAAAGTAATAAATTTCCCTCTCAGTACTTTCCATAGCTGTATCCCATAATTTTGATCTGCTATGTTTATTTTCAATCAGTTTGAAGTGATTTCTTCTTTGACTCTTGAATTACTTAGACATGTTTTCTAATTTCCAAATATTTGAGGCTCCCCCAAATTTCTTTTTGTTCTCGATTTCCAGTTAGATTACATTGTGGTAGACAACATACTTTACATGATTTTAATCCTTTAAAATGTATTGACACTTATTTTTTTTGACCTAGCCTATTGTCTGCCCTGGAGAATGTTACATGTGCACGTGAAAAGAATGTGTATTCCACTGTTGTTGCTGGAAGTGTTCTGTAAATGTCAGGTCAGGTTGGTTGTTCAAGCCTTATATATCTTTGCTAATTTTCTGTTTAGTTGTTATATCAATTAAAATATTATTTTGAGTTGTCTGTTTCTCCCTTCAGTTCTGTCAGTTTTTGCTCCATGTGTTTTGGAGTTCTGTTTTAAGTATTTATGTGTATGTAATTGTTATATTTTCCTAATGAATTGATCCTTTTATCATTATAAAAATTTCTCTTTTTGTCTAACAACATTTTTTGTCCTAAAGTTGATTTTTCTAATATTAGTATAGCTACTGCAGTTTTCTTATGGTTTTGTTTGCATAGTTTCTTTTCCCATCCTTTTATTTCGACCTTTTTATGTCTCTTTTAGCCAACATATATTTGGATTTTGTTTCTATTTTTTAAATTTTTAAAATTTTTATTTATTTTTTATTGAAGTAGTTGATTTATAATATTGTGTTAGTTTTAGGTGTACATCATAGTGATTCAGTTTTTTTTTTTTCCTGCAGATTATATTCCACTATAGGTTATTACAAGATATTGGGTATAATTTCCTGTGTTATACAGTAAATCCTTGTTGCTTTGTTCTTATTTTTTATCCAGTCTGACAGTCTTTGCCTTTTACTGGAGTGGTTAACCCACTCACGTTTAGTGGATTTATTGATATGGTTGGATTACTTCTACCATTTTGCTATTTGTTTTCTCTGTCTTGCATCTTTTTTTGTTCCTCTGTTGCTCCTTACTGTCTTCTTTTGTGTTAAGTAGATATCTTCTAGGGTTCTATTTTAATTCATTTGTTGAGTTTTTTTTTTAATATAAATTTATTTATTTTATTTATTTTATTTTTGGCTGCGTTGGGTCTTCGTTGCTGTGTGCAGGCTTTCTCTAGTTGTGACGAGCAGGGGCTACTCTTCATTGCGGTACATGGGCTTCTCATTGCGGTGGCTTCTCTGGTTGCGGAGCACAGGCTCTAGGTGCACAGGCTTCAGTATTTGTGGCGTATGGGTTCTAGAGCGCAGGCTCAGTAGTTGTGGTGCATGGGCTTAGTTGCTCCACGGCATTTGGGATCTACCCAGACCAGGGCTGAAACCCGTGTCCCCTGCATTGGCAGGTGGATTCTCAACCACTGCGCCACCAGGGAAGTCCCTGAGGATCAATTCTTTAAAAATCAAATGTGGGGAGTTTTGACTTTTTGTTTTTCAAATATTTTTTCTGCTCTTTTCTGTCTTCTCCTTTTGGGGCTTCCTTTACATGTACGTTGATATTCTTGATGGTATCCCTCATGTCTCTGAGGCGCTGTGCATTTTTCTTCATTTTTTCTTATTTCTTCATCAGATTGGATAATTTCAACCTTGCTGCTTTTTTTCTTCTGCCATCTCAGGTCTGCCATTGAGCCTCTCTAGTGAATTTTCACTACATTTATTGCACTTTTGAATCCAAAATTTCCATTTGGTTTATTTTTATAATTTCCATCTCTTTTTTGATATTCTCTATATGATGAGTCGTTGTGTTCATACTTTCCTTTTTTCTTTGAACACAGATTCCTTCATTTCTTTGAGCATGTTTATAATTGCTGCTTTGAATTTTGTTAAGTTCAACATCTGGGCCCCCTTAGAGTTTCTATTAATGGCTCTTTTTCCTGAGTATAGTTTCCTGAGTATAGTTCACAGTACTTTTATGTTCTTTGCATGTCTCATATTTTATTTTTTAAACTAGGTATTTTAGGTCACATAATATAGCAACTCCAGATTCTGATCATCCATGACAAAATCCAGTTTTGTTGTTGTTGCTTTTTGTTTGTGACTTGCATGGTTAATTCTGTAGAGTCTCTCTTCTTAGCAGTATGCAGCTGCTGCTGATCCTGTTCGTTTTTTTTTCTTGTTTTTATATTTAAGCCTGGCTTCCTAAGGCTTGCCCCTGGGTCACCATAGCATAATGGTCAGCCAGTGATTGTTCAGAGTTAGTTTAAACACCTTAAGCTGGCAAAGCTTCATCATTCTGCAGTGGATCTGTGTGTGCATTGAGGAATGTGCTCAAAGTTCAGGCCATTTACAGGTCTGCCTTGGTTTACTTTCTGCCAGACCTTCTTCTGCCTCCTCTGTGCAGGTGCTAGGCCTCACTTCAACCAGGGATGAGTAGATAGCTAGGGCCCTCTCTGGTCTCTCCTGCATGTGTGTACCCTTTGAGGACACCAGGGACATGTGGGAGCTTATCCTTGCCCACTATGGCTCTCTTGTTTTTGCATGTACGTAATGTATTTTTGGCTAGTCTGCTGGCCTGTTGCTTATCCCAGTCAGTATTGTGACCTAAGGCTCGTGGAGATGTTGGCCTTGTATAATTTTCTGTGATCACTGTTGTTTATGATAGAGCCCTTGGGCATGTGCTCTACTCCACATCAGTCATCCCCCACAGCAACAGAGCCACCAGTTTTCACAGCTTGTCCTGCCCTGGTGGATCCAACACTGTTGATGGAGCTGGGGTGAGGGCTGGAGCACACCAGACTAAAATGCCATAGATCCACTGCTGGGGCGCAAGGTTCTGTAGTTATTTTTGAGTGAATACTTCTCAATTTGTTGTATGCCTTCGGTTGATTTCCATTCCTGAAGTGGTTGCTTTTGACAAATTTGTCCAGTTTTTCATTGCTTTTGGAGAAGTTTTGCCAAGCTCCTCACTTATTATTTCAGAAGTTCTCTCCCTTCCCCCCAACCTGCCTTTTTATATCTTTTTCCCCCCAACTTCCTAGGTGGTATAAGTTTGTTATAAAAACACAGCAGTATGAAATGTATAAAATGGAAATGAAAAGCATTCACTGTTTCCATCCTTAAAGGTAGCCACTGCTGATAAGTTAGTGAATTGCTTTCCAGACCAAAGCCTTACTTTAGTCATTGTATTTTTGGTTGTATCCCCTCACCACACAATTCCCTTACCCTTTGCCACACGGTTTTTAATTCAGAGACTTTTAGCTCTTGATTCAAGGAGATAAACTTAATTAGCAATAATTAGTTTGACTAAAAGGAGACTAGGGGCCCTCTCCTGGCAAGGACAGAATACTAAGACTGGTATGATCTATGTATTTTAAGTAGCCCTAATTCTGCCTGCACTTCTCACAGCGCTCGCCTGTCTAGTCCCCTCTCTACAGTGTCCCAACCCCCGTCCTTTATCCCACCGAGAGCATATCTCTTCCCAGGCTCTCCAGGAAAGTGCCCATCAGCCATTTTCCCTGTGATGTCACTCTGGCATGACTGCATTTTAGAGTTCTGTGAAGGAAGAGGCAGCGTGGTGCAGGGTTAAGGGCCTGAGCTCTGGTGTCACAGTGCTCGGGGTTCAAATTTCAGCTTGCTTTCTTCTAAGCCTTTGTGACCTTGGTTTTCCCAGGCCTTGGCTTTCCTGTCTCTGCAGTGAGGCTGGTAGCAGTCCGTGCTGTACTGGGCTGTGAGAAGGATGTAGCGGGATTCTTTGTGTAATGTGCTTTGGAACAATGCTTGGTACTTTGGAGGGCATAGCAAATGCTTCCGTGTCCCTCCTCCTGTAGTCTTTGTCGTCATCATCTTTTTTTTTTTTTTTTTTTATTACTAACAAGGAATCACCCTTAACAGTGACATTTCAGATAGGAGAGGATATTGTTAAGTGGGGCCTCATATGTTCTCGCAGCAACTTCGGAATTAGTTAAACCTCTGAGTGGAGTCGAGACTTCCCTACACGGCAGGGTGTGGAAGTGCAGTCGCTGTAGGACGGGTTTGAGGAGCCGGGCTGGTGCTGGGAGGCATGCGGAGGAGGCCAGTGGCTGGGCGGACAGGAGGAGTGTGTGCTGCTGGAGGGCACAGGGTTTGTTCTTAGGACGACGAAAACGTTCTCCGTCGACCGTGCCAGTGGTTGCACAGGTCTGTGAATACACTGAAAATCACCATCTTCTGTGCTTTAGATGGGTACATTGTATGGTATGTGAATTTTATCTCAATAAAACTATTATTTAAAAGTGGTGGAAAGGAAGTGAGGAAGTTAAGAGTGGGTTGATCTCTCCAGTTGGGGTTGCTGATCATCTTTATTTTTTTCACTACCCTATACTTTTCCCTTTGTTAGGTATTTCCAGAAAAAAAAAATATATTTATTGCCTTTTAAATGAGAAAACAAGCATCAGTTTAAAAAGATCATGTTATTTTATCTGCCGAAACCTATGATAGATGTAAAATAGTAGCAGAATAAGGTTGGGGTGGGTTTCATCCGTGCAGGTGACCTGAAAGAACTGAGGTCTTAGGCGGAGCTCTGCTGGAACCAGCCCCGCGTCAGCACTGGCCGTGGCCCTCAAAGCAGGTCTTCCTGGACTGGTGCTCATCTCCTCCCAGGCCTGAAGCGGGCGGGGGTTGCTGTGGTGAGGCAACTTCAGAAATCACAGGGGTAGGGACTGGGCAAGGGGGGTGTGGACTGCTTGTCAGCTTGTGGGACTGATAATAAAAACATGTAAAGCTCTGCACGTCTCTGGCCTTCGCTGTGCTCGATATAACAATGAAGTACGTTTCCTGAGGACCCACTACGTGCAGGCATGGCATTGAATGCCTGCTGTTGATGCAGAGATGAATTGGGGCGTCTGTTGGTCTGGTCATCGCAGATCATATGCTGCCTCCCGGTGTTCCCAGGAGACCAATTTTGAGGTCAGAATTCTGCTTTTTACATTGAGGGCTGGTTCTAACTCCTGGGAGGACTAACACCCCTTTTAAATTTTCTTTGGAGCCACAATTTTTGTGCAGGTAGGAAAACAGCTGTGCACGAGGCAGGTGTTCTGTAAATGTTTTGAGCTCTGATATTGAGGAAATTATTCAAGAATCCAGGGTATCGCAGATTTTTCTGAAGATGACCTCTGGGGGGAAAAGAAGAGTCTTTGGGGGAACTTGACCTGCTATCTCTTGGTTGTCGACTTTCATATTCCCAAGCCCTGACAGAGAGCTCCCTGCCTGTGTGTTTCAAACACTGCTCGTCATCAAGGGTTAAGAAGTAGCTTCAAAGCCGTTTGCCTGGGATCCTCAGTAAGCCAGTCATCTTGCCCATACCTGCAGGGGGCTTTATCGCTACTCAGGCATCTTTGATAAAGAGTTACTCACATTTAGGAAGCCACACCTTTATTCCGCTAGTGAATTTTTCCCCAAAACATTTCTAAAGGCTTCCTCACCTGTGAATTTGCTGAGTAGAACCAGCTTTCTGAGCCTGGCTGTGCCTGTACAGCGTGGAAGGAAGGCTCGGTAGAATCCCCCAGGACACCCCCACTGTGTCCCCTCCTCTCTCTGCCCTGTGCCCCCTCCCCTTCCACTGTGGCCCTGATCTCTGCCTCTTCCTGACCTTCCAGAATTTCTGAGTGGTGAGTTGAATTTTATTTACCTAAAATCGTTAGGTTTTCATGATATACTGAGGTAAAACCCTGAAAAAGACTAAAATCTCAGGAGTCGTTTGTTGTACACAGTACAGTGTCCCTTTTGCGTAACTTGATGCTTTTAATACTCGTTGAATTAGGGGCACGCTTTTCATTAGCATCAGTGTTTCCCAAGTCTAACACCTCCAGCAGGAAGGTTTGCCGGATGGATGAGCAGTGCTCTTAAGAGTTTCAGAGATACAATTTGGATGAATATGACTTCAGAATCGAGCCCTGTGAGGTATTAGTCTTTGCGTCCTACCACAGTTTGAGGAAATCAAGTATTTTATGAAGTCCATTTCTGTTTTTGCATGCTGTGAATGTGTGAACAAAACTGGAATCTTTGTGGTAGGGGGAGAATTCTGGACTCAAACACTGGTCCTCAGGATTCCCATGTGCTTCCTGAAACCACTGTCTCTGCTACTTAAATTAAGTCACTTTATGAGTATGCACTTGGCAAATATTACATGCCAGGCCCGAGTCTCGGTTCTGTAGATCCATCAGTGAAGAAAACAAACACACTGCCCTGTCCCTGCTTTTGTGGACCATACGTGTAGAATGGGGGAGTTGAAACACGGACTCGCATCTTAGAGAAATACGTGGTGTGTCAGTGGAAAGCGCTTGGAGAAAATGCAGCTGGTACGGCCAGGGTTTGGGGGAGCTGTGGGGTGAGGGCAGCAAAAAGGCCTGGAGGTAGTGGTTGCTACGGGAAGCAAGGCCGCCAGGGAAATCCTCATCCCCTTGGGTCCTCCCTGTCAGGGAGACCCTCTGCCGATGTGTCAACTGCACTTTCATTACCAGGAAGGGGTAGTCTGTGAGCGCTCCCAGGCAAATAACTTGCAAAGCTGGCGGTGGCGGATGTTGTGCAATCGGGCTCGCTGGCCGAGTCCCAGGCCACCGATCTGAAGGGCCCGCAACTGTGCACTCGTTCCCGTGCCATCCAAAAATATTTCGTGACCTTGCTGGTTGGCAGTTTTTAAAATGTTATTTTAAATCTCCAAAAAAGGGAAACATCAAAGTGCAGGCTGTCCACGGCCACCCTTCTTGATACACACAAACAGCTGCACAATACAATCACCCATTGTGGTGCCCTGTGCCAGCCGTTATAAATAGACCTGTGGCTCCACGTGAAATGCTCTGGAGGAAGGGTAAGTGCTCTCTTGATGAATGTGAGCTGCTGTTCCCATCGAAAGCCCTTCTCAGACATCAATATTATTTTATGTTTCACTGACTAAACTGAAAAAACAGCAACTGTGTTTTCTGCAGAAGCTCTGCATAGTTTAACTATTTCCAGTCCTCTAATCCAAATGTGTGTACTGTCTCTACCCTAAATCACAGAGAGATTTGTGCTCATTTAGTAACGGTGGCCAGCTGGGCCACTTCACTGCATTTTAAAGTTTCACATGGCCCAATTCTACATGAGAGGTTTACATATCACTGTGCTGTGTGTGTGGTATGATTCATGGCTGGAAATGCATGCCTATTAAATATCGTGTTCATTCCCACATTTTAACCCCTATTCCAGGAAGTTTTTATTGTGGTTTATTTGTAACACGTCAGAATGTCTAAAACTGTGCCATTCATATAGTAGGCTGTCAGTAATTTAGAAATCAGTTTGTCTCTTAAGGAAAATAAATCCAACGTGCACCTCTGATAGTCTCTGCTCTTCCCAGGGCAGGTTAAGAGCTGCTCAGTGTCATAAAGAAACGATGCTTATGTGGTATGTGGTGTAAGATGCTGTGTTATATTCACTTAGCTGAGATACGAATACGTTAAAGTGATTTACCTTAATTAAGTTAACATGTTAAGTGAGATTTTAGTATTGTTGACAAAGCCATTTTACATATTTTTTGAGTAGTATATTCATTTCCCAGGGCTGCTGTAATAAAGTACCACACACTGGGTGGCTTCAAACAACAGGAATTTATTCTCTCATAGTTCTGGAGGCCAGAAGTCCAAAATCAGGGTGTGGGCAGGGTTGGTTCCTTCTGGAGACTCAGGAGAACCCGTCCCAGGTCTCTCTCCCAGCTTCTGGGGCTGCTGGCCATCCTGGGTGTTCCCCAGTTGTAGATGCAGCGTTTTAATCTTGCCTCCATCTTAACATGGCTTTCTCTGTGTCTCCGCATGTCCTCTTCTGTCTCTTGTAAGGACACTCATTGGAGCTAGGGCCCACCCTAATCCACTGTGATTTCATCTTGAACCTTAACTACTCACATCTGCAAACACCCTATTTCCAAATAAGGCCACATTCTGAGGCTCTGGTGGACATGAATCTGGGGGGACACTGTTCGGCCCACACAAGGAGCTTGTATTCAACACATATTGGTTGAGCACCCAATGTTTGAGCATTTATAAGAGCCTAAATGTGGTGTGGGCGTGGGGTTCAGAGATAAACGACACGGCCTTTCCCTTAGGAGTTTGTGGTGTCCTGGTCTCTACTCTTGGCATAGATGATCAAATGCCACTTAGCATTTGGGGTAAAAGAGGCACTACTGACACGCCTTTCAGTCCAGTCGGCCGGCCCAAGTGGGTTGTCTTAAGAGCTGCCCCCAGTGGGTGTGACCAGAACTGTGTGGTTGGGGTGTCTGGGGTCCCCACCAATCCTGTGCCAACCCTTCACCAGATTCCCTAAATGTTAGTGTTCTGTGACATTCGTCTCTCTCTACACACACATGTTCTTTCTTCTCTGACCCATTTGGGAACAGATTGTAGACAGTGTCCCTAAATATTTCCCTGTGTATTTCTTAAAAACAAGGACACATTCCTGTGTAGTCACCGTACACCCACCCAAGTCATGAAGTGAACGTTGTTACCGTACACCTCCCAATCCATAGACCCCCTTCACGTTTTGCCGCTTGTCCCAATGATGTCCTTTATAGGCCCAGGAGCCAACCCAAGCTCACACGTTGCATTGCTTGTCATGGCTCTTTGGTCACCTTCAATTTGGAACAGTTCCTTGTCTTTGTGTTCCATGACCTTGACATTTTTGAAGAGAACAGGCCAGTTACTTTTGTAGAATGTCCCTCAGTTTGGGTTTGTCTGGCAGGACTGCAGAATTGGGGCTGCATCCTCCTAGGTGTTTCGTAATAGGAGAGCACACAATTTTGATTTGTCCCATTTCCAGAGATGTTAGTTAGCAGTTATCATTAGTTGAGAAGGTGTCTGCCAGGTTTCTTCACTGTAAAATTAATTAATTAACCTTTTGTAGTTATTAAATAACTATTTGATGGGAAATATTTTGAGGCTATGTAAGGCTACGAGGCAGTTTTTCATTAAACTTTTACCCACGAGTTTTAGCATCCTTTGATGTGTCTTAGCTGAATCAATTAGTGTGATGGTTACCAAAGGGCAGTTTTCTAGTCACATCATTTATTTTGCATTTATTGGTTGGTGTCCCACTGTAAGGTAGAGCTTTCTTTCTTCTTTGCTCCCTCCCTTCCCAGCAGCAGACTTACAGATCTTACTTTATTCATTGGGTTATAATCCATTACTGTCATTGTCTACTCTGATGCTGAGATTGTCCCAGATTTGGCCAGTGGGAGCCATTGTGTACTTTTGACATGTCTATATCATCCTTACTTTTTTGGCACAACACATTCAGGCTTATCTTTTTTGTTTTTAATGTAACTATATTTTTATTTTTTATTTTTTGGCTGCACCGTGCAGCACGTGGGATCTTAGTTCCCTGACCAGAGATCAAACCCACGCCCCCTGCAGTGGAAGAGCGGGGTCCCAACCAGTGGACCTCCAGGGAAGTCCCCATTCACGCTTATCTTGATCTTTCTTTTCCCCAGCCTTGGAGTCAGTCATTTCTCCAATAAGCTCTGGTTCCTTTGAGTGGAGGATAGTTGTTTTTATTTATTTATTTATTTATTTATTTATTTATTTATTTATTTATTTTTGGCTGCGTTGGGTCTTCATTGCTGCGTGTGGGCTTTCTCTAGTTGCAGTGAGCAGGGGGCTACTCTTCGTTGCTGTGCGCGGGCTTCTCATTGTAGGGGCGTCTCTTGTTGCAGAGCATGGGCTCTAGGCCTGCGGGCTTCAGTAGTTGTGGCGCACAGGCTCAGTAGTTGTGGCTCTCCGGCTCTAGAGCGCAGGTTCAGTAGTTGTGGCGCACGGGCTTAGTTGCTCCGCGGCATGTGGGATCTTCCTGGACCAGGGCTCGAACCCGTGTCCCCTGCATTGGCAGGCGGATTCTTAACCACTGTGCCACCAGGGAAGCCCAAGGATAGTTTCTAGAAAGCAAGTTCTGAGTGCTCTGTATGTCCACGGCTACTGGGACATTATGGCAACTAAGCCTTTTCAGTGGATGTAGTTAGGAAACTCACGTGTGTGTATACTCTCCTCCACACATGCGTACAGTATATAGTTATATGCATGTGTGCACATGTACATTTATTGTTCTCTATCTAACGAGGTAGCTATAAAAAGCATGATGTGTCCAATTACAGTTCAGATCACATGGTTCATTTTCACTTTCCCCCTTCCCCTGGTCCTACCTCTCCTCTCCCATCATCTGTGATACATTTATTTGATCAGTACCCTCGTAGGTAACTGGTCTTTTTATGGATGCATCATCTAGGCCTTGGCACTAACTCCCCAGCCCAGGGGTGTCCCCTGCCCCTGTGCCTCCAGTGCTGGGCAGACTCCCCCAGCCTGTGCCAGCGAGCAATACATGTACTTTAAAGTCTAACTTTTGCTACAAAAAGGCATTCCGTTAGTCTAGGGATGTTGTTTATAGTGGTGGCCTGAACAGAAAAACATATCCAACATAAGCTCAGAAAAAGGTCTTCTTTATCAGTATTTATGTCTCAGTCGAGCCCAAAGATGTTGACACTTGGAAGAATCAGCTGGCACTGTTGGTGAGGGGCCTGTGGAAGTGACAGCTCCTTGGCAGAGCTGGATTGAAGTGTGGGCCGGGTTTACTGGCGTGTCAGAGGAAAATTCTGTCTGTACTCAGTTTAAGCTCAGAAGAGGCTTAGAGAGTTACTGCAGAGATTCCAGTGACTGTTTTTGAGGATAATCTGGCAGAAAGTGTTCAGTGTTTTGTTAGCCGATATCCTTGAGCTTGGCTTGGGTCTGATGAGGTCAAGAACGCCTGTGGGGGGTGGTGTTCAGCACCAGCAGGGCGCCTGGGCCTGGCTGGGTAGCCAGCTAGATGCTTGCCCTTCCAAGTTGTGCCCTTATGGCAGCGAAAGCTTGGAGCTGTATTTCCCTGGTCCTTTGCTGTAGCTCCAGGTTAGGTTCTGCTCAGCTGTGGGAGGCGGGGGAGAAGTTGCTGGGTCGTCCGTGGTGTTTGAAGCAGACAGGTGGCAGGTGGCACACCGGCAGTGGCTCTCCTGGAAGCTCCTGTCTGTAACGCCTCGTGGTGAGTGCTGCGTTCTCCCGACCTTTGCTCCCTGGGCCCCCTGCTTCCGTGTATGTAAAATCTTTCCGTTCCGGGATTACTATTTCCTTATTGGAGTCATAACTGATATAGGACCCTTGGTCATTTCAAGTCCTGATGGCCTCAGGTAGTTTCTGGTCACTTGCTTGGGCTTTGAGTCATGGTCTGGAGACCAGGGGTTTCAGTTGATGGGGATGTTATTGGGTTTTATCCAGTGAGTGACCAGAGGCCCTGCCCAGGTGCCTTCTGAGAGCCCCTGCCCAGGTGCCTTCTGAGAGCCCCAGGGTTATGAGTGATCTGGGGGCTGGAGCGGCCCTGCTGGAGGGTCAGTGGAAACACTCGGTAATGGTGGGCAACCAGCATTACCGAACACTTGCTCCGTGTAGGACACTGAGTCACTCTCTGAGGAAGAGAGAGTGGTGAATAATAACACACGTTCCTAACTTCAAGGAATTTCTAGTTCATCTCTAAAGGGCAGAAATGGGCCCTAGGAAGGCAGGGAGGAGGCCATGGCCATGACTCTGCTCCTCGTCATTCCCGTTTTGGTCTTCCTCTGGAGGTGGGGCGAGGTGCCAGCCTGAGCCGTTCTAGAGGGTGTGCTGGCGTTTCTTTCACCTCCTTTTCAAATCACAGAATTGTAGTGTTGTGTTATTCTTAGGTAGGTTTTAATGGATCCATTTTCATAATAAACTCCATCTTGACATTGTACCGCGGTTTGTTGAACAAAGAGAAGTTATATAAACTACAGAAGGGCAAGAATGTGACAGAGGGATGAACCGCTGTGTTTCCCAGTAAGTGTGTGTAACTAATTGAGGATGGTTTTTCAGTGTGGAACAAAGAAGTAATTGAAATTTGAACAATATGTCATCACTTTCCTTTAACAGAGACTTCATTCTCATGTTATTAGTGTTATCTCCTTTTAAAATGGCAGTGCAAATACAACTTTAAAGGAGTATTTATGATTAATTAAATCTCTTTTATGTCTGCCTGACAATTTCTGATCGTTGGGTGTTTCCTTTTCCCTGAAAAATGACAGGGAATAGAAACCAATGAAAACATCTCTGCTTGGCGCCCTTCCCAGCCTCAGACCTGTTTCCATCCAGGATGAACGCTGTGGAGAACTGGGTCCTCCCGTGGGGCTGAGGGGAGGATGGCATTACAAGTCCAGGTGGATCAGGGTGGGGCCTGGGGAGAACAGAAGTGCGGCTTGAGAGCCGCTGTCACCAAGAGGCCTCCTTGCTGCCTGGTGAGAGGTCCAGGGGTAAGTTAGGGGAGATCTGCAGTTTAAACAATGGCGAACACTTGAGGGGATGCGAGTTCATTCCAAAACAAAGGCCCGTTTCTCTTGTATTCTCAGAATACACTCTGCGGTTTTCAGACACTGTCAGCAAAGTCTGTGGGTAGCCTTGGACCCATCTCCCACCCTACTGTTCAGGAAAAAAGGCTGTCTGCCAGTCCTGGAACCTTCATGTGTGCAGTGTTGGAAGCAAAGAATTAAAGACGTCCAAAATGCTATTTATGTTTAAAGAAGTGTGTGTTGGAGGGGGTAGGACTGTGGTCACCTGGCTGCTCTTGCAGGGAAACGCTTCAACCCACAGCAGCTTCTCAGTTTCCCGCAGGCAAAGCTTTAAAGGACTGTCACTGTAGACACCCATGTCATGTCACTTTCTATCCTGAATGAACACCAGTATGTGTCTCAGGGTCCACACAGAAGTGAGTTGGTTGCAAAGGAAGCCTCTTTATCAATCTAGTTGTTCCCCCCGGCCCCTGCCAAAAAAAACAACAACAAGATTTTTTTACATAGTGACTTTGTAACAGATATATATAAATCCCCTGGTCATTAACTGGAGAGAAATATTACCTTGATAAGGGAGACTAGTAGAGTATTGGTTTAAGATTATCTACGTTAATGATGTGCCTAGAATTTTCAGAGGCTCTTATTTGAGAGGCACGTGTCCTAGATTTAAATGAAAGGGCATTAGGACAGTTAACTTCAACCCTTTCCCATGAAGTACACACATTTAATGTGGCTTTGGAAGTAACCACTAGCCTACTCATGTAGAATTGATTCCTCCTGGATGAGGGGAAACATTGTTGGTTTCTTCATTTATATCATTAGTGCTTAAAATACACATGCACTGTGAACACACACAAGCAACAAAGTTGCCTGGCTGATACCATTTTGTCCTTATTTACAAAGCTAGTATGAAAAATGTAGCTGTGCTCACACATGAATCTGTGCAAAGTATGTTGATTAACATAAACGTGGGAAATACAGGAAAATGCATGTGCTATGGTTCAGGCTAAGCCCTGCCACTGACTACTTAGGTGACCTTGGATAGTTAAAGCTTAGCCTCAGTTTCATAATTCACATGAATTGCAAATTCATAAGGATTTTCAAAGCTAGTTATTATCTGAGGTCTCTTACACGAATCAAGAAAATTGGGAAGCAAAATTGCTTGGCTCCTCCTTAATTAAAACAGAGCTCAAACTGATTATTCTTACCTAGGCTTTGATTTTTTTCTCAGTAACCATTTTATTTTGGTATTATTTTTGTCCTCAACTTCCCCTTAAATGTCGTCAAAGGATCTAAAAAATGGAACTGGGCTTTTCAATTCAGGGCTTTGTTCGGAGTCACTTATAATGATTTTGTAATCTATATTTATGCCCTTAAATTAAGAAGATTATATTAATTTATACGAGTTTATTTTAACAAATGTTTATTGTGTGCTTGCTTCACGAACAATGCAAAGCCAGTGCAGTCTCAGAGAATTTATAGTCAGTTAAGGGAGCCAGGAGCCAACCACTGTGATGCTGGGGAGAAGAATATTTGTCTGGGGAGAGATGGATTGTTCTGGGAATGACAGAAGAAGGATGGAGAGTCCATCCGCCTGTCTGCAGGGCTGGAGTGGCCTCCGAGCGAGGTCCTGGAAAATTGGTAGGGTTTAGATGCAGGCTCCCAATCGAGAAACATTATTTAAAAGTATTAAGGTTTGGAAGTGATACTCTCATGCTGTTTCTCTTCAAATAGCCTTCTAAATTGGGATTTGTGAATATCCAGAGACAAAGCTGATTTCCAGGAAAAACAGCTGCATGCCTCTGTTACCAGGATTAAATGCAATACATTTGTTGATGCTGAGCTGTGCTGTCACTGGTGGCTAGATTGTCAACAGTTTGATTCCATAGGTTTATGATAGAGAAGTCCAAGTCTCTAAAATAGGCCTTACTGTTCAGGAGCCCTTGTTTAGATTTCCTTTGCCAGGCGTTGCTAAACATCTTAGACAAAAATGGCTCCATCAAATTGTAGAATTTTATTTATTTTATGAATCCTTTTTTAAAAGAATTAATAAAAGGCGTTTGTAGTTTAGATGATTCTAGTTAAACTATCTTATTTTTTTAAAAGGGAGAAACTGAGTTCCATGGAACTTCGGTGCCCTGCCCAAAGTCACAAAGGTTTTTAGCACATTGTTAATATGCTCCTTTTGTGATGAACAGAAGTTCTAAGCAAAGAATCAAAGACTACAAATTATTAGAAAATAAGGAAATCAGGTTTCTATTTTGTTCCGTTGGTATGTGCCTTTTCTTGTAATGATGCTTTATGTCTGTATATAAGATTATAAAATAATCAGATAATAATGGGGGGTCATATATTTTTTCCTTTTTCTTAAAATGAATTGAGATAAATAAAAACAAAAAAACTTTAAACTCACAAATCATCAGCTTTTTCTTTACACATCGTTTTCTTCTTTTTTTGGTACTAGCACAGCAGTAAAATGATAGAACATGAAGATGGAATTTGCTAGTACTTTATTTGTGATTTCAGAGTTCTATGCTGTTTCAGTCAAGTGTTCCTTGAGTTTGGCAATAAATCTAAAAATTTAGAAAAGAGCATAGCTTTTTAGAAGGAAAAAATAAGATAGAAACACAGAGAATTATGAGTGGGGGCAGCTCCCTTCTTACTGAGAGTGAGCTCCTATCCAACCTTGTCCTAGAACCCCCTGTTCCTCGGGAAGTGTTATGACACTGCTGGTCTTTAATGCTCCGTATATGATTTTCCTCTCTGAGCTTTTATTTTTCTGTCTTATCATACGTGGTCTTTTCCATCCGGACATTTTGGATAGATATTTACCTCCAACTTACACCTGACCCCTATGGTTAGGTACTGCCCCCGCCACTTTCGCGCACTCGTCTCTATTGGAGGCAGGATTATTTCACCTATCTCATCGGAACATCAAATGAGGGAATGGAAATGAAAAGTGCTACACAAGCACAGTTATTAAAGACAGTTCAATCAGCAGGTAAAAGGCTTGTTTTAATACTTTATTTAACCTGGAATCAATATCTTGCACTCAGTAGACCCTCCTTAAAATGTTTGCTTAATTGAATGTCATTTTAAAGAGCAATTCCTTTTTTTTTTTTTTAAGATTTTTTTTTTGTTGTTGTTGTGGATTATTTTTAAAGTCTTTATTGAATTTGTTAAAATACTGCCTCTGTTTTATATTTTGGTTTTTGGCCGCGAGGCATGTGGGATCTTGGCTCCCCGACCAACCAGGGATCAAACCTGCACCCCCTGCATTGGAAGGTGAAGTCTTAACCACTGGATGGCCAGGGACGTCCCAAATGAGCAATTTCTTTTTAAGGAAGGAAGAAACCAGGAATATGATAGTGCCCAGCAACTTCACCAAGTGTTTGTCTTCAAAGCTGAGTGAAAAAAAGTTCTGGAAAGTATTACTTTGTAACTTCCCTGCTCCTACAGAGGCTTTCTTGGTTAAGAAAGAATGAAAAAAGAAAGAGAAACCTCAACAGCAAGACAACAAACCACCTTAGTTTGAGCTAATTGCACTGCTTAATGTCCTAAACCTAGATTCTTTTGGAGAGAGGGTGAGCATGGTTTTGGCTGTAAGAGGGATGGTTGCATTACATCAGGTGGAAGCCTGATTTTACCCTTGACTTCATTTGGAAGTTGATTATGGTTAAAAAGAGGTGTATGTATATATATGGATGGGTGCCAGGTTGACAGGGGTGGACTGTAGTGGATTCACATGTCAGCTTTGCTAAGTTAGATCTCTGTATGCAGCTTGGGCCACAAGGGACAATTTGCACAAGATCTGGAAGGAAGAAGTGAAGTAGCAGCTGCATTCTTTTCACACTCAGAAAGTCAGTGCAGGGGCATCGAGCTCACTGTCCTGACCTGCTGGCTTCCCTTGTTGGCAGGGACAGCAGCTCCTCCAACACCCACGCATCTTTGGTTGGTCCTCCCATCTGCATCTGTGATGAACAGCTTCTCTCTGTCTTCATCCAAGCTATCCACCAAATGATAATCTAACTTGCAAATAGGTCAGAATCAGGTACACAGCACCATGTACTGTCTAGGGTGGCAGACTGCAGATATCCTGGTATGAGAGTAGAGGAAGCGAACATTTCCTGAGTGTTTACTACATGCCAGGCATTTCCCATACATTATTTAATTCTCACAATAATCCTGCAAGCTCGTAACTTTTACTGCTCCAGTTTTACAAACGAGTAAACTGGGGCACAGAGAGTGTTAAGTAACAGGTAGTTTTAAGGTGGTAAAATTAGTACCTAAAGTCAGACGGCCTGATGCTAGAACCCATGTTCTCAGGTTCCAGAGGAGTGTGCACCTCTCCAGAGCCCGTTCTTCACGTCATCTGTGATCCTTTTGGCCACACTCTCTGGGTTTGGTTGTTGGGCCATTTCCCTTTGAACAGACCCTTGTATAATGCCTGTATGTGCCAGGCCTGGTTCTAAGCACACTGTGTGTATTTGCTTGTGTAATCCTCAGAACAACACTGTCAAGGAGGTGCTGTTTTCACGTCCTTTCAGATTAAGACGCTGAGGCACAAAGAGGTTAAGTCATTTGCTTAAGACTCCACAGGCTGCATGTAGAGGAACTGGGGTCTGAACCCAAGCAGCTTGGCGCTGGAGTCTGTGAGCTGAAATGGAACACACATACTATTGTCGTTTGTCAAGAATGACTTCGGTGAGAAGCTGTTGAGGGTTCCTCCGTTTTGTGCGTGGAGATGATTTGTCCTCAACATGGAATCTTGCAGATTTAGCTCTGCAGTAAATGAGTCTACTGACCAACTCGTTTGGAATTAAATTCCAAGCAGCTGTAAACAATAAATATTTTGTTTCCAGTTATTTTTGTAGCAGTATCAGGAGAAGAGAATTAAGGACCAAAACTTATGGGAGTTTTAAATATTTTTTGCTAAGTTTTTATTTGTGATTTATGGGAAAATGACTTCCTGGGAGACAATTTTTTTTCATTAAAAAAAAAACACCATCTTGCAACACCTTTAATAAATCAGTCTTCACTGTAAGTTAGGTGTGTTTTCATAGCAACCAAATCATGAGAACGTTTGGCAGCTAAGAGGCAGTAATGCTGTTATGATTGTGTTGCCACACCAGAAGCTGCCATGCCAGAAGCAGCTACACAGTGGGGCCTGCAAAGTGTGGTGGCAGAACCCGTGGCAGCCGGAGCTGAGTGGCTGAGCTGCTCTCTCTTCCTCCAGCTTGATTATAACTGCTTCTCTCATGCTGCACACATAGCTCTACCCTGCTCAATCTCTTTGTTCTTGTAAAAGCACAATTTTGTAAAAATCATGAAATGACACAGCTACAGAAGACTACATAAAATACACGTACGGTCTGATTAAAGTGTACACCCTTGTATCTGTTGACCAGGTTAAAAAAGAGAACACTGCCACTGCCCAGACACCCCATCCTGTCCCCTCCCTGCCAAAGGTAACCATGGTCTGGCCCTTACTGGGGGCTACTTCTTCTCTTCTTTGTGGTTTTCTTACCCAGTGTGCCTCCTTAAACACTTGGCTTAGGTTGTTTGGTTTTGCCAGATTTTTGATTCGCTTTTGCTTTTTTCCCAAATTTTTGTTTTGAAAAATTTCAGACCTACAGAAAAGTTGAAAGAATAGTGTAATGAATACTAATATGCCCTTCCCCTGGATTCACCAATTGTTAACATTTTACCAAATTTGTTTTCTTTCTCTCTATATAAATGTATGTATATATTTATACACACAAATACATATGTGCTTTATATATGTGTGTATACATATACATGCCCTTTATATGTATATATATATGTGCGTGTGTACATATGTGTGTATATGTGTATGTGTGTATCTCCTCTTTTTTCTTTCCTGAGCCACTGAACCATTTGAGAGTAAGTTGCAAGCATTATGGCCCTGCCCCCTTAAATTCCTTAGCATGTATCTCCTAAGGACGAGGACATTCTCCTGCATAGACAGAATTACTGCATCAAGAAATGTAACACAATACTCTTAGCAGATGTGTCATTCATAGTCAGATGTCCCCAGTTGTCCTGTAGTATCTTTTAGAGCTTTTCTTACTTTCATCCAGGGTCTAGTCTGGGATCGGATTGTTCATTGCACATCCATGTAGTCTTCTTTGATCTAGAACTGTTCCCCAGCCTTTTTTGTCTCTAATGATATTGGCAGTTTTGAAGACTTCGGATGCCTGTTTTTTAAAACAAACTTCTGTGTTGACGTATAATATGCATAAATAAAAATGCACGAATCATAAGTGTACATTTGAAGAATTATCACAAAATGGACACATCTACACACCCAGCACCCAGACGAAATGGAATGTTGCCAGCATTCCAGAACCCTCTTGTGCGCCCCTCAGTACTACTCACTCCCTCCTCCTGCGGGAACCGCATCCTGACTTCTGGCCCCATCAATTGTTTTTGCCTGTGTTTAGATGTCATATAAATGGAATCTGCAATATGTACTCGTTTGGGGCTGCTCCCGTCACTCAATATCATGCTTGTGGGATTCATCCCTGTTGCTTATGGTTGTAGTTTGTTCATTTTCACTGCTGAAAGGTGTTCTCTGTGTCTGTACTGCTGTCTGTCTCTCTGTCTTGTTGATGGACGTGTGGATGGTTCCCATCTTGGCTCCTACAGAATGACTGTGAACACTTCTGTGCCATGTCCTGGTGACACTTGCATGCACTTCTGTTGGGTAAACAACCATCCAGGAGTGGGAGTCTTGGGTCATAGAGTATGAGTATCTTCAACTTTAATAGACAGATAATACCAAACAGTTTGCAAATTTGCCGACTTTTCCTCCCACCAGCAGCTCCTCACTGCCCCGCGTCCTCACGGGCGCTGTCAGTCTGTCTGATTTTAGCCACTCTGGTTGGTGTGTGGGGTTTCTGTTGGTAGCTTTAACTTGTGATTCTCTGATTTGGTTTGCGTTTCCCTGGTCGAGTGCCTTTTCTTACGTCAGCAGGCCATCTGGTTTTGTTCTTTTGTCAAGTGTCTGTCTGAGTTTCTTGCCCATTTTCCACTGAGTGGTCTGGTTTTGTTTGGTTTGGTTTTCTTATTGATTTTTCAGAGCTCTTTATATTCAGGCTGCTGGCCCTTTGTCAGTTATAGTGAAGCAAGTGCCTTCTCCCACTATGGTCTTGCCTTTTTACTGTGAAATTGCCATTCTTAGAGATCAGAATGATTAAATATTGGCAATTTCATGTGGTTCAACCTAGTATGAATTTTATCAGTCTTTTTCTTTGTTAGGTTAATGCTTTTTGTGTCCTGTTTAGGAAACCTTCCTCGACCTCTGAGGTCATGAAATTATTCTTCTCTTTTGTTTCCTAAATACTTTATTGTTTAGCTTTTCAAATTTATGTCTATAATCCACATGGAATTAATTTTTTGTGTGTATTCTGTGAAGTAGGGGCCAAGTTTTCATGAAAAAACATGAATATCTAATTGAGCACAGTTTTATCAAGGTGTAAGTTACACACCACAAAAATCACCTCTTAAAAGCGTACACTTGAGGCTTCCCTGGTGGCGCAGTGGTTGAGAGTCTGCCTGCCGATGTGGGGGACACGGGTTCGGGCCCTGGTCTGGGAGGATCCCGCATGCCGCGGAGCGGCTGGGCCCGTGAGCCACAATTGCTGAGCCTGCGCGTCTGGAGCCTGTGCTCCACAACAAGAGAGGCCGCGATAGTGAGAGGCCCGCGCACCGCGATGAAGAGTGGCCCCCACCTGCCACAACTGGAGAAAGCCCTCGCACAGAAACGAAGACCCAACACAGCCATAAAATAAAATAAAATTAAAAAAAAAAAAAAAGCGTACACTTGACTTATTTTTAGAAAATTTATAGCGTTGTCTAAGCATCACCAAAAGTTGATTTTAGAGCATTTCTATCACCCCTCAGGCCCATCATGCTCATTTGCAGGCAGACCTGCTCCCAAACCCAGCACCTGTGTATTCACTTTCTGTCTCTGGAGATTTGCCTTTTCTAGACGTTTCATATAGCTGGAATCATACACTATGTGGTCTTTTACATCTGGCTTCTTTCACTTAGTGTCCTGTCTTTGAGGTTCACCCGTGTTGTAGCGTGGATCAGTATTCAGTTCCTTTTTCTTGCTGGGTCAAGTTCTGTTGGATAGTTAGATCACAGTTTGTCCATTCACCTGCTGATGCACATGTGAATTATTTTCACATCTCGGCTGTAACAGATAAAGCTGCTCTGAACATCTGTGTCCAGGTCTGAGTGTGGATAGATGTTTTCATTTCTCACGAGTAGAGACTTGGATTGGAACTGCAGTGTTGTGTGGCAGTTCCTTTTTGTATAATTTTACTTTTCAAATTGTCATTTGTAAATTGATATTTTTGTGTACAGTTCTATGAATTTTAACACATGTATAGATTTTGTAGCCACCAGTACGACCAGGATATAGAACAGATTCACCTCCACCCCCCTCAAACCTTTTCCTTATGTTGACCCTTTATAGATCCACCTCCTGCCCCCACCGTCCCCCTGGAAGCAACTAATCTCTTATCTACCCCTGTAGTTTGCCTTTGGGAGCATGTCACTAAAATGGAACCAAACAGTATATACACTTTTAAAACTGATTTCTTTCACTTAGTATAAGTTGTTGCATCTTAGTTGTTGCATGTATCTGTGGTTCATTCCTTGTAATGCTGAACGGTATTCCATCCTGTGGATCTAACACTGTGTGTTTATCCATTCACCCACTGAAGGACGTTTTAGGTTGTTTCCAGGTTTTGGAAATTGTGAATAGAATTGCTGTAAACATCGTATACAGCATTTTGTGTGAACATAGGTTTAATTTCTCTAGGGTAAATAGCCAGGATTGGAATTGCTGGGGCACATGGTCAGTGTATGTTTAGCTTTATAAGTAAGTGCTGCAGGTTTTTCCAGAGTGGTTATACCATTTTGTGTAGCCACCAGCAACATATGAGTGTTCCCGTTGCTCCTCATCCTCATTAGCACTTGATATTGTCAGTGTTTTTCATTTCAGTCATACTAATAGGTGTGTAGTGATATCTCATGGTTTCAATGTGCATTTCCTAAGCAGCTAATGATGTTGAATATCTTTGCATGTGCATATTTACCAGCCCAGGACTTTGGGGCTGGCTGTAAAGGAAGCAACAGATATACAGTCTGAGCTGAGCACTGATCTTGAAAAGGCCATCCTTTTCCCATGTTCCATAGTGTCACTTTTGTCATAAATTGTGTCCATATGTGTGAGAGTCTATTTCTGAACACTTTGCCATTTCATCTATTTGTCTGCCTTTGTGTGGATACTCCACTGTCTTAACCACTGTAGCTTTGTAAGACCTGTTGGATTCCTGTAAAACAAGCTTTCCCCTCATTTTCCTTCAGGACATGTCGTAGAAATGGAATCATACAATACGTGGTCTTTCGTGACTGTCTTCTTTCATTTAGCATGAGATTCAAGATTCATCCATGGTGTAGCATGGATCAAAACTCCATACCTTTTTATGGCTGAATAATATTTTGTTGTATGTATAGACCATCAATTGATGGACCTTTGGGTTATCTCCACTTTGGGGCTGTTATAAATAATGCTGCTATGATATTAGTTTACAAGTTTTTTTGTGGACATGTGTTTTCATTTCTCTTGGGCATTTACCTAGGGGTAGAATCACTGGGAACTCATATGGTAATTCGAACATCATATGGTAATTCTATGTTTAGCATTTTGAAGAATTGCTGGAGTGTTCAGCTGCCTCATTTTACTTTCCCACCAGCAGTGTATAAAGATTGCAGTTTCTCTTTATCCCTGCCAACACTTTCTATTGTCTGTCTTTTTTATTTTTTATTTTTTTAAAGCTTTTTAAAAAAATTAATTTATTTTATTTTATTTATTTTTGGCTGTGGTGGGTCTTCATTGATGTGCGCAGGCTTTCTCTAGTTGCAGTGAGTGGGGGATACTCTTTGTTGTGGTGTGCAGGCTTCTCATTGCAGTGGCTTCTCTTGTTGCAGAGCACGGGCTCTAGGCGGGTGGGCTTCAGTAGTTGTGGCTCGTGGCTCTAGAGCACAGGCTCAGTAGTTGTGGTGCATGGGCTTAGTTGCTCCACAGCATGTGGGATCTTCCCGGACCAGGGCTCGAACCCGTGTCCCCTGCATCGGCAGGCGGATTCTTAACCACTACGCCACCAGGGAAGTCCCTGTCTGTCTTTTTAATTGTAGCCATCCTAATGGGTGTGACGTGATATCTCATTGTGGTTTTGATTTGCGTATCCCTGATGGCTAATGATGCTGAATATCTTTTCACATGCTTTATTGGTCATTTGTATGTCTTCTTCGGAGAAATGTCTATTCAGACCTTTTTGCCTTTAAAAATATAAAATTGGGTTGTTTGTTGTTTCACTGTTCATGGTGCGAGTTCTTCACGCACTTCTCCTCCAGGCATCCACAGCACATCACGCTACTCCACTCTCCCATCTCCTCTCACTCTGCCTTCAAAACAGGCTTCACTTTGTGAGTTGATTAATTAGCACATCAACTCATCTGTTCATTCATTTATTTATATATTTATTCAACAGATACTTAAGTGCCTCACTTGTGCCTTTGCTCTTTCATTGCCTTGGAGTGCTGTTCTGGAAGAGCCAGCTCCCACTGCCGTTTGTCTGGCTGATAGCACTGTCACCTTGATGACTCTAGATATTCTCCCTCAAGAGCATCTATCCCAGCCTGAACCTCACATCCCGACGTGACATCCTCTCAGCCACAGCCAGACCTCAAGAGTCCTACTGTCCTGCCTCCGCTCCCGCCAAACCAAATACACTCCCTTCCCGGAAAGCCTACAAATGATTATGTCTAGTTTTTTTCTTCTTTCTTTTACAGAAGAAGTTTGCCTCCTTTTGATAATGCCCAATCCCTTCACTTGAGTTATGGGTTCTATCTTCGCTCCCCTTTTCAGCAACGTTGCCCCTCTAGCTGCCTTCCTTTTCCTGCACCTTTAATCTCTCTGGACCACTCCCTGAGTCCACAACATTCTCTAGCATCTCCGCCCTGCACAAATCCCCCCAGGATGCCACATCACCTCATTTCTCTGCCACACTTCATGACCAGACTTCTCCGAAGGATTGACACGTGCTTTCTCCACTCTCCACTCAACCCACCCAGTCTGGCCACTCAGGTGCATCCCTACTTGGCATGGCACTGCCAGTCTCCGTGCTACCAAACCCAGGATCACTTCTCAGCAGCATTCAACACAGTGGCCCATTCCTTCTTCTTGAGATACTCTCCTTTCTTGGCTTCCTCAGAATCCTGTTTGCCAGACTGTCTTCCTTGGACTTCTTTGCTGGCTCCCCCTCCCCCACCATCTCGTGACATCAGAGGTCCTCAGGCTTACTTCCTGGCCCCTTCTCTCTCGTCATCCTCTCCATGGGTGTAGCAGCGACATCCCTTCTCTAGTCTGAATCTCCCCTCTGATTGGGACGGTGTGGCTGCCTCTTGGATGTCTTCATTTGGGAATTTCACAGGCATCTTACAACTAAAGAGTCCAAAACTGAGCTTCTAATCTTGCCCCCCAAACCTTTACCTGCCCTGGTCCTTCTCAGCCAGGGAGTAAGGCAGAACCTGGGGAGTCCGCTTTGTTCCCCTTCCTCACCCCCACGTCCAGCCTGTTGGCTTGTCCTGTTCAGTTCTGCCTGGACGTTGTATTGGGAATCTGCTTGCTTCTACCCTGCAGTCATCCTAGGCCAGGCTGCTCTTACCCTCTGCCTGGGTCACAGCAACAACCTCAGGACGAGTCCCGCTGCTGCTCTCGACAGCTCTCAGCCATCCACTACCCCCAGCCAGCCAGGATCTGGGTAGGATCTTGGAAGAGAAATCAGACCAAAAATTGGTGACATTTGAATAAAGTCCATAGTCTAATTAACAGTATTGTACCAACGTTAACTTCCTTTTCTTGATTATTGTTCTATGTTTGACATAGCATAAGAGAACAGTAACATCAGGACAAGTGGGGTGAGGAATAGAAGGGAACTCCTTTGTACTTTATTTGTAACTTTTCTGTATGTCTAAAATTACTTCAAATTAAAAAGTTTTAAAAAAAATTAAAGTGGAAAAAAAGAGAAAATTGGATTGTGTGCACCCATGCTTAAAACTCCGCTGAGGCCTTCCAGGGGCCCAGCGCCAACTCAGGCTGCTTCCGACGGCTGCAGCCCTGCCTGCCACTCCAGCCTCACCCGGGCCACCCTCCTCTCCCACTTTGCTTCAGTGAGGTGCGGTTTATTGTTTACTCTCCTACTTCTAGTTCCTTGGGGTCAGGGACAATTATCTGTCACGCTCACAGTTTTGTCATTAGCATTCACCTGGCATATAGCAGGTGCTCAGATAGAATCAGTAGACAAGTAACTTTTTGTTCCTATTGTGTAAAAAGGAAAGTTTACTATATAGTTCAAGAAGGTACAGTACTTTCAGTACTTTGTTCTGCCCTTGCTTGCTTTTCATGCTATGCAAATGGACCACTGCTGTAGGGGTGTGGTCAGCTCTTGCCGCGTTTGAATGCCCTGTGTGCTAGGCCTTCAGCCGGGTGCTGGGGTGCTGTCGGTACTCAGATGAGTAAGACAGAGGCAATGTACGGTACTAAGAGCATTTATAATGGGCCTAGCCTCATTCTTGGCAGATTTCAGGAGCTCATTATTTGCTGAAAGAATGAATAGGACATGTTCCGAAATCTTTTCCTTTTAAAATTGAGGCAGATACACACACACTCACATGTTACATATACAATTTCGTAATAGATGCACATACAGCACTGTGGAATTTTCAGTCTTATTTATTTTTTTATTCATTTCTTTCTTTCTTTTTTTTTTGGCTGTGTTGGGTCTTCGTTGCTGCGCGTGGGCTTTCTCTAGTTGTGGGGAGCAGGGGCTACTCTTCGTTGTGGTGCGTGGCTTCTCACTGCAGTGGCTTCTTTTGTTGCGGAGCACGGCCTCTAGACACCTGGGCTTCAGTAGTTGTGGCACATGGGCTTAGTTGCTCCACGGCATGTGGGATCTTCCTGGACCAGGGATTGAACCCATGTCCCCTGTGTTGGCAGGCAGATTCTTAACCACTGTGCCACCAAGGAAGTCCCTTCAGTCTTTTAAATATCCTTCCAGCTGGTTCTCTCTTGGCAGGGGGAGGTGTGGGAAGAGAACTATGGAACTTCTGGCTGCTTGTAGGGCAAGAGGCCCTGCCGTGGCCCAGCACTCACTTTCCCAAGCTCCCCCTGCTGTGTCCTAAGACGGCTTGATGCAAGGCCACGCAGCAGGAGATTGGTAGAGGTGTTTTTGGTGGTCTCGGTGATGAAGGGTTATGTATGGTCTATGAATTTAATTTTATTCAGGAGGGTAAAGAGGACATTGCAAATGAAGTATACAATAAAAATGGGATAACACGGGGCCATTGGGTCTGATCAGGTTGAGAACCCATGGTTCACCATCTGGTCTCCAGAAGGTGTCATTATGGGTCCTCAAGGAATTTAAAGTATTTCAGAGAATCCAGCGGAAATGCCATGTTTCGTGATGATCCCAGATGAGGCACAGCTTTATGCTGGGACCTGCCCTCGGCGTGGAGGCCCCCTCCTGCGGTGCCCGGCAGAAACTGTGCCTGGATGTTGGTGACACAGGAGTTTCTGGGCTTTGACCGGGGACCAGATGTTTTCACTGCATTCGAGTCAGGAAGGCACAATGTGCAGATCAGTCAGCTGCAGGGGTGAATTCCTTGACCACTGAGGGCAGCTCATGGGAGCAGGGGGCAGGGGTGTGGTCCCCAGGGCTCCCTCCTCTCTCTCATCCTGGGTGATGTCACAGCACCCCAAGGCCCTCGATCATGCAGACGCTGGTGGACATTCAGACAGCAGGTGGCAGGGCGGAGGGGACCCGGGAGGAACAGAAAGAGAGGGAAGGTTGGCCGAGGCGACCGGTCAGTTTATCTGCTTCACATATTTGCCTGGGGCTGGGCCTCAGCAGAAAGGCCGGTACAGTGATACCGCTCGTGAGACGCCTTCTCCGGCCTGGCCTCAGCAGTTTGTGCCAAATCCATTAGCATCATGGCCACGTGCCTAGTTCAACATTCAGGCTGGTGGAGACAGAGAACCCCCACGAAATGGTAATCTGTTCAGTGGTGTGTTTTACTATGTGTTGCTTTTAATGGGTGTGAAAGATCAGAGAGCTCAGTGTTCGTTTTACAGACTGCTTTTAGGAATCATGCAGTACAATTTAAAGTGTATAAAAAGTGGAAAATACAGCATATCTTAAAACTATTGATATTAAAAACATTTTTAGGAATAATACATGTCAAGCAAGGTTGAACTATATACAGATGGGCTCTGAATTAGATTTTTGAATCAAATTTTCAAACCATTTTAAGTTTTTATTGGAAAATGTTCAATCTTTCCAAGCTCTCCTGTTTTCTTTTTTCTTTCTTTTTTTAAATAAATAAATAAATAAATTTATTTATTTATTTTTGGGTGCGTTGCTGCGCGCAGGCTTTCTCTAGTTGCAGTGAGTGGGAGCTACTCTGTTGCAGTACATGGGCCTCTCATTGTGGTGGCTTCTCTTGTTACGGAGCACGGGCTTTAGGCACCATGGGCTTCAGTAGTTGTGGCGTGCGGGGTCAGTAGTTCTGGCCCGCGGGCTCAGTAGTTGTGGCCCGCGGGCTCTGGAGCGCAGGCTCAGTAGTTGCGGCGCACAGGCTTAGTTTCTCTGTGGCATGTGGGATCTTCCTGGACCAGGGCTCGAATCCGTGACCCCTGCATTGGCAGGCGGATTCTCAACCACTGCGCCACCAGGGGAGTCCTCTCCTGTTTTCTTATTCTTAGAGATTGTCTACCATTTTGTTTGCTAGAGTATCTATTTCTACCCTATTTTCCAATTGGCTACCCCTGCTCTTAGTGTACAGGGTAATTTGCCCCTCGTCTTTGCTACTAAATGTCATCTATAATAAATAAAAGTTCATGCTTATTGGTTTCACATTTAGTTTTCCTCTTTGCTCCATCCATTCCTTTTTTAATGGTTCTTATACCTCTTCTCTAGTTGGTAAAGATAAGAAGGAGCTTTCTGTTGCCAATTCATTCCTGTTTCCCAATAAGGAAGGATCTGGATCTTCACTGTTCAGTGTGGTAGCAGTGAGCCACATGTAGCTATTTAAAATTTGTTATAATGAGAAAACATTAGAAATTTAGTTCTGGGCTTCCCTGGTGGTGCAGTAGTTAAGAATCCGTGTGCCAATGCAGGCGACATGGGTTCGAGCCCTGGTCTGGGAAGATCCCACATGCCGTGGAGCAACCCGTGCGCCACACTACTGAGCCCATGCTGTAGAGCTCATGCTCCACAACAAGAGAAGCCACCGCAGTGAGAAGCCCATGCACCACAACAAAGAGTAGCCCCCACTCGCTGCAACTAGAAAGCCCGTGCGCAGCAACAGAGACCCAACGCAGCCAAAAATAAATAAATAAATAAATTAAAAATAATAGTTTAATAATATTAAAAAAAAAAAAAAAGAGTCCACCTACCAATGCAGGGGACACGGGTCCAAGCCCTGGTCTGGGAAGATCCCACATGCCGTGGAGCAACTAAGCTCATGCGCCACAACTACTGAGCCCACGCTCTAGAGCCCATGCACCGCAACCACTGAGCCCACATGCTGCAACTACTGAAGCCTGCGGGCCTAGAGCCTGTGCTCCACAACAAGAGAAGCCACCACAACGAGAAGCCCGCGCACCGCAACGAAGAGTAGTCCCTGCTCACTGCAGCTGGAGAAAGCCTGCGTGCAGCAACGAAGACCCAAAGCAGCCAAAAATAAATAAATTAAATAAAATAAATTTTTTAAAAAATAGAAAAGAAATTTAGTTCTTCACTTGTATGAGCCACATTTCGAGTGCTTGGTGGCCGCTGAACTGACAGCCGTAGGGCATTTCTGTCGTCAAAGACAGTTCTCTTGGACAGCCCTGGGCCACATTCTTTACACCCTCCCAATAGTCCACTTCCTGTATTATCTCATCAACCCCCCGAAAGCCTCTTCAGCTTTCTGGAACCGTCTGGAACCTTCTCCTCCAGTTTCTCCCAACCCAGCTGTGTATGGCTGAAAAGTCAGGTGGAGCCGTACTGCTGAGCCTTTGACCTGATTGGGTTGAGTCAGCCTGGTCGGGAGTTCTTCCCTGGGACACTCTGTCCGTTTCTTCATTTGGGAAAGTGGCAGGCATATGACCTAACTACAGCAGTCCCGAGGGTCTTTTTAACCAGGGTAATGGAATTGTCACCTCTCAACCTCGTTAACTCACAATTTGAGGAGCTCTGTATTCCTGTCATCTCCCTATTTCGTTTTTTCCATTTCATTGTGATCTTTGTGGTGCCTGGCCTGCCATCTTCACTGAGTTTGATTTCTTTGACTTTTTTCCAGCAACTTTTCTTCCATCCTTGAGCTCCTCTCCTGATTTTTTTTGTTTTTACTAGTCTTCACAAGTTCCATTTCATTCTTTTTTTTTTAATTCATTTTTATTTTTATTTTTTGGCTGTGTTGGGTCTTCGTTTCTGTGCGAGGGCTTTCTCTGGTTGCGGCAAGCGGGGGCCACTCTTCATCGCGGTGCACGGGCCTCTCACTATCGTGGCCTCTCTTGTTGCGGAGCACAGGCTTCAGATGCGCAGGCTCAGTAGTTGTGGCACACGGGCTTAGTTGCTCTGCGGCATGTGGGATCTTCCCAGACCAGGGCTCGAACCCGTGTCCCCTGCATTCGCAGGCAGATTCTCAACCACTGTGCCACCTGGGAAGCCCCATTTCATTCTTAAATGTATATTTATGATGTATTCTTTGAATCGGTGGTATTTTTGCGTTCAGCATGTCTTTACCCTATTGATTTATCATATTTCTTTATTATTTTTAACAGAACACAGAGTTTATCATTGGTGTTAACATAATACTTGGAGATTTTCTTTTTTGAACCATGGTGTATTTATTCAGTGGGACGTTTCATAGTGTTGAAAATAAATGAGTGTGGATCACATGTATCAGTATGGATGATTCTCAAACATATTGCTGGACCAAAAAGAGCAACTTTCAAAAGAATACTTGTAAAATGATGTCATTTATATAAAGGTAAAGAAAAAAAACCACATATTAATGCTGTGTGTTGTTTAGCATTACGTACGTATGTAGTGAAAACTTAAAGAAACACGTGGGGAGGAGCCTGTGGCCGTGGCGTTCCGGATAGTTCTGTGCTCTGTGCGGGAGGAGGGGTGTGGTGGGGAAGGCCTGCAGGGAACCTGGATGGTACAGGCGACCATCTGTTCCTTAGACTGGAAGGACTCCGAGTCTTCAGCTTACTTTTCCTTACATGTTTCTATGTCTAAAATATTTTGTAATAAGTTCAAAACTTTATGCTTATTTTAAATATAAATAAGAAGATTCAATATAGAAAGTGAATTTCCATAATCCTGTTGCCCTGTTAATATTTTGGTGTATTTCTGTGTTTTTTTTCCATAAAATTTTTCAGTTTTATTGAGTTATAACTGACAAAATTGTAAGATATTTAAAGTGTAGATTGTGATTTGATATATGTATACATTGTGAAAGGATTCCCTCATCTAGTTAATTAACACATTCATCATCTCACGTATTTATCTTTTTTTATTTTCCGGTGGAAACATCTAAGTTCTATTCACTTAGTAGATTTCAGTTATATAATACAGTGTTATCAACTGTTGTTACCACATTTTACATTAGCTCCTCAAGCTGTATTTCTGTGTTTTTAACAGTGGTCTAGTGTTATTCAGAATAACACTTTGTTTTTTTCTTGTTTCTTTCCCTGTGATACTAGCTGCTCTTCATGCCTCCTTCTCTCCAAGTACTCAGCTATGTGGTTTGGGGCCAGCACCTCTACGGGGCAGGGACCTGCTTGCTGGAGTGTCTGCCCCTCCTTCCTGGGGAGTCTGAATCCCTGGCCTTCTGCCCGCGTCTGCCTCTCCTTTAGGGTCTTCCTCACTCTCCGCCTTTAGACGGGGGACTCCTCAAGACTCATCCACTCCCTTCTTGCGAATGAGGGGCTGTTGACTGCAGCCCCAGGTCACGTTTTTATATAAGTCACATCTCTGCATGTCGATGTGCCCCATGGACCGTCCATCGACCTCTTCTCATATGTGGGCACTCACTACTCACTGCCTTGGTTTCACTTTCAGTTTTGCTTCTGTGAGAGTCTACAACATAGCTGTGATTTTCTTGAGGCAGGAATTAACAGTGTGAGGCTAGAGAGGAAGAGGGGACCACCCGGCCGGTGACCCCTGAGTGGAGGGATGGGCCCTCGACTTCTTGTCTGACGCCCAGCAACACTTTTCAGGTTCTTAAGAATATACCACACAAACACAGCTTTGATTCTCCTGAAAAAGGTCTAAGAAAGAAAGACCACCTCCAGTGCTGAAATGAAATTAGAGGAACTGGAAATATCTAAGAAGATATTGCTTCTTGATCAGAAAGGAGAGGTTTGGGTTTCCCAGTTCTGTGGCTCGAGCAAGTCTGCCTATGGGAACAAGAAAATGCAGTTTGGGAAATTGTTTCTGGCAGTGTTCCAGCCAGTATGCAAGGCACTCATCAAAAGAGAGAAAACTTTGATGTGACCTGAAAACTGGTTGACTTGGAAAGTGAGGAAATTCGCAGCAAGCGTGTGACTGTGCTGGAAATGTGATTTGGGAGCCAGCCAGAATCTGGATAAACATTTCCACGAAGGAACAGGTGGTAAAGGCGCGGTTACTCCCAGGAAAGGCTAGTCAGGAATGGTAAGAGTTGTGGTTTTTGTTTTTGTTTTTGTTTTTTTTGCATAATACGAAGTTTCTGGGTGAGGTTGTCTATGTTGCCTTTCTTCCCATCTAAAGATGCTCCCAGGAAGTGTCGCTGGTGGTGGTGCCCCTGCCCTTTGCAGGTGAAAGTCCTGGTGGGTGAGAGGGGAGCAGCAGTACTGGGGCAGCTGGGAGAACCCCGCCTCTACTGTGTTGCGGTGAGGCTGCAGCCCTGGTGCTCTGGCAGCCTTGCCGTGCAGCGCGGTGAGCGCTTGTCATCTGGGGGGGAATCGCATTGGTGATCTAGGAAGACAGCCTGGGTGTCGGGCCAGCTCTTCTGGACTAGCCTGCAGCAGTGAGTGTTGCAAATTTGATGATTCTTGGAGATATCTCCTGAAGGTCAAACTTTTGTTTTGTTTTGTTTAATCTCTCCCAGACTTCTGAACTCATGCCATGTTGAATTTTTAGTTCTTCAAGGTTATTTAGCCTTATTTCTTATTTATATGTTTTTCCATCCTAGCTCTACTACATTATCTATTTCCAAGCCTTTATTTGTAACATTTTTCTTTTACCTGCTACTGCCTACTCCTTTACTCTGAATTCCCAAGGATAGTGTATTTCTTACTGTTTTTTTTTCATTTGTCCTCTGAATCTCAGGACTGTTACATCTTGATCTTTGCATAGTTTTGTTTTGTTTTTTAAAAACAGCTTTATTGAGGTATAATTAACGTACTGTACAGTTCATGCTTCCAAAGTATGTAAGTCAGTGGTTTTTAGAGTATTCACAGTTGTGCAACTATCGCCACAATCTAATTTTAGAATATTTTCATCACCCCTCAAAGGAACCCTGTACCATTAACAATTGCTCCCCATCCCTCAACCCCCAAACCTCTGGCAACCACTTGGCTACTTTCTGTGTCTGTGGATTTTTGCCTATTCTGGACATTTCATATCAATGGAATTATGTAGTATGTGGCCTTTTGTGACTGGCTTCTTTCACGTAGCATCCTATAGCTTTATTTCTATTTTTGATGTATTCCCTTTTTTTTGGCTTCATTTTTCAATTATTTAGCTGCCACCTATTCCCAGATTTTAAATTGAGTCTTTCATTTATCTTCTTTCTAGAATCTGTTTTCCATTGTCTATCCTGTACATAAATCTGCCACTCTTAAAATTAATTATTAATTAAAAATTTTATTTATTTATTTATTTATGGTTGCATTGGGTCTTTGTTGCCGCACGCGGGCTTTCTCTAGTTGCAACGAGCAGGGGCTACTCTTTGTTGTCGTGCGCGGGTTTCTCATTGCGGTGGCTTCTCTTGTTGCGAAGCACGGGCTCTAGGTGCGTGGGCTTCAGTAGTTGTGGCACGTGGGCTCAGTAGTTGTGGCTCGTGGGCTCTAGAGTGCAGGCTCAGTAGTTGTGGCACACGGGCTTAGTTGCTCCACGGCATGTGGGATCTTCCCGGAGCAGGGCTTAAATCCGTGTCCCCTGCATTGGCAGGTGGATTCTTAACCACTACGCCACCAGGGAAGTCCCTAATTATTAATTTTTAAACTGTTAGTTTAACTTAAGTTAAAATCTTAAAATTAACTGTTATTTCTCAATTCTCCAGGGAAAAGAATACGGTCTGTGGCTCCTCCTATAATTGCTCCAGATGTGACCTGACGTGCTTTCTTGTGTCTGATGACCACTCTCTGGGTTAACATTTGGTGAATAACAGTTTATTAGTTGTTAGTCTGTCTCAGTTCCCGACACTCTTCCTTCTAGCTGTCTTGTTTCATAGTCTCTTCTGATTATTTCAACTCTGTTGTATACAGTATTCCAAGATAGTTATCATAGACCTTCACTTTCCTTTTGTTTTCTAAAACTCACTGTAAAAACGCCTTTTGTCACTTGCGAACATCCCACCAGCACACAGACTTGACTTCACATGATTCTCTCTTCTTGTCGATGCGTCATCACTTACTCATTGTTCTCTCCCTCACTGCCAGCCTCCCATCCTCCCATGTAATTCTTTATGAGCATTACTTCATGCCCTTCCTCAGTCTACTCTGAGTTACTCCTGAGTGTTCCTGAAGATGCTCTAAGGAAAAGCATTAACTCATTTAATCCTCACAGCAGCCCTTTGAAATGGGGTCATCATTAGGTGACTGGTATTTCTATTTTGGGTCACGGTTTTCATCCGCACTGTTGCTAACACCAGAGCATTCCTTTTTCCTATTCATTTCTTTCAACACTCAGCCCAGGTCCTTACCCTTAGTAGGTACTCAATAAATGTTTTATTTGCTGGGTAAGTGAATGTGTGAATGAGCCAATGAATAAATGAGTTGGTTAGTACCTGGCAGCCTGTTTCCATAAACAGCCAAATGCTACCTTTAAAAGAACTCGTTTCATAGTTTTTGAAGGCCTGGGTATTAAACCGTAATTCGGGAGTTTTTTAGAGGTGGGAGGAGTGGGTCTTTGAAGGCAGTTACACTGGACTCTACCAGCATTAGTTCTGAGCATTGAGCAGGGTAGCCCTTATTCATGTCAAGTGGGAAAGTTCAGAAGAAGACAGCTCAGGGAAACGTGGTCACGAGGTGACTGCCCAGTCACTCACCTTTGGCCGTGACATGTACCCGTTCCTGCAGAGACGTGGAGGCTGGTGCAGAGGACGCCCGCCACAGGAGCAGCTGTGGGGTGGGCGTGCGCACGTGCATGTTCTTGAAAGAGTCTGTTGGTTAGGCTAAAGGTGTAGTCAAGATCAAGCCACTCAGGCGTGGTGCCCACCCTTTGTTTCTTTCACCTGCTTGGGTTAATCTGTCTCGTATTTTACTGTTTGGGACTTCACTTTTTAAGAAGAAGGTTAAGTTTCACCCACAGCCATTTGCTGTCGGAACTTGTGATTTATTGTCAAGTGTTGGGAAAACGAGGACGGATCACCTCCTTGTGATTAATTGTTTCACATAGGAGCAGAGAGGACTTAGGCCCATCCAGAGTGTTTTGATGTTAACAAGGTGGAAAATGCTTTTTTTTTTTTTTTTCACCAAAACTTTTGGTCTTCCTAAGCAGAAGCAATAGATAATGATGAAATATCATATCTATAGTTTTTAGGCCCTGGTTATTTGGTAGATTAAGATTGAGCGCTTTTAATCTTTATTTTCCGTATTGACTGACTACATTTTAGTTTAAATAATCCTCATGCTACTCGGCCATTACAGATATCATTAGAAGGAAAAATTCATTACAAAGTGAATAAGTTTTTAGACCCTTTGGTTTGTGAACCGGCCCAAACTGGTTGCCTCCCTTATATTGATTGTTTCAGATCATCAGTGATGCAAGCTCCCAGGCGTTTGCTATGTCACGCTGCTAACTCCCAACACACCTCCAGACATTCTTTCCTTCCTGATTATTCTCCTCTTTCTGTTGGGTTGACACTCGGGCCCTTGGTTCTTGGATTGAGGGTATCGCCCTCCAAAGCAAGAGTCCTGCAGAAAAAGACCGTGATTAAAAGGCCAGAATAGTCTTTCTTTTCCAAAATGGACTTTGGCACTCACTCAAATCACACTCAGCTCACGAAAACTAGACACAAGTTGTGTGCAAGGCTCAGTTTTTCTCCTCGAAGAATTGATGCTATAGTTAAGACTGTTAACCACGTCAGCCTCCCGGGCACACACAGCTGCAGACGACGCCTCCGTCAGACAGGAGCTCATGGGAACCGTCTTCCCCACTTCTCCACCTGCTGTGAATTAAGCCGATGAAAGGCATCTGTGCCAGTGAGGTTTAAAGTCAATTACCAGGAAAGAATATAAGAAACCTTATTAATTGTTCTCCTGTTTACACTATACTTAACGAAATAAATAATCTAGCTGCCTTTTGACTTTCTGCTCTAAAAGAGCCATTCTAACGAACTTGGACCCCAAGGTCCATGTGTGTAGTTACTCATTAAATCCTTATGTCTTATGACCTCTCCTGACTGCAGCCAGTCACCCGGCCCTGATACGTTCCCTGGGACCTTTCATATCCGGTCTGACTTTATCATTACTGATATCACTCCAGTTTTGGCAAAACATTTCACTTTAAATCTAACTTTCCATATTGAAGCATAAATTAAAAGTTGCTTAATTTGTTCACCGATTTTTTGCTTGCCATGGACACATCTGTGCGTTTGTCCTTTGGAACACTCGCATTGCTGCGTTACTAATACAGGTTGATTGTTAGGAGCTACCCAAAGAAAACTTCAAGTTAGGAACAAATTTGGAGCAGTTATTGATTTAACAGTCCTGCAAATGCTTTTGTACATAGAAGGAGCATAAAAAAGACTCCCAGCGATAAGCAGGTCAAACACCCACATTGATAATAATAGCTAACGTTACTGAGTTTTTACTGTGCGCCAGGCACTGCCGTGAAGGTTTCACGTGTGTTAATCATTTAATCCTCGAGTCAGCCCTGTGGGGTGAGTCCTATTCTTAGTGAGATGTGGAGCCATGAAGTATCTCACTGCATCACACGTTTAGGAGGGACAGAGCCTGAATCCCAGGGCTTCTCCCCGGAAGCCACACGCCCTTACCCGTTACACTCGTGCTTGCCGTGGCAGCCTTGCCTGTTGCCCCCGCACTTCGAGAGGAGTAGGTCTCACCATTATTTCCCACCTCCCTTGTCCCTTGACTCCCTCACCACCCACTTGTGGCTGGTGTTTCCAGGGCTCCCTGGCCTTTCCTCAGCCTGGTGCCTGCTCGTTACTCCTCCTCACCCCTGTTGCCCCCAGAGTGAAGGCTCCTGGAGCTGGTCTCCCTGGTGCCCTGCACGGACTTCAGCTCCTCTCTGCTCCCCTCCCCCGCCGCCCCCGACATGTTCTCTGTTCCAGCCACACGACACTCACCTCCATCCCTCCACTCTGCCTGCTGAAGGCTCCCTTTCTGGAGTCCGGTTCATCGACTATTCTGGTGACACCCACAGTCTGACCACGCTGTCCCAGCCCCTGGTCCTGGTGGCTTTCGCTGGGCTGGCCTCTTCTCATCTTGTAGCCCTCAACGTGGAGGGGACTTCACCCAGGAGGCCTTCCCAAACCTCTGAGTCTTTGTGAGATACACCCTCCTGTGCTTCCTGGTCCTGGACCGGGTAGGCGTACCCACTTGCTGCCGAGATCCCCCTGCAGGAGCTGCCCCGTACAGGGAGGGTCACGGCTGCCATGTTCACGCTTGTCCCCTCAGCACCCTCACAGTGCATGGTAAACAGAGGCACTTAATAAATGTTTGAGCGATGAGCGGCAACTCAGTAGTCACAATTCAAAGCAGCAACGACAAACCTCAGGGGTGCCAACCCCAAGGCAGGCATCAGAGCCTGTGCTGCGGAGCTGGCTCCATGCCCAGGTGGAGGGCGCACTCCTGCTTGGAGGACTGGCTGCATCATCATCATGTCTTCGTGGCCCTGCAGGGGCTGCAGGCTCAGCCCTTTCTCTGCTGTAGTTGTCACGCCTCCAGGAAAGGCCTCCTTCACCTGCTCTTGCCCGAGGAGCCATACAGGGAGGGGATAAGCGCTTCCCTGACTGAGGACCCCTCCTGGGGGTGAGAGAGCTGACTGGGAGCAGGGCCCAGGGGTGCAGAGCCCCGGGCAGGGGAGCCCCGAGCTGCCGGCCTCCCCATGGGAATGCAGTTCTGGGGTCGGGGCCAGCTACAGACACAACGGAAAACCTTCCCCTGCAGCCTCAGCTCCTCACCCCTGCAATCCAAAAAATGCCCTTCCTTTATCTGTTCCTCAAGGCAGCCCCTGCAGCGGCTGCAGGTGCTCGCCGGGCCCCCCTCCCCACCCGCTGCAGGTGACTTACCTGCCACACCCGGGAGTTCGAGAGGGACTAGTTACAGCAGCTCCAGGGACCAGGCCTCTTCATGCCCTGGTTGGGCGAAGCCAGGGATGAGATGCCACGGCAGGTCAGAAATAGGGCTTTTCTCTCCTCAGCCCACAGAGCTTGTGTTTTCTGACTCTCCCAAGGCGAAATGATAAAATCAGTTCAGTGTTTTCTGTAACAGAGTCTGAGAAATTCACGCAAAGCTACTTTTACCCTTCTGTTGTATTCTAGTTAATGCTTCCCTTTCAAGTTTATACATGTAGCTAGTCAGAACTGTGATTGATCCTATATATCATTTGGGATGTATATTTTTGGTTGGAAAAAAATACATGAAAGTTCAGGACCTTAGTTAAGAGTGAGCATTTAACAATCTCTTTTGGGGTCAGTTAGCATCTAAAATTATTTATCTCAGTCTTTGGATCCCACCTGTGTTTTGGCTACACTCCTGGATGTCTCTAGGTGTCCTGGGACTCTTGCCAAATTCTCAGAACGGTTGACCTAAAAACGTACGCTATACAGTATTTTATAAGGAGGGAGGGAGAGGAAGAAAGATAAAGTGATGAAATGGTGGTTTAATTATAAAATGATTAAGGATTACTGATTAAGTAGTCCCAGGGTTATTTGCTTAATTAATTTTAGAGCATTTATTAAATATGTACTGAGTGCGAGAAACTGTATGGATCCAGCAGCGCAGACACATGTCACCTCTTGATTGGGTCTCTCCATGATGGCTTTTCTTTTCTTTTTTTTTTTTTTTAAATGTACTTTATTTTCTTAGATAGTATATAGAGTCTTTTGTTTTTTTAAGATTTTTTTTTGACATGGGCCATTTTTAAATTTCTTTATTCAACATGTTACAATATTGCTTCTGTTTTCTGTTTTGGTTTTTTGTCCACACGGCATGTGGGATCTTAGCTCCCCGACCAGGGATGGAACCCGCACCCCCTGCATTGGAAGACGAAGTCTTAACCACTGGACCGCCAGGGAAGTCCCATGATGCCTTTTCTCTACCACCTTCTGCTGAAGCTTAAACTCCTTAAGAGGGAATCCTGCTTTGTTCTGATTTTATTCTCTGTGTACAGCATACACCAGGCCTAAAATAAATGTTTATTGAATAAATCACATTGTCACTCCCTTTCATAAATTCGTAGTCTGGTTAAATTCCAGTAAGGACTAACAATGGATTTCTTTAAATAAGGCTTGCTTCTTTTTCAGAAAGCCCTTGAGTTCCACCTGGAAAAGCTGCTCCTTACTCCCCTCCCAGCAGATAGTCCTGTACACCAGGAGCAGGGCCCAGCCCACCTGTTACAGCTCCTTAACACTATAGCATATATTGTTACTTCAGCCTTTAATGGGGATTGTAAAGTTGTAGGTTAATAGTCCATTTAACCAACTTTTTTTTACAGTGGGGATTTTGTGAGAGAATAAAATTCACGTAGACTGCAGCTTGACAAAAAGCTGATGTTCTGCGACTTCCCTGGTGGCGCAGTGGATAAGACTCTGCACTCCCAGTGCGGGTGGCCTGGATTCAATCCCTGGTCAGGGAACTAGATCCCACATGCATGCCACAACTAAGAGATCGAGTGCCACAACTAAGGAGCTGGCGAGCTGCAACTAAGGAACCCTGGAGCTGCAACTAAGGAGCCCACGTTCTGCAACTAAGGAGCCGGCGAGCTGCAACTAAGGAGCCGGCAAGCCGCAACTAAGGAGCCCACTGGCCACAACTAAGACACGGTGCAACCAAATAAATAAATAAATAAATATTAAAAAAAAAAAAAAGCTGATGTTCCTGCTGTGTGAATGTTTGGACCCAACAGAAAAGAGATACTTGATAAGTCTGAATCGAGGGAGGGCTTAGTTCCCCTGCTCGTGCCTATTCTGGTCTCCCTTTTCATGGTGGTTGACAGTGCCTGACGTAGGTAACATGGTCTGTAGTCACCCTCACATCTAGGCTGACCATTATGAATGTTGGCGACTGGTATTTACAGATAGAAACAAACCCACGAAATGTATAGGGTCCGCACTCAGTGGGCTCTGCTGCCGTCCGAAAGAGGCCACGTGACCCTTCCAAGGAAGGACTTTTAAACCCTTGTTTCAGCCCCAGAAGATGAAGCATGCAGCCTCCATTCAGAGAAAACACAGCGTGAATACATGGTGTGTTTTGGAGGCAGTCGTTCTCCCTGAGGCTGCGCATCTCTGGAAAGGTCATGGGAGTAGTAGTAAAATATGACCTATTCTCATTTTCACTTTACTCTCAACTTTCTAGGAGCGTGTCCTGCGTAGAGAGCAAGACGGAGCTGCGTTTCGACCAACGCTGGTGTCCACCTGTGCTGACTGTAATTTTTATCCATAGGTTTGAAGACATACCTGATAGCGGGTCAGAGAGCGAAGGAGTCTCATTGCAGCTGTTCAGAGGCCTTGCTTTCTGGCTTTGAGGTCATTGACGGCTCACGGGTGTCCTCAGGCCCTAGGGGACAGGGGACAGCATCGCCAGGGAGTGTCAGTGACTTGGCGCAGACTGTCAAAACCTTTGATAACCTTAAGGTTAGTTTTTTTTTTTTTTTCCTACTTCTAAAACTTGATACTAATTCTGCAGTAGAACATGTGAAATAATAAACAGCCTTCGGGTCTATGGCAGACGACTTGGAATGCCCTTCCATCTGGTTTTTATGATTTTTAAATTTAGTATAAAGTTAGCAGCATTTTGCATTTTTAATATCTTTGCTTTTTTGACATATGCACCTCCATTTTCTTTCTACACTGCATAGAGTTGCTTCTCACTTGAGTTATTATTTTCTTTTTCTGCGACCTATGATGTCTTTTGGGATTTCTGAAAGCTAACGATAAATGATAAGAGTAAAGGTGATTCTCCCAGCATCTTGCTTGGAGGGCTAGTTTGTATCTTATTTCAGAGACCACTTTCTCAAATACTCACACATCTCTTGAAATTCAGTGTTTTATGATTATTTTAAATCTTGTTGGTGTGGGTGAATCTTGTGCTGTAGATCATTGGAAGAGTGCAGGCTTGCCAAGAACATTATAATATTTCATCACTGGGACAGAGATCTCCTGGTGGCTGCATAGATGCTCCCATTTCTGTCCCAATAAACTACCGGGGAATTAACACGATGGACCCTGGGCATGCGAAATCACTCTGGCATGTGAGTTGTTCCTCAGGTTTCACATTTGATTTAGTTCCCCCACTGATACCTCTTGTTTATTTTTACAGTTTAAATATTTGCCGTTTCCTTTTTTTTTTTTTTAAAGAGAGAGACGGTTAAAACAGTTCCACATCACTGTTTTGTGCTCTCAAGTAACACAGTGATGTTTGGTCAGGACGATGGCCTATTGGTATGGCTGTAATCCAGTACATTCCTGCCTATCCACATCATTAACAGAGTTGAAAGCTTGTGATCTTGGTACTTCAGCTGATGGCATCATAATGGGGCACTCAGCTGCAGTGTCCAGATTATTTCACTGTGTTGGACTTCATGGTGTCTCTCATCCAGGCACTGTGTGCGGTTCCTGTGTTCAGGTTTGTGGACAGCACACACGTATCGTTTTCATCGTGTGCTTTGTTCACTTAATGCAGGGTTTCTCAGCCTCGACACCATCAGCATGTTGGGCCAGAGAACTGTTTGTGGAGGGGACGTCCTGTGCATGGTGGGGTGTTGAGCAGCATCCCTGGCCTCCACCCACTAGATGCCAGTAGCACCCTCTCTTACCAGCATGGCAACCAAGGTCTCCAGACATGACCCGATGTCCCCTAGCAGGGAAGGGTAAACTCACACCTGTTGAGGATAGGGTATTAGACCCTGTCCTTCCCCGTGCTCTCTGGCACATGCATAGCAGCGGATGTAGCTGAAATTTCCTTAATGCCTGCAGGCATTATATGCACTTAATGCACTCTTTGCCCGGGCTGCTGTCTTGCAGGAGTCAGAAAGAGGAGCCCCCTGCTCACAGGCTACCACTGAACATGGGCCGGGAAGAGCTAGGTGGGGAGGGGAGCAAAAACATGGCTTCCAAATACGGCCTTATTATTTGGGGAGAAATTGTTTCCTCAGGCTTCCAACTGAGCTGTAGTCAAGTAGAGAAATAGAGCTCAAAGCCAAAAATAAATGTTTTGTTGCGTTTGTCTGCCACTTTAGGTGATGTGTGTGTGTGTTTCTATCCATGAGGGCGTGTGCCCTTGAGGACCTCACTGTATCACACACCTGCAGTGTTAATGACAGGCATTCTGCGCTAAATTGCCTTAAGAAGGTTTTCTCTCCCCCCGACGGAACATTTCTTGTTCTAGTCATAAACCTATTTATATATTTATTTGTTTTTGATCTGGTTGGGCAAAAACTATTCAGCATACTCTATTGCCATGTATAAATTTTCCAAATAATCTTGTGATCTATGAAGTTAACTGTGTTTACCAAAAGGAATTTGAGAAAAAAAAAAAAAAGGATCTTTCTGCCCCTTCCAGGAGGGAAAGATGAGTGGATATGAAGTATAATTTTGGGGGTGTTTTGATGGTGTTTGGGGGATAACAGGACATCTGAGATGAGGGACGCCTCTGAAGCATAGGGTCCCTGGGGTTCACGGTTGGAGTGGAAGGAGCATGAGGAGATAGGCCCAGTCTCCATGCCAGGCTTTGCCACTTGGGGTCCCTCCTCACAACCCTGCTCTGGGCCCTGGTTCCTGGGTGCAGGTCAGGCCAGGGCAGGCGGCTGAGAGGCATAAGCACCGGGGAAGCAAGTGAATCGCTATGAACCGTCATCCTAGACTTGAAAGGCAGAAAAGTGAGGTCTCCTTTAAAGATTACATAGATTGTAATCTGACATACAAGGCCTTCCCTCAAGTAAGAGTTTTTGAACAATACAAAAGTGAAATCGCAGTCTCTTGCTCCAGGTTCTCTGAGGAGATTTATCCCACAAGCGTGTCGGTGGCTCATGTGTGCCACTGGTTTGTTGCTCCATGTTGTCTGCACCACAGTGAGCTGTTCTGATTCGCTGCATCACAGATGTGTTCCTCCTCATCCTTTCCCAGGATCTGTTGACTCTTTCTGTCAACAGACTTCTTTCCCTTTGTTGCTGCTGCCGCCGCAGCCAACAAGAGTTGACTCCCATGGGGATTTCTGTCTCCCCACATCTCCCTCCTCCTGCTGCCCAGCGCCGGAAGCCCTGACCAGTGGAAGAGGCCTGGTCTAAGGAGGATTCCCCAAGTAGGTTCCCTTGAACAGTAGTTTCTCAAGATGGAAATGGGCGTCCAGTATGGAAAAAGTGTTCTGTGGTCAAGTCAATATGGGTGAAACAACACTGAAGGGGTTTCTTTACTGCAGGCCTTCTCAGAGCCTTTAGCATGCTAACATGCATGGATAGGTCTCCAGAGAGGGAAGTGGTATGCAGCATTCTCTGGCCTCTTGACCAAAGATTTCTTCTTTCAAGCTGTTCCTTTTGGGGGTGTGCTTATCTAGTGGAAGGAGTTTTGTAACCAAGCAAAAGGGCTCTTTTGCCCACAGTGCAGAAAGCCTAACTCTGACAGTGGGTGTCTGCAGCAAAGTCAGGGTTTATTTGCAGGGCACCAAGCAAAGGAGTGGGAGACAAGCCTCAGATCCACTCCAGCTTGGTCTTTGAGTTAAAGGGGGGAAGAACAGTGAAGCTAGGGTTAATCATCGTGTTGTGACATTTCTGTGACATTTCTTAATCGTAGTTTTGAGAGTCAGGATGTCTCTGGTTTACGATTCTCAGGCCAGGTGGTCCATGGATGGGGGGGTCTGCTGCTCATCTTGCCCTGGAGAAACAACCTGAGTTTGTACCTTAACAGTGAGATCGACAACAGCAGTTTAGTGCGTTAGCGATGTTATTGACGATAGCCATCTTAGTCACCTGACTCTGGCTGAGGAGTGTTTAGTTAGCACAGAGTTGAGGTTAGAGGGGACAAGAAAAGGAATAAAGTTTGGGACAGAGAGATTAATCATAAACTCGGCAGGAGAACTCGGTTTTAGAGGACCTTGGTTTCCTTAGTTCCTTGAAAGAACCAAGGTATTAGAGGAAAGGTGTTCTGTAAATTCTCGAGTGAATCCACAGAGGCTTGGTCCTGTTGCTCTCGCCTGCAGTGCGATCGCTTCCCTGTCCCCATAAACTCCCCTCTTTTCTCACCGTGCACTTCCTTAGTTTCCTGTGACTCCTCTAGCTAGTGATGCCGCCACCCCATCTCTGAAGCCTTAATTCAGTTAGTCTGTACCTCTTGGTTATAACATACGCAACCTGAAATACTTGCTTGTTTCTTACGCCCCTTTCTCTGATCTATCTGAATGCAGGGCCTGTTTGTTACATAACTTAAGTTTTTCCAAAGGGTCCAGCATGGTGCCTGGCATGTAGTAGATAATTACGACTTTCTTTTGGCTTATGTTTTTAGTTTTTTAATTACATGCAGAGACACGTAGCTCTGCAGAGTTAGACTGAGGGCTGAACTGGAAGCCTAGGCAGAACCAAGGTGATGCCCATGAAGCACTTGTTTTCCGCTCCTGGCACACGTACCCTGTGTGTCTGTAAGTTATCTCCCAGTTCACAGCTGGACAATTGCCACCTGATATTTCATAAATAGTCTGAGTACTATGATGACCTGCTAAGAAACAGTAGTGATGGCAGAGGTCAAGGGCTTTGGCCTTGAGGTCATACGTCAGAGGGAACCCTTCACACCTAAGCCTTGGCTTCTTGAGTGGCTGGTCGTGAGAGCTGCTCCTCAGGAAGGACCTGACGTCACATACTGGGGGGAGGGGGGTCCCACCAGAACGGTGGCACTCAGCTGTCTGGGCTGAGCTGCAGAGGTACCGGAGGGTTTGGGGTGAGGAAGCAAGAAGGGAGCCAGGGAAGGAGACAAGGCCTCGCCACGTCAGTGTCACGGAAGGTGGCTGGGTGCCTCAGAAAGGCTGGAACCTAAAGCTGAGGATCCATGTCAAAGCCTTGGCTTTGGGGTCGAACAGGTCACCTCATGGCTGTAAGCCACAGGCAAATGGCAATTTCTCAGGGCTGCCGTGAAGATTAACTGAAGTCACGCCGCGAATGCTGGGGTTGGAGAAGCTCAGCTGGCCCTGGAGCGCACTTTCACTCAGTCCGCACGGAGTGGCGGATGCTGACCGCAGAAGGAGCAGGGAGGACAGGAGCAGGCAGAGGCGCTGTTTGGTTCGCCCACAAGGAGTCACTGAGTCTCTCGGGAAGGTCCCTGTTTGCTGTGAGCTGAAGGGGGTCCTTCAGTTGTTGCAGCTAATCGTTGCTGTAAGGGATGTAGACACGGCACACGTGCAACCTGTTTTGTGTGGCCCCAGCCCTGCTGTGGTGTCTGCTGCTCATTTATCATGAACCCTGTGGGTGATGGATGGAGGGAGACTGCGCATGCCAATAAAAATAGCCAGGCTGACGTGTTTGCAAAGAGCAAAGAAATGCAAACCAAAGATGTGGATGGTGTTTTATCACATCCGTCCTAATCATTGAGCCACGTGAGCTGTGAGAGCATCTTATGTCATCCCTGAAAGACCTCCGTGGGATGCACCTGCTTGGCTGATCTTCGTGAGTTTGCCTTAATCCCTTATTCAGAACCCAGGGCATGTGCTCATGGGGTGTTTCTCTCTGTTTACAGTTGGTGATATGAGGCTGATAAAGTGGATTCACCCACGTGAGGGGATTCAGAGAGGGCCTGTCCTGTCTCACAAGGGTTATACTTTCCCTTTGAGGTCACTTGCCCTAGGAACACCCTTCTGTGACAGTCGCTATGGCTTTTTAAATGATTCTAAGAAAATGATCACTTCTTATCTCCTTGTTATTTGTATGTAAAATCATTATGAATAGGCTTAGTCAGTTCAGTTTGAGGAAGTGAGGGCCTTTTACTTTATTATAGATGGAAAAAGTAATAGCTTTCTCTTTCTCTCTCTCTCTCTATCTCTCCCTCTCTCTCTCTCTCTCTCCGTGTGTGTGTGTGTGTGTGTGTGTGTGTGTGTGTAGTTTAGACATTAAGTATTTATTGTAAATAGTTGTCTTGAGTTGATAGTGGTGATGGTTGATGGCTGCACAATTCTGTGACTATACTAAAAACTATTGAATTATAGACTTTAGATAATGAGTTGTATGGTATGTGAATTATATCTCCATAAAGCTGCAACACAAATAAGTAAATAGTAATCTGAAGGCTGCTCTGAAATGTGGATGTAAAGTAAGTTTTTTTAAAAAGGACTTTTCAAGTTGTGTCTATATTTTGAGACGTGTGTGTGTTTCCTTCAATTAGGAGGAAGCACATCACATATAAATTGACAACTCTTCCTTATAGAAGAATTCCAGCTAATAGATTGTAGAAGGAGTGAGGGAAAGAAAAATCACCTTTAGAGCATCACAGTAATAAGTGCTACAGGCAAGATCCATCAGTGAATTCTAAAATCAGCAGGTAGACGTTTAAGGAGAAACAGGACATTTGCATAGCCTCCAAGCATCTCCCCTTAGATATTTATTCATTTTAAAGGGAAGAATAGTTAGGGAGTTCCCTGGTGGTTAGGATTCCGGGCTTATACTGCCATGGCCCAGGGTTCAATCCCTGGTGGGGGAACTGAGATCCCACAAGCCATGCGGCACAGCCAAAAAATAAAGAAAGAAAGGGAAGACTAGTAACTCGACAGTGGAAAACCTAGCAGGGCCCACCTTCACCAAATGATGATGGTTAGCATCACAATTAAGAAAACCAGCGGTATCATGTACCACCCCCCACCCTGTGGTACGTGCAGAGAAGGGCATATCACCTCTGTGGGTTTCTTCCCTCAAATCCTAAACCTCAGTCAACTCGTGAGGAAACATTAGACAAATCCAAATTCAAGGACATTTTACAAAATACCTAACCAGGACACTTCAAAAATGTCCCAGACTGGAGGAGACTAAATGTGCGTGGGATCCTGGAACAGGAAAAGGACATCTGAGTAAAATCTGCAGCGTGGTTAATAGTACCGTGCCAGTGTTAATCTGTTAGTTTTGGTAACTGGGCCACGGTTCATGTAAGATGCTAAGTAATGTTAGGGGAAGCTGGGGTGGACGTATGGGGACTCTCTGAACTGTCTTTCCCACTCTGTTTAAGTCTAAACTTGTTTCAAAATAAAACATTTTAATACATATGTATAAAATATTATGTTTATATTATTTTTATGTAATATAAATATGCTTGTTATTGTTATATATTACGTGTGAATTGAAATGGAAAGGTTAGTTCAGCTCATTTAATTGACATCATCAGGTAGTAAAGTACTGCACATGAAATAAATTTCCCCAAATACCAAACATTTTCTTCCTTTGACTTTCTGATGGAACTTTACCACACCACGGTGACACTTTTCTTGTCTTATCAGCCTCGATTATTAAACTCACTTAGGTCGCTTAGGGCTCAGGAATCTATGAGGTTTCAGTGGTTCTACACTCTGTGGCTTAGAGATTTTGCACCTGGTTTTTACAGGTGTGTGTTTTGTTTGTTTGTTGTTTTGCCTCCAGTATTCGCAGGCTGTCCACTTTTCTGTTCTTATCGCTTCTGGATGCCTTTCTTTTTCTGTAATAATTACCGTTTCTATTTTCCTCTAATATCCGGCTTCTACTTTCCTCTAGGATTTTGTTAGCAGAAGTCATCTATTTGGGAGTGTGAATGCCTGTGCCGATCCGCTAGCTTGGGGAGGGTGCCTGGCCTGCCCGTGGCAGGTCACAGCCGGGGTGGCCCCTGCCCCGCACGGCAGGCTGTCCCTGTTCGCGCAGAGATGTCACATGTGTGGCTGGGGTCAAGGGCCTTGTCCCCCTGCCATTCTCTAACTGTGACTCTGGGCCAGTCCCTTCTCTCTATGCCTCAGTTCCCTCTTATGTAAAATGGGCTACTCACAATATGTTTCCTGGGTGCTTGTGAGGACTAAACAAAGTAATACAGGAAAGAGCTTAGAACTCAGAATGGGCCTCAGTAGGTCGTATGTGCTCTGGCTACATGCTCCTGTCTGCCATGTTCAACTTGGGTTTCGAGTTTGGGAAGCAAGGGATGCTCCTCCTGGTCTGAGGACAGCTCGCTCAGTAGTCATGTTCAGCAGACTGACCAGGCAAAGCAGGACTTTTCTGATGTTGTTTCCTCCTCATTTCTCAGAAAAGAGGTTTCCCTGCTCCCTCCCTTGACAGTTATGAAAAAAGGACAACTGTTGGCTTAGAAGTGATTTATCTTGTGAAGAGAAATAGCCTTGAAGAAAAAACTATTTTATAGCTCAGTGCCATGTATTCTGAAGAGGATGTAGGGTGTATGTGTTGAAATGTGTTAAAAACAAATGCAAAGGCACCCAAGCGTGTTAGAGAAATCGTTATAATCTTCCCTCCAGAGCCCACATCCGAGATGGGGGGAAGCGTGGGTAATCTGGGAAGATGAAGAGTTTGCTCCTGGCTGTTCTCCAGGGGATCTCGGGTTTCCCAGGCAACAGCCAGCACACTCCTTAGCTCGGAGAGTCCTCTGTCCTGGAGACCTTAGCTGGTCTTGGTGAAGCTCCCCTTTGTGCCGGTGTCCAGTGGTGCCACTTAAAGGAACCAGGAGGTGGCCATAACTGCTTGGGTCACTTCAGGGGAACAAGGCAGAGGAGATCAAAGTGCCAGGATTATTCCTGGGTCCTCTTTGTGCCAGGAAAGGAGGCCAGAGAGAGGCTGCATGGTGGTCAGGGGCCAGGAGCCCCGCAGTCTGACCCCCGCTGTTGACAGTCACTTCTGCCTTGCAGCGTCGATATGAGGATTAATGGAGATCAGGTGCACGAGACCGTGGGCATGGCGTGGATAAGGACCTGACAGTGTTCGTTGGCACGTCCTGGGCACTGAGGCGTTTCCACATCGTGGCAGCCGCTCTCATTAGAACAGTAGCTTTGACCCACTGTGTCTGCAGAGGGGCTGCCCTACAAGTCAGTTGCTCAGTTTGGGCGTGCCCCGCAGAGTCCCCAGAATCTAAACCCCTCTTCCTGGTAAGGGCTTCTTGGGGTCTGAGATGACAGCAGCTGCTCAGGGGGAGAGACGGGCCTTTAATGGGTTGACAAACATTTCACAGAGGTATCTGCTTGGCAAAAACCAGTATGTGAGACGTTTTAACCTGATTAAAACGAAGCTGGAAATAGTTAAAGGAAAGTTGCTCGGGGGAGGGGGTGGACAAACCCACCCACCGTCCCACTGTTGCTTGGCGGGACCCCCGTGGAGCACAAGAGGCTCCCCCTACAGATCGAGGGAATGTCGAGATATGAGAAAGTTTCCATCAGGGCAGACAGATTTCTCTAAAGTTTTTGTTTCATTTGTTTTTAAGTTAGAATCAGTACAGTTTCCCCCAGAAAAGGAAAGTAGCTGAGGAAGAAACAGAATGACAAAGAGCCACATCTTCACAGTACAACGAAATGATCTGCTGCTGGGTCCCTGTGCTGCAGGAACCACCCTGCCACAGGAGGGCCTGGGTCCACAGCTGGCATCCTCCCCAACCCCCGGTCCCCACTCCCTGGATGAAGCTGCTGTGAGTGTGCGGAGTGAGCACCGTTCAGACCATTAGGAGTCCTCACGGATCCTACTCTACCCCGGGGCTCCCTGAGCACAGTCTCCTAGACCGTTGTGAGCATCCGGGCTCTGACAACACACGTCCTTGCTCCCTGAGGTTCTTTTGTGGGCAGCTCTGCGGGACGTGCATTAGAATGGGGTACAGGCCCCGCAGCCTCTGTTTGCCAAAAGGGTGTAGCCTTGAGCTGCCCATCTGTGAAGAGCCCTGCCCCCGGCCCCCTGAGATCAGCCCGGTCCCCACGGGCAGTCCCAGTCCCCACTGGCCCTCCCACCCCTTCCTTCACAGCCAAGACCTGTCAGAGAGGGGATGCAGTGTCTGACTGGGGTGGCCTTGACTCCTGTCCAGGGACTCCTTTGCAGCGGGTGTATGCTCTCTGATGTCCGATAGGTTTGAGAGTCACTTTTGCATATTTGTGGCTCTAAATGCATGAAACATCATCCATATGCAAAGCCAGCACACCGTGAGGAATTCCTAAGAAGCAGATGGCCTGTTCTTCAAGTGCATCAGGTGTACTTGAGGAGAGGAAGATACTTAGGAGCAAGCTGATGCCAAGAGATGCCTGAAAACACAGGGCTGGGCAAGAGCAGACGCCCGGTGGCTGTCCAGTCTGTGATCAAGGACTTTAAATGATTGTATGCACCGGCTTCAGAACCAGAGAGAATAGTGACCCGATGTTTCAGTGTTAAGGACCAGTGTTTACTGAGCACTCCCCAACACTGCAGGCGTGTGTGGAGCCAAGTGTGGTCAATGCACGCACGCTCACACACGCAAGCCCTCACCCACGGCAGACATCGCCCGCCCCCGTGGGTCCCCTCCCTCGGGGCTAGGACGTGGCCTCATCATCCTTCTCAGTTCAACATTCTAGGAGGTCAGTGCCATGGGATTAGAGCTGATCTAAAATACCTCTGACCGGCCTTACATGTGTCTCCTCATTCTGCCCTTACGATACAATCCCATTTAACAAAGGAGGAAACTGAGGCTCAGAGAGATTCCCATACTATTAAGTGATAGAACAAGGATTCAGTCTGTGACAGTCTGATTTCAAAGCCAGTGCCTTTAATCACTGTGTTACACTTGTTCTGTAGACTTAACGTTTGAAAAGTGGTCAGAGAGGGCTTCCCTGGTGGTGCAGTGGTTAAGAATCCACCTGCCAATGCAGGGGTCACCGGTTCGAGCCCTGGTCCGGGAAGATCTCACACGCTGCAGAACGACTAAGGTCGTGCACTTCAACTACTGAGCCTGCGCTCTACAGCCTGCGAACCACAACTACTGAGCCTGCGTGCCACAACTACTGAAGCCCGTGCGCCTAGAGCCTGTGCTCAGCAACAAGAGAAGCCACCTCAATGAGAAGCCCGCACACCACAACGAAGAGTAGCCCCTGCTCGCCACAACTAGAGAAAGCTTGTGCGCAGCAATGAAGATCCAACACAGCCAAAAATAAAATAAATAAATAAATAAATAAAGACTTTAAAAGAAAAAAAAAAAGTGGTCAGAGAATCTGTTCACTATTCCATCGTGTCTTTACGAGATTGGTGACAGACAGTCCCTGGAGCCTAAGGGTTTGGCTCAGAGGGTCTCAACCCTCCACACCCCCCCTGCCGCTCCAGGCTGTATCCATCCTACCCCTGGGCCATCAGTTGGCCCCTGAAAAGGCTGTGTTTCCCTAGAGAAGCAAGCCTGCCACCGCTACCACCACCAAAGCCATTTACACACACACACACACACACACACACACACACACACACACACACACCTGCCAGGGAGGACCTTGGGAATCTTGCTGGCCTGTCACGTGGACGCACGCACTTTTTTCTGGGGGTGGAGGAGTCACTTCATGTGTGTGGTAGTGGATTTTTTTTTCCACTTGAGAAGATCATTGGCCCCATTGGCAACATGTTCTGAAGTTTAACTCAGTCAATACCAAGAGGTGCTTTAAAATAATTTTACTGTATGCCATTGACAATTAGAGCATCTTGCCCCTGTTAATAATGCCAGTTTTTTCCGAGCTACAAGCAGATTTTACCTAGGTACTGCTGTTTGCTTGGACATGATACTCCCTGATTTGGCCAGCTCTTTTGGCATGTATATTTTCACTTCTTGAATGAATACGAACATTCGAATTTAATGGGTGCATTGCGTCAGATTCCCAAATTACACAACTCTTTAGAATCTTTATTTCTTTTATTGAATACAGTACAGGCCTGAAATCTAACTTAGGATGTGATCTGGGTTATATCCTTGCCCTAAGGCACTAAGTGACATTTATTTTATTTAAATTTTATTATTTAAAATTTCTGAAACAATATCTAGCCTCCTACAGTGTATTCCAGTGCTTAACGATTCTTACGCTAGGAAATTGTTTTCGAAGCCTAATAAGTCTGTCTTCTCCCCTGGATGCTGTCAGTTGCTATCTCAGTGGTGGTTGATTATCTCAGTGGTCTAGATTACCAGATCATATTAATAATAAGAGCACATTTATTAAGGATACACTGAGCGCCAGGAGCAATGCTAGGCTTTCTACATGCGTATTCATAAATCCTTACAATATGTCTTCAAGAAAAGTGTTTTCACTCTCATTTCACACAGGAGAGAACCGAGGTGAGGGATTTGAACAGGGGTCTCCAAACCAGTAAGGAATCGAGGATTTGAACCCTGGTTTGTGAGAAACGAAAGCCTTGCCCTTTCTACTATCTGTGGTGGTACTTTTTTTTTTTTTTTATTGAAGTATAGTTGCTGTACAATATTATATAAGTTACAGAAGTACAATATAGTGATGGACAATTTTTAAATGTTATGCTCCATTTGTAGTTATTGTAAACTACTGTCTGTATTCCCTGTGTTGTACTATACGTGGCGGTGTTGAGTCTTGCCTTGTCTTTTCTAGGTCAGCTAATTCCCGCAAATGAATAAGAAGGGCTGGGTCTGTAAGCTCCTCCCTCCGATTGTCCTGCTTTATGAGAACAGCTCACCTTCATAGAGAGCTTGAGAACCTTCGCTTAGTGTTTGAGTGTGGGTTGGTGGCTAGTTTGTTTAACAACAGCTTTATTGAGATATAATCCACCCCTTTAAAGTGTATAATTCGGTGGTTTTTAGTATGTTTGAAAGGTTGTACAACCATCACCACGGTCAGTTTTAGAACATTTTCATCACCCCAAAAAGAAACCCCACACCAGTTAGAGTCACTCCCCATTCCCTTGTGTCCCTCACCACTGGCAACCACTAATCTCCTTTCTGTCACTGTGGATTTGCCTTTTGTGGATATTTTATACAGATGGAATCCCACCATTTGTGGCCTTTTGTGTCTGGCTTCTTTCACTGAATGAGTTTTCAAGGTTCATCCACGTTGTCACGTGTGTCAGTGCTTCATCCCTTTGGATAGCTGAGTAATGTTTTGTTCTGTAGATATACCCCATTTTGTTGATCCATTCATCTGCTGATGGACATCTGAGTTGTTTCTCCTAAAAAGTAGAAGCTGTTAGGGCACATTCACGTACAGGTCTTTGTGTGGTTTATTTTCCATTTTCATGCTGCCAGTTCTTTTTTTCTGGCTGTGTTGGGTATTCGTTGCTGTGCGCGGGCTTTCTCTAAGTGCGGCGAGTGGGTGCTACTCTTCATTGCGGTGCGCGGGCTTCTCATTGTCGTGGGTTCTCTTTGTGGCAGAGCATGGGCTCTAGGTGTGCGGGCTTCAGTAGTTGTGGCGCGTGGGCTCAGTAGTTGTGGCTCGCAGGCTCAGTAGTTGTGGCGCACGGGCTTAGTTGCTCCACGGCATGTGGGATCTTCATGGACCAGGGCTCGAACCTGTGTCCCCTGCGTTGGCAGGCGGATTCTTAATCACTGCACCACCAGGGAAGCCCCAGCCAGTTCATTTTTAACTCATCTTGAGTGGTTTGGTAAGCCTTCCATTTGGTTGCGCCGTTCTGTGTGACAGCAAATTGCAACAGCAGCTGACTTGTTTGAATCACGTAGTGAGGTCATGTTGCCTGAGTGAGCTCCTACGGTCTGTGTTTCTCTCGTAGACCTGCCCGTCGTGCAGAATCACATTTGCTCCCAAATTGGAAGCTGGCGCTGAAGGCGGAGCAGTCCAGAATGGCTGTCAGGAGGAGCCCAAGAACAGCACCAAGGTAACCCGCTCTGGGCTGTGGTCCCTGTCAGTGCCTCTCCTGGTGCACCCACCTGAGAGGACATCCTGTCTGGTCAGCTTCTCAGTTCCGAGGGCAACTCCTCTTGGGTGACACCACTGCATACCTTCGAGTCCTCTGGGTTTTGAACAGACTGATAAAGAGCAGGATGGATGCTGACCTGCATGGGATACCCTGACGGGCAGTGAGACCTGCAGGGCTGGAAGCTGGACTCAACGGCTGGTGGGATGTGGATGTGGAAGGAGAAGAGGGGAACCCTTAGGGTGAGAGGTGGGGCGTGAGGAGGGCTTGGGTTAGGCCAGCAGCAAGGACAGTGCAGAGAAGTCTCGCCTGGAGACCAGACCCAGGAGCCTCCAAGCAAGCTTCTGAGTCAGGCGACTCTCCAGGGAGGCGCAAATCTGTCATCCTCACCCTCAGATCGTTGGCCCACGGGCCTGCATGATGCTGGGTCATTCCACATCGTTTGTGTCGAGTCACCCCTTCTTTTTGTTTAATTGGAGTACAATTGTTTTACAATGTTGTGTTAGTTTCTGCTGGACAACGAAGTGAATCAACTGTATGTATACATATATCCCCTCCCTCTTGAGCCCGCCTCCCATCTCCCCATCCCACCCATCTAGGTCATCACAGAGCACCAAGCTGAGCTCCCTGTGCTATACAGGAGGTTCCCACTAGCTGTTTACACACATATAGTGTGTATATGTCAATCCTAAAAACCCAAAGCATCCCACCCTCCCCTTCCCCCACTGTGTCCACATGTCCGTTCTCTATGTCTGTGTCTCTGTTTTTGCCCTGGAACTAGGTTCATCTGTACCATTTTTCTAGATTCCACATATATGCATTAATATACGATATTTGTTTTTCTCTTTCTGACTTATTTCACTCTGTATGACAGACTCTAGGTCCATCCACATCTCTACAAATGACCCAATTTCATTCCTTTTTATGGCTGAGTAATATTCCATTGTATATATGTACCACACCTTTTTTATCCATTCATCTGTCAATGGACATTTAGGTTGCTTGGGGTGACTGATTATTAGAGAAATGCAAATCAGTCACCCCTTCTTAAGCCACAGCCCTTACAGCTCTGGGTTTCCTTTCCCTGGATCCACCCCTGCGCTTCCTTCGAGTCTTCCTGGCTTCTGGAATGCTGGTTCTGTGGTCAGGAAACTCTGGGAGCCTCCCCAACTCCTGCCTTAGCCTTCCCCCTGACCTCCTTACCGGCTCTTCCCATGACACCACTGTCCTGGGCGCCTGGAGGTGTGTTTGGAGGAGCCAGGGGGAATGGGGAGAAGCAGACCGGCAGAGAGGCAGAGCGCTCGGGTTAGAGCAGAGATCCAAAGGTGCAGGTTGTGGTGTGCGGGGCGCAGTCCAGGGGGCTCCAGTATGGCCGTGTTATGGGGGATAGTGCTGCTGCATCTCACGCCTCAGCCTCTGTGTCTGCCCCCACCCCCTTATCCTGACACAGGCTTCTGGAGGACCCAGTTCCAAAACGCAAAACGGACTGCTGAGCCCTCCCCCGGAGGAGAAGCTCACCAACAGTCAGACCTCCCTGTGTGAGATCTTACAGGAGAAGGGAAGGTGGACAGGTGTGAGCTTGGACCAGTCAGCCCTCCTTCCGCTGAGGTTCAAGAACATCCGGGAGAAGACGGATGCCCATTTTGTTGATGTTATCAAGGAAGACAGGTAAGATGCAGCCACCTGCCTCAAAGCAAAGATTTGCAGGTAGAAGCTCCCCCTTTTCTGAGTCACCTCACCCCCCACGCATTTGCCTTCCATTGTCAGTGTATTTTGAAATAATTTGAAACTTACAGAAAAGTGGCATGAATAATACAAAAGATTCTCTTTACACCCTTTGCCCGATTTACCAACTTTTAACATTTTACTCTGCTTGTTTTATTCTCCTCTCTCTCCCTGTGAAATTTATTGTTTTTTTTCTGAACCATTTGACAGTAAGTTAGACACATCGTGCTCTCTACCCCTTAAAACTGTGTTTCCTGAAAACAGGGGTGTTCTTGCACATGATCATAGCTACCTACTTAAGGAAATTTAACACTGATGAGGTGTTTTACCCAGTCTGCGGTTCCTATTCCGGTTTTGTTGGGTGGTCCCACGTGTCCCCCATAGCACGGTAGAGAATCACATGCTGCACCATTCGGTTGTCAGGCCTCTTCAGTCTTTAAATCTGGGGCAGTTCCTCAGCCATTCTTGATCTTCCATGACATAGACATTTTTGAAACATGCAGGCCTGGCTCTTTTATAAGATATTCCTGAAGTTGGATTTGTGTGACATCTCCTCACGATTCTGTCCAGGCTGCTTGTGTGTCCAGATCCCACGGAGGTGACGTGTCTTCTCAGGCACCAGATCCAGAGGCCCATGGTGCCCCCTTTGACCTTCATCGGGGTAGTGATGTTGATCAGCTGGGCGAGTGTTGCCAACTTCTCCAGTCTATACTCATTTTCTCCCTGTGACTAGTTGGCCATCTGTGGGAAGATGCTTTCAGATCATGTAAAGATCCCATTCCTCACCACACTTCCCTAGACTTAATCTCCATTGATGGTTCTTGGTTGAAACCGTCTTTACTATGTTGGTCAAAATGGCAGTTTTCCTGCTTCAGCGCTGACTGTGCATTTATCATTTGGGGCTTGGCATTCTGCAGTAAAGAAGAGCTCCTCCCCACTTATTACTTAACGTATCCATCTATAGATTTATAAATCCATATAAACCCTCATGGAGTCCTGATTTACTTAACAGGACATCATTTATCACTGTCCTAATTAGAGTTTGATGCTCTAGTTGTCCCGAATCTGGCCTTTGGGAGCCTCCCTTCAGGCTGGCTCCTGTGTCCTTTCGACACGGCTCCTTCATTTGTTTTGAGTGATTTCTTACTTTCCAGCACAACAGGCTCATTTTATATCTTCCCTGCCCCAGCTCAGGAATCAGCCGTTTCTCCAAAGAGCCCTGGCTCCTTTTAGTGACAAACGGTATTTACATATGTTAGTTATTAATGTTTGATTTAATGTCATTGCAGTCAAAGACATACACTATGTGACTTCATTCCTTTTACATTTATTGAAACTTGTTCTGTGGTCTCACATGTGGTCTGTTTTGGTAAACATACCATGTGCGTTTGAAAGAATGCATATTTTGCATTCTCAGGATGTTGTGATCCATAAACCTCAATTAGGTCCACGTGGTTGGCAGTAATGTTCAGATCATCTGTCTCTTTACTGACTTTTTTGTCTCTTGTTCTATCACTTATTGAGATAGGGATGTTAAAATCTCCAGCTGTGGTTGTGGAATTGTCTGTGTCTCTCTGTAGTCCTGACAATTTTTGTTTCAGGTATTTTGAAGCTCTTTTTTAGGTACATGCACATTTATGAGTGTTATATATCCCTGGTAAATAATCTTTTTATCATTTTGAAGTGTCTCTCTTTGTGCCCAGTAATACTCTGTCTTGAAGACTGCTTTATCGGATATTAACATAGTCACTCTAGCCTTCTTATTCTTACTGTTTGCATGCTACATCATTTTCCATTTAAAAAAATTCTAACCTGGGTCTTTATATTTGAAATACATCTCTTTTGGGTCTTGCTCCTTAAATCATTCTGACAATCTCTGCCTTTTTTATTATATTTTAATATATTTATTTGCTTTTTAGCCATACCTCTTTGCATTATTTTTCTTTTAATGGTTGCTCTAGGCAGTCTTTTATTTTTATAGTCTTCTTATAGTTAATGTTGCATCATTTCACTTTTTTTCTTTTTATAAATTTATTTATTTGTTTATTTTTGGCTGCGTTGGGTCTTCGTTGCTGTATGCAGGCTTTCTCTAGTTGCAGTAAGCGGGGGCTACTCTTCGTTGTGGTGCGCGGGCTTCTCATTGCGGTGGCTTCTCTTGTTGCAGAGCATGGGCTCTAGGCATGTGGGCTTCAGTAGTTGTGGCTCAAGGGCTCAGTAGTTGTGCCTCGTGGGCTCTAGAGTGCAGGCTCAGTAGTTGTGGTGCACGGGCTTAGCTGCTATGCGGCATGTGGGATCTTCCCGGACCAGGGCTCGAACCTGTGTCCCCTGAATTGGCAGGCGGATTCTTAACCACTGTGCCACCAGGGAAGTCCCTGTATCATTTCATTTTAAATGTAGAAATCTTACAACTGTATAGGTACATTACTCTCTTCTCATTCCTTATGTTACAGTTTTCACATGTATTATATCCATATACATTATAAACCCCAACCTCCAATTCAACCTCTTGGTAATCTCAGGTTGGTCTCTATTGATTGCTTTTTTGTTGAGGATGGCTCATGGTTTCCTGTTTCCTTGTTTGTCTAGTAATTTTGAATTGCATTGTGCACATTATGTACAATGGTTAGAAAATCTGGATTCTGTTACATTCCTTTGAAGAATATCAACTTTTTGTTTGTTTTAGTAGACAGTTAACTCATCTGAACTCAAACACCAAACTCTGTCTCCCCTGAGGTGGGCAGCCACTATTCCTTCAGCCTTAATTAGGCTTGTAGTCTGCCATGCACATGTGTATTTCAAGGGTCAGCCAGAGATTCGAGCAGAGCCTATATGCAGAATTTGGGGCTCCCCCTTCTCTGGTCCTCTCTCTCTGGAATGTCCAACCTCATTTTCCATTGGTGGGCATGCTAAACTCTATTTTCTGGTTTTCCAGGTCAGTAAAACTGTAGTTTTTCTGAGTTTTAGCCATCCTACACGTGGTGCTGACTAGTGACTCTCTTTAGGCAAAAAAGAAAAGAAAAAAAAAAATACCCCACAAGAAATTCAACCTGTTCCAAGTGTGGCTTTCCTCCATTTTCTTACTGCTTTGGTCAATTGCCAGTGCCTTCCAGGAGTTGTTTTTATATTTTGTTCAGGGTTTATAGTTGTTATCTGAGAGATGATTGATCTAACAGGAGCTAATCTCCAGTCCCAGAAGTGGAACCTCCCAATATTAATCTCAAATGAGCAGTACATTTTATAGTGTGGATCCTGCCACTTGACTGCAAAAATGAAACCATTACATTTCCTTCTTATAGCTGCTTTGTTGTTTTTCTCTCTGTCCATACTTGCCAAGTGGAGGGGAGGATAGGGGGTCAACATTAGGGGATAGAATTTTCTCTTTTCTAAGTCTGAGAGCCCAGTAAGGTATTGCACACTTAGCACAAAAAGAGAGCCCACTCTGCTTCGGGGAAAGGAGGAACTACAGTGAACCCTACTGTGTGTCAGGCACATGATAGGCTCTTTACATATATCATCAGATTTAATTCTAGTAGTTATTATGTGAGGGAGGGAGACATCCCACAGCTGCATTTGCCTTCTGAAATTATGCTAACATTCCCTTAAATTTATAGTAATTTTCTGCAGGATAAAAAGGATATGACTATTTGCTAGCAGTCCGTAAAAGAATGAAAGAGTCACGTAAAGCAGGCTTGATTTCTCTGCTATTAAAATCATTGAGCATTATCATTTTTCAGGTTTCACATGCAATCTGCATATGTGACAATAGCACCAAAATTACACTAACTATAAACACAATTTTGTGATAACAACCTGTTAGCGGTGACAGTGGTAATTACTGTCAGTACTCTGAGTGACAGGACAGCCGGTTCTGAATTATGTTTGCAAGGAAGCCTCCAAATCAACATAAGTACGCTCAGTACAGGGATCTGCTGGTCCTTTGGAAGGGAGCATTTTATGGAACAAAAAAGCTGCTGCCTCCTTCTATTCTAATTCTGGACGTTAGGAAGATGTTTTCAAAAGCACGGTTCTGATGATGTGTTATATTAATGGTGAATGGGCATTCTTTCGTGGAGGTGAAACCTAAAATGGGATTATGTTTAGAAGCATGAAGGACTTTCCAGAGACATGTTCTAAAAGGGGCAGTTGAGCAATGTCTGTTGTATGGTGACTTTTAGGTACAGCTTTTGTGACACGCTTCACAAATGGCGTTTCAGTAGGTAACTGTGATCTTCTGATAAAATAAATATAACGATTGTGCTGCACGTTGATTGATTGCATTTATCGTCTCTTCTAGCCTGATGAAAGATTATTTTTTTAAGCCACCCATTAATCAGTTCAGCTTGAACTTCCTGGATCAGGAGCTAGAACAAGCCTACAGGACCAGCTATCAAGAAGAGGTGCGTGGCTCCTTATAATTTTACCAAAGACATGCGTCGTTTTCACTGCACAGTTCACGATTAGTCTTGTGCTTTGGAGGCCATTTTTGTTTTCCTGAGTGACAGGAAATTGACGGCTCATATTGATTTCCCACAGTCCATAAGCCCTAAATTTCACCTGTATGTGAATTTATCTCCACAAGGGAGAAAACCCCAAATCTCTCTACAACAACCCAGGCTTGTCATCTCCCGGTCCCTCTCCTCCGCAGCTGGTGCATCCCCAGGCGCCCTTGGCCGTGCTCCAGCCCCTGGAGGCCTAGTACCGGGTGAGAGGGGTGATGGGGGAGCTCCAGCCCCATCTATTCTCTGCTCTCAAGCAGGATTTCTCCCCCTGTTCCCTGTCGGCTTTCTTCCTACTGAAATGGGACAAGAGCTGAGAGGGCTTTCATCTTGCTCCGCTCTCCCGCCTGCTTTGGTGCTGAGCCCTCCTCCACTGCCCCTCCCCTGCCTTAACTCCTGTTGTCCTGTAACTCTCAGCCCAAACATCACTTCCTCTAAGAAACTTTCCCAGACCCCAGACTGGATTTTTTCCCCCGTTATACTGTTTCTCCGCAGCTGCATCCCAGTTTGTAATCTCTTCTTGTGGGACTGTTGAATCGTATGCCTCCCCCTGGACTCTCCACTCTGGGAGGCAGGACCCTGTCTCTCATCTCCACTCTACGTGGCTTCCAGTCCCCACACCCACAAGTGCTCAGTAGAGCTTGGTGGAAACGATGAATAAATACGAGAACCTAGAGCCTGGTTTGAGTTCCAAGAAGCCAGCTCCCTGCATTTTTCCCAAATCTAACCCAGCTTAGTGTTCCAAGGTCAAAAATGCATACCCTCCCAACCCCAGAGCCAGAAGGATTTCTCATTCGACTCCATTCGTTCATCCAGCAGATCATCCCTCAGTGTCTGTTACATCCAGGCCCTGACCAACCCCAGGAGTCCTGGTGAACCAGACAGGGCAGTTCATGCCTGTGGGGTTGAGTTTCGTCAGCCTCCTGGGTGGTGAATATCCGTTAATATCCCAGGCGAGGCTCCTCTCGTGGACTTGGGAGTTGGTTGGTTGGTGCCTTTAAGGCAAAACAGCAACCTTAATCCTCACAGCAACCCTTCAAGGAAGCTTATGATTATCCCCATTTTACCAAAAGAAAGCCGAGGCCAGGAAAGGCCGAGTGGCCGAGATCCCGTCGCTAGGATTGGGCACCCGCCTGATTCAGGGCCAGGAGCTCCCACCCACTCCCGGTGCTGAGTACAGAGCCTCCCCAGCGGAGGGCACAGGTCACCAAATGCTCACTGAGCATCTGCTCCGCCGGGTCCTGCTCCTGGGGCTGGGGTGTAGCGTCGACAGACACAGGGAAGCAGTAACTCGGCAGAAATGAGAATCCAGACCCAGGGGCCCCGTAATGGCCACAGAGCACACCAACCCCAGGTTGAGGGCCCAGAAGGAGCCCGTGTTAGTGGGAGGACTAGCAATTAACTGAATTAAGGAACGTTCCAGAGGGGGGCCAGCACCTGCAAACTTAACCTTGGAGATAAGACAGAGCCTGGGTGCATCCAGGGAGCTGTGGGCGCTTCTGTCTGGCAGACGGGGTGGAAGTGGCAGGTGGGCAGGGGCCCGATGACAGCTTCCCACACTGTGGACGTTATGCTAAAGGCCAGGGGAGCCATTGAAGGATCCAGAACAGGCGTTGGCACCGTCAGACTGTGTTGTATAAAGGTCACGTGGCTGAGCTGTAGGTAATGGGAGTAGATGAGCCCGGAGGCCTGGGGAGCAGGTGGGACACTATCCCTGAACCACAGGGCCAGCTGGCGAGGACGGGAGCGATGCAGAAACAGTGAGAGGCTCCAAGCCGCCCCCACATTAGGCCCCTGCCGCACTTTGTGATTTCCCATCTAAGCATCCCCAGTACCCATAAAGTGCAGGGTCCCATTTTATCCCTCTTTCCAGATAAGGAAATGGAGGCACAGGGACAGTAGGTGACATGATCAAGATGCCACAGCCCCTGGCCGGGCTCCTCCTTGGCTGTGTGACCTCGAGTGGCCACCTCACCTCAGCCTCCCAGCCTGTGCCCTGAGATTGGGAGCATTTCCTCCTTGAGGTCGTGCCCCCAAAGGGTCCACATGGTGCCTGGAACCAGTCTCTCTCAGACTCTGGTGTTGTCGTCATTTTCTCCCTCCTTCCCGTGATTTCCTGACATGATGTGCATGTCGCTTTGTTACACTGATGACACCACCCATCTCAGACTCCTGTCTGTCCCACCATTAGGCCATGAGCCCCCAAGCGGGTTGTTGCATGCCTGCCCTCGAGCCCTGCACAGCGTCCAGGCCCAGAGAAGGCTCTTGCTGTCACTGTTGCTATTGACCTCCTACTTCTGTATGAAGCCAGCTTTCACATACCCTGAGCCTGGGACCCAGCGTTCAGTGGAAGCTTCTAGCATGTGGCTTTCCTGCTACTGTCTCTACAGATGCAGAGTCACTGACTTTGCCTGTGGATAGCTCGCCTTTCAGGCTCAGGGCGTCACATGCCTGTGAGAACTTAATTGGTTTGTAACCAGTTGCTGTGTGCCCTTGGACAAGTTTCTTCACTTCTCTGTGCCTCAGTTTCTTCACTGTTAGGTGGGGTAGGAGACGGCCTGCCTGAAGCACTACTCACCCCGTACCTGGTCCGCAGGAGGCAAGTGCTCAGCAAGCATCTGCTGTTTTTTCCGCCTGGGTTATACTTCTCCAGGAGGATACATCAGCAGCATCTGTTCACACTCCCCCCAACAGGTTATAAAGAATTCTCCCGTGAAGACTTTTGCCAGTGCCACCTTCAGCTCCCTCCTGGATGTGTTTCTGTCGACAACAGTGTTTCTGATTCTCTCCATCACCTGCTTCCTGAAGTATGGGGCCGCCTCCACGCCACCCCCGCCGGCTGCCCTGGTGGTCTTCGGAGCAGCCCTGCTTCTGGAGGTCCTGTCCCTCGTGGTCTCCGTCAGGTAAAGGCCCACCTGCAGGGCTGCCCAGCTGTTAGCCTTTAGCTCCCTCTGCTGGTGGAACAGCTGTCTCCATAACCCATTTCGGGGGCGGTCCTCTTTTCTTCCCTCCCCCAGCCTGCTTCACTGGCTCCTCCCTCACCAACCCGGGCCCTCAGCACAGGTGGGCACTCACCTTACCAGTGGGTCATTGTCCTCTGCAGCCCTACTGCCACCAGCTAGTCTGCTGATTTCCCAAATCAGATACTTAAAGAGAGAAAGTGGGAAGATAGGGAATAAGAAAGCAGGGCAGAGAAAGAAAAGAGGTAGGTGGACAGGGTACAGCTGGTAGGGGGCTGCCAGCACATCAGCAGGTGCCTCTCTTGAATGTAAGGGTGAAACCATAAACCCCTAGAGGAAAGCACAGGCCCAGGTCTTCACGAGCTCGGATCAGGCAACGCTTTCTTAGATACGACATGAAAAGCACAAGCAACCAAGGAAAAAATAGTTAAGATGGACTTCATCAAAATTTAAAACTTTCATGTTTCAAAGAACACCATCATCACTTTTCACCCCAAAGAGAAAGAGAACCTACAGGATGGAAGAGCGTATTTGCAAATCATATCCGTGACAAGGGTCTAATATCTAGAATGTTAGCTCAATAATAAAAGGACAGTCATCCCATTTAAAAATGGACAGAGTGTCCGAAGAGACAGCAGAGTCCCTCTGGGAGGCTGGGCCCTCCGCACCAGCCCAGCCTGCCTTCAGTTTCAGGCTCCACCCCACTCAGGAAGCTCACAATGTTTCTACTGATACAAACAGGGCCTCCACTCATGCTGGGTCCTTGCACCAGGCCCACCGCCTTCCTCCAGCCCTGTCCTCTCAGCAGGACAGCCCCACACTGGGGATCGGAGAGAAATGGGGTAAAGGGCCCTGACCTTGAGTTTCTACTCCTCCCCAACATCCCAGGACAGGAAACCACAGCTTCAGATCTGGCCCTGAGACTCCCAAATGCAAGATCCCTCCCTTTGAAATGGATGAGCTGGACACCTGCCCCCTCCCTTCCACGCTCACCCCCTCCCCCCTAACTCCTCACTGAGGCCCGTTCAGCCCTTTGCCAAGGGCTTTCTCTGGCTGCCAGGGGCTCTTCCCTTCCCTCCTCCTCCTCCTCCCAGTGGAGAGAACTCTAAGGCGCATCCTCGCCATCTCCCCAGATTCGCCACCAGCGTGGAGCTGCATTGCCCGCAGCAGGTGACTCCTCCCCAGCACAGCCCTCCCCTGGGCCTGCCTCCATCCATGTCTCCACAAGCTGCCTGGGACCCACTTCCAAACGAACTGCGCCCTCTGTGGGCCTGCCCTGGGCCTGCCCTGGGCCTGGGGACACCCTAAGGGACCAAAACAAGGCATCCTCTGGCCCCTAGTCTTTTTTTCTTCTTAAAACAAGCTTTATTGTGATATAACTCACAAATAATAAGTTCACTCATAAGTGTACAATTCACAGATTTTTAATAAACTTACAGAATTGTGCAAACGTCACCACCATATGATTTTAGAACATTTCTGTCACCCCAAAGAAAAGCCAGTACCCACTTCCAATCACTCCCCTCCCTGCCCTGAGTTTCTGTCCGATGCGGGGCCCACAACTGGTTAAGGCTCTTAATCCCTCTGAGGCAAGCGTTTTCTCCATATCTTTTCTAAAGAACCCTTTACATGATTGTTCCCTGTTCTTCGGACCCAATTTGAAAAACTCTGGGCTAAGCCATGTTAAGGACTGCAGAGGACTGCAGGCCATGAGGACGCCAGGCCTGGCTGTGCCCGGAGCACCCACGTCTCTGCAGGGCCATTTTGCTCCTGCCCGAGCCTCTGGTGTGATGTCCTTGCCCAGGAGAGGGCGGGGCCTAGGGGATTTCCTCTGGCCCTGCTGAGGGTGGATATGGGACCCTACGTCGATAAGGACCTACACTGGTAACTGAAGGTGTGGACGCCTGGGTGGATGCGAGAGGCCCTTGACAGGCTTTGTGCCTTTGAAGGGAAGGGAAGTGGGCCTGCCCCGCCTGCACCCTCACCGAGGTGTCTTTAGAGGGGGCTGTGTGCATGGGTCTCCCTCCGGAGGCAGACCCCCAGTGCCCTCTCCTCCACCTCCCGCTGCTGGTGACCCAGGGCTTCTTCCTGCAGAGCAGCAGTTCTCGGCCCCACGCACTCAGCTCCCCATTCTCTATGAAAAACGTTTTATGATGCCACATCCCTACCCTGAAGTATAGCCCACCTATACACACAATTTCAGAAGCAATCAATGAGATGCCATCACTCCAATGTGAAGGAGAAATGGCAAGAAAGCCATTTAAAATAATATACGTGTAGCGCTTCACCTCGAATATGCCAGGGCATCGCCACCTGCGCAGCCACGCCAAAGTCGTCAGCTGTTTGCCCTTGTGCACTGATAATATGACAGCTCCCCATGTGGACTGTTATGGGTGTGCAGGTTTGGTGGTATGAGCCCCAGGAGCCTGTGATGTGGTTTCTGAGATGCTGACGACTCTTGGTGGTGTCCCAAATAAAACTACGGGTAATCTTGTTTGGTTTACCCAGTGGCTGCACTCTTGGAAAATTCGGTGTATGTTACTGCCACACAGAAACCACTTTATGTTTGTAAACGAAATGCAGTTAGGCTCTAGGCTGAAGTCATCGTCAGCAGGTTTTCTCTGTCCAGGGGGTGTGTAGCAGTCATGTGGGGCTCAGGGCAGAGCCTCGCTCTACATCATGGGACATCACCCATCCCCAGCTCCTGCCCGTTGGTGCCAGTAGCACCTGCAACCATTGAGGCACCAAAAAAGCCCCACAAAATTCCGAACACCTCCTGAACCACCCACTTGAGACCTCCCTAGAAGCAGGCAGTAACAGGTGACGGGTGACCTTTTTCGGGACCTGTTAGTATTTGCCTGCCTGGTTCTTACATGCTCCATTTAGACTCACAGAGGCCTATGCCTGTCTTTTACAAGCACATCTTATCCGAATGCAGCAAGTAACCTTAAAATATGGTATGGTGAGCTGAGTGAGTCCAGTTTACTTGCCATTGATCAAAAATAAGGGAGGCGGGGGTTCTGCCCACCGCCCACACCAGAGGCCACAGCATAGGCCAGGGTTGGGAGTGGCCCTGGCTGTGGGTCCCCCACCCACAGATACCCCATTTCTCCTTTCTCCCCCCGCTCCCAGGATGGTGTTCTTCCTGGAGGATGTGATGGCTTGTACCAAGCGCCTGCTGGAGTGGATAGCCGGCTGGCTCCCGCGCCATTTCATCGGGGCCATCCTGGTGTCCCTCCCCGCCCTCGCGGTCTATTCACATGTCACCTCCGAATTTGAGACAAACATACACGTAAGTAAAATCTTGGTGATTTTGTGTTGGTGCTCTTCTGGACTCCCTGATCACTTTTTTAAAATATAAGCCTGATGGCTTGGGACGGCAATTTAAATATAGGCCCTTAAAGAGGCGCAAACTCTTTGTCAGTCCTTTGAACTTGTCTTTTTAAAAGACTTGCCTCGGACAGAGGAGCGGGCAGGGAGGTCAGCCCAGGGGCTGCCCTGGGGAGATTCCCTGGTGGACCTGTGTCCTCTCCAACCCCTCTTGGTGTCCCAAATCAGGTTTTTAAAAAATTTATTTTATTTATTTATTTTTGGCTGTGTTGGTTCTTTGTTGCTGCACGCGGGCTTTCTCTAGTTGTGGAGAGCGGGGGCTACTCTTCGTTGCAGTGCGCGGGCTTCTCAATGTGGTGGCTTCTCTTTTTTGTTTTTCGAATTTTATTTTTTTATATAGCAGGTTCTTATTAGTTATCTATTTTATACATATTAGTGTATACATGTCAATCCCAATCTCCCAGTTCATCCCACCACCACCCCCACCACTGCTTTCCCCCCTTGGTGTCCATGTATTTGTTCTCTACATCTCTGTCTCTATTTATGCCGTGCAAACTGGTTCATCTGTACCATTTTTCTAGATTCCACATATATGCGTTGATATATGATATTTGTTTTTCTCTTTCTGACTTACTTCACTCTGTATGACAGTCTCTAGATCCATCCACTTCTCAACAAATGACCCAATTTCGTTCCGTTTTATGGCTGAGTAATATTCCATTGTATATATGTACCACATCTTCTTTATCCATTCGTCTGTCAGTGGGCATTTAGGTTGCTTCCATGACCTGGCTATTGTAAATAGTGCTGCAATGAATATTGGGGTGCATATGTCTTTTTGAATTATGGTTTTCTCTGGGTGTATGCCCAGTAGTGGGATTGCTGGGTCATATGGTAATTCTATTTTTAGTTTTTTAAGGAACCTCCATACTGTTCTCCATAGTAGCTGTATCAGTTTACATTCCCACCAACAGTGCAAGAGAGTTCCCTTTACTCCACACCCTTTCCAACATTTGTTGTTTGTAGATTTTCTGATGATGCCCATTCTAACTGGTGTGAGGTGATACCTCATTGTAGTTTTGATTTGCATTTCTCTAATAATTAGTGATGTTGAGCAGCTTTTCATGTGCCTCTTGGCCATCTGTATGTCTCCTTTGGAGAAATCTCTATTTAGGTCTTCTATTAGGTCTTCATTTTTTGATTGGGTTGTTTGTTTTTTTAATATTGAGCTGCATGAGCTGTTTATATATTTTGGAGATTAATCCTTTGTCCGTTTATTGTTTGCAAATATTTTCTCCCATTCTGAGGGTTGTCTTTTCGTCTTGTTTATAGTTTCCTTTGCTGTGCAAAAGCTTTTAAGTTTCATTGGGTCCCATTTGTTTATTTTTATTTCCATTATTCTAGGAGGTGGGTCAGAAAAGATCTTGCTGTGATTTATGTCAAAGAGTGTTCTTCCTATGTTTTCCTCTAAGAGTTTTATAGTGTCCGGTCTTACATTTAGGTCTTTAATCCATTTTGAGTTTATTTTTGTTTATGGTGTTAGGGAGTGTTCTAATTTCATTATTTTACAAGTAGCTGTCCAGTTTTCCCAGCACCACTTATTGAAGAGACTGTGTTTTCTCTATTATATATCCTTGCCTCCTTTGTCATGGATTAGTTGACCATAGGTGTGTGGGTTTATCTCTGGGCTTTCTATCCTGTTCCATTGATCTATATTTCTGTTTTTGTGCTAGTACCATATTGTCTTGATTACCATAGCTTTGTAGTATAGTCTGAAGTCAGGGAGCCTGATTCCTCCAGCTCCGTTTTTTTCCCTCAAGATTGTTTTGGCTATTTGGGGTCTTTTGTGTCTCCATACAAACTTTAAGATTTTTTTTGTTCTAGTTCTGTAAAAAATGCCATTGGTAATTTGATAGGGATTGCACTGAATCTGTAGATTGCCTTGGGTAGTATAGTCATTTTCACAATATTGATTCTTCCAATCCAAGAACATAGTATATCTCTCCATCTGTTTGTGTCATCTTTTATTTCTTTCATCAGTGTCTTATAGTTTTCTGACTACAGGTCTTTTACCTCCTTCGGTGGGTTTATTCCTAGGTATTTTATTCTTTTTGTTGCAATGGTGAATGGCATTGTTTCCTTAATTTCTCTTTCTGATCTTTTGTTGTTAGTGTATAGGAATGCAAGAGATTTCTGTGCATTAATTTTGTATCCTGCAACTTTACTAAATTCATTGATTAGCTCTAGTTGTTTTCTGGTGGCATCTTTAGGATTTACTATGTATAGTATCATGTCATCTGCAAACAGTGACAGTTTTACTTCTTCTTTTCTGATTTGTATTCCTTTTATTTCTTCTTTTTCTCTGATTGCCAAGGCTAGGATTTCCAAAACTATGTTGAATAATAGTGGCGAGAGTGGACACCCTTGTCTTGTTCCTGATCTTAGAGGAAATGCTTTCAGTTTTTCACCATTGAGAATGATGTTTGCTGTGGGTTTGTCGTATATGGCCTTTATTATGTTGAGGTAGGTTCCCTCTATGCCCACTTTATGGAGAGTTTTTATCATGAATCGGTGTTGAATTTTGTCAAAAGCTTTTTCTGCATCTGTTGAGGTGACCACATGGTCTTTATTCTTCAGTTTGTTAATATGGTGTATCCCATGGATTGATTTGCGTATATTCAAGAATCCTTGCATCCCTGGAATAAATCCCACTTGATCATGGTGTATGATCCTTTTAACGTATTGTTGGATTCTGTTTGCTAGTATTTTGTTGAGGATTTTTGCATCTATATTCATCGGTGATAATGGTCTATGATTTTCTTTTATTGTAGTATCTTTGTCTGGTTTTGGTATCAGGGTGATGGTGGCCTCATAGAATGAGTTTGGGAGTGTTCCTTCCTCTGCAATTTTTTGGAAGAGTCTGAGAAGGATGGGTGTTAGCTCTTCTCTAAATGTTTGATAGAATTCACCTGTGAAGGCATCTGGTCCTGGACTTTTGTTTGTTGGAAGATTTTTAATCGCAGTTTCAATTTCATTACTTGCGATTGGTCTGTTCATATTTTCTGTTTCTTCCTGGTTCAGTCTTGGAAGGTTATACCTTTCTAAGAATTTGTCCATTTCTTCCAGGTTGTCCATTTTATTGGCGTAGAGTTACTTGTAGTGGTCTCTTATGATGCTTTGTATTTCTGCAGTGTCTGTTGTAATTTCTTCTTCATTTCTAATTTTATCGATTTGAGTCCTCTCCCTCTTTTTCCTGATGAGTCTGGCTAAAGGTTTATCAATTTTATTTATCTTCTCAAAGAACCAGCTTTTAGTTTTATTGATCTTTGCTGTTGTTTTCTTTGTTTCTGTTTCATTTATTTTGGCCTTGATCTTTATGATTTCTTTCCTTCTACTAACTTTGGGTTTTGTTTGTTCTTCTTTCTCTAGTTCCTTTAGGTGTAAGGTTAGATTGTTTATTTGAGATTTTTCTTCTTTCTTGAGGTAGGACTGTATTGCTATAAACTTCCCTCTTAGAATTGCTTTTGCTGCATTCCGTAGGTTTTGGATCATCGTGTTTTCGTTATTTGTCTCTAGGTATTTTTTGATTTCCTCTTTGATTTCTTCAGAGATCTCTTGGTTATTTAGTAACGTATTGTTTAGTCTCCATGTGTTTGTGTTTTTTTACATTTTTTTCCCTGTAATTTATTTCTAATCTCATAGCGTTGTGGTCGGAAAAGATGCTTGATATGATTTCAATTTTCTTAAATTTACCAAGGCTTGATTTGTGACTCAAGATGTGATCTATCCTGGAGAATGTTCCATGTGCACTTGAGAAGAAAGTGTAATCTGCTGTTTTTGGATGGAATGTCCTATAAATATCAATTAAATCTATCTGGTCTATTGTGTCATGTAAAGCTTGTGTTTCTTTATTAATTTTCTGTCTGGATGATCTGTCCATTGCTGTAAGTGAGGTGTTAAAGCACCCCACTATTATTGTGTTACTGTCTATTTCCTCTTTCATAGCTGTTAGCATTTGTCTTATGTATTGAGGTGCTCCTATGTTGGGTGCATAAATATTTACAGTTGTTATATCTTCTTCTTGGATTGATCCCTTGATCATTATGTAGTGTCCTTCCTTGTCTCTTATAACATTCTTTATTTTAAAGTCTATTTTATCTGATATGAGTATTGCTACTCCAGCTTTCTTTTGATTTCCATTTGCATGGAATATCTTTTTCCATCCCCTCACTTTCAGTCTGCATGTGTCCCTAGGTCTGAAGTGGGTCTCTTGTAGACAGCATATATACACATCTTGTTTTTGTATCCATTCAACGAGCCTGTGTCTTTTGGTTGGAACATTTAATCCATTCACATTTAAGGTAATTATCGATGTGTATGTTCCTATTACCATTTTCTTAATTGTTTTGGGTTTGTTTTTGTAGGTCCTTTTCTTCTCTTGTGTTTCCCCTTTAGAGAAGTTCCTTTAGCATTTGTTGTAGAGCTGGTTTGGTGGTGCTGAATTCTCTTAGCTTTTGCTTGTCTGTAAAGCTTTTGATTTCTCCATTGAATCTGAATGAGATCCTTGTTGGGTAGAGTAATCTTGGTTGTAGGTTCTTCCCTTTCATCACTTTAAGTATATCATGCCACTCCCTTCTGGCTTGTAGAGTTCCTGCTGAGAAATCAGCTGTTAACCTAATGGAGTTCCCTTGTATGTTATTTGTCATTTTTCCCTTGTTGCTTTTAATAATTTCTCTTTGTCTTTAATTTTTGTCAATTTGCTTACTATGTGTCTTGGCATATTTCTCCTTGAGTTTTTCCTGCCTGGGACTCTGCGCTTCCTGGACTTGGTTGGCTCTTTCCTTTCCCATGGTAGGGAAGTTTTCGACTATAATCTCTTCAAATATTTTCTCAGGTCCTTTCTCTCTCTCTTCTCCTTCTGGGACCCCTGTAATGCGAATGTTGGTGTGTTTAATGTTGTCCCAGAGATCTCTTAGGCTGTCTTCATTTCTTTTCATTCTTTTTTCTTTATTCTGTTCCGCAACAGTGAATCCCGCCATTCTGTCTTCCAGGTCACTTATCCATTCTTCTGCCTCAGTTATTCTGCTATTGATTCCTTCTAGTGTATTTTTTCATTTCAGTTATTGTATTGTTCATCTGTTTGTTTGTTCTTTAATTCTTCTAGGTCTTTGTTAAACATTTCTTGCATCTTCTCGATCTTTGCCTCCATTCTTTTTCCAAGGTCCTGGATCATCCTCACTATCATTATTCTGAATTCTTTTTCTGGAAGGTTGCCTATCTCCACTTCATTTAATTGTTTTTCTGAGGTTTTATCTTGTTCCTTCATCTGGTACATAGTCCTCTGCCTTTTCATTTTGTCTGTCTTTCTGTGAATGTGGTTTTCATTCCACAGGCTGCAGGATTGTAGTTCTTCTTGTTTCTGCTCAGTGGCTTCTCTTGTTCTCTTGTTGAGCATGGGCTCTAGGCACTCAGGCTTCAGTAGTTGTGGCACACGTGCTCTGTATTGTGGCTTGCGGGCTATAGAGCGCAGGCTCAGAAGTTGTGGCACATGGGCTTTGTTGCTCTGTGGCATGTGGGATCTTCCCGGACCAGGGCTCGAACCCATGTCCCCTGCATTGGCAGGCGGATTCTTAACCACTGCGCCACCAGGGAAGTCCCCCAAATCAGTTATTTTCTTACACGTTTTACAAAGAAGCATCTGACCCATGTTTCCAGATGATACAAGGTAATGTGCTATTGTACATCAACTATACTTTATATTTTTTTTAAAAAGTTAAAAAAAAAAAAAAGATGACGTTAGTCTGCAGAACTGGCACAAACAATTGACTGGCACCTGGATCAGCTGCTGTTGATCAGGGAAGGAGCATTCAAGTTAAATCCCATAAAGAGTGAATTCATCCTGCTGTGGAAGATTATATTTTTGGTGCCAGCGAGTATAGCATGAAGTACTGGGTGGGCTGGCTGCATTTGATACTTAAAACCAAATCACATTTCTGCTGACACGCAGCAGGGTGCCTGGAGGACAGGCTTTGGGAGGTAACTGGTTACACGGTGGAAGTTCTCAACCAGGGCAGTCTACCTTTCCTCTCCTCCAACGTGACGTGTGCAATTTGCACACGTCAGGAGAGGAATTTTAGTGCCAGTGAGACTTGTAACCGAAAGCTCTGGTAATTAATCTAATGATTTATGATCTGTCCCTGAAACCACCAGATATTTTGTTAAACAGAAGGACAGGTAAGTGAGCGTGTCGTTTGCTCTCGGGGTGCCCAGGTGGAGGGACGGCAGGTGAGCCCATGTGGCAAGGAGGGAGGCTGGGGTCCTCACCGAGCCTGCCCCTCATTGCAGTCCACCGTGTTCACGGGCTCGGCTGTCCTGATCACCGTGGTGCACTACTGTAACTTCTGCCAGCTCAGCTCCTGGATGAGGTCCTCCTTGGCCACAGTCGTCGGGGCCGGGCCCCTGCTGCTGCTCTACGTCTCCCTCTGCCCCGACAGGTACGTGCACAATGCCCTCCACAGCAGGACCACCTTTCTTCTTCTCCTTCTCACTTTTTCTTTTTGTTTTAATTGAAATATAATTGACACAGAACGTATTAGTTTCAGGTGCAGTATGTAATGATTTAATATTTGTGTATATTGTGAAATGATCACCACAGTAAGTCTAGTTAACATCTATCACCACACAAATTTTTTTTTCTCGTGATGAGACCTTTTAAGAGTTACTCTTGGGGGAATTCCCTGCCGGTCCAGTGGTTAGGACTCTGAGCTTTCACTGCTGAGGGTGCGGGTTCGATCCCTGGTCGGGGAGCTAAGATCCCACATGCCTCGTGGCCAAAAAAACCAACATAAAACAGAAGCAATATTGTAACAAATTCAATAAAGACTTTAAAAATGGTCCACAACAACAACAACAACAAAATCTTTAAAAAAAAAAAAAAAAGCCCTCTCACAGATGGTGTGAGGAAAAGAAACAGGAGCTTTGTGAAGACCCCTGGGGACAGGATGTGTTCTTACTGCTGTGCTACAAAGAATTTAAAATTTAAAATATAGAGGATGGCAATGATAGGTGCTGTATTTAAAACATCCTTTGTTAATGAAATCCAGTAAGACCACTACCTTTCATGTGTTCTACGAATTAAATCACGTTTGGTTCTTAGCTGTTAAAATGAGTCTGAAATTACCTGTTGCACATTTGCAACTGGTTTTGTGGCTTTTAACCTTTTCAACTAAATATGTAGTTGGAAATACGATGATACCTTGGATAACAGAGTGCACACGGTGAGTAATTTATTCAGAAATTTCAGCGGAATGTCTCAAAGCCATTAAGCTTCTATTTCTATAACAGACTTCTCCTAAATGTTGGACTTTTTGTGTAACTGCTTATGTTTTATGTTAGCACATATTAAAGAATCATTTATTTAAAATTACAGTGGGTTTAGGTTAGCAGGATATTTCAGAGTTACATGGGACATTTCTCTATTGTGCTTTGCAGGGCATCTAACATTCCTGGCTCCCCAAACAACCAGAGGGACCCCCAGTGTTTCCAAAATGCCCCCTAGGAATGGTATTACTGTTGCCGAGAACCATTGCTTTAGTAAACTCAAAAGTATAAAGTGGTCCAATTTGTCTCAATATCAGATGAAATCGCCATAGTGCATTTTGGGTATTACCAAAGCAGTGGTCAGTAATGGACAGGGTGAGTATCATTCCTCAGTTTACTTAATAAAATAATAACCACATGAAAGATATTCAAGTTCTCTGCAAATTAAGATCAAAAAGGAAATAGAAATGTCATTCAGCATTTGAAAGGAAACTTTAATGAATAGTTAAATCACTTGAAGCAAAACAAAGTGTCATTTTTCCTCTCTGAAGGTGCGGCCTTCTGGAATTATGGTCATTATAAAGCTCTTTCCCAAGAGCATGAAATTCAACAGTCTGACTTTTAACCTTTTAGATCCAACACAAATACCCCATCAGCCATTCACAGTGTCATTTAGTCACTGGTGCGGGCCTTTTCCACTTGGATCTAGAGAGCCGTAGCGATGGGGAACCCATCCATCGCCTTTTCACCTAGAAATCAAATAGCAGGTCTTGAGGTAGGGCTGGTGGTTGAATCTCTGCTGGACCCAGTACACCCGCATTCACGCAGAATCTTTTCAGCCCGTCCACCCTGTCACTGCTGAGCCGAACCCAGGGTAGGGAACATGTGGGGAGGACAAAACATAAACTCAACTCCTGTGAAGCTGGGGTTGGGGGACTCTTCCAGCTTTGAGGGGACACAGACACGTGGGTTACAGCAGTGTCACAGTCACGTCTGGACAGGGTGAGAAGAGGACAGTTTGTGTGTAGCTCTTGCTTTTCTTTCCTTTTCTGTGAAGTCATTTAATACCTCCTGTAATCAAAAAAGCCGCTCTGAGCCCTCACTGGCCTTTGTTGCCCAGGAGAGCTGCTCTGCAACGTCCCCTTTGCAGGGAGCAAGGCTGGGGGACCTGAAGGACAAAGCATCAGGGCACTTGCCCCGGGTGGAGAGGTTTGGGTGATTTGTGGGCCTGAGTGGACGCTGGGTAACATGACCCCAGAGGAAGCTGTGCAGCATGTGGAGAGAATGGGGCTGGGTGTCTTGGGTACCTTCCCCAGCACCAAGAGAGAGGTCTTTAGTTAGGTGTGTTTTCAGTGTCTTAAAATTGGGGTTTGATTGCTTTGGGCATCACCAATAGCAAAGTCCGGCTTCTTCAGTAAGTAATCTGCCAACACCTCCAGCGGGGCCTTTTGAAATTGATCCTTTGTCAGTAGACTTCGCTGTTTGAACATGACTGAAGTTTCTAGCCTGTAGGACACGACACCATAGATAAGTCCTTAACAGCAAAATGAAGGCCTTAGAGACTCTTCCTTGATTTCGCTATTGAGTGGTTGTGCCTACTTTCCACAGCTGATATAAAGGCTTTTACATCGTTGTCTTTACCATTTTGTTATTCTTCATTAACATACAGCATCAAATTATAATTGAAATTTACTATCCTTAACTTTCTACCTTGATCTCCACCTTAAAAATAGGAAAGTTGTTTTTATTTAAACTCTTCTCGGATTGCTTTGTATAATGCCCTCTTTGCTTTTTATAATAATAGTTTTCTGCATTTTAATTTCAGTTCCATAGTAATTTCACACCTGGATGCAGTACAGAATTTCAGGTAAGCTTTTAACATTGTGCCTATATCTGAATAAATGAGTGTAACTGTATTACTGCTGGTTATTTCTAAGTTTCCTGAAAAACAGTTGTATCTTGAATTAAAAAGAACAACATATGCATTCTTAAAAGAGTAAGTGGAAGATATCTATTTGTTAAAATATCAGTTCATACTTATAACATCTTTGGGAAAATGAATAATCGTTAAGACATAGACAGGGGACTTCCCTGGTGGTCCAGCGGTTAAGACTCCATGCTTCCAATGCAGGGGGCCCAGGTTCAATCCCTGGTCAGATCCCGCAACTGAAGAACTTGTACGTGGCAACGAAGATCCCGAGTACTGTAATTAAGACCCGGCGCAGCCTAATTAATTAATTAATTAAAAAAAAAAAAAAAAAGACGTAGGCAGGTTTCTTCCGCTCTCTGAAGGTAGCGCGTTCCTGTGAAAACTTCCGTAAGCCAAAAAGCGAAGAAGCAGTTCCGTTAGGACACAGCTCACTAACGGAGGCACAGAGTAAGTTGAGGTAAAGCACAGATGCTCACAGACACAGTTCAGAGCTGTGGCGGCTGATGCTGCGATGCGCAGTGTGGTTCCTGGGAAGGAGCTTGGCGGGGCCGCTCCTGCCGCTCAGGATGGCGCTGCCTCTGTAACACTCGCTGCAAAACAACTGCTGAACATTAATTTTGCTTTTTGCCTTTTTTTGTTTCTTTTTGTTTTTAATTTTTTAAAATTTATTATTTATTTATACATTTATTTTATTTATTTATTTTTGGCTGTGTTGGGTCTTCGTTGCTGCGCGCGGGCTTTCTCTAGTTGGGGCGAGCAGGGGCTACTCTTTGTTGCGGTGCGTGGGCTTCTCATCGCGGTGGCTTCTCTTGTTGTGGAGCACGGGCTCTAGGCACGTGGGCTTCAGTAGTTGTGGCGCATGGGCTCAGTAGTTGTGGCTCATGAGCTCTAGAGCACAGGCTCAGTAGTTGTGGCGCACGGGCTTAGTTGCTCCACGGCATGTGGGATCTTCCCGACCCAGGGCTCCAACCCGTGTCCCCTGCATTGGCAGGTGGATTCTTAACCACTGCGCCGCCAGGGAAGCCCTTTGCCTTTTTTTCTAAAGGCAAAAATCCCCTTCAGATTTCTTTCATTAGCAAAAACAGGTACTAATGTAGGTCTTTCATCAAAGCAAAGTGGTGAAAAGCGAACTTTCAAAAAGCGAGGGTTTCCTGTGTTAGATTTGGTTTAATTTTATATAAGACATTAGAATGTTACAAAGGAGATCTCACAAATCAAAGAAAATTTATTCCCTAAAATATTTTGAAATAACCGACTAGAAATTTGAAACAAATAAATGTTGGACCCTTGCTTTACTATAAACATCAAAATTAGTTCTAAATAAATTGAAGTCAAAAAATTTTAAATTATATAAAACTATATAAACATCTAGAAAAAATAAAATTAAGCAGTTCTCAAGCCTCTAAGACAGAGATAACTTTCCAGTCTTACAAATAATAAATAGAACCATGCGCACAAAAAAATAAGACTGACTGAGGGGATGATAAAAGCAGACTGAGAAAAATATTTGTGAGACTGTTATGTAAAGAGCTAATTAAGACCTGTGTAGATAAAAGACAAAAAAAAAATCACAAAAGAGGAAATGTAGTAGAAAATAAATAGGCTACTACCCAAGTCATTGCACTATTAAATAACTACAGAATTCCCTCTGATCTTCAAATCGTACCTTCAAAATGTTACCATGTGAATACCCAGTGTAGGCCAGGGTGTGGCACATATATGAATTGATGGTGTTTAATATAGGTTTGTTTAATCTACACAATAACCTGATATATTAGGTAACTTTGCCCCCATTTTCCAGATAAGAAAGCTGAAGCTCAGCGAAGGAACCTGCCTATGGATACTGGCAGTGTTCAAACCCTGGCCTCCCTCACTACCAGGCCATGCTTTTTCTGCCATGCCTCATTACTTTTCAGAATGGTACAATAGTTTTGGAAAGTAACTTGGCAATCTATAAAAAATAGTCATAAAAATGTCCATCACCTTTAAACTAATAATTCTGTTTTTGCTTATCTGCTGAGGAAATAATTCAGCATTTGGTAAAGGCTGCATGCCCCAAAATATTGATCATTGTGATTGATAATATTGAAAGTTCATCAGCAACTTCAGTTGTCAGTAAAAAAGAAATTAATTAAATTATGATACATATACCCAAATATTACAACTGTTAAAATGCAGCAATGTGGAAAGAAAGCATTTATGGTTTTCATTTTTCATTTATTATGTGAAATTACCTAGGTCTTATAGCTACAGCTAGTTATTTCATCGTATATGAAAAAAGTAAGACATGTAATACTTACGATCTAATGATGAGTGATGATTTTTTTCTCTGTTTCTACAATTAAAACATTAAATATCTGTGGACATTTAGATGTTGGGAAGGAGAATTAAAGTGACAGTGGAACGAAAACAGAATACAGATGTTTCTGTGTATGATTGACAATTATAAGATTTAGTAGCAAAGCACCTAACATCTTTTTTTAAGTTAACTTTCTATTGACGTATAACACATACACAGAAAAGCCTCCAGATCATGAGGACAACTCAGTGAATTTTCACAAGTGAACACACCCATTTAACTGTCACCCAGATCAAGAAATAGAACACTACCCAGAAGCCCCCCTTATGCCTTCTCCTGGTGCATCCCGCCCCCATCCTAGGCATAGATTTTAAATGGCATGGAAATATACCAGAATTTTAATGCATCCCATGTTGAGCTGGCTAGGACAACGAGTGGTCTTTGTTTTCCATTTTTCTCTATTTTGTAATCCCTCTTTTCCGTGATAATGAACTGTACTGTATTTTACTCTGACTTCCATTTGTCCATCTATTAAGTTATCTCTTGCATTTAGTCACAAAATTCCTCCTTTTGGGACTGACCTTTACTATTTGAATTTAGGAGTAGAACCATCGCCTTCCTTGTCCCTTCTGCAGTAGAATAAGAAGTACAGGTTGTAGAGTGGAAATAATTCTCTCATCCGCTGGTTACAGATCTTCTGTTGCAAGGCAGCCCCTTGGGCGCAACATGTCAGCCTGTGCATTAGGACCCTTCCTTTTAAGCAAAGGTAAAAGCAAGCAGTGCAGTTGTTTCCCTTTCCCTGTCACACCCGCCCACGTTTCGTATTCCCCTGCTCCATCCAGAGGGCACTGGCCTGTGCGCATCCCAGACTGAGGCCACGCTGCCAGCTTTAGCTACAGCACAATTGAGGGAACTGAGACATGCCACCCAGTTCTACCACCGGGTTCTACAATGCCTGGTTCTAGGATGACCTTAAGCCTTGGTGACGTCTCCTAATAAAGAGGCTGTTCCTCAGTGTTACCACTTTGGAGAAACTGGAGGAAAGGTCAACTCCTAAGCCAAGGAGATGGGCTCATGTAGAGAAGACTCACTCCCTCCAGATTCTCTCCCTACTCTGAGCCAACCAGAGGACTTGAGGGGCTGGACATAGATCTGTTTTAGTATCTAAAATAGTTATTTTGTTTAGTACTTTAGATTCATAGTAAGTACTGCCATTTGTTTAAATGACAGTTGGCAAAATAAATGAGTGAAGTGTGGTGCATCTTGCCATAGAGGCCATTTTTGGTTCCTGGTTCTTAGGCATTAAGCCATAGAACCTCTGTCAGGGTCCCCAAGACCACCCTCAGGTTTGATCATTCACTTGGAGGACGCAGGACTCAGCACATGTTTGTACCCGTGGCTGTAGTTTATTACAGCAAAAGGACACAGAGCAAAATCAGCAGAGAACAAAAGTGCATGAGACGGAGTCCAGAGGAAACCAGGCGCCAGCGTTCAAGAGTCCTCTCCCAGTGGAGTCGTATGAGATGCACTTAATTCTTCCAGCAATGAGCTGTGACAGCGCGTGTGAAACACCCTCCCAGGAAGCCCATCAGAGACTCCAGGGTTTTTCTTGGTGGCTGGTCACATAGGCACCCTCTGCCTGGCATGTACCAAAATTCCAGATTTTCGGAAGGAGGGCAGGTGCATAAACCGCGTTGTTTGTACAAACAGTCCAGGCACAGTGAGCCCCTCTCATCAAGGACTGGTGGGAACCCTCCCCAAATCCAAGCTCCCCGATGCCAGCCTAGGGCACCCTGCTGGTTCTACAGACATAGCCTCAGGCCCTTTCTGCACAGACCCTTAGGCTGGTAGAGACTTAGCGATACTCCAGCCCATCTTCAATTTACTCGTGAGGAAACTGAGACCTGAAAGATGGTGTGACCTGCCCAAGGGTCTCAGAGCTCTATGGGGGGCCAGCCCAGCGTCGTTACTCCAAAGCCAGGCTTATGTGACTGTGTTTCATGGAAGGCGTTATGACCAGATTGGTCAGTTTCATTATTTTTAATATGCCTAAGTACAGGTAACAGTAAAATTCATTAAAAAACACTCTGATGGTAGAATTGAGCTTTCTGTGCCATGGTACTCTCTAAACTCAGGGTCCATCTGTTCCATATATAATTATATTCATATAAGTGACCCAGACCATTGTTATGTAAAATCTAGCGGCCTGCTCTGTGCATTTTAGCGTACATCAGGGTACAGTTTACATGAGCAGAGCAATCACAGCATTGTAAACAGATAAAAGAGAGACGAGAAAGAAATTCAGCAAACATTAACAGTGATCGCCTCTGGATGGTGTGATGATGGGTGAATCTTTTTTTCTTTCTACTTTCACCCTAAATTTTATATGATGAGTATGTAGTATTTTTAAGTGGAAAAAATTATATTTAAAGAATAAACTTTAGAAGAGACTGCTACCCACGCTAATCTTCAGTCCTGGGGTCCCAGCTGTGCCCCTTCGGTGCCATGGAACTGCAGAACAGACCAAGCAGACTTGGTCATCAGAGGGAATAGAAATGGGCTCAGCCCTTAGAAGGGCAGTTTGGAAATTTCTAATGGAATTCTAAGTGTATTTTAAATGACTCAGCAGTTCCACTTCCAGGAGTTTATCCCACAGACAGGCTCATTCATATGCACGAAGACACTTGGGAATATCCACTGCAACCTCGTTCCTAGTAGTCAAAGATGGACACAGCCGATCGCCCTCTGCAGGGGACTGGTTGTTACAGCACAGCCGTGTGTTAGAATAGTGCGCAACAGAAAGGTTACCTCACAGGAAAGACAGTTATTTTCCATTGTTTATACTGTTTGAGTTTCTTACAGTGTGTTACTCTTAAAAGTATACATTTTATATTATTTTTAAAAATGTTAAAGTTATCTTAAATGACTTTGGCAAAACAGAACTAACCCCATGGCGGGTGGGAGGGAGGGGGCAGGGGAATTATATCAGAGTGTATCAGAGGACGTGAAATTTCTTGGGTGTGACAGTGGTGGTGTGATTCCATGGGGAGACGTCCTTTTTCTTAGGAGATTCGTACTGAACTCTTCAGAATTGAAGTGGCCTGATGTCTGCAGCTTGCTTTCAGACTGTTCAGCAAAGTATGCCTGTGTGAGTGTGTGTGCGTGTGTGCAGTTTGTGTTGACAGAGGGAAACAGCAGAGTAGCACAATGTTGGCAATTGTTGCATCCAGGAGAAGGGTATACAAATGTTTGTTTTGCTAGTCTCTTAACCTTTTTGTAAGGTTGAGATTTTTCAAAATAAAAAGTTGGGAAAAAATATTTTAAAAATCAAGGAGCTAAAGACTTCTGAAAAACAAAGGAAGTACAAAGCACTCATTACAGGAATCTTACAAGAGTGACTCTTTATCTCGCCACATCTTTCTAAACAGAAACAGGTCACTCTGCAGCTGCAGGTGGTTGAAGGTTTGAGCTACACAAAACTCTGTGCAGGATGCTGGTTAGCTGGGCTGGTTCAGAACCTGGAAGCACTGGGCAGTAACCTTTCCCTTAAAGATGCATTTCAGAAGGCACGTCCTTTGTCCTCTCTTTCCTCTCCAGCTCCGAGAGGAATCCATGCAATGCCTCGCTGCCGCACAACAGCAGGAGCCCAGCCAGCCTGATCGGCCAGGAGGTGATTCTTGTCTTCTTCCTCCTGCTCTTGTTGGTCTGGTTCCTGAATCGAGAATTCGAAGTCAGCTACCGCCTACACTACCACGGGGACGTGGAGGCGGACCTGCACCGCACTAAGATCCAGAGCATGAGGGACCAGGCCGACTGGCTGCTGAGAAACATCATCCCCTACCACGTGGCCGAGCAGCTGAAGGTCTCCCAGACCTACTCCAAGAACCACGACAACGGAGGAGTCATCTTCGCCAGCATCGTCAACTTCAGCGAGTTCTACGAGGAGAACTACGAGGGCGGCAAGGAGTGCTACCGGGTCCTCAACGAGCTGATTGGGGACTTCGACGAGCTCCTGAGCAAGCCGGACTACAGCAGCATTGAGAAGATCAAGACCATCGGGGCCACATACATGGCCGCGTCGGGGCTGAACGCCACGCAGTGCCGTGACGGCAGCCACCCGCAGGAGCACCTGCAGATCCTGTTCGAGTTTGCCAAGGAGATGATGCGCGTGGTGGATGACTTCAACAATAACATGCTCTGGTTCAACTTCAAGCTCAGGGTGGGCTTCAACCATGGGCCCCTGACGGCGGGCGTCATTGGCACCACCAAGCTGCTGTACGACATCTGGGGAGACACGGTCAACATCGCCAGCAGGATGGACACCACGGGGGTGGAGTGCCGCATCCAGGTCAGCGAGGAAAGCTACCGCGTCCTGAGCAAGATGGGCTACGACTTCGACTACAGAGGGACAGTGAACGTCAAGGGCAAAGGCCAGATGAAGACCTACCTGTACCCCAAGTGCACGGACAATGGGATGGTGCCGCAGCACCAGCTCTCCATCTCCCCCGACATCCGAGTCCAGGTGGACGGCAGCATCGGACGCTCCCCCACGGACGAGATCACCAACCTGGTGCCTTCCGTACAGAACCCGGACCAGGTGTCCCTGGGCTCCGAGAACAACACACAGGCCAGGGACACTCACCCGTCTTCTAAGAGGCCCTGGAAGGAGCCCATCAAAGCCGAAGAAAGGTGTAGGTTCAGCAAAGCCATAGAGAAAAGCGACTGTGAAGAAGCGGGGGTGGAGGAAGCCAATGAACTCACCAAGCTCAACGTCTCAAAGAGGGCGTGATGCGGCCCAGCGCCGCCCGCGGTGCTCTGTCCGTCCAGGTTCCACAGTTCCCGTCCCCAGACATGGTGTCCTGTGGTCATTGCAGCCCTAACTTCTGTGTGGATCACAGTTATTCAGGGTTCATTTTCATCCATTTTTTTCCTCTTCCCCCTTGGTGTGACCGTTCAGCAGTGTGGAGAACAAGTGCCTTCAGGGGCTGGCGCGGCCTGGAGTCCAGAGAAGGTGCGGCCAGGGTGTGGCGCTGGGTGGTGGTGGACGTTAAAACAGAAGCTGTGGTTAAAATATTATTTTTATTGCTTTTTCTCACAAGACACTTTTTTTTTTTTTTTTTTTTTTTTTGCTAATACAATGTTTTTGAGGTTTTTTTCTGTATACGTACTAGTGTTTTTCCAGTGACCTGACCTTTCTATGTAAACACATAGACGCACACACACTTGCATTCATGACTCTGAGATCAAGTGCCAGTAACTCACTGGGCGGGGATGCTGGGGGGGCGCAGGCTGAGGACCGCAGCGGGCCATCAGCCAGGACACCGGTGTCCCCTGACCTGTGCCTTCCAGGCCCTCAGGGGCTGTGGCTGCACCCACCGCCCCCCACACCCAGCAGCTTTAGGGCTTCCTCCTCGTGCAGGCCGAGATTCCAAATGCTTACCGGCCTCACAGCTCATGAACCCAGGCCTCAGGTATCTAAAAGCCCTTTTTCATTCTGCCCCCGCCCCAAGGGGTCTTCCAGCTGGAGCGGAGGGGCTTGTCTTGGAAGCTGACTCAACTGAGAGGAAACGCAAAATAAACATCCAAGGGTTGCATTTATTTATTTATTTATTTATCAGGAAACGTGTGTGTCTTGGGGAGGGTTGCCAGGTCATTCTGTCTGGGGAAGGGAACTAGGCTGGGGGGGTGGAGTGTGGTCACAGAGGGCACAGCAGAAGGATGAGAAGGTGGCCGTTAGTGCTTCAGCTACTCTGGGCCGCCTCCCCTGCCAGGGGCTGAGCAGGACCCCGGTGGGCACAGCCTGCACACTCTGGGTCGGGGAAGCCCTCGGCCACCACTTTTAAAGCAAAAGCCCTGCTTCTGCCCCCCACCCAGGGGGTCTGCTCACGGCAGGGGTGGGATCAGAACCGGCTCGCTGTGAAGCAGGTCTGGGCAGAGCACCAGGGCCGCGGGCAGCGCTTGGCTTCCACATTCAGGAAGCTTCTCCATCCTTTCCTCTTCTTAGCCTGTGCAGGGCCCATTTGTGGTGGGGTTGAGCCTGGTGAGTGGATCCCAGCCCTGTTTAGATGGAGCTCTTACCCTGTAAGTAGGGACAGAATCATCTGGATGCAAATGAGGTGTGGAACCGGGGAAGTACAGAAAACCCAAGGAAATTGCTTCTGTGCCCTTTGTTGCTAATCCTGCTTGTAATTACGTTTTGCCACGTTGAGTCTGAAGTTTATGTAGAATTGAACTCAGGCCAGAGTTGCCCTGTCATAGTCATATGACACCTCATTCTTCAGGTGGCTGCAGCTCATGCGATATTTGAGGACTGGCTCCTTCTCTGTGTAAGGTCTTCACCGATGTGCCCTGTGTATTTTCTTTTCACTGGTAAATCTCTGTGTAGCTTTCACATCTGCATTAAGTCCTGTTATCACTCCTCGCCAAATACGTACAGAATCTGCCCTTTCCGGCGTCATGAAGTATTGATTCTGATCAGCCAGCTCCCCAGGGACATGCATGGCACGGACCACGGCAGTGCAGTTGTAGCCAGGATCTCCACGTCCAGGGAGATTTGCCTTCAGGTTTTACTGTCAGATTGTTGGTCTTCCAATGCTAGAGAAATAGAGAAAGGATGACTGTGACATTACCTCTTCTAAAGAATGTATTCTTATAAAATCCTGCAGAGATTTTATTTTTATTTTTTCTGAAAAACACTACCTGGTGCTCTGCTTGTCTGTCAGGCTTGTGGGCACGTCAGGGGTTCCTTCCATCAGTATTAAGACGTTGGGCCTCGCCCTCCGCCATCTGGCTCCAGGCTCTGCAGCTTTGGCGGCGGCTAGGGGCCTGGGCGCTTCCTGCTGTTCCCCGTGTCTCTGCTGTTCACTCACAACGTGCTCCATAGAGTTCATCTCTGCACACGCTTCCTCCCTATCAAACTCGTTTTTTCTTCCCCTTCCCCTCCTGCGATTCCTGGGAAGCCAAGAGGCTGCGGACGCAGGGAGAGAGTGGTGACGTCCACCTGTCCAGTTCAGCATTGTGCAAATGGGAGCCTTTGTGGACGGTTTAAATTGTCTTTAAAAAAACACCCCGAGCGAGCCTTCCTAAGCAACCAGTACAGATGTTCTCTTTGGGCCACCAGTGACCCGGGTCCTTCCCAGTCCCTGCTTGGAAGCATACCTCAGCACAGAACCACGGAGTGCCTGCAGCCGCAGCGCCAGGCCTCTGTCTCCGTGGGCATTGAGCAGACGGTGGCTGAAGACAGATGGGCTTCTGAGCAGCGGGTTCAGGCGCTTCCAATTAGGTGGAGGCGTTCTTCAGAGCGGCAATACCTCCTGTGAACTTAGGGCAGGAAGCAATACTTCAGAATTGAATGTGTGTAAATAGTTGCTTTGAGTTGCAATTGCTAGTTTCTTCTTGGCCTCAGGTCAGATCAAATTATATATGTATAAATACATATAAACAAGCACACATAATTGCATTCAATGCAAACAAATGCAGAGCATCAGTTATGAAACCCTCATGGAGCTTGGAGGCTGCTCACGGCTCCGTTACCCTGACTGCGCTGTGGAGACACCTGCACATTTGCACTTGACATTGAGAGCCAAAGGGCCGCGTGCTTCCCCATTATGTGGGCTGTAGTGATTTGTAGTTTCCAAAGATCTGTCCGCGTTTGCACTTCTAGACTTTCGAAGTAAGCGCTTTTTGGTGGTGGTTTCGAAAAATCATGTCATGCCTAGAATCTGAAATTAAATCCACGAGAACCAATTGTTTGCGTTCTCCATCTTTCCTTTGCTCTACCCTTTTTAAGTTGTTAATCCTAATAATTTCATAATGCACCCACTGAAGAAATGGACATTAAAATACTCTAAAATCTCAATATTTGATGTCTGGTATTTCCTCATCGACAAGATCGTTACCACTTCCGAGACTAGGACGCTCCTTGTTCCCTGCCATTTGTGGCTGAAATAGGAAGCTTTGCAGGTCTTTTACATTGTGACTTTGAAAACAAGGCAACTAAAAACTCTTATTGTGTGTGTATGTGTGTGTGTGTGTGTTTTAAATGGACATATCTGCTACAGTGAACTTTGGCTGAGAATTATTTATTTTTACATGGAACAGAAGCAGGTTGCAGGACAAATTTTGCTTGCGACCACATCCTGATTTTTTTAGACCTTCTAAATAGTTTTTCCCGCAATATCTTCAGCAACTGACTGAGAAAATGAAGTAAGTTTTCTGAAAAGATGTGCCTGCATAGCCTCTTCCTTACAGAGTCCTGGGGTGCCCGTATCATGGGGAAGTCACAAATCCATTTCGGAATCTGTTTAAAGTCACAGAGCATCTTTGCCAAAAAACACACATGCCATTTTACATGTCATAGGGGCTCACAGCACCTCCAAATCTGGAGCCAAACGCTGGCTCTGCTAGGGGTTAGAGCCTCTTCCCCCAGGGTTTTTCCTGGAGAGTTCAGTATTTATGTGCAATTTCAAAGCACAGGACCCTCTTGTCGACTCAGCAAAAGGGATGCAGATGTGGCCCCAGGCCTTGCTCATCAGCGCTGAGGGATCCAGCTTCTAGGTGATCCTCCACCGGAGCCTGGTACCCGTGAGGACACTGCTTGTTGACGAGGGCGCTCTTTCCTCTGAGTCTGCGCTGCAGGCATCCCTAGGAACCTTCCAGAGGTAAGGGAATAGCTGTCTTTGTTGCGTTTCTCTACTAGAAAGGACACCCCAGGGACTTTCGGGGGCTTCTCAAACAGTCCAAAAAGGCAGCCTCTAATTTTTGCAGTAAGCCTCAGGACTTATCACTTACGGTTTCTCTTTCATCTATTCTTTTTTAATCTTTTCACTCTCATTTTAGGAAGAGTTTTAAAATAAGTGTAATGAAGAATCGACCTTACCCAAATTGAGGGCTGGCCTTTTCTCTGGTTTCTTGGGAAGTGATCTCTGAGCCCTTGGAATATCATGCCTGATAAGTGTCTCTGTTTAACTGGGGGCTTTGGGCCCCACCAGGTAGTCCAACGGTGTCGTTTAGTGTGGTGATCACATGGTATTCACTTGACCTCTGCAGGGGCTGGAGACGAGTTATCTACTTTTATCTAAAATCTCTTTCACACGTGGTTGCTTTTCTCTGCTGTGGGAATCTGTCGTTGTGGCCGCCTGGGATGGATCCCAAGTACCAGGGAGAGGAAGCTAAGGGGCAGGAGATAAGTGAGAGGAAGTGATTAAGAAAAAGTACAGAGTTGCACACCATGTAGGCGTAAACTCAAAATCTTCCCAAGTGTCTATTTTTATACTGTTCCTTTGTAAAAATTCGTTTTTAAATAACACGACTCCAAAGAGTTGTTACTGTATGTCAGAATAACTTAAGCGTGGGGAATTCTCACATCCCTTCTGGGCCTGAAAGTCGGAAAGAGAAAGAAATTACGCAATCAGGTATTGAGCAATCTGAGTGCCTCCTGAAACCTCAGTCATCAGCAGCAGTGATTCCTAACCTTTTTTTGGGCTCACAAAGCCTTTGATAATTTGATGAAGGTTGTGGCTCCTTTCTCCAGAAAAAAAAATGCACATCAAAATAAACCCTCTTCGTGTTCCTGGATCCAAATCCAATACCCATGATCTACAATAACAGGAGGAATGGTGATTTTTAATTATAAGTATCTGCAGGTGAGGTTTCCAAGCACTTCTGGACTCTCCATTGGAAACGTGATTAAACAGGTTAATGCTGCTTGTTTATATATGCATTTCCAATCCAATTATATTTTAGACTTTAATGTGTGAGTTACCTAAGTACATCTGAAGAGCCACTCAAAGAACTTTTCAATATAAAGACAAAGTTCATCAGATTCTTTCCAACAAATAAATAACGATCAGATGGTGTTTTACTGAGTAGCCTACTATGTGCCAAAGCTCCTTTCACTTAGGTGGTGACAGTGCTGTGATACTTGAGAATATTTGAGGAGCACCTGTGATTAGTCACTGTTTTTCCCGACGGCTCTCCTGTTAGGAATCCCACCAGGAAACAGAAGGGAATTTTGAGACGTCCCTCTCCTTGTTGACATTTTTAAACGGTGCCTCCTTAGTGTCGTCTGTACCCCATCAGAGATGATCTTCGTGTTCATGGTCTTATGGACTATTCAGTCTCTCAAGAAAGAGCAACAGATGAGGACCATTCAGGGAAAACAACTGCACCAATATTGTGTTGATCCCTCCCTGAGAGAGGGGCCACTCCACATGGTCATATATTTTATTTTTAAAACAATCCTGATGGCGACTGGGGTCCCAGCTCGAGGGTCTCAGAGCTGAGCAGAACAAGGCACTGGCTTGGACTGACCGGGCTGGTGGTGGCCTTTCAGGAACCACACCCCCAGTGAAGGGTCTCCCTGCCACCCCCCCCGGCCCCCCCGCGGAATTGCAGGGGGTTGGAGGACTAGAGCCTCTGCTGACCCCACCTCCTTCCAAGCGACCTCCAGCAGGCTGCAGTCTTCTCAGAGCTGCTCTTTCTCTGTCTTCCTCTGGGCTTCTTGATCTTCTCAGCAAACAAAATTCTTGCCCTCTAGGTTGACAGGGCGAGGACTGATAGCAGAAAGGGGGAATTGTTTGGACTTGTCCATGTGATTCCAGGGAAAGGAGCAGAATGGGGGTGCCATGGCCTCACACGCTCCCCTTGGAGTCTCATGGCATAGACACCCTCGCACCCAAGGCATCCGTCTCAAATCCTGCCAGGTTCCCACCCTCTGAGGTCCCCAGCTCTGGTCTCCCCGTCTCATGGACGGCCACCACCTCCATTCTACCATCACCTTTGACTTCCCAAGTAGGTTTCAGTGCTGTGTTACCTCACTCCCAAACTTCAGGAGTACAGATAAACCTATGGCAACACGGCAAGCGGGCACTTCATTGATTTAAAGAAAGTAACTCTTCAGCTGCGAAATTCAGTTCTCACACATGCAAATGTGCCTCTACACATAAGGCAGCCTCCCATTATATGATAGTTTTCTGCCAAGGAACTCAAGACACCTGGAACCCCTTCTGTCCTCACGATGCCTCACCGAAGGCAGAGGTGGTTTTTCCTGTCCAACAGATTCGAAAGTTCAGGTTCAGCGTAGCTGAGCAGCTTGCCCCCCTCAGCCAGTCATTGCCAGCGATTCCCAGCTGCACAGCCAGAGACAGAGCATGCTGCTTGTCCAGACCATCTCATGGCTTGGCCCCCCTTCCTTTGCAAGAAAAGAACAGAGAATCCAGGTGGTGGGGTGAGACATGGTGCATTTAAATGGTGAGATTAGACAGTAGGTCAGCAAGTGACCGACAAGGTAAATCCATCTCCCCTTCTCTCCCTCTCCCCTTCTTTTTGTAAGATGGGATACTTGAATTGTGTGTGGAATGTTTAAGGTATTGTCTAGTGTCTGCTTAGAATGGAAAAGTTTTCAAATTATTCAAGTGTCTATATGGACTTGTGTCCATCGGCTAACCAAGACCATCAGGGAATTGAGGCCAAGTTTACAACACGTTGGTGCCTTGGGAAAGATCTGTATAAAACACAGATTATGCTGGTGTCCTGTGCATCTTGCTAATGTAACAGAACTAGATCAGGTACCTTGAACACAAGATCCGTTTTTTTCTCCAACTGTTGATTCCACATTAAATTTTTTATTATGTGTAATGTTAAGTTGTTTTTAAAATGCCCTTGTGTAGCTGCACATCTCCAGAATTTCAGGGAAGTATTAGAGGGGAAAGAAAATAACTAAGTATTTTTTGGCCATTTAACTTGAACTATAAAACATAATTCACAATTTCTATGCCAATTTGGGGACCTTGGGCAAAAAACCGACTTTGTTGACTACAAAGGAGCAAGGAAGCCAATAGTTTAGAAGCAAGTCTTATAACATGGTGAGTTGGTGGAATTTTTCTTTTGTAATTCTGATTTGCTGGAGTGATATCTCTTCTTCCTCAAGAGTAAAGACTTCTGATGGCATCACAGATACATCTAGAGTGTTCGCTTAGCACAGAAGAACGTGGCTAAATGTTGCCCTTGGTCTCCTATTTCTATTGTTAATTGCATGACAGGTTGTACTTTCCAAAAATTTCAGTCAAGGACTTCCAGAGACTTCTAAAGGTCCTAATCTACTGTAGTACCTGGAGAGCTTTTGGATTTGGTTGGTTGTTTTTTAATATTGAAGAATGTGATTTATGTGAACTTTCAGGAAATTAATTCAACTAAAACCTGAATCTAAGAAGATAAGGTAAAACTTTTTGGGGAAAAAAAAGAGAGATTTGAAGCACTTATCCAGATAATTTAGGATAAAAGCATCCTTTTGCCTAAAATATTTCAAATGAGACAGAATGAATTTATTGCATGAAGCACATGGATAGTGATCCAAATTCTTCAGTTCACTTTTCTTATGTGGCCAATACAATGGGCCGCTTCAGTCCCTTAAGCACCTCGTTTCCAAATTTCCTCCTCTCCTTCTGCCACTGTCTGTTTTGTTGGCAGAATTACAATAGGAACAGACCTGCGTGCTTTGAGGGAAAACCTAGCATATTCTTGTGAACTAGCCATTCAGTAGTTACCGGGCCTCCAAAAGAGTTTGCCTGTGTTCCTGACTGGTGGTTTCTGTCACCAACTCAAACACAAGACGTCCCGCATCTGTTCCCATAGCAACAGCCCCATGGATGACCTCTGGCAGGAGCTCTGTAGTGCCAGCGTGACCATCCCATGTGCCTGAGACAGTCTGGCAGCCAGGAGGAGACTGGCCTTCCTCTCTCTCTTCCCTCTGAAGTGCAGGAAGGCAGCCTCATGCACTGGCCCAGCTTGAGACACTCCAAAACCCTCACCATAAACTGCCACCAAGTCCTGGTTAAGCCTGTGGCACCCACTACCCTTCAGAAGATCGTCTGCAAGTCCCTTCTGGTTTTAGCCTCAAGAAGCTGCCAGAGCAGCGAACTGGGACTTTGGGCCTGATCCAGACTCACAAAGAGGCTCTTCCTCCATCCAGTCCTGGGCTGGCCCAGGCAGCAGTGAGCCAGACTCTCAGACCAGCGTGGAAGCCAAACAGAGACCCCTGCCAATCCCACCAATGGTCCTGGGGACTCTAAAGCGGTTCTTGGACTTGGGGGAGGTCAGGACAGAGCAGAGGACCTGCTGGGAACACCCAGAAAAGTGGATGTCAGCAAAGTGGGGTCTCCAGCGTTCAGTGACCTAACGCAGCAGGGGCCCAGCCCCTTGGGTGCCACCACTGCAGCTGCATCGTAAGCCATTGGACGGGGTGTGCCAGACAGGGCCTCCACGGGCACACCCTCTTCACGCTACCGCATCCAACCGAAGCACCAATAACACACAAATGAGCACCAGTGAAAAACCCAAAGCCTTAACATCCTGTAGGAAACCCCGTGTCGTTTTCATGGTTTGTAACAGACAGCATTTTAGGATGGAGCCATCCCTGAGATGATCCACTTACTAACATCAATGCCCACCGTCTCAATCCATGCACTTATCCTCATACCAAAACCAGTTCTGTGAGGCTCCCGAGGTGTGATGTAACGCAACAGGTCAGCATCGCCCCATCCTGACAGCTTTGTCCTGACAGGTCGCCAGAGCGTGTTTTCCTTGTTTACGGTGTTGCATCACCACGAAGGGGCAACAATGGTTTGTTCCAGCAGCGTTTTGGCCATGGGTGGTTGCACGCTCCATCCTAGAACGGTCGTTCTTGCACGTGGCCCCTTGCTTGTCGTGGAATACAGAAAGCAATCACGGAAAAGTGTAAATCAGCTTTCCGTTGCAGAAGCATGGATAGTTTCCTTTTTTAATCGTCATGTTTTCTAGAAACTGCTTGTGGTTCTTCCTTTCCTCCCCTCCAACCTTCTTCTCATCTGCACTTTCCCAACACCTCTTTTCCACAAGATGAAAGCACTGCTGAGAGGGGAACTCCGTTTCCTTTCAGATAAAGGGAAGGAGCCTAATTGTAAATTTTAAACATATGTAAGAAACTGCTTATGTTCTGTCAACAACCCAAAACAGGAAGAATTGTATCTGTGAACTATTAAGCTGTATCTGTATATAGATAAAAAGCCCATTATCTTTAATTCATCACTACAGACCTTGTAATCTGTTGTACATTAAAATGTTTTACTGTATCAGAGAAAACATCACGCTACAGATCCCGAGAAGCTGGGGAAATAATTCAAAATACAGTATAATTGACTGAAATCTTGTTGTTTGTTTATTCTTGGCATGGCACAATTTCAAGTGGAAGATGTGCTGACTATAAATTATCAACCAGAAACTGAATTTATCTGCGAGACTCCTGAGACCTCTCCTTAAGGCAGCACCACTCACAGAGCTCATGGTGTGTGGGTTCACCGTGCAGCCCAAGGGGTCGCAAGCTGGTCATTGCATTTTAATCCAGATGCAGGCATTTCGGGGAGAAGGTGCTGCAGCCTGGGCCCAGCCTGCCTCCCGCCTGGCCTCTGTCAGCAACCTTTAGCTTGAAAAGAAGTGTTCAGAACAGAGAGTGGCTGCAAATGTTCAGGACCTCGAGTGCACTCTTGGGATTGGAAGGTTCAGTACCTCCTTTCCTCCAGCAGAATGTGTGCAGACAGGCAAGTAGAGAAAGAGGGCAAAGAAGCCCCCCTCCCTGGGGGTGTCTCCCAACGCTGAAAGGGCCGGAGAGGCCTCCCTGCTAAGAAACATGGATGGGGGAGTGGCAAGCTTTCTCCGTGATTTCTCTGGAGTTTGTTCAACCCTGAGCTGAGCTCATGGACAGGAGTGAACCAAAACTTGTTTTCTTTGGACTGTTTTGAGCCAAAATAGAAGAAAAGGGCTCATTTTTTCCAGTGATTTTTTTTTTTTTTTTTTTTTTTGATCAATAGTACAAATCCAAAGTAAGTGTTTAGTCACTGGCCCAGTTTCCCAATCTTTTCACTTAGAAGCATGATGGCCAATTCCATGGGTTGTAAGAATATTCTGAAAACGAGCCCACAAGCGGAGGCGCCCAGGAATCATAGAATGTTCTTTCCCTGTGTGTTTGGGTCAGATTTCCTGCACCAACTGTGAAGTATATAATTCTTGACTCTGAGCTTGACTTTTTTAGCTGGTGTTGGGTAGACAGGTTTGCGAAGCTGATTAGCAAACACGATACACAGAGAAGCTGCACTCCTCCTGGGAGGAGACCTGCCTTTTTTTTGTTTTTAAAGTCAGACCAACCATCTAGAAAGAGAAAAGTCTTAGCCTCCTAGCAACCTAGTGATGTGCAGGGGCGGGGGGGAGAAAGGTGTTTAATGTGCATATTAACAAATGCCCTGATGGCTAAGTGTTTTTGTCCACGAAGGAAACATTGCTCACCTCTTTTTTTCCAGTTATCAAGCTCGTGTGAAAATAAGAAAGCATCCCTTTAAATAGTATCCCTTTACATGCCCTGGAAGGGGCCTTTCCAGCCAGGTGGCTCTCCTGACACTGAAATGGTCACCTGGTGGCCCCTCAGACCTTCCCTGTGTGGTCAGAGACCGGGCATTCCTTGTCCATCACCACCTGGAGAGACGCAGCCAAAACACTGAGGCTGCGTTCTTCTGGAAACGTTCTTCTGGAAAACAGGAAAGTACCTTATATAACAAACTCTCATAGCCAAAGGGATCTGGGAACAAATGTTAAAATTGAAGGGTATCATTCTCCATTTTTAGAAGGGTATTAGTTTGAGTTTTGATTTATCAATTCGCTTTTTTGTAGGGCTTTCTTTTTTTTTTAATTAAACTACTCTGCTCTGTTGTGAGGTAGTCATTTTAATTTCATGGCTTTCATAAGTTTACAGGAACATAAAAATTTGATGCCAGTGAAATTCATTAGAATTCTCCATTATCCTGTGAATTTAGCGCTCATCTGTCTTGCATATGTTTCCAGTGGTGGCTTACCATGGTCCTCACCATCTATCGGCCATATGCCCACGCATCATGCACGCAGAGACACGCACAAGCACGGGGACCCAAGGCTGGTCATAAAACAAGGCCATCTCTGACGTGGGTTCAATCCCTCACCGAGGCGAGTGCCAGGGAAAGGCAATTGGTGTGCTCTGGACAATAGATTTAGAAACAATCCTTCCATCTCAGCAAACGTCACTTTGTTTCTGTCTGCTTTCCCCTTCGTTTGCAATAAACCTGACAAAAACTTCCAGAATGAGAATGAGAGTGTTCTTATTGGAAGGAGACGCTGGCAGGCAGCCACAGACTCAAAGGACAAAAGCTAATTTTGCTCTTGTGTTTCCGCCAATAACTCCTTGGCCCCCGCACGCTCTGCACAGGCTGAGCCTGAGGGGGATCCTGATGGGTCAGCTGCACGCAGGCCACCGAAAACCCCCAGCGGAGAAAGGGAGCTTCCTCTGCTCTGGAACAAACTGTTTCCCTGCTAGTCTGGCCACTCAGCCCACATAACTGAGCGATCCCACCTCCTGGGGTCATCAATCACTCAGCTTGAGCCCAGGGACGTCCACTTGCATCTGGCCTCCCTGACCTGCTCTCCCCACCCCACCCCCGCCCCGTTAGAGGGGATCCTTCACTTTATGAAGGAAGGAAGGGAGGGGGGAGGAAGGAAGGTTAGAGAGAGAGATGGAAGGAAGAAGAAAAGGAAAGAGAGAGGGAAGGTTGGGGGCGGGGAGAAAAGAAAAGAAAAAGGGAGAAAGCGAGCGAGAGAAAAGGCAGGCAAATGCTTTTACTGCCTTTAAAGTGGATTTGATTTTTAAAATGCATTTCTGGATCATGTTTTCAGAACCCGTCTCCTGCAGTTAAGTGTCCTTCTGGATCATGTTTTCAGAACCCGTCTCCTGCAGTTAAGTGTCCTGCCGCTGGTGACAGAGGAGAGCTGGAGTTTAACACCTTGTTGGGGGCAGGGGGGTCCTCCCCGTTCCGGTTTCAAGCTGAACCACGGAAGGCACTGGCGTTGGTTCGTTCCCTCCGCAGCTGGCGAGGTGCCGCACCACCACTCTTCCGATGTGGGGGGACGAGGAGGAGCATCCTAGTTTTCCGAGAAGAAGAACAAGACTAACTTGGGCCTAACAGGGCTTGGAGAAAAGACTCAAGGCTCCTGAAGGACGCTGCTATCAGGCCCCATCAGAAGAGGGGTGGGATGAGGGGTGAGGGTTTAGCCCCTAACGAGCTCTCCTGGACCCTGGAGCTCCCGCAGGACACGGCCAGCAGAGGAGGCCCAGAGCCAGGAGGCCTACACTAGGCGTAGGAGAAGCTCGGTGGATGGGCTGGCGGCCTCTTTAGCCAGAGGCCCAGGAGACCCTGAAGGGGAGAGGCCAGGACCACCATCGCACTTCCTGGGAAGGGACCGAGCCCTCCTCAGCCTCCTAGTGGCTGTTCCTTCACCCAGAGAGACAGCCTGGCAGCTGAGGGCCCAAGACCCCGGGGCCTGGCCTGAGTCTGTGAGAAATAAGCTCTCTCATCCCATCCAAAAGCCCTTTAGAGAGTTGAGGCCACGTCAGGAGAGGTGAGCCCCAGGAATCGGCTCTGCAGGGGAGAACCCCCCAAACAGTGACATGTAGCCCAGCAGTGGGACCTGGAATGTTCCAGAAACATTAAAGCTTGGGGTGGGGGGTGGGGGGAGAGCGACTCAGGAGCAGAGTTGAAGTCAGGAGGAAGGAGCCACTGAAAGAGGCTCCTTTCATGCGGAGCCCAAGGCTATAAATAACCAGGCAGCTGCTCCACAGCTGGTGCAGAGCCGTCTGGGCAGGGGGAGGTGGCTCAGGGCAGTGAGACAGCAGCCCCCCTGCACTTGAGCTGTGGGGGTGTAGCCTGGACGGCGGAGATGCAGCAAGCCTCCCCTCCTGACACCTGGAGCCGGCAGCCGGACAAGACGGAACGAAGAGACACAGGGCCTGCTGCGCGACCCTTCTTTCCAAGGACGTTCCCTGCTACCCGGGCCCTGCTGTTTCCACGTCAGCGTTGGCACTTTTTTTAAAAAAAGCCCTTTTTTCTTTTTATTGAGATGTAACATCAGTGACGCACAAATAGCTTGGTGAGTTTTTATGTATTTCTACACCTACCTACCTATCACCCGGATCAAGGTAGAGGACATATTGAGCAGCTCAGTAGACAATCTTGTGCCGTGTCATCAAAGCCCCCACCATCCAAGGCGAAGCCCTGTTTTGATCTCTACCATTGTAGAGTGCCTCTTCCTTTCAACTTCATGGCCGATTCATCTCACTGGAATCCCACAGGAAGCACTGCTTTGCATCTGGTTTCTTTCAGGCACTGACATGCCTGTGAGATTCCTCCACCTCGTGGGTAGCAGAACTTGGCCCTTTTTCGCTGCTTTGTATTATTCCATTGTATGAGGAGACCATGATTTATTTCTCCATCCTCTTGCTGAGGGTCACTGGGCTGTTTCCAGTTTGGAGCTTTGATGAATAACACTGCATTGGGCATTCTTGTCAGTGTTGGCATATGTCAGAGCAGGTTTGGAAATAAATTCTGCTGGGGATCTGTCTGGTACACCCTCAATGGACGGCAATTTGGCAACAGCGGTCAAAATTAGAAAAGCACACACCCTTCTGGGAATTTATTCTGCAGATACGCTCAAACATGCAAAATACCTTGTGCACAAGGTTCTTCATTACAGCATTTATTTGTAAAAGCTAGAGTTCTGTCTTTTTGTTGTTATGTTCTTTATATAGTCTGGATACTAGACCCTTATCAGATAGAGATAATTTGCAAATATTTTCTCCCATTCTATAGGTTGTCCTTTCACTTTCTTGATAATATCCACTGATATAGTTTTTCATTTTGATGAAGTCCAATAGATCTAGTTTTTCTTTTGTTGCTATGCTTTTAGTGTCATGTCTAAGATTCTATTGCCAAAACCAAAGTCACGAAGATTTACCCCTAAGAGGTTCATAGAACATAAACCCCACTTCTTTTTTTTTTTTTTTTTTAAACCCCACTTCTTAAGTGTGGGCTGCACATCGTGATTTTGCTCCAAAGAGCACAGTATGGAAAAGGAAAAGAAAGGGAAAACTGTATAGCAGAGAAACCTGACCAACATACCTCGGCCAGGTGATCAAGGTGGTAAGTCAACAGTGATAAGTCTTGTTGATGGCACGGACCCTCAATATGATGAGAACGGCACTCTTATGGGCTAACCTGTGTCCCTCCCAAAATTCATATATTGAAGTCCTAACTCCCAGTACCTCATAATGTGAACATATTTGGAGAGAGGATCTTTAAGGAGATGATTAAGGTTACATGGGGTCATTGGGATGGGCCCTCATCCAATATGACTGGTGTCCTTATAAGAGGAGAAGGTTAGGACAGAGATAGGCACAAGGACAACCATGTGAGGACACAGGGAGAAGGTGGAAGTCTACAAACCAAGGAGAGAGGCCTCAGAAGAAACCAACCCAGCTGAAAACTTGAGCATAGACTTCCAGCCTCAGGAACTGTGAGAGAATAAACTTCTGCTGTTTAAGTCACCTGGAGCAGAATAAACAGGCCCTTTACCTCTGAGGAATTCCACTCAAAACCCATAACCCCATTCTAATCATGAGAAAAAGACCAGACAAATCCCAGTTAGGGACATTCTACAAAATACCCGACCAGTCCTCCTCAAAACTGCTAAGGTTATCAAAAGTCAAGGTTAAAAAAAAAACAAACCTGAGAAACTGTCACAGCCAAGGGGAACCTGAGGAGACACGACAACTAAATGGTGTCCTGGATGGAACCCTGGAACAGAAAAGGGACCTCAGGTAAAAACTAAGGAAAGCAGAACAAAATGTGAACTTTAGTTCATTGTGACAAATGTACCTCACTCACGTCAGATGTTAGTAACAGAGGAAACGGTGTGAAGGATGTGGACAGTCTGTACTCTCATCACAACTTTTCTAAAACTATAATAAAATTAAAAGTTTATTTTTAAAAATAGACAAAAGGTTTGAATGGACGTTTCAACAAAAATATGCAAATGGCCAATAAGCACATGAAAAGGTGCTCAACATTGTCATTCATTAGGGAAATGTAAATTAAAATTACAATTAGATGGGAATTCCCCGGCAGTCCAGTGGTTAGGTGCTTTCACTGCCGAGGCCGCCGGTTCAACCCCTGGTCGGGGAACTAAGAAACGCAAGCCAGGCGGCACGGCCAAAAATAAATAAATAAAATAAAATAGACTTAAAAAAAACCCTACAATTAGGTGCCACTTCACACCCACTAGGATGGCTATAATCAAGAAGAAATAACAAATGTTGGCAAGGATGTGGAGAACTGGAATCATTATATGTTACTGATGGGAATTTAAAATGGTACAGCCACTTTGGAAAAAAAAATTTGGCAGAGTTTAAAAATGTTAAGCATAAACATACCATAATATCCAGTAATTCCGCTTCTAGATACTTACCAAGGAGACATGAAAACATCTGTCCACACATTTACTTGAATGTGACTGTTCATAGATGCATTATTCATAAAAGCCAAAAAATGGAAATAACCCAAATGTGTCATCAATTACTAATGGGTAAGTAAAATGTGGCCCATCCATACAATGGAATATTATTCATCCATAAAGAAGAATGAATCACTGACACAGCTACAACACGGATGAACCTTGAAAACATGATGTTCAGTGAAAGAAGCCAGACACAAAAGACCACATATACAGTACTTCCATGAATATGAAAAGTCCAGAAAAGGCAAGTCAACAGAGCTAGAAGGAAGATCAGTGGTTGCCGAGGGCTAGGGATGACAATGAGGATTGACTGCAAATAATCACGAGCGAAATTTGGGATATAGTAGAAATGTTCTAAAATTGGATTGTGATGATGGTTGCACAACTATCAACTCACTAAAACTCATTGAGTTGTACATTTAGAGGGGGTGAGTTTTATGGTATATAATCATACCTTAATAATACTGTAAACAAAAAAATTACCAGCAAGGTGGCAAGGCACAGATGAAACAAGATTGGTGATATGTTGATAATTTTGTAAACTGGGTGACAGGCAGAGAAGATTCATTATACTATTCCTTCTACTTTTGTTTGTGTTTGAAATTTTTCATAATACAAAGTTTAAAAATGAATGAATTGCTCCTTTATGTGTCCCCTGAACACACGTTTCCATAACATCCCTGAGCTCATGGTGCTGGTGTTATTTACATACCTTTTCTCCTCCCCATTAGATGGTGAGTTTCCTAGGAGTAGGGACTGTTTCCTGTTTATTGTTTGTTTGTTTGTGTATTTCCAGGGTCTGACTCAGAGATTGGCAAATAAGTGTTAGTTGAAGAAATTCCTAATATAAAATGGGGAGGGAGAAAAAGAAATAACTGGTAACATGAGAAAGACCATTTTGCAAAAGCTAACTCAAGTTTCTCAAAAGGAAATATTTTAAGTATTTAGAACTTCAAGATGACACCTTACTCCAAAATGTGTTTCGCTGTTGGGTTTTCTGGGATGTTCTGCGTTAGGGAGGGGCTACTCTAAATAGCAACCACAGTGATGGGTCCCTGGTTCTAAAATTGTTATAAAACACATAAAGCACTCTACATGAAAATAACTCTGAACAAAAGTGGATCCTTTTTGAGTCAGGATTTTACAGTGTCTCAGGGTCCTCATTGTGACGCTGCTATCCAAACACTTGAGTGGAGAAAATTCTTTGACTTCGTTCTGATACGTTTCCTGTGTTTTAAAAATGTGATTTTCTTACTAATCGACAGTCCTCTGTGGCACGCGTTGAGCAGCAAAACGTTGAAGAATCTTCCAGATTTGCTAACAGAGATGAGCAACTCACCAGAAAAAAACAGGCCCCCCCAAGTGAGAGAAGGCAAGAGGGAAGCAGGGTAACATGCAGTCCATCTTCTCTAGGGGTCGGGCAAGGGCTAGGTCTTGAGAAGTTCTTGCACGTAATTCTCCCGACAGTGCTTCGAAAGAGGCGAGGAACCGGGCAGCACAAGGCGCGAAGCTCTGCTGCCCAGCAGCGCAGCGGGACCCCCCAGGATCCACAGCGCCCCCAGGACTTCAGGGAGCAGGGCAGATCCGGCCCTCGGGCGCCACCTAGCGTTGGCCGCGCCCGCAGACGGCCCTCCTGGCGGGGCTCAGCCCCACCATCCACAATCCTGAGCACCTGAGTCCCAGGTCCCTGGATAAAGTAAAGCAGGAGGAATAGCCGGATTTCAGAGCCAGCCCTGCACTCGCGCTGCCTCTGACCCGCGTCCTGCAGGGGTTTCTGGCGCGCAGTGCCTGGGGCGAGAAAGGCGCTGGACTGGGAGCGGGGGTGGACAAGGTCCTGGTCCAGCCTCAGTCCTCCAGCATCTGTTTCTTCTTGTAGAGAAGCAGGAGGGAGTGGTCCTGAGAACATCCAGGGGGGCTTCCAGCTCTGAAAGTCCAAGTACACAGAGTACCCCCAGCCCCTAGTCCATCCTTGGAAACTTGTCGGGATGCTCATGCAGCCCCTTAACCTTGGTGGGTCATTTGAATCACTGGAGAACTTCTTAAAGGGTAAGTATCTGGGCTCCATCCCAGACTAATTGAACTGGGGGGGTGGGGGGGGAGGGGGCGCGGGGGCCTGGGCATCAGAATTTTCCATTTTTGCTGGGGTGATTCTATTGTACGACTAAGAACACGGCCTTACACTTTGATATAATAATGTCGGTCCGTATGCTCTTCCCAACAGCCCTATGGGATAAGACTATGTTCCCCTTTAGGTGAGGGGACATTGTGTCAAGTTTAGAGATTTTAAGTGCTTCATCCCAGGTTATGCAGCTACAAAATGTCAAAACAGGTGAACTGATCTGATCTTTCTACCAGTTATTCTGAGCTGACCCTCAACTAGTCAAGGGTAAAGGCTCTGTCCTTAGACATCCCTATCCAAGAGGGGCCAAATCTGAATTCATTCCCTGTTATGTGCTGTATTGTGTCACGCCCAAATTCATATGTTGAAGCCCTAACCCCCAATACCTCAGAATGTGACTGCATTTAGAGATGGGGTCTTAAAAGAGACGTTAATTCAAAATGAGGGCCGTTAGGGTGGACCCCAACCCAATCCGACTGGGGTCTTTATAAGGAGAGCCAGAGTCACAGAGGAAAGACCACGTGAGGACAGAGTGAGAAAGCCAAGGGGACCTTGATCTTGGACTTCCAAGCTCCAGAACTGTAAGAAAATTGGTTTCTGTTGTTTAAGGAACCTAGTCTGGGGTAATTGTTTTGGCAGCCCAAGCAAACAAATATACCTCCACCCCAGCCCCACCTCCGGAGTTCAGAATTGAAAGGATGGAGCCCGGGAGCCTGGTGTGCACATTTCTTCCTGTCCAATCTGTTGCCCTTTTGTGCAAACTGCTCAGCGTAGGGCCTGGCACGTGGTAAGCACAGAGCCATTCTTAATAACACACAACACCTGGATACAACAAGGAGCATTCCCTCTCCCGCATCGACTTTCAAATGTTGACCTAAACTTATATTCCTGGGGTACATCCCACATGGTTGTGGTCCTTTGAATATATTGCTAGATTTTATTTGCTATCATTCTGTTGAGGATTTTTGGGTTTGTATCCATGAGGGATATTGGTCTATAGTTTTGGTTTTTTTTAAATTATGTCTTTATTATAGAGCCCTGCTTCCTCCCTAAGTAAAATATAAGGATTGGGGAATTCCTCCCCACAGAGGTTATTTCCAAGTCTAAGGTTCTCCCCAGGTAGAGCTCTATTCCCAGGTGTGACCTGTGTAATAACCAGCCAATGTCAATGAGATGAGATAAGATGCAAGATAAGATACACTGGCTGAGAGTTCCACCTGGGTCACTTAGTATGTACATTTGATGGGTAAAGCTGGGACCAAGGTCTGAGCTTCTACTATACAGGTTCAAGAATTCAGTTTTATCAGATCACCCAATGTTATTAATTTTCTAGGAAATTGCATCATACTGTACAAGCCCATAGAGACTAAACAATTTGATCAGTGTCATTTATTAATTTATAATGGAAGTATACCCTTCCTGAAATCTGAATATTCATGCCTTTTATTCAAGGAACCCACTCCCTGTCTTGATCTCTAAATACTCAAGATACCAGCTTAGTCATGCAAAGGGTTCTTAGCATGCCCAGAGGCAGAGCACAGGGAGCTGGGTAGTGCTATATTTGTTTTGTCCAGGCTGAGGTGGAATATGGAGTCTTCCCTGTTCCTGGCTGGTGATCCTGTGCCAGTCAGAGTCGCTCTGCCACTGTTAGCACTGAATAAACAACAGCAAATTCTTAACCTTCGGCAATCCTAGACTTAGTCCAGGCCACTATCTTATAGCCTTTGTCATGTTACAGTTCATTGAACAACTGCTGATTTTACATTTGCTTTCATTTTGCCTCCCTGATGTGGGGAAAACAAATATTCTATATCTTTCAAAAATCATTGTGATAAGTGACACCCACATAGAAAAGTGCACAAAACAAAAAAATGTACTACCCAATGGCTAATCATAAGGCAAATACTTGTACAACCACTATCCAAGTCAAGAAACAGAATGCTGGCAGCACTCCAGAACACACTGTATGCTCTTTCTTTCACAAATCTTCACTCCCGTCCTAATTTTTGTTTAATCTCTTCTTTGTATTTACCTATAGTTTCCCACCAAAACAAGCATTCCTAAATCCTATGGCTGAGCGTGAGTGTGTGTGTATGTGTGTGTGTGTGTGTGTGTGTGTGTGTGTGTGTGGTTTCTTCTTGAGAGTCATTCATGTTTTGTACATTGTTAATTCATTTTCATTCCATCCTTTAGATATACCACAGGTTATTTATCCATTCTACTGTTTTGAATCGTTTCCATTTTCTGGAATCAGCTTGTCAAGTTCTATTTTTAAAAAACCTTTGAGATTTTGATTAGGATTGCATTGGATCTACAGATCAGTTTGAGAATTGATGTACTTATTATTGAGTCCTCTTATCCATAAATGTATTTATTTAGGTCTTTTAAAATTTCTTGCAGTACTTTTTTTTTTAGTTTTATATTTAGAGGTCTTTTTTTTAGGTTTTAGGAGTTTGGAAGACAAATATTTATTGGTATCAACTCATACTGCTTTTTTTTTTTACTGCGTATAAAACACACATCTAATGACATTTTATTTCAGTGAATATACTTCAGCATAGACTTTTTTTTAGTAGTTGATTTACGTCATGTTAATTTCAGGTGTATAGCACAAAGATTCAGTGATATATATATATATATATATATATATATATTCTTTTTCAGATTCTTTTCCCTTATAGGTTATTACAAAATATTGAGTATATTTCCCTGTGCTGTACAGTAGGTCCTTGTTGATTACCTTTTTTACATATTGTAGTGTATATGTATCAATCCCAACCTCCTAATTTATCCCTCCCTATTTAGAAGTCTTTGCATATCTTTTTTTTTAGTTTTATTTTTAGGCATGTATATTTTTATGCTATTGTAGATGGTATCTTTTAAATTTATTTTTATGTTTACTATTGAAACACTCTTGCTTTTTGTACATTGACTCTATATCCAGTAACCTTACTAAAATCCTTTATTAATTCTAATATTTACAGTAGAGTCTTTTGGATTTTCTTCATATAGAATCCTTAGCTGAGAATAATGACTGTCTTGGGTTTTTGTTTCTTTTTTCCCTTTCCAACCATTATAACTTTTATCTCTTTTTCTTGCCTGCTGCACTGGCCAAAGCCTCCAGCAAATCCGAATAGAAATGATGGTCATAGGGATTTCCCTGGTGGTCCAGTGGCTGAGACTCTGCACTCCCAATACAGGGGGCCCGGGTTTGATCCCTGGTCAGGCAACAAAGATCCTGCATGCCGCAACTAAGACCTGATGTAGCTAAATAAATAAATAAATATTAAAAGAAAACAAGAACTGATGGTCATAAAAAAAAAAAGAAGTGATGGGCATGAGCTTTCTTATACACAATCTCAAGGAGAAAGCTTTCAACTTTTTACCAAGTATGATATTTACCAAGTATGATAGGTTTTTAAATTGATGTCCTTCATCAGATTCAGGAAGTTTCATTCTTTCCTATGAGTTTTTATTGTATATGGATGTCAAGTTTTATCACTTTTCCTGCAAACTGGAGATGATGCATTTCCTCTTTTAATCTATTAATATGGTGAACTCTATTAATTGATTTCCTAATGTTAAATCAACATGCATTCCTAGGATAAATCCAATTTGATCATGGTGTATTATCATTCTATATATTGCTTGATTTTCTTTGTTTTATTTTGTTTAGGATTTTAGCACCTATACTCATGAGTGAAATTGACCTGTATCTTCTCTTTCTGGTACAGTAGTCTGCCCATATATGCAGTTTCACTTTCCAGTGTTTCAGTTGCCCATGGTCAACCATGGTCCAAAAATATTAGGTGGAAAATTCCAGAAATTAATAAGTTTTACGCTGCAGGCCATTCTGAGCAGTGTGATGAAATACCATGATGTCTTGTTTTGTACCACCTGGGACATGAATCATCCCTTTGTCCAGTGGATCCTGCCTGCTAGTCACTTAGTAGCGACTCAGTTATCAGACCCACTATCACCGTATCCCAGCACTTGTGTTCAAGTGACCCTTATTTTACTTAATAGTGGACCCAAAGTATAAGAGGAGTGATGCTGGCAGTTAAGATATGCCAAAGAGAAGCCAAAAAAATGCTTCCTTTAAGGGAAAAGGCGAAAGTTCTCGACTTAATACGGAAGAAAGTTGTACGCTGAGGCTGGTAAGATCTATGGTAAGAATGAATCTTCTATCCATGAAATTGTGAACAAGGAAAAGTAAATTCATGCTATTTTGCTGTCTCACCTCAAACTGTAAAAGTTACAGCCATCAGGCATGATAAGTGCTTAGTTAAGATGGAAGAGGCATTAAATTTGTAAAATAAGATGTTTTGAGAGAGACCACATTCACATAAATTTTATTACAGTTCTATTATAATTGTTCTATTTTATTATTAGTTATTGTTGTTAATCTCTTACTCTACCTAATTGCTAAAGCAAACTTTATCATAGGTGTGTATATATAGGAAAAACAAAGTATATATAGGGTTTGGTTCTATCCATGGTTTCAACATCTACTGGGGGACTTGGAACAGATCCCCGCAGATAAGGGAGGACTACTGTACTGTTCTTGTTGGGTGTTAGTATAAAATGTATACAAGCCTCCCAAAATTAGTTGCTGAATCTTTTTCTACTTTCTGGAAGAGGCACATAAGTAAGCATCTTTTCTTTCTTCAGTATTTGGTAGGATTCCCCAGTGAAGACATTTGGGTCTTGAATTTTCATCATCAGATGTTTAAAAATTACAGATTTAATTTCTTTAATCATCATAAGCCTAAGATTTTCTATTCTTGTGTCATTTAGGTTGTATTTTTCTGTGAATCTGTCCATTTCACCTAAATTTTCAAGTCTTTGGCACAGAGTTGTTCATAATATCCTCTTATTTTTTCAGCAAAGCCTCTTTTTCATTTCTAGTACTTGCTATGTGTCCCTTTTCTTTTTAATCATTCTCAATGGGGGTTTATCGATTTCATTGGTTTTTTCAGTTTTGGCTTTGTCGCTTCTTTGTTGTATGTTTTCTTTTACATTTATTTATACTTTTAAATTATTTCCTCTCATCTACTTTTATTGAGTTTATTTTGCCATTCTTTTTCTAACCTCTTGAAATGAATGCTTAATTCATTATACTTCAGCCTTTTTTCTTCCCTAAAATATGCAATTAAGGCTATAAATTTCCTCCAAGCACTGCTTTATCTTTAATCCACAAATTTTGTTGTACTGCACTTTTTCATTATATATAATTTAGTTCAAAATAATTTCTAGAGACTCCAGGAGGGCTCATGCCAAGGAGTACTTCCCAGAACTTCTGCTGCCAGTGTCCTTGTCCCCACGGTGAGCCACAGCCACCCCCGCCTCTGCAGGAGACCCTCCAACACTAGCAGGTTCACAGGCCAGGAACATGCAAGAATCAAGAGCAAATGTATTTCCATCCATGTGACTGACAGGGTCTTGGTGCTCTGGCCTGGTGTCAGGCCTGAGCCTCTGAGATGGAAGAGGCGAGTTCAGGACACTGGACCACCCGAGGCCTACTGGCCCCACGTAATATCTATTTGTGAGAGCTCCCCCAGAGATCGCCATCTCAATGCTAAGACCCAGCTCCACCCAATGGCCAGCAGACTCCAGCGCTGGACGCCCCATGCCAAACAACTAGCAAGACAGGAACACAACGCCACCCATTAGCAGAGAGGCTGCCTAAAATCATACTAAGTTCACAGACACCCCAAAACACACCACCAGACGTGGCCCTGCCCACCAGAAAGAAAAGGTCCAGCCCCACCCACCAGAACACAGGCACCAGTCCCCTCCACCAGGAAGCCTACACAAGCCACTGAACCAACCTCACCCACTGGGGGCAGACACCAAAAACAACAGGAACTATGAACCTGCAGCCTGTGAAAAGGAGACCCCAAACACAGTAAGTTAAACAAAATGAGAAGAGACAGAGAAATATGCAGCAGATGAAGGAGCAAGGTAAAAACCCACCAGACCAAAAAATGAAGAGGAAATAGGAAGTCTGCCTGAAAAAGAATTCAGAGTAATGATAGTAAAGATGATCCAAAGTCTTGGAAATAGAATGGAGAAAATACAAGGAATGCTTAACAAGGACCTAGAAGAATTAAAGAGCAAACAAACAATGATGAACAACACAATAAATGAAATAAAGAATTCTCTACAAGGAATCAATAGCAGAATAACTGAAGAAGAAGAACGGATAAGTGACCTGGAAGATAAAATAGTGGAAATAACTACTGCAGAGCAGAATAAAGAAAAAAGAATGAAAAGAATTGAGGACAGTCTCAGAGACCTCTGGGACAATATTAAACACACCAACATTCGAATTATAGGGGTCCCAGAAGAAGAAGAGAAAAAGAAAGGGTCTGAGAAAATATTTGAAGAGATTATAATTGAAAACTTCCCTAACATGGGAAAGGAAATAGTCAATCAAGTCCAGGAAGCTCAGAGAGTCCCATACAGGATAAATCCAAGGAGAAACATGCCAAGACACATATTAATCAAACTATGAAAAATTAAACAGAAAGAAAAAATATTAAAAGCAGCAAGGGAAAAGCAACAAATAACATACAAGGGACTCCCCATAAGGTTAACAGCTGACCTTTCAGCAGGAACTCTGCAAACCAGAAGGGAGTGGCAGGACATCTTTAAAGTGATGAAAGGGAAAAACTACAACCAAGATTCCTCTACCCAGCAAGGATCTCATTCAGATTCAATGGAGAGATTAAAACCTTTACAGACAAGCAAAAGTTAAGAGAATTCAGCACCACCAAACCAGCTTTACAACAAATGCTAAAGGAACTTCTCTAGGCAGGAAACACAAGAGAAGGAAAAGACCTACAGAAACAAACCCAAAACAATTTAGAAAATGGTAATAGGAACATACATATCAATAATTACCTTAAATGTAAATGGATTAAATGCTCCAACCAGAAGACCTAGATTGGCTGAATGGATACAAAAACAAGACCTGCATATATGCTGTCTACAAGAGAGCCACTTCAGACCTAGGGACACATACAGACTGAAAGTGAGGGGATGGAAAAAGATATTCCATGCAAATGGAAATCAAAAGAAAGCTAGAGTAGCCATTCTCATATCAGACAAAATAGACTTTAAAATAGACTATTACAAGAGACAAGGAAGGATACTATATAATGATCAAGGGATCAATCCAAGAAGAAGATATAACAATTGTAAATATTTATGCACCCAACACAGGAGCACGTCAATATATAAGGCAAATGCTAACAGCCATAAAAGGGGAAATCGACAGTAACACAATAATAGTAGGGGACTTTAACACCCCACTTTCACCAATGGACAGATCATCCAAAATGAAAATAAATAGGGAAACACAAGCTTTAAATGACACATTAAACAAGATGGACTTAACTGATATTCATAGGACGTTCCATCCAAAAACAACAGAATACACTTTCTTCTCAAGTGCTCATGGAACAGTCTCCAGGATAGATCATACCTTGGGTCACAAATCAAGCCTTGGTAAATTTGAGAAAATTGAAATCGTATCAAGTATCTTTTCTGACCACAACACTATGAGACTAGATATCAATTACAGGAAAAAAACTGTAAAATATAAAAACACATGGAGGCTAAACAATATGCTACTAAATAACCAAGAGATCACTGAAGAAATCAAAGAGGAAATTAAAAAAAATACCTAGAAACAAATCACAATGAAAACACGATGACCCAAAACCTATGGGATGCAGCAAAAGCAGTTCTAAGAGGGAAGTTTATAGCAATACAATCCTACCTCAAGAAACAAGAAAAATAAAAAACCTAACCTTACACCTAAAGCAACTAGAGAAAGAAGAACAAAAAAACCCCAAAGTTAGCAGAAGGAAAGAAATCATAAAGATCAGATCAGAAATAAATGAAAAAGAAATGAAGGAAATGAATGCAAAGATCAATGAAACTAAAAGCTGGTTCTTTGAGAAGATAAACAAAATTGATAAACCATTAGCCAGACTCATCAAGGAAAAAAGGGAGAAGACTCAAATCAGCAGAATTAGAAATGAAAAAGGAGAAGTAACAACTGGCCCTGCAGAAATACAAGAATCATGAGGGATTACTACAAGCAACTATATGCCAATAAGATGGACAACCTGGAAGAAATGGACAAATTCTTAGAAAAGCACAACCTTCCGAGACTGAACCAGGAAGAAATAGAAAATATAAACAGATGAATCACAAGCACTGAAATTGAAACTGTGATTAAAAATCTTCCAAGAAACAAAAGCCCAGGACCAGATGGCTTCAGAGGTGAATTTTATCAAACATTTAGAGAAGAGCTAACACCTATCCTTCTCAAACTCTTCCAAAATACAGCAGAGGGAGGAAAACTCCAAAACTCATTCTATGAGGCCACCATCACCCTGATACCAAAACCAGACAAAGATGTCACAAAAAAAGGAAATTACAGGCCAATATGACTGATGATCATAGATGAAAAATCCTCAACAAAATACTAGCAAACAGTATCCAACAGCACATAAAGGATCATGCACCATGATCAAGTGGGGTTATCCCAGGAATGCAATGATTCTTCAATATACACAAATCAATCAATGTTATACACCATATTAACAAACTGAAGAATAAAAACCATATGATCATCTCACAGTATGGAGCTTCCTTAAAAAACTAAAAATAGAACTACCGTACGACCCAGCAATCCCACTACTGGACATATACACTAAGAAAACCATAATTCAAAAAGAGTCACGTACCACAATGTTCATTGCAGCTCTATTTACAATAGCCAAGACATGGAAGCAACCTAAGTGTCCATCGACAGATGAATGGATAAAGAAGATGTGGCACATATATTCAATGGAATATTACTCAGCCATAAAAAGAAATGAAATTGAGTTATTTGTAGTGAGGTGGATGGCCCTAGAGTCTGTCATACAGAGTGAAGTACGTCAGAAAGAGAAAAACAAATACTGTATGCTAACACATGTATATGGAATCTAAAAAAAAAAAAAAAAATCATGAAGAACCTAGGGGCAGGATGGGAATAAAGACACAGACCTACTAGAGAATGGACTTGAGGACACAGGGAGGGGGAAGGGTAAGCTGGGACAAAGTGAGAGAGTGGCATGGACATATATACACTACCAAATGTAAAACCGATAGCTAGTGGGAAGCAGCCACATAGCACACGGAGATCAGCTCTGTGCTTTGTGACCACCTAAAGGGGTGGGATAGGGAGGGTGGGAGAGAGGGAGACACAAGAGGGAAGAGATATGGGGATAAATGTATATGTATAGCTGATTCACTTTCTTATAAAGCAGAAACTAACATACCATTGTAAAACAATTATACTCCAATAAAGATGTTAAAAAATAAAATAAAATAAAATAAATAAATTAATTAATTTAAAAAAAACCCATATGATCATCTCAATAGATGCAGAAAAAAGCTTTTGACAAAATTCAACACCCATTTATGATAAAAACTCTCCAGAAAGTGGGCCGAGAGGGAATCTACCTCAACATAATAAAAGCTATATGTGACAAACCCAGAGCCAACATCATTCTCAATGGTGAAAAACTGAAAGAATTTCCTCTAAGATCAGGAACAAGGCAAGGGTGCCCACTCTCACCACTATTATTCAACACAGTTTTGGAAGTTTTAGCCGTGGCAATCAGAGAAGAAAAAGAAATAAAATGAATACAAATTGGAAAAGAAGAAGTAAGTCTGTCACTGTTTGCAGATGACATGATACTATGCATAGAAAATCCTAAAGATGCCACCAGAAAACTACTAGAGCTAATCAATGATTTGGTAAAGTAGCAGGATACAAAATTAATGCACAGAAATCTCTTGCATTTCTATACACTAGTGATGAAAAATCAGAAAGAGAAATTAAGGAAACACTCCATTTACCATTGCAAAAAAAATAATAAAATACCTAGGAATAAACCTACCTAAGGAGACAAAAGACCTGTATGCAGAAAACTATAAGACACTGATGAAAGAAATTAAAGATGATACAAACAGATAGAGAGATATACCATGATCTTGGATTGGAAGAATCAACATTGTGAAAATGACTATACTACCCAAAGCAATCTACAGATTCAATGCAATCCTTATCAAATTACCAGTGGCATTTTTCAGAGAACTAGAATAAAAAATTTCACAATTTGTTTGGAAACACAAAAGACCCTGAATAGCCAAAGCAACCTTGAGAAAGAAAAACGGAGCTGGAGGAATCAGGATCCCTGATTTCAGACTATACTACAAAGCTACAGTAATCAAGACAGTATGGTATTGGCACAAAAACAGAAATATAGATCAATGAACAAGATAGAAAACCCAGAGATAAACCCACGCACATATGGTCACCTTATCTTTGATAAAGGAGGCAAGGATATACAATGGAGGAAAGACAGTTTCTTCAATAAGTGGTGCTGGGAAAACTGGACAGCTACATGTAAAAGAATGAAATTAAAACACTCCCTAACACCATATGCAAAAATAAACTTAAAATGGATTAAAGACCTAAATGTAAGGCCAGACACTATAAAACTCTTAGAGGAAAACATAGGCAGAACACTCTTTGACATAAATCACAGCAAGATCCTTTTTGACCCACCTCCTAGAGAAATGGAAATAAAAACAAAAATAAACAAACGGGACCTAATGAAACTTAAAAGCTTTTGCACAGCAGAGGAAACCATAAACAAGATGAAAAGACCACCCTCAGAATGGGAGAAAATATTTGCAAACGAAGCAAATGACAAAGGATTAATCTCCAAAATATACAAGCAGTTCATGCAGCTCAATATCAAAAAACAAACAACCCAATCCAAAAATGGGCAGAAGACCTAAATAGACATTTCTCCAAAGAAGATACACAGATTGCCAACAAACACATGAAAGGATGCTCAACATCACTAATCATTAGAGAAATGCAAATCAAAACTACAATGAGGTATCACCCTCACTCCAGTCAGAATGGCCATCATCAAAAAATCTACAAACAATAAATGCTGGAGAGGGTGTGGAGAAAAGGGAGCCATCTTGCACTGTTGGTGGGGATGTAAATTGATACAGCTGCTATGGAGAACAGTATGGAGGTTCCTTAAAAAACTAAAAATAGAACTACCATATGACCCAGAAATCCCACTACTGGGCATATACCCTGAGAAAACCATAATTCAAAAAGAGTCATGTACCACAATGGTCATTGCAGCACTATTTACAATAGCCAGGACCTGGAAGCAACCTAAGTGTCCATCAACAGATGAATGGATAAAGAAGATGTGGCACATATATACAATGGAATATTACTCAGCCATAAAAAGAAACGAAATTGAGTTATTTGTAGTGAGGTGGGTGGCCCTAGAGTCTGTCATACAGAGTGAAGTACGTCAGAAAGAGAAAAACAAATACTGTATGCTAACGCATATATATGGAATCTTAAAAAAAAAAAAAAAGGTTCTGACGAACCTAGGGGCCGGACAGGAATAAAGACGCCGACGTAAAGAATGGACTTGAGGACACTGGGAGGGGGAAGTGTAAGCTGGGACAAAGTGAGAGAGTAGCATTGACATATATACAGTACCAAATGTAAAATAGATAGCTAGTGTGAAGCAGCTGCATCTCAGGGGGACATCAGCTAGATGCTGTGTGACCACCTAGAGGGGTGGGGTAGGGAGGGTGGGAGGGAGATGCAAGAGGGAGGGGATATGGGGATATATGTATACATATAGCTAATTCACCTTGTTATACAGCAGAAACTAGCAAAACATTGTAAAGCAATTATACTCCAATAAAGATGTTAAAAAATAATAATAATAATTTCTAATTTCCATTTTTATTTCTTCAGAGACCATGCATTATTTAAAAGTGTATTTTGGAAGCATATTACTCAAAAGTGTAGTTTTCAAAGATACAGGGATTTTCCAATTATATTTTTGTTACTGATTTTTAAGCTATTTGCAATGTGATTAGAGAACATTATCTGTTTTAGTTCAATCCTTTGAAATTTGTTGGAATGTGCATTTTGGCTCAGCATATAGTCAATTTTTTTTTTTTTAAGATTTTTTGATGTGGACCATTTTTAAAGTCTTTATTGAATTTGTTACAATATTGCTTCTATTTTATGTTTTGGTTTTTGGCCCAGAGGCATGTGGGATCTTAGCTCCCTGACCAGGGATCAAACCCACACCCCCTGCATTGGAAAGTGAAGTCTTAACCACTGGACCACCAGGGAGGTCCCCTATAGTCAAGTTTTAAAGTGGATTATATCTTCTTGAAAATAATGTATTCTTCAGTTGCTGCATATATGTCCATAAAGTCAAGCTTGTTAATTATGTTGTTTCAAATCTTCTATAGTGTTATTGATTTCTTGTCTGCTTACTCCATTAAATACTGAAAAAAGTATGTCAAAGTATCTCACTATGACTATGGACTTGTCTGTTTCTCCATATAGTTCTGTCTACATTTACTCTATATATCATGTTATTAGGTTCATACAAATTTAGAATACTCTTTTATTATTATAGAGTGACACTCTTTAATTCTAGTGATGCTTTTACCTTAAAGTATATTTGTTTGATATTAGGATTGTGACACCAGCCATCCTCATAGTATTTCAGTGGTATATGATTTTTTTCATCATTTCTTTGCAATCTTTGTTGATCCCTCTGTTTTAGATGTGTCTCTTGTACTTAGCATATATAGGATTTTATTTCTATCCAGTGTGATAATCTTTGTCTTTTAGCTGGAGTAGTTGACCCTCTTACCTTTAATGCAATGATTTTACTGTCTTACTGATGGGCTTTCTGCTCATCTCACCTGTTCTTTGTTCCCTTATCTCTTTTTTGCCTAGGTTTAGTTTAGTTGAGTTTTAATTTTAAAATTTTTTTTATTTTTAAAAAATATTTATTTGGCCACACCAGGTCTTAGTTGTGGCATGCAGAATCTTCATTGCTGCATGCAGGATCTTCAGTTGAGACATGCGAACTGTTACTTGCGGCACATGGGATCTAGTTCCCTGACCAGGGATCAAACCTGGGCCCTCTTCATTGGGAGCGTGGAGTCTTAGCCACTGGACCACCAGGGAAGTCCCAAGTTTTTAAAATTTCATTTTATTCCTCTGTTGGTTTGATATTTATTCAGGCTTTTACCATTCTTTTTAGTGATTATTTTAGAAATTACAATATGCAGCCTTGACTTATCACCCAATAGGAATTATTACCTTTACTTCTCTCCTAGAAAAATCAATGCATTTAGAACATTTACACTTCTCCCATATTAGATGCTTTATTTTTATTTTTTCAAAACAAGCAACTTTTTATTGAAGTATAGTTGACTTACAATGTTGTGTTAGTTTCAGTTGTACAGCAAAGTGATTCAGTTATACATACATATGTATGTACATATATATATTTTAAGATTCTTTTCCATTGTAGGTTATTACAAGATATTGAATTTAATTCCCTGTGCCATATAATAGGTCCTTGTTTTTTGTCTATTTTATATATAGTAATGTGCATCTGTTAATCCCAAACTCCTAATTTATCCCTCCCCACCCTTTCTGCTTTGGTAACCACAAGTTTGTTTTCTATGTTTGTGAGTCTATTTCTGTTTTGTAAATAAGTTCATTTGTATCTTTTTTTGTTTTTTTAGATTCCACATATAAGTGATATCATACGATATTTGTATTTCTCTGTCTGACTTACTTCACTTAGTATGATAATCTTCAGGTCCATCTATGTTGCTGCAGATGACATTATGCTATGATACATTGGGGTGCGTGTATCTTTTTTGAATTAGGGTTTTCATTTTTTCCAGATATATGCCAAGGAGAGGGATTGCTGGGTCATATGGTAACTGTAGTTTTAGTTTTTTAAGGAACCTCCATACTGTTCTCCATAGTGGCTGCACCAATTTACATTCCCACCAACAGTGCAGGAGGGTTCCCTTTTCTCCACACCCTCTCCAGCATTTATTATTTGTAGACTTTTTGATGATGGCCATTCTGACTGGTGAGGTGATACCTCATTGTAGTTTTGATTTGCATTTCTCTAATAATTAGTGATGCTGAGCAGCTTTTCATGTGCCTCTTGGCCATCTGTATGTCTTCTTTGGAAAAATGTCTATTTAGGTCTTCTGCCCATTTTTTGATTGGGTTGTTTGTTTTCTATTGAGCTAGATGATTTTATTGTTTTGAATTTTCATTCTCTCTGTGTCATAAGCCAAAAAAGACATTGTCTTGTAAAGTTAATGTTCATTTGGAGTTAATCTCACATTTGACATTTTATTCCTTCTTCTATCCCCAACTTCCCCTCTAGGACAAATTTTTCTTCTGCCTGAAAAACACCCTAGAATTCCCTTTACTGAAATATTTTTTCACCAGGTAGGAAGCTGTGTTGGCCAGGTTACTGTTATTGTGTTGTTAATTTTACTTCCAACACACTGACAATATAATTCTACTACTTCTCCTTCTCCTGTTGCTGCTAAAAACTCAGCAAAACTTGCACTTTTGAAAGTCATCTTTTGTTTTTCTTTGCCTACTTTTTTTTTTTTTAATTTATTTATTTTATTTGTTTATTTTTGGCTGCGTTGGGTCTTTGTTGCTGCGCGTGGGCTTTCTCTAGCTGCAGCGAGCGGGGGCTACTCTTCGTTGTAGTGCCCGGGCTACTCAGTGCGGTGGCTTCTCTTGTTGCGGAGCACGGGCTCTAGGGTGTGCGGGCTTCAGTAGTTGTGGCACACGGGCTCAGTAGTTGTGGCTCGCGGGCTCTAGAGCACAGGCTCAGTAGTTGTGGTGCACGGGCTTAGCTGCTCCGTGGCATGTGGGATCTTCCCAGACCAGGGCTCGAACCTGTGTCCCCTGCATTGGCAGGTGGATTCTTAACCACTGCGCCACCGGGGAAGCCCTTCTTTGGCTACTTTTAAAATTCTTCATTTGGGGGTTTCTGTACTAGGTATGGATTTCTTTTTTTTTTTTTTTTTTTTTTTTTTAATTTATATTTTTCTTTCAGTGTGCTAATGCTGTCTTTTATTTTTTTAATTTTTATTTATTTATTTATTTATTTATGGCTGTGTTGGGTCTTCGTTTCTGTGCGAGGGCTTTCTCTAGTTGTGGCAAGTGGGGGCCACTCTTCATCGCGGTGCGCAGGCCTCCCATTATCGCGGCCTCTCCTGTTGCGGAGCACAGGCTCCAGACGCGCAGGCTCAGTAATTGTGGCTCACGGGCCTAGTTGCTCCGTGGCATGTGGGATCTTCCCAGACCAGGGCTCGAACCCGTGTCCCCTGCATTGGCAGGCAGACTCTCAACCACTGCGCCACCAGGGAAGCCCTGGATTTCTTTTTAATTATCCTGCTTGAGATTTATTTGGCTCCTTGAATTTACAGATTGACGTGTTCCATCAATTTTGGAAAATTATCAGCTTATTTTATCCAAATATTGCTTCATTCTTCCTCCTCTCTTCCTAAAACCCCAATAAAACTTATGTTAGATATTCTTTCCATATAAGGGACGTCTTTGCTCTTCCACTATATTCTCTTTTCTTTTTTCTCTTCATACTTCACTCTAGATTGTTTTATCTGAGTATTAACTCAAGGTTGATCATAGGAACTCAAACTCAGTATGTACTGAGAGAAGTTACCGATCACACATGCGCGCGCACACACACACACACACACACACACACACCCCTTCACCTAAGCAGGGAGCAAGTCAGTGGGGAGTAAGTTGGGGTATCAGGCAGGCACACATGACCTTATCCGAATCCCTCAGTTTTCTCTTTCAGCCAATGCTGACTCTAAGCTGATTCATCAATGACTTCTGCTAGCAATACTTCCTTCCTCCAGCCATGAGTTTGAGTCTCCTCCTGGTTTGTATTTTGTGACCTACAAAAAACCCAGTTAGTGCTCTCCGGAGAGATGCAAGGAAATCCATTGTTCAGTTCCCAGTGGCATTAGACTGAACCTAGGTTTTAGGCTAAAATTTCTACTGGGAGGTTAGAGGTTATATTAACCAGGACTTTAGCATAGATTTTTTTTTCCTCCTTAGGCTTTTGCCAACGCAAACCATTTTCTCTTCATGTAAACATATTTTCCTCTCTTAAAAAGTTTTCTCAAGAGCATCATGTTCAAAAAAAAAAAAGAGCATCATGTTCAAAAACAAGTTTCACATAAACACATTTATGACTTTTTTTTTTTTGGCTGCACCAGGTCTTAGCTGTGGCATGTGAGGTCTTTGTTGCAGCATGTGGATTTCTTAGCTATGGCATGCAGACTTCTTAGTTGCAGCATGCATGCGGGATCTAGTTCCCCAACCAGGGATCGAACCCAGGTCCCCTGCATTGGGAGCGCGGGTCTTACCCACTGGACCACCAGGGAAGTCCCTGGATTTTGTATTTGAAAAGTTACTTGTAGGATATTCTGGGGCCTGGGATGATGCTACCTTACTCCAGAGAGACTTTTTCTTTTGCCGGGTGCCTGGGGACATTAGCAATGTGGGACCTCCTTGTCTGTGCTCTCTGGTGACTTGCCGTTGGACTACAGTCCTGCAGCAGCTGTGTCACTTCCAGGTCACCCTCTCTCCTAATGCACTGCTCTTTGAAATCAGTCCAAACCAGGGGCTGTTTGCCCATGGCCTCCACCAGTGACAGGCCCTGGATTCTGATATTTTCCCTACAGCCCCATGAAGTTGGAAAACACACAGCACAACTTGTCAGCCACATCTTCAGATCAGCAAACAGCCCTGGATGAGAGCTGCCATGATGCCACGCTTGCCTCTCTAGATGTCTCGTCTTCCTGGATGTTGGCCCAGTGTCCTCACAGTCTTGCTCGCTCTTCACTGTTTTCTATATTTCGTGCAGCCTTTTTGATTGTTTCTATTGGGCAGGATTTTACCAATTACCTAGACCATTGTTAGTGGAAGTAGAAGTACCCGCCTCTCTTTTTTTTTTTTAAGCAAGTATTTAATATGTGCCTACTGTATGTGATTTACTATTTTTTAGAGACACCAAGTATTGAAAGATAAATAAATAAGAGATCTCTGTCCTGAAGGAGTTTAGAGCCTCCTGGAGAAGATGCCCTTATTCAGCTTATCCACTAGCCAGAGAACAAGACATGCAGTGATGCTGTAATGAGTACACTGGGAACACGGGAACCTAGAGAGCTGCAGGAAAGACGCAGCCCACTGGACAGAGCCTTGCAGGACGAGCCAGGATCTCACATTACTGAAGGTCACTGCACTCTCACTATGTGTGGATTCTTGTTAGTTCTGAACTTTCAGGTGCAATTTTCTTTTCTTTTCTTTTTTAATATTTATTTATTCATTTATTTATTTGGCTGCGCCAGGTCTTAGTTGTGGCATGTGGGATCTAGTTCCCTGACCAGGGATCGAACCTGGGCCCCCTGCATTGGGGGCATGGAGTCTTACCCACTGGACCACCAGGGAAGTCCCCCATTTTCTTTTCTAATCCTCACATTCTATGGGTGCCTCAGGGTGGAATCTGTACCTTTATCTCATGCACTTCGTACGATAAGAAAATCCTTTATTGTTCGCCCGGTCTGGCTTAGGTCAGTCATTCAACAGACCTAGTGGTGGCTGGAGGGATTACAGGAGATCCCCTCACACAGATGACAAGAGACTCTCTGGCCCATCAAAATCCTTTTCCTTTCAACAGCTTTATTGAGATGTCATTCATATGCTGTACTATTCACCCATTTATATGTGCAGTTCAGTGGTGTTTAGTATATCCATAGAATTGTGCATCCATCACCACAGTTATCTTTAGGACATTTTCATCACCCCAAAAAGAAACTGTACACCCCTTAATACATCATTTCCCTAATCCACCCTTTCCCCAATCCCAGCTCTAAGCAACCACTAATCTGCTTCCTGTCTCCATGGTTTACCTGTTCTGGACATTTGATATAAATGGAGTCCTACAATATGTGGTCCTTTGTGTCTGGCTTCTTTCACTGAGCATCATGTTTTCAGGGATCTTCCATGTTATAGCCTGTGTCAGGGCTTCATTCCTTTTTTATGGCTGAATAATATTCCACTGTGTGGTTAGACCACACTGCATTTATCCATTCACCAGCCTATGGACATTTGAGTTGTTTCCACTTTGAGCTATTGTGAATAATGCTGCTGTGAACCTTCACATGCACGTTGTCGTGTGGACAAATGTTTTTAATTTTCTTGGGACTATACCTAGGAGTGGGATTGCTGGGTCATATGGTGACTCTATGTTTAACCTTTTGAGGAATCACCTGACTGTTTCCCAAGACAGCTGCACCATTTTACATTCCACCAGGAGTGTGTGATGGTTCCAATATCTGCACATCCACACCAGCATTTGTTGTTACCTGTGTTTTTCATTATGGTCACCCTAGTGGGTGTGAAGTGTGTCTCACCGTGGCTCCGATTTGTGTTTCCTGATGACAAGTGACCTACTGCAAGAACAATGCTGCCTTTTGTTTCTCCTTCTGGTTCTACTTTCGGTTTCCCTGCATCACCCTCATCCACCCAGACGGAGGGGAACCCACTGAGCTCGTTCTGCAGAAAGAAAGACGTTTCCAAATCGTTGTCAGCAAGACTGGCAAACGCTCAATTCCATCCTTGTTAGAATTTGCTCTCCCTTTCAGCTTTCCCATTAAGGGGCAGTTTTCACAGGTGGTGCTTTAACACTTAAGACTCTCTGCCTTTCCCCGTGAAACGCGTGCATCTCACCCAATTTGCATGTGCTTTTACCCATCTCCCTGCTGGAGAGTTATGGGATCAGGTGAGCAAAGACCACCTTAATCCTCCACTGGAGTCCCCTCCTCCTCTGCGCAGGATTCCCTGCTACACAGCTTCTCCCACACAGAACAGGTTTTCCTAGTTCTGCGAGCCGGCTTCCTCCCAGCCCTCTCCGCTCTGTGGGCTCTGGCGCTGCTCCCGGGCATGTGCACAGGGGTCGGCCAGCAAGCTTATTTCCTGTGCGATGATTGGCAGCGCGTGGACCCGCTGGCTCTGCCCAAGGCTGTTCGTGGCAGGTGAGGATCGCCCTTTGCGACAATTCAGGGGGGGAATGCTAGTCTCTGTGCTTCCACCCCCTCCAGACTTGCGTTCAGCTCCCAGGGGTGGGGGTGTGGAGGGGTGGGGGATGGGGGTACATCCTGGGAAATACCTAGCTCAAGCCTTCCCAGTTTAGGCAACTGAAGAGCTGAATAAGAGAAGCTCTCTAGTCTTAGTATGGCGCTAAGGAAAGGATGAAATGCCACTGCTTTTTGATGTAGCCCATGCCTTTAATTAAATCCCTGTTTATCAGTCTTTTTGTTTGTTTGACCACCTTTCCAGCCAGTTGGGAAAGATTAAGTATTTCTAGAGGGGGAAAAATCCTGGTAAAATAGTCAAACAGAATAGAGAGAAAAATCAAATAGCCGGTTGTTCGGTCCATGGCAATGCCAAGTGTGTTACAAAGACGTGGATTTCTCCCATGTGTTGCGAGACAGGAGCTTAAAGGTGAGCCACAGGAGGAGATGTCTGTGCTGAAAAGGTCCCATCAGCGCAGCAGTGCACAGCCTGGGCAACCTTCCACTGCGCTCAGTTTCCACTTCAAAGGTCTGGCCCCTGGGGGCGCAACTTTGCCTCTTGTATTTTCAGGCAGGATCTCGTGTCCCTCGCAGCCAGACCATGTGGGTTCTCTTTGCTACGGTGGGAGGGCACCCCTAAGATCCCAGCCTCCTCAGAGAAGCCATGTTTTCCTGACCACACGAGTGGTACCCACTACCTGAATTCATAGCCAAGAAGGGAGTGATGAGATCCACATGAGGGTGGGCGTCTTGGGTCCACTCATTCCTTTGCTCATCTATTCAGTGGATGTTTCATGAGATGTCGACGATAGAGAAGTGAGCAACAGTAGTTCTGATCCCGAGCCTCTGGACTGAGTCCGTGGGAAACTCTCATCCCTGTGGAATTAGGAACAGAGATGCGTGTCAGCAAAGTCAGGCCCTGGGAAGGATGAGTGTTCGGTGGGGACCAAGGGACCTGGACTGGCCTCAGGGCCAGGGAAGGCCCCTGAGAATGAGATGGCTGAGCTGATCTTGGAAGGATAAGGAGGAGTTTTGGGGGTCATGGAGGTTCTAGAGAGAGCAGAGACTGGGGACCAGAGCCCCAGGAAGCACAGTGTCTTCCGGGGACTGATGGAAGGCCAGGGTGGCTGGACACAGAGAAGACCTGTGGCCACTTAGGGCCGGGCCTGACCTGCTGAGGTGGGGTCTGACTTCAGCTGGCTCACACTGGCAGGGCTGGTCCAGGCATTAACATCTGAATGCTCCCATGGCCTCCCAGCCACCCCACCCCCTCCCCAGGCACTCCCTGGACTTCCCTAAATCCAGGCAATAAAGGGCATGCCCGGTCCGGAGGGAGTCTCCAGAACCCTGTTCCCCGGCCGCGGCTAGGCCCCTTCTGGTTGGTCCTGCCCACGCCTTACCTACCCGGGTCCCACCTGCCCCCTTGGGTACCGGTGTGGTTGGCCCCGAGCATCCTGCCCTCCCCCTGCAGCAGCGGTGACCTCACGCCTCTTCGCTGAAGCTGCTGCTCCCGCCCTGGCTCTACACCCAGAAGTGGGGGGGTGCCCCATGCTCAGCCACACAAAGTGGCAGAAAACCTCAAGTCCAAGCAGCTGCATTCGGCCGCTTTCCCAGGGCACCTGTCGGGTCACACCGTTTCCTCCTGACCCCTTCATCCTCTCCATTCTCCCCAGCTCTCCCTCTCCCCTGGGCAAAGCCGGGGACATCAGAGTGCCATGATCCCCAGACCACGCTGGGCCCCTTCTCTCCTTCCAGATCCAGTGAGGCCTTCCCCACCCACCACGCCCACCCCGCACGCTGTCTGGGTGAAGGGAGACTGGGGATGTGGCTTCCCCAGATGCTGGCCAGTGGGACACACCTGGACACACCCTGCTCCATCCACACACATCCACCCGCTGGAGACAGAGCCCAAGACTCGCCTGAATGCTCTTCACCCAGCTCTCCAGCCCCGTCCATCATTTTCACTGCATTTCCAACCATGCTGGCCTGGCCCTTAGAGCTTCCTATTCTTTCTTTCACTCAGTGTGGTCTGAGTGTCTGCTGAGTGCCAGGGCCACTCCCCTCCAGGTGCAGGGGTGAGGAGGACAGGCAGCATCCCCGCCCCCTGGGACCGCAGTAATCAAACCCACACATAAGAGCTGAGGCCGTGGCAGTGCTGTGGCCCCCACAGGACAGGAGCGGGAGACGGTGAAGTGGGTAGGGATTGGACTCTGCAGGAGGGCTGCATGATCTCTTTCAGGAGATGACGTGGCGGGAACAGCCTTGTGGCTCAGGGAACAGAAATGGCCAGGGTTGGGAATAGTGTGACTGCGGCCAGCAGCAGGGGCTGGGGCTGGAGGTGGAGATTCAGCATATAGATGGGTCTGCGTCTTGAGAATAAGGGGAGTGATTCCTTCAAGCAGAGGAATGATGCGATCTTATTTGTAGAAGACGACTGTTTGTGGTTGGTACCAAGAGAAGCAAGGAGACCAGTTAGCATCAGGGTCCTCCGTGAGCCCCTCAGCTCCCCCAGGTCCTGGAAGGAAGCAGGAACAAGCAGAGTCCTCTGCTGGTTGGCCCTGGAGGCCACGGCCATCTCACCTGCTGGAGGGTGGCCCTGTAGTCGGTCCTTATCCCTGAGCCACGCCCCGCTCAGCCCTATGCTGGGTGCCCTCCCTTCTTCCAACCTCCAGGACCTCAGAACATTCTGGCTTCTTCAGGTGGTCCCTTACTCGGTCCCTGCCCTCCTGGGGGGTGGAGAAAAGGTTTGCATCACAGAGCCACATGGTCTTTGGACCTCTGCTCCTTGCAAAGGACAGCTCGCCAGGCAGATCCACATGAAAATCCAGCCAAGGGGAAAAAATCAGGGTGTTCCAGTCCCTGTACGTTACCTGGAACCAAATCAGAAAAAGATTTACTGCCTCTCAGAACACTGGCATTTCAAAATCCCTAACAAGAGCCTTCCTGGATTAAGATGATTATGATGCAGGTATGACCCGCTGTTAGAAAGTCTGGAGGTGATTCATTCCCTTTATGGAAGGATTTTCCAGAGGATTCCTCATGAAGAAAGATGCCTCCAAAGCTTTCAAAAGGGAATTTGATTGATGTTCAAGAAGCCATTTGGCCCACAAGCCTTCATCCAGTGTCTCTTGGGTTCTGGGCACCATTCCAGCCCCTAGAATAATCAGAGCAAAGCTCTGCTCTCCAGCAGTAGGTGGGCTTCAGGCAATAAGCAAGGCAACTGGTCATTTTAGCTGGTGATAAAAAGGATGAAATAAGATAATGTGGTGGACATGGCCTGGGGTGGGGCTCTAAGGAGGGGACACTGAGTGGAGCTCAAACTAGTGGGGAGGGGGCAGCCTTGTGAAGGTCTGGTGGAAGAATGTTCCACGTGCAGAGGTTTGGCACGTTTGAATGGCATTTGGAAGATGAGAAACTGGAGCATAATAATCGATCATACAGTGGGGGTGGGGCCTATCACAGGAGTCTTGTAGCTATGGTAACAAGTTGGGATTTTTACTCTAAGGGTAAAGGGAAGCTGCTGGAGGGTTTAAAGCAAAAAGTGGTGTGAACTGATTTACAGTTTGGTCATCCCACTTGTGCTGTTGTGCGGAAGGTGAACCTGGGGGGCGAGGCTGGTACGTAGTATTGACACAGGATTTGGATTGAACTGGATGCCAACCAATTTGTTTGATCCTCTGTATAAAAGAGAGAGCAGTCCTCCTCCAGTGTGACAGTGTCTATTGTGGGCATGGCCGGGAGGCCTGCTGGGCGGGGAAAGGGAAAGAAGCCAGGAACCTGCTGGAGGGCTGGCCCCTGAGTGGGCATAACCCACAGTCCAAACCTTAGCCCCACGGGGAAGGGACTGCCAAGACCACAGAATGGAAAGGAGCTAATCAGACTCAGCATCCATCAGGCATCTGGCACTTCGTGTCTGTTATCCCAGTGAATCCTGACAAATACTTGAGATGAGTGTATATATCTGTAATCTCCTGCTGTGTAACAAAATACCCCCAATGTACTGGCTAAAAGCACCAAACATTGATTATGTCACCATTTCCATGGGTCAGAAATTCAGGAGCAGCTTCACTAGGTGGTTCTGGCTCAGGGTCTTTCATGAGGTTGTGGTCAAGATGTTGTCCGGGGCTGCTGCCATCTGAAGGCTGGACTGGGGCGGGAGGGTCCTCTTCCAAGATGGTGCCCTCATATGGCTGTTGGCTGGAGACCTCAGTCCTTCACCAGTGTGCCTCTCTTCCTGACATGGCAGCTGGCTCCCACTAGAGGGAGAGATGCAAGGGCAAGAGAGGGAGCAGGCAGGAAGCCATGGTGCCTTTTAAGACCAGGTCTCCGAGGTCATGCGCCAGTACTTCTGCTTCATTTTATTAGTTGGAAGCCAGTCACTAAGTCCAGCCCACACTCAAGGGGAGGGGAACTAGGGTCCACCTCTTGAAGGGAAGAATATCAAGGGATTTGCAGACATATTTTATTTTATTATTATTTTTAAATTTTATTTATTTATTTTTGGCTGCGTTGGGTCTTCATTGCTGTGTGCAGGCTTTCTCTAGTTGCAGAGAGTGGGGGCTACTCTTCGTTGTGGTGCACAGGCTTCTCATTGCAGTGGCTTCTCTTGTTATGGATCATGGGCTCTAGGCACATGGGCTTCAGTACATGGGCTCAGTAGTTGTGGCACACGGGCTCAGTAGTTGTGGCTCACGGGCTTTAGAGCGCAAGCTCAGTAGTTGTGGTGCATGGGCTCTAGAGCGCAGGCTCAGTAATTGTGGCACACGGGCTTAGTTGCTCCATGGCATGTGGGATCTTCCCGGACCAGGGATTGAACCTGTGTCCCCTGCATTGGCAAGCAAATTCTTGACCACTGCAGCACCAGGGAAGCCCTGCAGACGTATTTTAAAACCACCACAGTAGACATGTTCACTCCCGTCCCAGGTTGGGAATCTTTTTTTTTTTTTTTAATTTTTAAAAAATTGAAGTATAGTTGATTTACAGTGTTGTGCCAGTCTCTGCTGTACAGCAAAGTGACTCAGTTATACACATATACATTCTTTTTTTAAAAATATTCTTTTCCATTATGGTTTATCACAGGATTTTGAATATAGTTCCCTATGCTATATAGTAGAACCTTGTTGTTTATCCATCCTATATATAATAGTTTACATCTGCTAATCCCAAACTCCCAATCTTTCCCTCTCCCCACCCCCCTCCTCCTTGGCAACCACAAGTCTGTTCTCTGTGTCTGTGAGTCTGTTTCTGTTTTGTAGATAGGTTCATTTGTGCCATATTTTAGATTCCACATATAAGTGATATCATATGGTATTTGTCTTTCTCTTTCTGACTTAACTTCACTTAGTGTGATAATCTCTAGTTGTACCCATGTTGCTGCAATTGGCATTATTTTGTTCTGTTTTATGGCTGAGTAATATTCCATTGTATATATGTATGACATCTTCTTTATCTATTTATCTGTCGATGGACATTTAGGTTGTTTCCATGTCTTGGCTATTGTGAATAGAGCTGCTCCGAACATAGGGGTGCATGTATCTTTTTGAATTATAGTTTTGTCCGGTATATGCCCAGGAAGGGATTGCTGGATCATATGGTAATTCTATTTTTAGTTTTCTGAGGAACCTCCATACTGTTTTCCATAGTGGCTGCACCAACTTACATTCCCAGATTGGGAATCTTTAATGAACTTTCCCTGTGTCACACTATAGGAAGTGGCAGGCGTGGGATTAGAGCCTAGGTCTCCAGAGCCTGAGTTCTTCCTCTGGTGCCATGCTGCCGAGGGGGACTTTTCCAGAAGTTTCTTGGACTCTGCAACTAGCTTCTGGTGGGGCCAGACCCATTAGCTTGAACTTACGTTTCCAAAAATGTCTCAGTCCAGCCATGGGCCCAGCCTAGGCCCCAAGCTAAGATTTCCCTACTGGGGCAGGGAAACACCCAGCTTCAAACACAAGCACGAGTTCAGATGCTGCCCAGCAATGTGGTCTGGGTCAGGACTGGCTCAAGGCCGGAGGGACCAACCCACCCAGCGGACCTCAGGTGCTCAGCAGAGTGGGGCTGGGCTCTTCCTCTTCCTGCCCTCCGTCCAGCAGCAGGAGGTGCTTGTGGAGTCTTCCAAGAGCGAGAGGGCATTGCGGGGTGGGGGGGTGGGGGATGGTATGTGATAGAACTTGTTTGGTCACTCCCAGCTCTGCAATTAAGATCAGATTCACACCCCTGAGGAGCTGCCTCTCTGCAGTAATGGGACCAGATGCTCTGACTTCCGGTCAGCTGGGCCTGCCCTTGAATAAGTTTCCAAGCTTTGGGTGCTCTGTTTGTAAAATGGGAACAATGGGAATAACATCTACTTCCCAGGGCTGTTGAGAGGATTAAACCAGATAAGGTGTGGAAAGCGCTAGGCTCTGTCTTGGCACACAGTAAGCGCTCAGTGGGCATCAGCTGTCTGAATTCATCATCACCATTCAGAGCTGTGGCGCCACTTCGTACATGGGCAACACGGTGCTGGTCATGGGAATGTCTTTATGGGGCTGGCCTGCTCTCCATCAAGGGATGCTGTGATCCCATCAGTATCCACTCTTACTCTGATTGGCCTTCACCTTGCACTCTGAAGTCACACTGGGCAACTCAGAGCCCATGCCCTGATAGTAACCTAGGTACATACCTGGAAACCTGGAATTCCTTGCCCAAATAGCTCAAAGTCCATTTCCAGGACCCATGCAGGCATCTTCTCTAGATCTGTCCTGGGGACAGAGCACACTACAAATTGTTCACAACTTTATGCCTATGGAGTGGCCCAGAAACACCCTTTTGTGGGATACAGGGTTGGAGCTTGGAGTGCCCACGTGCATGCACATGAAGCCCCTCGTGGTGTGGGATGAATCAAGAGCTGGAAGAAAAAGAGAGTGGGTGAGGGGATGTCAGCAGGGGCCAGAAATCCCCACACCTCCACGTTCTGGAGCAGAACTCCAGAGAGTCTGAGTATTTTATATCAGAACCTGGCCTTCCAGGTAGTTCTGAAGGTATACTTGTTAAGGTAGGAGGATAGAACATATTTTACTTTTTAGTTTATTTGACTGTGTATATACGCTGTTGTGTGAAATATATATATATTTCATCGTAAGGGTTGTGATGTGGTATCTTATTGTGGTTTTGATTTGCATTTCCCTAATTTCTAATGCTAGTGAGCATCTTTTCATGTGTTTATTGGCTATTTGTATATTTTCTTTGGAGAAATGTCTCTTCCAATCCTTTGCCTATTTCTTTATTGGGTTGTCTGTTTTGTTGCTGTTGAGTTTCAGGATTTCTTTATATATTCTGGATATTAATCACTTATCAGATAAATGATTTGCACATATTTTCTCCTAATCTGAGGGTTGCCTTTCACTCTGTTGATAGTGTTCTTTATACATAAAAGTTTTGCATTTTGATAAAGTCCAATTTACCTGTTTTTTTTTCTTTTGTTGCTTGTGCTTCTGGTGTCACATCTAAGAATATGTTTAATTTTTTTTTTTTTTTTTTTTTATAAATTTATTTATTTATTTTTGGCTGTGTGGGGTCTTCGTTTCTGTGCGAGGGCTCTCTCTAGTTGCGGCAAGCGGGGGCCACTCTTCATTGCGGTGCGTGGGCCTCTCACTATAATGGCCTCTCGTTGCGGAGCACAGGCTCCAGACGCACAGGCTCAGCAGTTGTGGCTCACGGGCCTAGTTGCTCCGCGGCATGTGGGATCCTCCCAGACCAGGGCTCGAACCCGTGTCCCCTGCATCGGCAGGCAGACTCTCAACCACTGCGCCACCGGGGAAGCCCCTAAGAATATGTTTAATTTTATATGAAATTGCCAAACTGTTTTTCCAAGGTGGCTGCACCACTTTATAGTCACACCAGCAATGCATGAGTCCTATTTCTCTACATCCTTGCCACCATGTGTTATTGTTTGGGTTTTTTTGTTTGTTTTCTACCGTAGACATCAGTAATGGGTATGAAGTTTTATCTCATTGTGGCTTTAATTTGCATTTCCCTAATGATTAATGGTTTTGAGCATTTTTTCATATACTCACTTGTTATTTGTATATTTTCTTTGGTAAAATATTTAATTAAATCTTTTTCCCAGTTTTAATTGGATTGTTTGTCTTCTTATTTAGTTGTAAGAATTCTTTGTATATTCTGGATACAAGTTCTTTTTTATTTTCCTTTTTTTCTTTTGTTTTTATCTTATTTTATTTCTAATTTTTTTTATTTGAATATAAGTTCTTTAACATAAATGTATTTTGGATATATTTTCTCCCAGTATGTTATCTGCCTGTCTGTTTTCTTTATGGTGTCTTTTGAAGAACAAAAGATTTGCATTTTAATGAGGTCCAATTGATCATTTTTTTCTTTTATGTATTGTGCTTTTGTTGTCATATATAAGAACTCTTTGACTAACCCAAGATCACAAACATTTTCTCCTGTTTTTCTTCTAAAAATTTTATTGAATTTATACATTTTTAATTTTTTACAAATTCCTTTATTGGGTAAAATACACCCACTTAAAATTTTAAAAAACTAAATTTATTTTAAGATACTTTGTGGTGGGGGGAGAAATGAATATAGAATGACATGAATAAATGTTAAATCTAGGTAATGGGTGAGTAGGAAATCATTATACCTTTTGTAGGTATGGGGTTTTCTTTAATAATGCAATATATATTTTAGTATTTTAGTAGGGTGTTTGAGGGAGTGGAGCTAAATACATATGTTTGGTTTTGCATCTTCAAATGGAAGTCTTAAGTGGATGTTCACGTATTTATGATTTTTATGCCTTCCCAATGAGTTGACCCTTTAATCATTATGAAGTGTCCTCTTTTTTCTGGTAATATTTGTATCTTGAAGTCAGTTTATCTGATATTAATGTAACTGCTGCAGCCTATGTCCCTTTGCTGGTACGATATATCTTTTTCCATCCACTTAATTTCAACCTGTGTCTTTTTATTTAAAGTCAAGCTTTTGCAGACCGCGTATAATTGGGTTTTGCTTTTTTAAAAAAGCCATTCTGATTACTTTTGCCTCTTTTTTTAAATTTATAAACTGTAGAATTTTTTTTTTCATTTTTATTTTATATTGGAGTAGACTTGATTTACAATGTTGTGTTAGTTTCAGATGTGCAGCAAAGTGATTTAGTTATACATATACATATATCTATTCTTTTTTAGATTCTTTTCTCATATAGGTTATTACAGAATACTGAGTAGAGTTCCCTGTGCTATACAGTAGGTCCTTGTTGATTATCTATTTTGTATATAGTAGTCTGTATATGTTAATCCCAACCTCCTAATTTATCCCTCCCCCCTTTCCCATTTGATAACCATAAGTTTGTTTTCTATGTCTGTGAGTATGTTTCTGTTTTGTAAATAAGTTCATTTGTATCATTTTTTAAATTCTACATGTGAGTGAGGTCATATGATATTTGTCTTTCTCTGTCTGACTTACTTCACTTAGTATGATAATCTCTGACCACTTTTGCCTTTTAATTGGAGTGTTCAGTTCATTGACATATAATGTACTTATTTCTATGGTTGGATTTAGGTTTATCATTTTACCATTTGATTTATGTTTGCCCTTTCTATTTTTGTTCCAGTGTTTCTCCTTTCCTGCCTTTTTCCTATTAATTGAATATTTTTAGCAATATCTCTGTGCCGTATTTCTTTAGTAATTGCTCTAGGGATTGCATTGTGCATCCTTAATTTTTCCCAATCTATTTAAAGTTAATCTTATGCTACTGCTCCCAAAATGTAGAAACCTTGTAGCTATACAGGTCCATTTACTCCCTTCCCCCATCCTTTATGCTGTAGTTTTCATATATGCTATATCTTCACCCATTGTAAACTTTACAATCAAGCCAACCCTTTAAATTTTGCTTCAAACATTTATATGTATTTAAATGGAATTAAGAGGAAAAATATTCTTTTATATTTGCCCATATATATACCATTTTCAATGTCATTCATTTCTTCCTGAAAATTCAATTTTCCAGGAGATATAGTTTCTCTTTAGTCTGAAGATAGTCCTTTAGCATTTCTATAGCAAAGTTTTGCTGGCAATAGATTCTCTTAGTTTTATCTGAAAATGTCTTTATTTCACCTTAAATGTTGAAGGAGATTTTCACTGGGTACAGAATTGGAGTTGATTGATTTTTTTTTTCCTCTTAAAAATTTAAAGATGTTGTTCCATTGTGCTCTGGCCTCCATTGTTTCTGATGAGAAGTCAGTATCATCCAGATTCTTGTTGCCCTGTATCTATTGTGTCACTTTTCTTTGTCTGCTTTCAAGACTGTCTCTTTATCTTTGGTTTTCAGCAGTTTGAAATGCCTGGACGTAGTTTTCTTTGTGTTTATACAGCTTGGGTTTTTCTGAGTTTCTTGAATCTATGAGTATGTCACCAAATATGGGAAAATTCCATTCATTATTTCTTCAAAAATTTTATCTGTCCATCCTCTCTTTCCTTTCCTTCTAGGACTCCAATTACTCACGTTAGACCATTTGATCTTGTCCCACAAGTCATTGAGGCTATTTTTCATGCTTTTTTTTTTTTCTCTCTAAGCTTCAGTTTGGATAGTTTTATTGTCCCATCTTCTAGTTTACTGATCTTTTCTTCTACAGTGTTTGATCTGCTCTCAAGCCCATCCAATGAATTTTTAATTAAATTATATTTAGAATTTCCATTTGGTTCTTTTTTTTGGTTTCTGTACCTGTCGTCTGTCCTGAGATATCCTATATCCTAAATGTGTGTGTTTATATATCTACATATACTATAAGTATCTATCTATATCTATATATCTATATATCTTTATATACATATTGTCCTTGAGAACAATTATTTTATGGACTGAATTCTGCCCCCCCTAATTCATATGTTAAAGCTCTAACTCCCAACTCTGACTGTGTTTAGAGATAAGACCTTTAAAGAGGTAATTAAGGTTAAATGAGGCCCTAATCCCATAGGACTGGAGTCCTTACAAGAAAAGAAAGAGACATCAGGTATGTGCATGAACAGGGAAAAGGACTTGTGAGGACACAGCAAAGATAAAGTGGCTATCTGCAAGCCAAAGAGAGAGGCTTCATGAGAAACCAACCCCACTGGCACCTTGATCTTGGATTTCCAGCCTCTGGAATTGTAAGAAAATAAATTTCAATAGTAAAACCATCCAGTCTGTGGTATGTTGTTACAGCAGCCCTATATGGCCAATACAAGTTATAATAATTGCTATGGCACCCTTGTCTTCTAGTTCTAATGTCTTGTTTATCTTGGGGTTCAGCCTCCATTGATTGTCTTTTCTTTTGAGAGTGGGCCACATTTTCCTATGTCTTTGTATGTCTAGTATGATTGGTTTGTGAATGATATATTGCAGGGACTCTGAATCCTGTTATCTTCCTCTGAACAGTGTTGATTTTTTTTAAGCCAGCATTTAACTTGGCTGGATCCTGTTTGCAAACTCTGTCTTCCCCATAGTGGGCAGCAGCTGAAACCTCAGGTCAGTTCCTTTAGCCTTAGCTTGGTGCCAATGCATGCATTATTTATGAGTCAGCCAAAGATTTGGGCAGTTTATACGCAGAATTTGGAGCACTTCATCTCTGTTTCTGTTCTTTCCAAGTTTTCTCTCCTTCCTTTCCAGCAGCTGTGCTTGTCACAAATCATCCCCTGGTTCCTCAAACCAATAGAGCTATGAGTTTTCTATTGGAATTTTAACCATCTGGAATGGTGGTTACTGCAGCCTTCCCTCAGGCTAGAAACCATAAAAATGTGAAATATCTAATGCAGTTCCATTCTTTCAAGTGTTGATGCCCCTCCAGTATTGTTTTTGGTTTCCTTCCAGGGCCTTTAAGTAGGTGCTTTTTTTTAATGTTTGGTCCAGAATTTGCAGTAGTGATCTGCAGAAGGGTTGATCCAATAGGAGCTCCTTGCCCATACCTGAATAGAAGCCCTAAATATCACTGGAATCAATACAAGTGTCTCTACTTCACTCCCTCTGCCTTAGTCTTAAGCCACCATAGCACCAAGACTAAAGCTGTAACTTCCAAACTAGTTTCTCCTAATACTTTATCCCCATTAAGCTCATTCTCCACATGCTTAGAACACTTCCATGCGTTGACCTTGGGTCCCCTGTTCCTGCTCTACACACCTCCTGGGATATTTCATCCACTTCTGTATTCAGTTGCCATCTCTTTGCTGATAACTCCTGAATGTGCACGTCCAGCCCAGAGTATCTCCTATGTATGCAGCTTCCTGCTGGATGTGTCCTTTTATTGATGTCAAAGGATCCTTTAACTTATTATGCCCTAAACTGACATCATTATTTCCCTTCTCAAAACTAGTTTTCTTGTGTCCCCGATCATAATGAATATCTCCACCATCCACTCATTTTCCCAAATAAGAGATCTGGGAGCCATTCTTGATCCCCCCTACTTCCATGCTTAATCTCCAAAATCTCTTGGTATTTATCTCCTTAACCGCTCTCAAAACTGCCCATGTTTCTCCATCTTCATTTCCACTGTTCCCATAGTTTCTAGCCTGGGTTGTTAGCAATTGTCTCCTAACTGCCCTTCCTTCTTCTCTTGTCCCTACCATCCCTTCTATGCCCAGTGGCCAGAATGACATTTTGGTGATACTAGGTCCCCTTACTTTTCCATATACATTTTTTACACAGCTTATGAGTTCCTTTTTAAAAGTCCTGCTGGGGTTGCATTGAATACATAGCTCAATTTGGGGAAAATTGACATGTTAGCAAAATTGAATATTCTAATTCTTGAACATGGTATTTGTCATTAAGGTTGCTATAACAAAAAAAAAAATCACAGATTGAGTGGCTTATAAACAACAGAAATTTATTTCTCACAGTTCTGGAGGCTGGAAGTCTGAGATCAGGGTGCCAGCACTGTTGGGCAAGGGACCTCTTCTAGTTGCAGACTTATTGTATCCTCACACAAAGAAAGGGGCGAGGGAGCTCTCTGAGGTCTCTTTTATTTTTTAAATATTTTATTTATTTATTTATTTATTTATTTATTTATTTATTTATTTTGGCTGCGCTGGGTCTTAGTTGCAGCATGCATGCGAGATCTAGTTCCCCGACCAGGGATCGAACGGGCCCCATGAATTGGGAGCGTGGAGTCTTACCCACTGGACCACTAGGGAAGTCCCTGCGGTCTCTTTTATAAGGACACTAATCCCATTTATGAGGTTGCTACCCTCATGACCTAATCACCCTCCTAAAGGCCCCACCTCCTCATACCATCACATTGGGAATTGGGATTTCAACATATGAATTTTAGGGGGACACATTCGGATCACAGAAGTATCTCTCCTCATTTATTTGGGTCTTTAATTTTTTCAGAAATGTTTTGTGGTTTACAGGGTATGTGTCTTGCACATCTTTTGTTAATTCCTAAATATTTCATATGATAATGCTATTTTAAATGTTATTGTTAATATCAATTTCCAATTTTTTATTACTAGTATAGAGAAATACTATTGATTTTTATATATTGACCTTGTATCCTGTAACCCTGATAGACTCACATATTAGTTCTAGTAGTTTTTTTTTTAGATTCCTTAGGATTCTGTATAGAAACAATTATGTCATCTCTGAATAGTTTTATTTCTTCCTTTAAGAAGTAAAGTTTGCATTTCATTTCCTGTCTATGCTTTGTTGCACTGGATAGGACCTCCATTAAAGTCTTAAATAAGATGGGTGAAAGTGAACATCTTTGCCTTGTTTGTAATCTAAGGGGGAAAATAATTCAATCTTTCACCACTAAATGTGATATTAGCTGTAGGTTTTCTGTAGTTGCCTCTTATCAGGCAACTATCAAACTATTCTAGTTTGCTGGGAGTTCTTCTTTTTCTTTTCTTTTTTAAAAATTTATTTATTTATTTATTTATTTATTTATTTTTGGCTGCATTGGGTCTTCGTTGCTGCGTGCGGGCTTTCTCTAGCTGCGGTGGGCGGGGGCTGCTCTTCGTTGTGGTGTGTGGGCTTCTCATTGTGGTGGCTTCTCTTGTTGTGGAACACGGGCTCTAGGCACATGGGCTTCAGTAGTTGTGGCACTCGGGGTCAGTAGTTGTGGCTTGCAGGCTCTAGAGCGCAGGCTCAGTAGTTGTGGCACACGGGCTTAGTTGCTCTGTGGCATGTGGGATCTTCCCGGCCCAGGGCTCCAACCCGTGTCCCCTGCATCGGCAGGTGGATTCTTAACCACTGCGTCACCAGGGAAGTCCCTTTCTTTTCTTTTTTTAAAAATCATGAATAGGTATTGAATTTTGTCAATTATTTTTTTTGCATCAAAAGAGATGGTCATAAGGTTTTTCTTTTTTAGTCAGTGTATGAGTTTCCTGGGGCTGCCGTAACAAGTTACCACAAGCTTGGTGGCTTAAAACAACAGAAATTTGTTCTCTCATAGCTCTGAAGACCAGAAGTCTCGAATCAAGATGTCAGCAAGGCTGCACTCCCTCCAAAGGTTCTAGGGAAGGATCCATTCCTTGCTTCTTCCAGCTTCTGGTTGCCCCAGGGGTTCCTTGGCTTGTAGCTGCGTCAATCAAATCTCTGTCTCTGTCTTGGCACCAATTTCCTGTACGTCTGTGTCTCCTCTTATGTGTGTCTCAAATATCCCTCTGTCTTTCTCTTATAAGGACACTTGTCATTGGATGTAGGGTCTACCTGAATAATCCAGGATTATCTCTTCATCTCAAGTTCCTTAACTTAATCACATCTGCAAAGACCCTTCTTCCAAATAAGGTTACTGTTACAGGTCCCAGGGATTAGACGTGGACATCTTTTAGGGAGACCTTTTCAGGTCCACTACAGTCAGCTAACATGTTAATTGCAGTGATTCATTTTCAAATGTTAAACCTGGCATTCCCCACTTGGTCATGATGTATTACATTTGTTTTTTGTGTCTATGTTCATTACAAATATTGGCCTGCCAGTTTTTTGGTAATCTTTGCCTGATACTAGTGTAGAGGAATGCAGACCTCATAAAATGAAATGACCTCCTCATCTGTTTTCTGGAAAACCTTGTGTACGATTCGTGTTTTTGTTTTTGTTTTCCTTTAAATGTTTGGTCAAATTCATGAGTAAGGACACCTGGGCCTGGAATGTTCTTTGCTGGAAAGTTTTTAACTACAAATGTAATGTCTTTAATAGACATAGAAGTTAAGTCTATCTCACGTTGAGGGACCTTCGGTAGTTTGTGTCAAGGAATTCGTCCATTTCATCTAAGTTTTTGGACTTGTTGTCATAAAGTTGTTCATAATATTCTTTTATTATCCCTTCCACCAGGGTATGTTTGGTTTCTCCTCTTTAATTCCTGATATTGGAAATTTTAACTTTTTTCTAGAAGTTTATCAATTTTATTGATATTTTCAAAGAACCAGCTTTTTGTGTCATTGATTTTCTCAGTTGTATTTCTGTTTTCTTTCATTGATTTCCACTCTTTTTTTTTTTTTTTTTTTTGCTGCATTGGGTCTTTGTTGCTGTGCATGGGCTTTCTCTGCTGCGGTGAGCAGGGGCTACTCTTCATTGCAGTGTGCAAGGTTCTCATTGCGGTGGCTTCTCTTGTTGTGGAGCATGGACTCTAGGCGCGCAGACTCAGTAGTTGTGGCATGCAGGCTCAGTAGTTGTGGCTAGCAGGCTCTAGAGTGCAGGCTCAGTAGTTGCGGCACATGGGCTTAGTTGCTCCGTGGCATGTGGGATCTTCCTGGACCAGGGATTGAACCCGTGTCCCCTGCATTGGCAGACGGATTCTTAACCACTGTGCCCCCAGGGAAGTCCCGATTTCCACTCTTATCTTTATTTTATTTCGTTCTTTCTGCTTATTTTGGTATTAATTTGCTCTTTTGTTTCTAGTGTCTAAATGTGTAAACTTAATTCATTGATTTAGGACCTTTTTTCTCTTTTTTAATGTAAGCACTTAATGCTAAAAGTTTTTCTAAGCACTGCTTTAGGTACATTCCACACATTTTGATATGTTATGATTTTATTTTCACTCAGTGCAAAACATTTCCAATATCCCTGTTATTTCTTCTTTGAAACAATAGGTTATTTAGGATTGTGTTATTTAATTTACAAACATTTGTTTTTTTCCAGATATCTTTCTGTTATTTATTTCTAGTTTCGATGATGGTCAGGAAACATACTTTATATGATTTAAATCCTCTTATTCTTATTCAAACTTGTTTTATGACCCAGAATATGGGCTATCTGGGTGAATGTTTCATGGATGTTTTATTTTTACTTTTTTTAATAATTTTATTTATTTTGTTTATTTTTATTTTTGGCTGCGTTGGGTCTTCGTTGCTGCGCGCAGGCTTTCTCTGGTTGCGGCGAGCGGGGGCTACTCTTCATTGCGGTGCGCAGGCTTCTCATTGCAGTGGCTTCTCTTGTTGCGGAGCACAGGCTCTGGGCGAGCAGGCTTCAGTAGTTGTGGCACGCGGGCTTCAGTAGTGGTGGCTCGCGGGCCCTCATGGGCGTTTTAAAACAACATGTAGGGGGCTTCCCTGGTGGCGCAGTGGTTGGGAGTCTGCCTGCCAATGCAGGGGACACGGGTTCGAGCCCTGGTCTGGGAAGATCCCACATGCCACGGAGCACCTGGGCCCGTGAGCCACAATTACTGAGCCTGCGCATCTGGAGCCTGTGCTCCACAACGAGAGAGGCCGTGATGGTGAGAGGCCCGTGCACCGCGATGAAGAGTGGTCCCCACTTGCCACAGCTGGAGAAAGCCCTCGCACAGAAACGAAGACCCAGTACAGTCATAAATAAATAAATAAAAGAACGCGAATTTCTTTAAAAAAAAAAAAAAAAGAGAGGTGTCCTCATTTAAAAAAAAAACAAAAACAAAAACAAAAAAAAAACATGTAGGGCTTCCCTGGTGGCGCAGTGGTTAAGAATCCGCCTGCCAATGCAGGGGACAAGGGTTCGGGCCCTGGTCCGGGAAGATCCCACATGCTGCAGAGCAACTAAGCCCGTGCGCCACGACTACTGAGCCTGTGCTCTAGAGTCCGCGAGCCACCACTACTGAGCCCGCGTGCCACAACTACTGAAGCCCGTGTGCCTAGAGCCTGTGCTCCGCAATGAGGAGCCACCGCAATGAGAAGCCCGCGCAACGCAACCAAGAGTAGCTCCCGCTCGTCGCAACCAGAGAAAGCCTGCGCTCAGCAACGAAGACCCAACGCAGCCAAAAAAAAAAAAAAACATGTGTTCTACAGTTGTTAGGTACAGTGTTCTATAAATGTTAATTTAGTCAAGTTGGTTGGTCATGGTATTTAAGTCTATATCCATATTGAGCCTCTGTGTACTTGCTCTATCAATTACTGACAAATGAATGTTGAAATCTCCAAGTCTAACTGGATTTTTCTATTTATTTTTCCAGGTCTATCAGTTTTTTGCTTCATATGTTTTGAAGCTCTGCTATATGGTGCATATACTTCTAGTTTTATTATGTGTTTTAATTAATTGACCTCTTTATCACTATAAAATGTTCCTCTTTATCCCTGGTAATATTCCTGGTTCTGAAACCTACTTTGTCTGATATTAATATAGTCACTCTAGTTTTTCGTTTTTGAAAATTAATTTATTGAAGTATAGTTGATTTACAATGTTGTGTTAGCTTCTGGTGTAGAGCAAAGTGATTCAGTGATTCACGTGTGTATATATATATTTTTTCATATTCTTTTCCGTTATAGGTTATTATAAGATATTGCTCTACCTTTTCTTTTGATTAGCGTTTACATGCTCTTTTCCCATCCTTCTATTTTTAGCTATCTTTGTCTTTATAACTAAAGTATAATTAGAAATTTGAAATAAATTTTAAAATTTCTAGTAGATAGTACATAGTTGTGCCTTGTTTTTATCACCCAGTATGACGACTTCTTCCCTTTAATTGGGATGTTCAGGCATTTACGTTGATACAGTTTTTAATATGAAGCAGGAAATAGAAAATAAAGAACCAATAAAGTGGATCAAAAACCAAATAAAAATTGGTTTTATAAAAAAAATTAAGTAGACAAAACTCTGGTGAGACTGATGAATACACAGAAAAATAGAGAAAACACAAATAAACATTATATCAGATTTTTTAAAAAATAAGAGAGCTTTGTGAATAACTTCATACCCATATTCTAAAAAACAGGTAAAATAAGCAATTTTTGAAAAATAATTTAAACGTGTACTAACTTACAACCATAATAATATTTGATTCAGTAGTTAAAATTCTATCCATAAAAAAACAAATAGAAAAACAACAAACACATGAAAAATTTGTCATATAGGTGAATTCTACTGAACACTCAAGGAATGAATGTGTCCTATCTCATACAAACTATTCCAGAAAGAAAAAAAAAAATGAAGGAATGCAGCTCAAATAATTCTATGAGACAAGGACAATTTGAATAGAGGAAATTACAAGCCAATCTCATTTATAAAACTCAATGCAAAAATCCCAAATAAATATTAACAAACCAAGTCCAGCAGTAGATTAAAAATGACAACAACAGGGAAACAAACTCACGATCAAATTATGATCATGTAAGGTTTATTCCAGGAATGGAATGAAGGTTGACATTAGAAAATCTACTTGTGTCTTTCACAGCATTACCAGATGAAAGGAGAAAATTTATATTCATCTCAAATTTAGAAAAACTGCTTGATAAAATTCAACACTCATTTGGGTAACCCTCAGTAAACAAGGATGAGACAGGGGACCACTTTAACCTGAAAAAGTGTGTCTACTGAGACCTAGATGGGTATGTTGAGATCCAAGTCCGAACATTCTCTCCCAAACTGCTTCACATTCAGCCAGAGCTCTCCATCTCAGTTAACAGCAACTCCGATCCTCCAGTTGCTCAGAATAAAATTTGGAGTCATCTTTAACCCCTCTCTTTTTCACTCACCCTGCTTCCAGTTCATTGGGATATCTGGTTGGCCTCAAAATACATCTAGAATCCAATGGCTTTTTACCATCTCCATTGTTAGCACTGGACCAAGCCACTACCACCTAGCTTAAGGGTCCTTCCTGGAATTCTTACTTCCAACTTTGGCCCCTCCCCATCCCCATGTCTATTCTCAATGCAACATACAGAGAGATCCTTTAAAAGAAAACAAACAAACAGCTGTTGGTATATAATTCGTTTATAATACAATTCACTCATTTAAAGTGTATAATTCAATGGCCTTTAGGGTAGTCACAGAACTGTGCATCTATTACCACAATAGATTTTTAGAACATTTTCATTACCCAAAAAGAAATCTGCACCTCTAAGCCAATAATCACCAATTCCCCATTCCCCACAACTACTGATCTACTTTCTGTCTCTATAGATTTGCCTGTTCTGAGCATTTCATATAAACTGAATCATGTAATACATGGTGTTATGCGACCAGCTTCTTTCACTTAGCACATTTTTTTCAAAGTTCATCCACTTTGTAGCATGTATTAGTACTTTATTCCTTTTATTGCTGAATAATATTACATTGTATGAATAGACCACATTTTTTTTCATCCATTCGTCAGTTGGTGGATATTTGGATTGTTTCCACTTTTTGGCTACTATGAATAATACTGCTATGAACGTTCATGTAAAAGGTTTTGTGTATAGACATATGTTTTTATTTCTCTTGGGTATATACATATACCTAGGAGCAGAATTGGTGGGTCAAGTGGTAACTCTCTGTTTAACCTTTTGAAGAACTGCCAGACTATTCCAAAGTGGCTGCACGATTTTACATTTTCATCAGTGGTGTATGAAGGTCCAATTTCTCTCCATCCTCACCAACACTCATCTCTCACTTAGAGAGTTCACTATTTCCCCCACACCCTGCTCAGTTCAGATTACTAACAACTGATTATTATGAAGCAAAAAAAAAAAAAAAAAAAATTCACCAGATGGCCTTAACAGTAGACTGGAGAGAATTCCAAAGTGGTCCAGTGGTTAGGACTCTGCACTTTCACTGCCGGGGCCCCAGGTTCAATCCCTGGTCAGGGAACTAAGATTCTGCAAGCTGCACAGTGCGGCCAAAAAATAAAACAAAACAAAACAAAACAAAAAACAGTAGACTGGAGATGGCAGAAGAGTCAGTTAACTTGAAGGCACAACAATAGAAATTATTCACTCTGAAGAAGAGAGAGAAGAGGGTTAAAGAAAAATGAACAAAACTTCAGGGACAGTATCAAGCAATTGGACATCCATATAACTGGAATCCCGGAAAGAAAAAACAGTCATTTTGAGACCAAAAAGAATTAAGAAAATAATGGCAAAAAGAAAAAAAAAAAAACAGCAAGAAAATAATGGCTGAAAATATCCCAGGTTTGATTTGTACAAGCACCAATTTACAGGGATAAACTTGCCTTTGTTCCAAGCATGGATAAAAGTGCTGAACACCAGAGGTAAAGAAAAAAAGTCTCGAAAGCATCGGAAGGACAAAGGCACATTGCATATTTGGAGCAGCATTCTGCATGCCTGCTGAATGACTGGTGAGCAGTAGTGGAGGCCAGGGTACCATGCAAGACCACACAAAGACAACCTTAAATTGCTGGAAGAAAAGACCCATTAGCCCCAAGTTTTATATCCATAAAAATATCCTTCAAAAATTGAGGGCGGGGGGACTTCCCTGGTGGTGCAGTGGTTAGGAATCTGCCTGCCAATGCAGGGGACACAGGTTTGAGCCCTGGTCCAGGAAGATACCACATGCCGCGGAGCAACTAAGCCCATGCACCACAACTATTGAGCCTGCGTTCTAGAGCCCATGAGTCACAACCACTGAGCCCGCGAGCCGAAACTACTGAAGCCCATGCGCCCTAGAGCCCACGCCGCAACTACTGAGCGTACATGCTGCAACTACTGAGGTCTGTGCGCCTAAAACCTGTGCCCCGCAGCAAGAGAAGCCACTGCAATGAGAAGCCCACGCACCACAACAAAGAGTAGCCCCGGCTTGCCACAACTAGGGAAAGCCCGTGTGCAGCAATGAAGACCCAACACAGCCAATAAATAAATAAGTAAAATAAAAATTAAAAAAAAAATTGAGGGTGGGGACTTCCCTGATGGCGCAGTGGTTAAGAATCCGCCTGCCAATGCAGAGGACACGGGTTCGATCCCTGGTCCGGGAAGATCCCACATGCCGCAGAGCAACTAAGCCAGCGAACCAGGACTACTGAGCCCGCGAGCCACAACTACTGAAGCCCACGCACCTAGAACCCATGCTCCGCAACAAGAGAAGACACCGCAATGAGAAGCCCGTGCACTGCAATGAAGAGTAGCCCCCACTTGCCGCAACTAGAGAAAGCCCACATGCAGCGACGAAGACCCAACACAGCCCTAAATAAATAAATAGAGGGTGAAACAAATTTATTTTCAGATAAAAGCTGAGAGAATTTGTTGCCAGTAGACCTGTAATGTTAAGAAATGCTAAAGGATATCCTTCTAAAGGCTGAAGGAAAATGATCTTCAGTGGGAACTCAGATGTACAGGAAGAAATGAAGTGCACTGGAAACAGCAAATAAGATCTTGTTTTCCTCTTATAATTTACTTAAAACCAATTGACTCTTTATAATAAAAATAACATTGTTAGTTGAGGTCTATTTAATGCATGTTGAAGTAAAAGATATGACAATCACATAAGAAGGGGGATGGGTAAATGGAAATTTTTTTTTTTTTAATTTGGAGGAAAGAAATAGAAGACTACATGTACAGACAACTCAAAAGGAGTTTTGCAGCAAAATGGAGCTGAGACATGGTGGTAACTGAGAGGGGAAATGGGATCCTTTTTAAGGTGGGAGAAGTAAAAGCATTTTTATATGCTGAAGAGAATGATCTAGTAAAGAGGGGGAAGTTGATGACATAGGTCAGAGAGAATTCTTGGAGATATGTGCTTGAACAGGTGGGTCTCATTCAGAGGTGGATGGATTGGTTTCTGATATCAGCACCAGCAAGACAGATATACGGGCACTAACGCAAGTTCATGGGTGAACATGTTTTGGGGAGTGTGTACAAGTTCTCTTGTGAAGAAGCAATTCATCAGCGGGGAGTGAGGATGGGGAAGCTGGTGCTGGAGTTTTGAGGAGAGGAAAGTGGGAGAGTGACCGATCATAGAATTACAGTATGATTGCCCAGCGTCATAGCACCCATTTGAGGTTTGTGATCATCACTTAAAGGGACAATAGTCAATGTGGTCACGTGCTTTTTTTCCCAGCCACATTCAACTCTCGGGTGCAAATGAAGAAGTTGCAGGGAGTTGGGTTTAACCCAGGTGGTGGTTTTGCCAAACAAGTACAGTAACGTGAGAGAGGTAAAGCGAGCGTGTGGGCAGGGTGGTGTTTGTGACAGTTGACCATGGAATTTAAGCTGCATAAGAGGGGGAAAGAGGAGTCTAAGGGGGTGAGGATCAATGGAAAGGAACAGTATTCATGCATTGAAGTTCTGCAGAGAGTCTAAGTATGGTTGAAGTCAGGATGCTCTAGGAAATGAGCAAAAAAAAAGAAAAAAAAAATTGGAGGAGGCCCAAGAATGGAGTCAACACCTTCACCATTGTTTCCCACCTTCATCCATTTCCTCTATAATCTCACCTCCTTCTACTTCAGCCTGCCCCAGCCACACCAGTCTCACTTGCCTCCTTCTGTGCCCCTGGATCTGGAGAGCTCTTCCCTGTATATTCACGCACTTACTCTTCCCCTCCTTCAAGTCTTTGCTCCAATATCATTTTCTCAGCAAAGCCTGAGTCCACCACCTTATTTTATTTTATTTTTCTAAATTTATTTTATTGAAGTGTAGTTGATTTACAGTGTTGTGTTAATTTCTGCTGTACAGCAAAGTGATTCAGTTACACATATACATACATTCTTTTTCGTATTCTTTTCCATTATGGTTTATCACAGGATATTGAATATAGTGCCCTGTGCTATACAGTAGGACCTTGTTGTTTATCCATTCTATATGTAATAGTTTGCATCCACTAATCCCAAACTCCCAGTTCATCCCACCCCTACTCTCCCTCCCCCTTGGCAACCACAAGTCTGTTCTGTATGTCTGTGAGTCTTTTTCTGTTTCATAGATAAGTTTATTTGTGTCATATTTTAGATTCCACATATAAGTGCTATCGTATGTTATTTGTCTTTCTCTTTCTGACTTCCATGATCTCTAGGTCCATCCATGTTGCTGCAAATGGCATTATTTCATTCTTTTTTATGGCTGAGTAGATATGTACCACATCTTCTTTATCCATTCATCTGTCGATGGACATTTAGGTTGTTTCCATGTCTTGGTTATTGTGAATAGTACTGCAATGAACATTAGGGTGCACGTATCTTTTCGAATTATAGTTTTGTCCAGATATATGCCCAGGAGTAGGATTGCAGGATTATATGGCAACTCTGTTTTTCATTTTTTGAGGAACCTCCATAGTGGCTGCACCAATTTACATTCCCACCAATAGTGTTAACAGGGTTTCCTTTTCTCCACATCTTCTCCAGCATTTGTTATTTATAAACTTTTTAATAATGGCCATTCTGACTGGTGTGAGGTGGTACCTCATTATAGTTTTGATTTGCATTTCTCTAATAATTAGCATCCATCACCTTATTTTAAATTGCACCTGTCCCACATTGACACTCTGGATCATCCTTAACCTATCTTATTAATTTTCTGCATAGTGTTTATCACCTTCTAACATACGCTGTAGAATTTAATCAATAATTATATTCATCTTCTCTCTCTGCCTACTAGAATGTAAGGTCTGTGAGGGCAAGGACCTTTGATTTGTTTGCTGTTGTATTCCAACTACAGTGCCTGGCACATAATAGATGGTCAATGAGTACTTATGGAATGAATGAATAAACCTACCAAGAACATTATTTTTACTCAGGTTGGTAACAAGACATAGATGCATCTATCACTGTTTAAATTCAACATTATTCTGAAAGACCTAACTGGCAGTGTATAACAAGATAAATAAATGGAATTTTTGAGTATTGGACAGGAGAAACAAAATTTCATTGTTTTCATTTCATGTGATCTGATGGCCTAAATAGAAAATCCAAAAGACTCTAGAGAAAAAGTATTAGTGTGATTAGAACTAGTAAATAAGTAATTGGCAAATTTGTTGAATCAGCCAAAGATATGCAGGACTTTATGGAAAAAGTTATAAAACTTTGCAAGACAGAAGAAAATTTAGGGACTTTCCTGGTGGTCCAGTGGTTAAGAATCTGCCTTCCAATGCAGGGGACATGGGTTTGATCCCTGGTCGGGGAACTAAGATCCCACATGCCGTGGGGCAACTAAGCCCACACGCTGCAACTACTGAGCCCATGTGCCACAACTAGAGAGTCCGCGCAGGGCAACTACTGAGCCTGCATGCTCTGGAGCCCATGTGCCGCAACTAGAGAGCGGCCCGCGTGCCGCAACAAGAGCCTGCGCTCTTCAATGAAAGATCCTGCATGCTGCAACTAAGACCCGACACAGCCAAAAATAAATAAATAAATATTTTTTTTAAATGACAGAAGAAAATTTAAATAAATGAAGCATGTCTGTGGATGGAAAGACTCAATATTTCAATATTTGAGAAACTTTTTATTATGAAAATTTCAAAATACACAAAAGTATACAGAATCATATAATGAATTCTCAAGTGCCCATTTCTCAACCTTCATAACTATCAATTCCTGGCCAATCTTGTTTCATCTCTTTTCCCATCTACTCCTCCCAGGCATCCTATTATTGTACCTACAAATATTTCAGCCTATCCCTCTAAAATATAAGGACTATTTAAAAATATATAATCACAGTATCATTATCACACACAAAAATGTAACATTAATTTCTTAATATCATTTCATGCCAGTCAGTGTTTCAATTTCCAATTGTTTCATTATTTTAACTTGTTGGAATCAGGGTTGTTATGTTTCTTAAGTGCTCTTATATGCAGGATCTCCCTTCATCTACTTTATGCTTTTTTCTTTGAAATTTATTTGTTAAAGAAGTCCAAGTTGCGTTTCCTGCAGAGCTTCCCAGAGTTTGGATTTTGCAGATTACATCCCATAGTGTTGGGATGACATGTTCCTCTGGAAGACTCACTATATTTTAAATGGCAATTCTCCTCAAATTAATCCACACATTCAGTGCAGTTTCAATAAAAAATCCAATTTTTTTTATGGTCCTGGAAAAACTTACCTTAAAATTCATCTAGAAGAGTAAAGGGCTAAGAATAGCCAAGACAGCTTTGAAAAGGAAGAGGGGGTGGTGGAACTCTCCTTACTAGATATTTCTAAATTTGAAACACTGTAATAGAGGTGGGGGAACCTTTCAGTTGACCCTTGAAAAGCTCAGGAGGTTAGGGGTGCCCCCTATAAAAGAGACCGCAGAGAGTTCCCTCACCCCTTCCACTATGTGTGGACACAGCGAGAAGACAGCCGTCCATGAATCAGGAAGCATGCTCTCACCAGGCACCAAATCTGCTGGCACCTTGATCTTGGACTTTCAGCCTCCAGAACTGTAAGAAATAAATTTCTGTTGTTTATAAATCATCCAGTCTATGGTATTTTGTTTTAGCAGCCTGAATGGAGTAAGACAGAACAGGGTCTTGAGACATTTGTACACTCAGCATTATTCACAATAGCCAAAAGGTGGAAGCAACTTAGACATCCATCAATGGATGAAGGGATAAACAAAGTGCAGCATATAAGTACAATGGATTATTATTCAGCCTTAAAAAGGAAAGAATTTCTTTTTTTTTTCCGTTTTTTTTTTTTAAATTAATTAATTATTTATTTATTTATTCTTGGCTGTGTTGGGTCTTCATTTCTGCACGAGGGCTCTCTCTAGCTGCGGATAGCGGGGGCCACTCTTCATCGCGGTGCGCGGGCCTCTCACTATCGCGGCCTCTCTTGTTGCAGAGCACAGGCTCCAGACACGCAGGCTCAGTAGTTGTGGCTCATGGGCCCAGCCGCTCTGCGGCATGTGGGATCTTCCCAGACCAGGGCTCGAACCCGTGTCCCCTGCATTGGCAGGCAGATTCTCAACCACTGCGCCACCAGGGAAGCCCAGGAAAGAATTTCTGACATGCGCTACAACACAGATGAACCTTGGAGTAGAGCAGTGGTTGCCAGGGGCTGGGAAGAGCAGGGAATAGTGAGTTATTGTTTAATGAATACAGTTTCAATTTGGCAGGATGAAAAACTTGTATGCACATTTCATATTTAGATCAACCATATTAATTTGTTGGGGGGTGGGGATCAAAAACAGTCAAGTATTGGCAATTCCACTTGGTTTGACTTAGTAAAAATAAACATCTAACCATATACACCAACTTCAGGAAAGTGGTGACTTTGGGGGAGAGGGGCAGGAAATGGGGGCTTTAGCTCTGTCTCTGACATGTGATTCCTTAAATAAATAAGTAAAATAAAGGTCTGAAGCTGATGTGACAAAATGTTAACGTTGTCTACCTTAACAATATAGACACAAGTGTCTATACATTACTTTCTGTAACTGGTTTGAAATTTTTCATGAATAAAAATAAAAATCGTGCCTGGGAGAAGAGAAGTGAGTCGGGCCAGTGTAGACAACTGGGTCAAGCAGCTTGACTGGGAATGGAGGAGATGGGGCAGGATCAGGGTTGACTGTGAAGGCTGCCCGTTTATTGAGGAGAAGAAGCCCCAGGGTGTGGGGTGGGGACTTTACTGGTGGCGCAGTGGTTAAGAATCTGCCTGCCAATGCAGGGGACACAGGTTTGATCCCTGGTCCGGGAAGATCCCACATGCCACGGTGCAACTAAGCCCGTGTGCCACAACTACTGAGCCCGACTGCCACAACTACTGAAGCCCACGTGCCTAGAGCCCGTGCTCTGCAACAAGAGAAGCCACCGCAATGAGAAGCCCATGCACCATAAGGAAGAGTAGCCCCCGCTCGCCACAACTAGAGAAAGCACGTGCACAGTAACAAAGACCCAACGCAGCCAAAAATAAATAAATAAATAAATTAATTAAAAAACAAAAACAAAACAAACAAAAAGAAGCCCTTGGGGTAGGGGGGAGATTAAAGGTTCAGGAAAGGGGACAGTGGGAAGTTACCCTGAGGCCCCCAGAAGAGAGTCGGGAGCCATTCCCAGGAAGGGGAGCACGTGACACAGAGCTGGAGTGGAGTCAAGGTTGCGGCCTCTGTTTGGGGCCCACTGAGCATGAGTGTCCACTGGGGTCCGAGGCAGGAGCCTGAGCTGCACATTCCTCAATTCTCCCCCATCAACGTCCTCTCTCTCCAGTTCGGTCTGTGAATCTGGGTCTCTGTTTTCTTTCTGCTGGGTTCATCCCTCAGCCCCCAACTGGGAAATCCCAATCACATCAAATCCAACCCCGCCCCGCCCCCCGGAAGCTTTCACTTGGTGCCACCACGCAGACCCCTTCTTCACTCTCCCAACTGGTCCTGACTTGTGTCCTTCTGCTGGGAGCACCAGCCTCCCTCTGTCTTTCCTTGTCTCTCTTCCTTCTTCCCAAACCGACATGTTAAGAACCAGTTTGATTGAGAGAGAGTTCCTGTACCATACAATTCACCCAAAGTGTAGATTTCAATGGTTTTCAGTTCAGAGCTGTGAATCATCATCACCATTAATTTTGGAACATTTTCATCTCCCCAAACAGAAACCTCATAACCTTTGGCGACCATCCACTGTCTCCCCCTCTCCCCAGCCCCCCGAAACCACTAATCTACTTTCTATCTCCATGGATTTGCCTATTCTGGACATTTCATATAAGTGGAATCATACAATATATGGTCTTTGGTGACTGTCTTCTTTCACTAAACATCGTATTTTCGAGGTTCATCCATGTTGTAGCTGTGTCAGTGCTTTATTCCTTGTCTGGCTGAATAATATTCCATTGTGTGGCTATAACACATTGCATTTATCCATCCATCAGTTGATGGATTCAAATGGACTTTTCTCAGGAAATCTCTCCTGATTTATTTCTACCTACTCCTCCTCTCCCGGGCCCGAAGCATTCTGTAAATGGGGATTCCTTGGTGACACGGCCTCTGAGAATGGAGAGAGCAGGAGGCAACCTTATGTTTGCAACCTAGCAGAGCCCCTTAGTGGCTGAGTGACTGGCCCTCCTTGGGGCCTTATTTCCTCCTCAATAAAATGTGGACAATGATATTTCCTTCCAGGATTGTGGGAAGTCCTGATCCAAGTGGAGCATGTGGCAGAGTGGCCTGGCATACAGAAGGCACTCAGTAGTGCTGGGTCCCTTTTTTCTGTGTCGACCTTGATCCCAAGCTAAGGGTGGGCAGGCAGGAACCATACTTCCTTCCTTGCTATTCCGCTGTCGATGTCTGAGTGCAGTGTTCTTTGATGGGAGTCAGACTAAGGAGAGAAAACATAGAAAGGAAAGAAAAAGCAGATATCAAGAAATACCAGAGGAATGGAACAAAAGGATACAAATGAGATAGAAAAAGGTCTGTAGAGCAGGTATGTTTCAGAGTTGAGCGTGGTGAGGTAGGAAGAACATGGGGTTTGAAGGTTTGAAGACCTGTGTTTCAGCCCCAGCCCTGACACATCCAGGTCACTTACCTCTGGGTCACAGGGACGGGTGCCCTCAATTTCCCCCTCTGGGGGTGAGGGGATGGCATGAGCTCATGGGCCCACTGTTGTGTAAACCATTTACCCAGGGACTCTGAAGGCCAGGTGGTATCCCTATTGATCCAAGCAGGTCCTGGCTGTGGCCTCTCAGTGACCTGACACGTTGTCCCCTCTGTGGGTGAGTGGCCTGAAGCTGCCTCAGGCTGGAGCCCATCCTTCTCGGTGTCCTGGAGGCCTCTAGGACTCAGGGGAACCTGACAGTGTTCATTCATTCATCAAATTTTACAAACCTACCTCTTGCAGGGCACTGTACTATGACTAAGACCTGGCTCTTGCCCTCAAGGGGCCCACAGACTTGGGGTGAGAGGGACACACAAGGCACCTTCAGATGTAGGATGCCGCTGGTCTTGTGTTACTCTGTGACTCTAAACACCTTCTGCCTTCTTGTGCAAACTGACTTCCTGAATGTTTCTGTTTCTGATTTCCAGGCCTTGCTCTTTGGCCTCGTCAAATATATAGAGATTTCTTTGCCCAAGAGATTAGCACAGTGGCAGTGCCCTCAGGAGATTCTCAGGGGATATTTGATGGATAAATAAAAACATGAAGGATGAAAAATGGAAGTGTGTGGTATGCCTTCACAGAAGTATGCCCACAAGTGCTGTGGGAGCCCAAAACTGAGCTGGGGTGGCTTCCTGGAGTAGGTGATATTTGAACTGGGTCTTGGGATTAGTTAGAGTTTGCCAGGTATATGTATTCTCAGCACAGGGAACAGCATTTGCAAAAATGTAAAAAGGTCGGAATGGTAAGAACTTCCTAGTGGCTTCGTGGGTGTCGGGGAGTGAGGGTGGAGTGAAGAATGGAAAGTGGAAGGGAGGGATGGGGGGGCAGTCAAGATTTTGAACAATATAAAGAGAAAAAAGTAGAAAGATCACTCAGTCTTGACACTTGCAGACAATCACTTTTTTGCATATATGTTTAAAACAACTATACATATGTTCTTTTTTTTCCCCAGACCATATATATACATATATATATATACGGGCTTTCTTTTTTTTTTTTTCTATGTGTAGGAGCTATTTGTTTCAAGCAGAGTTCTTTCTCTGTTTTTCCAATAAGTTAACTCTGATGCTGCGTGGGGAGAAATACGGTTTGCAAGGGACACTGAAGTGGGAAGCTGCCATCGTAGCCACTTGGGAGATGCGAGATGCCTCTGGGGCAGTGGGATGGGGAGGAAGAGCGGTTTGTCCAGGTAAAGGACCTGGGAAGGCAGGTTGCTTGGTGGGTGGGAGAGAGGGAGGAGTCGGCGTTGACGCACAGGGTTCTAGCTTAGGAAACAGGTTGCTGGTGATACCTTTCGGATAAGGACTTCGGATGAAGCGCTGGCAAGTTGTGAGAAGCAGATAAGGAGCTGAGATGTGTGAACACCTTAGATTTTGTGGAACTGTCCTGCGGGGAGTGGCCACGCGGGCCGGTCTCCCTGGGACCCCACACCTGTCTGGAACACCTGTGGGGTCCAGGTGGTTGTCCTGGGGTGGGGGTGGGATCGCGCCCCGGTCGTCGAGGCCCTAAGCCCTAATGTAATGGGACCTTCTGGGCCGGGCGCAGGCTGAGCGCGTCCGGCTGGGAGGCAGCGCTCACCAACTCCCGATGCAGGTGAGGGTGTCGGACCTGGGGCCCCCATCTCATCGGGCTGGGGAACAGGGGCTCAGGAGTCTTGCGCCCCCCTCACTTCACGTGGGGGAGTTCGAATTCCGGCCCTGCCACTTCCTGCCTCAGTTTCCCCATCTGCACCCGCTCGCAGGCGGACCCGAGAGCAGTATGTAACCTGCAGAGGCCACGACACATCGCTGGCATCCGGTGAGGGGAAGTGGCCAGGCCTGGTCGCGGAGGAGGGTCGCGGGGCAGGGGCATGAGGAGCCGGGACCTGGCAGAGTCGCCCTGCGGGACAGGCGGGCCCGGCCGGCGCCGACTCCGCGCCTGGGAGCCCGGCTCGCGACCAGGCCGTAGCCAGAACCCTCGCCGCCCAGTCGCCGTCAGAACAAAAGTGGCGGCGGTGCCCGACGCCCGGCGTCCCGCAGGCCCGGCCCCCGCCAGGCAGCCCAGCGGCCCCGCCGCCCGGCGGCACGACGCACGGCGGCCGCGTCTTCGGCCCTTTCCGTCCGGGCGCGCTCGGCTCTTTCCGCTGCGGCCGGCGCAGGTGGAGGGGGCGGGGCGGGGGCCGTGCGTGGTGACGCCGCGGGGGGGTGACGCACCGGCGTGCCCCGCCCCCTCCCCCTCCCCGTTCAGGCTCTGGAAAGAGAAGAAAAAAAACTTTCTTTTTTTTTTAATTGAGGAATCAACAGCCGCCATCTTGTCGCGGACCCGACCGGGGCTTCGAGCGCGATCTACTCGGCCCCGCCGGTCCCGGGCCCCACAACCGCCCGCGCACCCCGCTCCGCCCGGCCGGCCCGCTCCGCCCGGCCCTCGGCGCCCGCTCCGGCGGCCCCGCTCGCCTCTCGGCTCGGCCTCCCGGAGCCGCGGCGGCGGCGGCGGCGGCGGCGGCAGCGGCGGCGGCGGCGGCGGCGGCGGAACGGGGGGTGGGGGGGCCGCGGCGGCGGCGGCGGCGGCGGCCCCGCTTCGCGCATTGTTTTTCCTCGCGGCGGCGGCGGCGGCGGGCCGCGGGCGGGGAGCGGAGCCCGGATCCCCCCGGTCGTCGGGCCGCAAGCGAATTAATTAAGTGGGGCGCGGGGGGGGAGCGAGGCGGAGGCGCGGCGGCGGCACCATGTTCCCGGGGACTGCCTGAGCCGCCCGGCCGGGCGCCGTCGCTGCCAGCCGGGCCCGGGGGCACCGCCGGGCCGCCGGGGCGCCCCCGCCGCGGAGTGTCGCGCTCGGGAGGCGGGCAGGGGATGAGGGGGCCGCGGCCGGCGGCGGCGGCGGCGGCGGCGGCGGCCGGGGGCGGGCGGTGAGCGCTGCGGGGCGCTGTTGCTGTGGCTGAGATTTGGCCGCCGCCTCCCCCACCCGGCCCTGCGCCCTCCCTCTCCCTCGGCGCTCGCTCGCGGCTCGCGGCTCGCGGCTCGCGGCTCGCTCCTCTCCCCCTCGCAGCCGGTCGGGGCTGGCGCCGACCCCCGCCCCGGAGCCCTCTCCGACCCCGCGGACCGCGCTCGGGGCTGTTTTCGCGAGCAGGTGAAAATGGCCGAAAACTTGCTGGACGGACCGCCCAACCCCAAACGAGCCAAACTCAGCTCGCCCGGCTTCTCGGCGAATGACAGCACAGGTGAGGAGGGGGCCGGGCCGGGGGTAGGGGCCCCGGGGGTCGCTGTAAGCCCCACCCGGAGGTGAGTGCCCCTGGGGGACCCGAACTCAACGGAGGACCGCGCAGCCCCTTCCCCGGGACCCGCGCCGCAGAGGGGGAAGTTTGTCGGAAGACCGTCATGGGGCCCGAGTGGGGCGACACATGCCCGGGTGCGCTCGGATCGCCCGGAGTTGGTGAACCCTCCTCGCGTGGAGACCGAGTGGTACTTCCAGGGAGAAAAAGTAAAGTGGAGCGTGTCTGTTCTGCGTGGTGATTCCGTACGCCTCCCTCTGCCGCTGTGTGTCGACACACGCGTGGCTGTCTGGAGGGATGTCAGCGGAGGGTAGGTTTGCTAGTGAGAAAAGGAAATAGTTGCAGCCGAAAGGGGACCCGAAATGTTTTCTGAATTGGTAACACATTCACAAGGCTGCGACCAGAAGACACTCCTAGCAGCAGCCAGCCTACGACTTAGAAGTTACTTGGAATGTGTTCCTTGGGAAAATGCTTAGTAGTTATTTTGAAAACTGTTGTTGCTGGTCACCTAAGTCATTCCATTTTTCACAACCCCAAACTTCGTTAGCAAGATGTCATGAAAGTTGCTGTGGAGTGTTTAATTTCACGTGTATGACTTCGGAAGAAAGTTAAATAGCAGATTCATCTGGGCTGCAGTCTCCAAGGGCGCTTGTGTTGTTTTTACAGTGTAGATATATATTAAAAAATTATGTTCAGGAATGTAGGAATTACGTTTTTTCCCAAAAAAATTTTTAGCAGGGTACTGAATAAATCATTCTTTTAAGCAGCTTCCCTGGAAACTTTCTTAGGTAATCATATCAGTTACCTGAGAGAAGTATTTTAGTTTTTTGTTCATTTAATAGTGCTGGCTTCTTCTGGGCTGGTTCACTGTAGCATTATCAACTAGTTGTATTTCCTCTTTCAGAGCTCTTCTTTGCAGTAAAATAAAAACTTGTGCGCTGCTGTGAATGATTTGATTCCCAGCGCAGCTTGTGTTTCTCCACTACGGTCTTGAAGTAGCAGCATCTGAAAATCAGTTTATAATGAATGGGTCCAAATTGAATTATATTGCTGCAGCAATGCCTTCAGATTTGCAGTAGACACAGCTGTTCAGCTTGTGCATATATTTCTGGGACTGGCCACTAGTGTTTTTATACTGGTGGTCTAAAAATCTATTTCTACTGTTGAAACAAAACTTGAATTTTGTGGCTTCAGTTTTAATACAATTCCTAGACTGTTAAAGTAGAAGTGAGAGAAACAGTTTTTTTTTAAACAAGTCAGTCATAAGATTCTTGTCTGGTTGAAATAAACTTGTTAAACAGTGGGGAGGAATCAGTAAGTCTCACGATATATAAGTCACTAATAGTACTCTTTCTAAAAACTGATAAGGAGTTGAGTTTGATGTTAATTTTGTAAAATTGGCTTATCTGAAGTGAGGAATGTGGGAACAACCAAGATTTAAATGCTCTGATTTTACTGCCTGAAAAAAACTATGATTTTACTGCAGAATAGATCTCCTTTGCTTCATTAATCTTGGCATGTTTGAGTGAAAAATCTTTAATCATATGAAACGTAGATCGTACCAGACAAGTTCAGCCTTGAAGCTTGTCCTTTGAAACTGGTAACTTTTGAATGGCTTTGCAGCTTTTCTGTTGTTGAATGATGTTATTGTAGATTTTGTTTTATAAAGAAGGACAAATTAGTAACATGACACTTAACAAAAAGGCTTGTCCCACTATATACTTTCAGCTGTTTCCAAGATGGTGCCCAAAGGATTGGCTTTTGGGTAGTTCTGTTATTGGATGGTCACATATTTACTTAATGTGCTGCTAATCACAACAGAGTTTATCAGAAAGGATTTTCTACTTTTGACCACTTTTTTCCCCTTCTTTTCCAATTTTGATCCTTGTAAGACGTTGGGGCTCTTTTATAAATGTGGAACAAAAAAATTGGTTTTTAACAGTTCTGTTTAAATAATCCAAAGAATAAGTTCACCATCATATTTATGTTGGGTCCTTGGTTGCACATCATCACCATCACATTATTGTGAGAGGGTCTGTTAGCATGGTGGGCCACAGAAGGGGTCATCATCGAGCATATTAAAAAAGGTAAAACCTTGTCTCCTATAACTACTAGTCTAAAACAGAGATCTTAAGGATGTATATTAAAGCCAATAAAGGACTAAAGCAATTACATTACACCAGTCAAAGGAGTGAAAGCATTTGGTTAGATGGAAAAGTGGGGAGAGACCTGGGAATAACATTCTTGAGAGAGACAGCGTCATTTTAATGAGGGGATGTGTGTTTGTGGCTTCTAGGATAAAACTGGGCCAGGCAGAGCAAGGTATGTTCCATGCTCATGTGATAAAATTTGAGGGAGGGGAGCTCTGCATGGGAAGAGCTGAAGGGTTAGGAGGAGAAGGAGGAGGCCTTGGTGGCCTGAGAAACAAGAGTGACTTGGACTGTCACGATGCAGTGCATGTCTCTGGGGACTGGCCTGTGGAGCCATCAGTGTCAGCTGAGTCCCCGGGGTGGTTGTGCGGGAGGGGCAGAATAGTATACCTGATGCTAGGGCGCTTACCAACCAGGATGCTGCCTGCAGGGCGCTTGTGTGTGCGTGCACTCCAGTAAGGTAAGGCAGTTACCAGCCAGGATGCTGCCTGCAGGGGGAGCGTGTATGTGCGTGCACTCCAGTGAGGTAAGGCGGCATCTCTGATAAATGTCATTGCCACCAGAGACAGATGGGAGAGATCAGTGCAGGCTGGGGAGGTCAGGGAAGGTTTCTGAGGAGAGCGTGCAGAGCTGATGCAGAAATAGGGAATGTACCCCAAAGGAAGGTAACAAGAGGAAGAAGGAAAAGCAGTACTTTTCACCCAACCCCAACCTTTCTTATGGAGTGGCACAGAATTTGATGGTATCAGATGTTGTTGAAGTAGCATTTTCTTGTTTTACATTGAAGGCGTAAACGCTTTTTTACAAATGTCATCTTCCTTTACTTGGCACCCTTTATGAGAAGTAGGACTTTGTGTTACCAGTGTATATTTAGTTGTGTGTTTTGGAAACTTTTTTATTTAATATGTCCAAATTAAACCAGCATATTAGTGTCTTTCAGCAGCAGGGATTCATGATTTAACAGTGTGGAACAAATAAATATCTAGGCAAGCAGTGAACTTTTTTTGGTCAGCTTTTTTGAAGCCAAATTTGCATTCAACAGGTATACTATAAAAAAGTTTTGTAGGACTGTCTTCTGAAAGTTGAACACAGGTATGTTTCATCCTGTGCTGTATAAATGTCCCTAAGCAGTTGTGATTACATTTTATACTGTGAATCCCATTAAGTGCAAGAGAAAACTATATTTAAAGAAACTTGGTGTAAATACCGTTACCAACCAAAATACCTTTTACGGCAAAATGATGACCTTTTAGGTTTACATATCGGACTGCTTTTCTCTCCATCACCTCAGTTTGGTCCTCACAGCAAACTGTGAGGCAGGAAGGGAAGATACTGTTCCTGCCAATTCCAGGTGAGGAACCAGACTTAAGAGAGGTGATCTGCCCAAAATAACATAAAGGGTAAAAACCAGAATCAAACCTAGATCGTTAAAGTAAATCGATAAATTCTTCTTATAAATCTACATCCATAAACATGGAATCTACTTCAGTCATGGACCCGGGAGACTACAGTACTTAGCAAGTTTCAGTAGCATAACTCCAGCAAGTGAATTAAGTCCCGGTAGGGAAAGTTTGTCAGCAGCTATGGAACAGGAGAGTGTTCTTCCTATTAGGGGCCTGGGGTAGGAGCTCCCCCCTCCCTCTCATTCTGGTGCAGCAGGGTGTTATCCAAGGCCTATACTGGTCTTACGTTCTTGTTTATTGCAGTGGGTAATTGAGGACCAGTTAGGTTATTTCATCTCTTTACTAAGTTCTGGCTAACTAGGAAACGTGAGTTTTTGTAGAGACTTCTAGGGCTTTTCATGACTTTGCTTAGCTTTTACTTAGTAGAAAAGTAGGGATTTTTGAATAACTGTGAGAGCAGTGAGAACAGTGGCCTCATTTGAAGTTCCTTGGGGATGGCAGGTAAGTATGAATCCCACCAAGGGACCCTTCACAGTAGAGCAAAAGATTGAGAATCATTGCTGTTTAAAGCTTGAATTTGATTCTGTAATTCTCAAACATAATTGAGAATGGCTTGTAAAGGGACTTAGGCTTAATCCTACTATTGGAAGTTGATGCTTACATTGTTAGCCTGTATTTTTACAACTTCTAACTTGTGCCATTGTATTGATAGTTGTGTAACAAAGTGATTATTTGGGGCTACATAAGTGCCAGCTTTGTGTTTTTACTTAATGTGTTTGAAAACAAAATAGTTTAAAATGATTTTGCCAAAGTATGCCTTCCCGTGTTAAGATGAAATGTTCCTTATTGTGAGTTTTGAAGATTAGAAAAGCTTGCTTTAAGCCATTTTAGTTCTTGGGGTAACATTAGTCAGGACACTACCTCTTTATCTCATTCAAACCAGCATTTCAAGTATATTCCAAGGGCACGTGAAGAGATGTTGCTCAACAGAGGTTTTGTGCTCAGAAGAAATTGGGCATAGCCAAGGCACTTTCTTGCGGGCCCTCTCAGCCTTAGTTTGCTGATGGGCTGTGAGGCTTGGAGAGAGGGGCTTGCAGTTTGCACCATTCCCAAATACATGGGTCATCAAGATTTTTCTGTAATGGGTCAGAGGACATAATTTCAGATTTGCAGGCCACGTGGTCTCTGCTGCAGCTAACTCAGTGCTGCCATTGTGACGTGAAAGCAGCTCTGGACAGTATGTACACAGATGTGCGCAGCTGTGTGCCGGTAAAACTAGCAAAACTCTCATTACAAAAACCGGCAGCCAGGGCTTCCCTGGTGGCGCAGTGGTTGAGAGTCTGCCTGCCAATGCAGGGGACACGGGTTCAAGCCCTGGTCTGCGAGGATCCCACATGCCGCGGAGCAACTGGGCCCGTGAGCCACAACTACTGAGCCTGCGCGTCTGGGGCCTGTGCTTGGCAACAAGAGAGGCCGCGATAGTGAGAGGCCCGCGCACTGCGATGAGGAGTGGCCCCCACTTGCCACAACTAGAGACAGCCCTCGCACAGAAACGAAGACCCAACACAGCCAAAAATAAAAAAAAATAAATAAAAAAAAAACAGTTCTGTACATATTTAAAAAAAAACAAACAAACCGGCAGCCAGGTGGTTTGGCCCTCATGCTGCAGTTTGTGACCCTGATGTAATGTGGGACTGGTGCTCTGAGGATCCTCAGTTTCCTCATCTGTGAAAAAGAGAGGATGACCGTCCCCATCTCCAAGGGTGATGGGTGAAGGTGGAATGAGGTGCTGTGTGAGAAGTGCCTGGTCTGGAGTGAGTGCTCAGTGCCTGGTGCCAGCACCGTCCTGACAGGGGAGAGTGGGTGCACCCTGGTAGCCATGTTTGCTGATGGTTCTGGAAACAGTAGTAGCCATGTATGCGTGTCCACACAGGCGCACAAGCAGGCAGATCTTTTTGTAGTGTAGCACATTCAGTATATAGCCAGGAGTTCTTTAATCAATACTATTGATTTTTGCCTCCATTTTCAATTGTATTTTTTTTGTAGGAACACGATGGCCATGAAATTTTAAAATTGCAAAAACTTAAGCAGTATGGTATGTTCTGAAAATTCTTACTAATTTTGAAGTGTATTTCATGGACTGTTTAAGCAGCAAACAAATATGTGATTCTGTTTCTTTACTGTGTATATTACAGTTCAGTCTGAGGTACCCCTTATGCAGTAGCAGTGTACAAAGGATTCTGGTGATGCCTTCAAGTAGCTTAGAACTGTGTTGACAAAGATAAGACATAGAGGCAAAACTTGAGAAAAGAATATAAAATGCAGTCAAGTGCCCAAATGCATGAGTCAGAAAGGGCAATTGAAGAAGGCTTCATTTATTCACCCAGTGTTTACTGAATGCTCCATGTGCATAAGCCCAGGGCTGGGTGTCCAAGTGGTGGTGGCACCTGAGGCAGGGCCTTAGTGCTCCTGTTCTGTGGTGCCCCCTGGGCTTCTCTCACTGAGCCAGAGCAAGGAGCCAGGCAGTTGGGGAAGTCTGCTGGGTTTCTGTGCCTTCTGTGTGTTGGGAAAAGCACTCTGGCTACTCAGAGAGTTTCGTCTCCATGGGTGTGATCTCAGCCCATGGCTTGCATCTAGTCCTCTCAGGTTGTCCCAGATGGTCTCTCAGAAGCTCTCAGACTCCTGGCCATGCCCTCTGGTTTCCAGCAAATGTGCCCAGTGTTCCCTGAGCCCACTCTGAGGCCTTTCCTTAGTGGTGCGTCCCTCATCAGAAGACTGTCCCATGCCTGATGGGCTCCCCTGGTCTGCTGTGGCATCCACAGCTCTTGCATAAATTGGGGGAAGGGATGCCATACTTTCCCAATTCAGTCTGAGCTTAGCTTTCAGGATTGTCACATTGCAGCAGGTCATTGATGCAGGAAGTCAGTGCTTGCACCAGTGTCTGTTGGGGGCTTTTGCGTGTTCACCTTCTGGGGGGGCTGTGATTTGCTGACAGTAGTGCCGGAAAAGAGCCATGTGCAAGGTTGCCCAGCTCGAGCTTTGACTTGAAGAGATGTGAATCACAGATTGGGGTGGGAGGGTATCTTTAGGAAAGGCATGGAAGTAAGCAAAAGTGGCTTCCCCCCCCCCCCCCCCCCCCCCCCCCGCAAGTTCTGAGACAATATGCAGGATGTTGCTGACTTTGAAAAATCTGCCTTCAGGGTGTTTTCTTGTTCTAATTTTGGGAAGTAAGGCTATTTTTGAGCTCTACGTCTAGAAGTCAAATTCCTTTCTTTTAAAACCTTACCCTTAGAAAGACCTTGGATATCATCCCATGTAACGTTTTCCCCCATGTTTCATTTCCATTAATCAAAAGAATATTTAGTTGAACCATCACTAAGAATAGTAAAATCTAATGCTGAAGAAATTTTCACTTGGTTAAACCCGACTTTCCTATTTCTAGATGTCCCATCTGCTGCTGTTTGAAGATCTCTTAATTTGCCAGTCTTTCTAATACACCTGTGTATATAGTAGGTGTTTCCTAATAGTTGTAGCTGTTTAACGGGATTATACAATTCTGTTGTAAAGCAAAATCTTTTTTTTTTAGATTTATTTTAATTAATTTATTTATTTTTGGCTGCATTGGGTCATTGTGGCTGTGCGCAGGCTTTCTCTAGTTGCGGTAAGTGGGGGCTGCTCTTTGTTGCGGTGTGCAGGCTTCTCATTGCGGTAGCTTCTGTTGCGGAGCACGGGCTCTAGGCGCATGGGCTTCAGTAGTTGTGGCTCGCAGGCTCAGTAGTTGTGGTGCCTGGGTTCAGTTGCTCCGCGGCATTTGGGATCTTCCCGGACCAGGGCTCGAACCCATCTCCCCTGAATTGGCAGGTGGATTCTTAACCACTGCGCCACCAGGGAAGTCCCGCAAAATATTTTTATATTTCAAAAGCTTCCCTTTGCACTGCCCCCAAATATTTTGAATTTTCCTTATAAAAATTGTACCATCTATATGTGTTTTAATTTTGTACTTAGAATAACCAATGAAATAGCAAGAAAAATAAGCTACTGTTCCTTATGATAGCCTGTAGAGTGAGGCTTGAACAATATTTGAATAAAGTGGGTTTTGGTATTTGATAACAAACTGAATGATAACACTCAGGAACTATAGAAATATATCAAATAATTGGGGTTTGCTTTGACAGTTATGGACTGTATGCGTTTGACCCAGTTCCTTTGGATTAAAATATTTTGAGTGTTTGTCACTTGATTAAAAGTAGAACCTTCTAACCATGACTCAGAGTTGAAGGAAATGTCAGAGCTTTTTATACTGGGATGCAGGTAGTGAGGAAGGAGCCTGGCCTCCACTCAGTGGACACTGGATCTCAGCTTCCAGCTCATCAGCTCTGTGCCTTGGGCCAGTGACTTTACATTAGAACTTTGTTGGGGAGGGTGGGTCTCATCTCTAAAAGGGATTTTTTTCCCCCCTAGAATTTTCCATTTCTTCTCACTTTGGTTAGCTTTGCATATTGGGCTCCTGTGGTTCCTGGCATATAGCCGGTTGCAGCGGCTAGTATTATTGTATCATTGTGTGGCAAAGTACTAGACGTCACCTACCCTTGGGCTGGTAAGGATAGGGCTGATGTAGGTGAGGAGTCTGACCCAGAACCAGATCCATGGACATTTCTTGCTGAGTACACAGGAAGATGCTTCCCCTTCCTGTTCCACATAGAGCACCAGGGCTGGTGCAGTCTCAGTACCAGCTTGCAAAGGAATGAATTAGAGGCGGAGATTCAGGAATCCCACAAAACGGGTAGGAGTTTGACACACTTTACTCAGTCTGTGTTTGAAGTTAAAAAATGTTCTTTATTGGAAAATTGAAGTCTAAACGGAACTGTTTTTCCTGTATTGTTTCAGAACAGGGACTTGATTTAGGTTAGGACTTAGTGAAAAAGGTGAACATGGAGAAGCTATAAAAATGGTCTTTCTTTTTTAGAGAACAGAGTTAGGGGAGAAAATGGCCTTTGAATCGCTATCCAGTTTAGTCAGGTTAATTGGTTGAAAGAAAGAGCAGTGAAATTTAATTTCCTCTTTGATTCAGCTACCACTGACCTTGAAAGGAATGGATTCAGCTCCTCCCTGTATTGTGGGGATTTTCTCTTTCTACAGATTCTATAATAGGAAGTTGCTTCAGTTGGAGTTTACTGTTTTTCCAGTCTCCTAGATATTTTAGGTGTGGTGATTTATGGATTTTGCTAGTAAAAATCGCCCCATGGTGGACAAAGAATTTTTGCCCCTAACATTAAATCTTATTTATATTTTATTTAATCAGTAATTTTTATTGAAAGTAACAAGGCATAAAGTATTGATAGATTTTTGTGTTATTTTGGTTGTGCCTTTAGTGCTCTTGGGATTGGTTTTTGTTTGAAGAGCACAACCTGCCCAGAGTTGAACTTCTCTTTTAAAAATCTCTGAGAAAATCATATTGAAAGATAATTCAGTGTTTTAGCTCACACTGGTGACTTTCTCAATCTCTGAAAGTTAAGGAAAAACGGGTTCCTTCTCAATGGTAAGAGTGAGTTTGGACATTTCCTTTGTTTGAAACGCTAGTGTTCTCCTGATACTAAGTCCAGCTGAACTTTCTGTGATGATGGCCATGTTCTAGACCCACACTCCCAGTACTGGATCCTCTAGGCTCTTGTGGCTAGTGAGTACTTGAACTGTTACCAATGTGAGTCAGGAACTACATTTTAAATTTTATTTAATTGTAATTAATGTAAATGTTAACAGCCACATGTGGCTATTGGCTGCTGTGTTGGACAGCACAGCCCTGAGTACATTTACTTACCTCATTTGTCTAGAGTGTTCTTTAAGATATTTATGACCTAAAGGGCAAAGTCCCTTTAAAGGGACCAACTTGTAAAGATGGAAAGCATTTTCAAAAATACTCATTGGTTTAGATTTAGGATTTTTCAGTCATGTAGAAAATATTTGTTACACTGTGATGGCAGTCCTGGAGATCTAGTGGTGGGGACACAGGAGGTCCAGGGTCTGCCTTCATGGGAGACAGCTATAGTCAGCTGTGACCGAGTACCTTGGAGAGGAGGTCCATGATTGGGGCATAGGACAGAGTCTTTTCTTAAGGGTCTTAGAAGGCCTTCTGGGGGAGGTGACTGAGACCTGAGGATGAACAGGAGTCGGTGTGAGGTGCTATTCCAGGCATAGGGAACAGCATAAACAGCAAGTGTGGAGGTCTGGAGGTACACACTTTTGAGCGCGTAAACTTTTTGCAAAAAGTCAGTTTTGTTTTTGTTTTACATTCAACAGGCTACCATTTAGAGGCAGCGTGGTCTTGCCTCTTAGATGTGGACACTGCTGGTGTTGTTCTGTGCTGAGAAGTCGGGTGGGCCTGAGCTCTAGTCTCAACTCTACCACTATTTATCCATTCTTTTATGCAACAAATATTAAAACGCTTATATAATTCAAATTCTTTATATGTGCTTATTATGTGTGGGACACTCCTAGGCTGTGGTGATATCAGTGGGGGCCCCGTGTTCTTGGAACTCAGAGTGCAGTGGTGTGGGCAGGCAGTCCAGCAGTCCCACCAATGCCTGTCTATTTGCGAACTGGAATCAGTGTTGTGATGGGAAGGAACCAGATGCCTCAGGCTGGGTGGTCAGGGAAACTTCTTAGAGGAAGGGCACTGGAGCTCATTGCAGAACAAACTAGCAGGGGGAGTCAGGCTGGGTAAGTCATGGAGAGCCTGCAGTGTCTGACCAGGGAGTCCAGACCATCCTTTTAGAGCTTAAAAAACAATACAAAATTTTAGAAGCCCATCACATCCAGGGTAATTGGAGGAAGTGACTGTGATTTGTTCTCCAGAGGCTATATCATCTTTTTCCAAGGTATATTTTTCCATATAAGTTCACACCTGCAGGGAGAGTTGACAACTGCCTTCTCTCTCCCCAAACCCTGTTTGTGGGAGGAAAAAGACCCCACAAAAAGGAGCTTAATAATCAGAACTACAGTTGACCCTTGAACAGTGTGGGGGATAGGGGTGCCAACCTTCCCTGCAGTCAAAAATCCACATATAACTTGCCCTCTGTATACCGATTTCTCCATATTCGTGGGACCTCCCTATGCGGTTCCTCTGTATCCACAATTCCACATCCTCAGATTCAACCAACCACAGATCATGTAGTACTATGGTATTTACTATTGAAAAAAAAAATCTGTGTATAAGTGGACCTGTGCAGTTCAAACCCTTGTTCAAGGGTCAGCTGTAGTGTTCTTATTTAAGGTATTAGGAAATTTTTGTACCAACAGGTGATTCTTCTTTAAAAAGTTTTTTTTTTTAATAATTCTTTTGACTGGGTGATGAGTTCATAGGGTTCCAAAAAGTACAAAAGACTTTAGTGAAAAGCCTTCCTTTCCTGTTTACGGAGTCAACCAGTTCCCCTCCCAACAGGCAACTAGTGTTTCTTGTATATCATGCTAGACATACGCTGTGTATGTAAGCACATGCCGTCTCTCTTTACTCCTTCTTCCCAAAGTGACATGTTATATATGTTGTTCCACTATAGGTGCATTTCAGACTGATAAATATCTCAGAGCTGTAAGAAGTATTAATATTTGAAGAGCAGGCTTCATTCTAAAAATCCTTTTTTTTTTTTTAAATGGTAAAATGTTTTGGTGCTGTACTTAAATAACACAGAATGATTTTTGTGTTTTTGCTACACTTTTTAAATAGGAAGAATTGAAGTTCTAAAAAGTAATTTCATCTTGAAGAGTATTAGAGGTTTTGTTACTGTCATCATGTTGCACATCATGCAACCATGGTTCACACCAAAGTTCTGTTTATGGTTTCCCAGCTTCTGGAAAAGATTCTTTAAACCTGTGGTTTTTATTAACCACCTTATTAGTTGACATACAAATGTCTGTAGCTTAACAACCTACTTGTACGCCAAGTACAATAGATAAGGTAAAAATCAATCTGTTGCTTGGTAGGACTTCTAAGAATATTCATATTAATTCCAGACCTTTTTATTAATTTAGTTAATTAATCTAGATATTGCAGAACACTAAAGGTGACCCAGAAGTCCTTCAGAAGAGGAGTAGCTGAGTCCTTTGCCATTGTAAATCTGGGGAGGGAGAGTGATGGGTATTTAAGATGGAAGATAAGTTTGAGAATCATTAAATAAAAAGTCAGGATGGAGAACAGAAATGATAATTAGATCCTTTTTAGAGGTAAAAAGATATATACTAATGTGTCCATTGGGTATTTTCAGAAGGAAATCCCTGAAAATTGTTTTCCTTGGGAGTGGGGGGCTGGGGGCTCTCCACTTTCACTTTATAGTCTTCCAAATGCTTTTTAAAACAACATAAATATATTATTTTTAAAACAAAAAACTGGGCTTCCCTGATGGCACAGTGGTTGAGAGTCTGCCTGCCAATGCAGGGGACATGGGTTCGAGCCCTGGTCCGGGAGGATCCCACATGCCGTGGAGCAGCTGGGCCTGTGTGCCACGACTGCTGAGTGCACGTGCCACAACTACTGAGCCTGCGCACCACAACTGCTGAGGCCCGTGTGCCTGGAGCCCGTGCTCCGCAACAAGAGAGGCCACTGCAGTGAGGGGCCCATGCACTGCAATGAAGAGTGTCCCCCGCTCGCCGCAACTAGAGAAGACCCGAGTGCAGCCACAAAGACCCGATGCAGCCAAAAATACATTAAATAAATAAATTTATAAATAAATAATAAATTTAAAAATTAAAAAAAAAGAAAGAAAAACTAGTTTAAAAGTAAATCAGATCCACAGCAAAACATCTTTAGTATTTGTGGTTAGAGGAATCTGTTAAATGGTGAGAACTGGAGTTTTGGGTAATTCCTGTTGCAAAACCTTTAGACCTTTAGCAAGAATGATTTGAACAAAGTGTAAATTAACTTAGAGGTGTCATCCAAAGATGGGAAAATATGATTGTGTGTTAGTGTGGTGTCCAATCATCACTTCCTTTGTCACAAGCTCTGATTTTTAACAGAATCTTTTTTTTTTTGAAACATCTTTATTGGAGTATAATTGCTTTACAATGTTGTGTTAGTTTCTGCTGTATAACAAAGTGAATCAGCTATATGTATACATATATCACCGTATCCCCTCCCTCTTGCACCTCCCTCCCATCCTCGCTATCCCGCACCTCTACGTGGTCACAGAGCACCGAGCTGATCTCCCTGTGCTATGCAGTTGCTTCCCACTAGCTAGCTGTTTACATTTGGTAGTGTATATATATGTCAGTGCTACTCTCTCACTTCGTCCCAGCTTACCCTCCCCCCTCCCCGTGTCCTCAAGTCCATTCTCTACGTCTGCATCTTTATTCCTGTCCTGCCCCTAGGTTCATCAGAGCCATTTTTGTTTTAGATTCCATATGTATGTGTTAGCATATGGTATTTGTTTTTCTCTCTCTGACTTACTTCACTCTGTATGACAGACTCTAGGTCGATCCACCTCACTACAAATAACTCAATTTCATTTCTTTTTATGGCTGAATAATATTCCATTGTATATATGTGCCACATCTTCTTTATCCATTCATCTGTTGATGGACATTTAGGTGGGTTCCATGTCCTAGCTATTGTAAATAGTGCTGCAGTGAACATTGTGGTACATGTCTCTTTTTGAATTATGGTTTTCTCAGGGTATATGCCCAGTAGTGGGTAACAGAATCCTTTTATTAGAGGTTTCTTCATTGATGTGCTGGAAGCTACAAGACCTGACAGCCAACTAATGTTTCTCCAAGTACATTGAAATAATGTCAGCTTTCCTGACGCGAGCAACATGTACCTTGCTACTGCGTTGGGTACAAAATATGATATGTAGATTGTCACATTTCTTTAGGAAAAAAATAGTATTTTTGAAAAATCCTTCTTTAAAGTGCTTTTTATTTTCCTGCCTTTTAAGCTCATTTGAATACTAAAAATATTTTAAACTAGTATTGAACCCATTTCAGATTTCATCCTCAAACGTAAACACTCCAGCTGGAGCCAGGAGCATCTGGAAGCATTCCAGGTATTATCACCTGGGCTGAAGCTAATCACCTGGTCCTGGACACCCCAGGGGCTGCCTTTTAAAAATCAATTTCTTTAATTACTTAAACAGGAAGTTCACTCACATGGTTCAAAAATCAGAGGACACAAAGCTGTAGAGTGAGAGCCCCCCTCCTTCCCTGTGCTCTCCTCCATGGTTTATCTCTTCAAGCAGACAGCCTATTCTTAGCTCCCTTGCCCCCTTCCTGCCTTCTTCTTACTGGAGGCAGCATACTGTCCACGTGGTTACATACCTGTACACAGCAGCACATGGAGAGCTTTCTTATTATCTCTTTCTGTAGTTGCTAGTTTTGTTATGTGAGATGTGCCATGATTGATTTAATCTGTTTCCAATCTTGACCCCTCACAAACAGTGCTTTAATGAATAGCTCTGCAGTTATGTGTATATCTATAGAACAGATTCCTAAAAATGGAATTAATGATTAAAAGGAATATGCATTTGTAATTTTGATCATATCATCAAACTGTCCTCCAAGAGCTTGTGTGTTGGGGGATCCTTAAAGCTTCAAAAGCAGCACACTTAAACCCAGCATAGACATCACTGGATATTTTGTATGTTAGTTATTAATATAGTTGATAAATACTCAAGTTATTCTTCCGCTTGTGATTCTCTATCATTTTGTACCTCTCAGTTGCTTGTGATTTATCTGTAATCTAATGGCATACTTTTTTTTTTTCCTTTAAGACTTAATTTTCTTAGAGCACTTTCAGGTTCACAGCAAAACTGAAGGGAAGGTACAGAGATTTCCCATCTATACTCCTTGCCCCCACACATGCACAGCCTCCCCATTATCAGCATCCCCCACCAGAGTGGTACATTTGATACGGTTGATAAACCTGCATTGATGCATTGTAATTATCCCGAGTGCATGGTTTACCTTAGGGTTCACTCTTGGTTTGGTACATTCTCTGTGTTTGGACAAATGTACAATGGCATTTATCCATCATTGTAATATCACACAGTGTATTTTCACTGCCCTAAAAATCCCCTGTATTCCTCCTATTTCTCCCCCAGCTCCCTGCCCCCCCCCCAAAAAAAAGCAGACTCCTGGCAATTGTTGATTATTTTTACTATCTCCATAGTTTTGCCTTTTCCAGAATGTCATATAATTGAAATCATGTAGTATTTAGTCTTTTCAGATTGCCTTCTTTCACTTAGTAACGTGTATTTCAGATTCCTCCATGTCTTTTCATGGCCTGATACTCATTTCTTTTTAGTGCTGAATAATATTTCATTGTCTGGATGTTGGTGTACTTTCTGGACTTCATGCATTCATTTTCTGTTGTGGGTTCTCTGATAGCCCACACACTTCCATATGTTGTACACTGACACCTCTGTGTCCAGAAGAAGGTCTTTCCCCTTCTTCCTGACTTGGTGTTGCTGCCTGCCAGCTACAGCTCCCAGCATTTGGGCCAGGGGACCTGGTCTCTGGCTGTCTGCTTGCCTGTACTTACACTGTGGCCAGGTAGTCTGAGGTGGCCCAGCACCTGGGGTTAGGGTGCAGAGGTTGAATCCTAGCTCAGCCCCCACATTCCTCCTCCTCTAGGACTTTTAGTTGGGTTGCAGGGTGGCTAGGCAGTGCCTCCTGGGTCCCAGTGCCCTTCTCAGCCGTGATGGTGGAGAACAGTGAGCCCCTTTCTACTCCAAACCACCTGGTTGTGTTTCGGGGCTGCTGGGTGGTTTATGGTTGGTTTAGTGGTGGTTGCTGCTGTGACAGTACCTTCTTTCCCACTTTTGTCCCAGGGAGGCTTTTCTCCTCCCTTCAGGGCTGAGGGAGGCAGCACACAAACCACACTCAGGAAACTTTAAATTGTCCTAGCTCTCTGAGAATGGCATCTCCCGGGAACCTCTAAGTGAGTCACATGAGGATAGGAGGCTGGCTGCAATTCCAGGACTCTCCTGATTTAGGATCCAGTGTGACAGAGAACTTCCACTCAGGGCTGTCTTATAATCCTTTTATTCAAGTTTCAAGTGAGCCTAGTCCGCTGTGCACAGAACGAAGGCCTGAGAGCCGGGACTTGCTCCCACTGAGGAAGGCCTGGGAGGAGGTGGGTTGCCCAGCCAACCCCACTTTGACTCTTTAGCAGATAGTGATCTTGAGGAAGGACATATTTTTTTGTTCAATGTAAAATCACTGTTTAGAATAAAGTAAAACCCCATTCTATACTAATTTATGTATCTGCATAAAAGAAGCCTTAATCACAGAAGGTTTTAGAAAGAATTTGCTTTTAATTATTTCCTAATAATTGTTGTAAAAAAAATAATAGATGTCTTTTAGGAACTTGATTAAATGCCTAGATAAAGTTTATTTGTAATGGCATAAATGCCAATAAAACAGTGCCTTTTCCTTTAAAAAAAATTTAATTCTCCATTGTTGGAGAGTTGTTCCATTATTTATTTGCATAATCTCCAAGAATTTTCAAAGCAAAGTAAGCTTTAATTGTAGTAGAATCGTCAGATTATTAGGGCTTTACCTTACAGAAAAGATGATTGTTGGCACGAACCCTGTACCAGGCATAGGGTGCCAGTCCTTGATGTGTGTGTATCGTTCAGTCCTCATAGCAACTTTGGAAGATGGGACAGTGATAGTGATAATAATGACTAATACTTATTGAGCCCTTACTGCATGACAGGCTAAGTGCTGTATACACATTGTGTGATTTAATTCCTTCATCAGTGATCCTAGGGGCAGGTACTGTTTTCATTTCCAGTTTAGATCTGAGGAAGCACACATAGGAGGGAGGAGTGAGTGATAGAGATGGACCTGAATTAAGCTCTGGCAGGATACTTTTCTCACTACCCCAGACTGTGCTTCCTGTGTTGTCAGTATCTAATTAGTATATATTAATAAATGCACTGAAGAGACCTAGAATGGTCTCCAGGTCATCTAAGACTTATAACCCTGTGAAAATGTCTACCATTCTATGGATTCCTCATCTTTAGATGTGAGCTGTTTCAGAATGCATTACCCTTTTTGGGTCAAGTTTTTTTGTATCCAGTTTTGACTCAGGAATTAAAAATTCTTCTTATAAAGTTTTCCAGGGTTGATAAGTAAAAGTGCTCAGCTTTTGAAAGATTTAAGAGAAGCATTTAAGTAGTCATGGTTATAGTGCAAGTAATGCCAAAGAAAATGTAGAGAAATTCTGAAAAAACTCTAAAGAAGGCAGACCTTTTTCACAGGGAATAAAGACTGCAGATAGAAATAGGGGTGAGTGGGGAAGAGAGGATATCTGTGGGAGGGGAGTTTCATGCTCAGAAGTAGAGAAACATGAACACAAAACAGCATCTAAACTCTTACGTAGTTTATTTCTAACACTACCATCTCTCGTTCTCCATCATGCCATTTAATCCTTGCATCAACCATAGGATAGAGGGTCATTGATGCTGAGGTGTAGCCAGAGAGTGAAATAGACGTGGCTGGTTTTCTGGAAGATAGGCAGCAGGAAAGAGGTGTAAAGAGAACGATGAGTAGAACAATGTAACATTTCAAGAAAATTCATTGTTGAATTTTGTTCTTTGTTTCTATTTTAGGAAAGTAGTAATAGATGCTAAGATTACTACTTGATATCTTTGGCTAGACAAGTAACTTGTTAAAATTGATATTGTGTATCATCTGTAACTGGCACTCTGTAATTCATTCTCTCATTCAGCATGCAGATGTTTGTTGAGGGCCTTCTATATGCTAAGCATTGTATGGCAGGCGCTGGGTAGACAGGATCCCTGCTTTCGAGGTACTTACAGCCTCATGAGTTGTAACAAGAAGTTGATCATATGATTTTAAGATTCATTCATTATGTCTGTAGAGTGTGGAAAAGTTCATACTTCTGGCCGATACGAGGTGTGATAAACTGGTTTGTACACATTTTGAGAGAAAAATCAGTTCTGCCAATACAGAGAATTTGGGGCTCCAAATGCAATTCAAAGGAGAAAATAAGGTATTATGACAGAAAGAGAAGAATTTAGAAAACCTGAGGGAAGATGTGTTTTCTAGATGGTTTGTTTAGCTGTTGCATTTGAAAAAAGTCTTTCAAACAAAACTATTTTCGGATGTTATTGACTGGACAGATTGAGTCAGTCACTTGCCTGGTATTTGATTTTGTAAAATGAAAAGCTTTTTTCAGCCTACTTGATAGTAGTTCATTCCTTGTTTAAGGTGAAATGCTGACTTCTGATCGTGATGCATAAGAATGGGTCTTGCAGCATGTCTGTCAGTGTTTGGTGTGACCGTCCCCTGGACCAAGGTCTCTGTGTGTGGTCTAGGAGGGAAAGGCCCCTCGTGGTTGCACGTGACGAAGACCTTCCGTTCCTGAGGCGGGCCAAGTTTGGTTGACTTTCTCCTTCCTAAGCTGCTGCTGTGGGCACCCCATCCTTGCCTGAGTGTGATAGAGACTGGGGAGCTTGTAGCTTCTTTTCTCAGGTCAGCTTAATTGAAAGGGGCTCTCGGGCAGGTCTCTGTGAGACCTGGCAGAGACCAGGGGAGGGAAGAGGTTCAGCCCCACCCCCCCAAGTGCCTTCAAACCAAGAAGAGTCATTTGTGGTTCCTCAGGGAGCTGGTGACTGGAGGGTGACTCCCCCAAATGTGTATGTTCTATCTCGAGTTCCTGGATGCAGCCAGGAAGCCCCCGAAGAGAGAATTCCTGTTCCCAGCGGTGGCAGTGTGACAGGCTGTCTGCTGTTCGCTGTGTGACGGAGCTCGTCTTCTGCTAAGGGTGAACCCCTGGAAAGTGGGGTGTCCTCGAATCTCATTCAGCCTCAGCTTTGCTCTCTCCTGGGTCCGTCCCCCGGTGACTTGGTGGAGAGAGAGGAATTTACCTGGGATTGGAAGTGGTGGCGCTCAATCTTGAATTTTAGGAACTTCCGATGATTCAGATTGGTATTACCCAACCTGTGTGTTGGGACACTTGGTGTGTAGAAAGCACAGCTGTGTTATGTTGCAACAGCCTGGCTTTCCTGCTTCGCTCTCTTTTATCAGTGTTTTGTTTTGAACTAGAGAACAGGAGAAAGTAATGGTGAGAAAAAGGGTGATGGTGTGGGTATGGATGTGCCTTCCTCAAGCCCTACACAACCCCTTTGTTAAAAGAGCCATACGTCATATATGTGGTTGTAGACAGGTTCATACGAGTAGGACTGCACAGGTGAGGACATAGCAGAATTTGTCAACCCTTTCTGAGCCCAAACAGCTGTGAGATGTGCTTGGACTGAAACAGGATGAGAAAAAGTGGTTAAGGTGGACAAATTGTGGCAGACCAATAAAAACCAAAACCAAAAGTGAGCACAAGCAGACATAATGCCTGCTACAAACGTAAAAAGTGCATGTGCATTTGGACTAGAACAAGACTAAACCATTAAAGAAAATCAGTCAGTTGGAGAATGGCAGCACGCTGGGTGCATTTTTAAAGGTAAGAAAGTTTTTGTGCAGGATAGAATAAAATATCCAGTATCTGTGGCACAGAGCACTCCTTTCCTGCTTTCATCGTGTAGCCCTGGGGTACCATTGTCCCTGTTTTACAGTTGAGGGAATTAAGGCACAGAGATTAAGCAGTTTGCCCAAAGACACAGGGCTAATTGATTCAGACAGGATTTGAACTCCTATGTTCCACTTGTGAGTGTTGTTTTTGCATTTCTATTTCCGGTTCCAGTTCCTACACTGGACTAGAGACCACGTTCTTCTGCATTTTACCTGCTCTTGTCCTGGCCTGTCTGCCCTCTCCTAGGAAAAGTGCTTTGGGACTCTTGGAAGAGTCAGTCAGGGGAGCGTCAGCAGATTGTTCCAAGCTTTACGTGTACAATATTAGTAGCCCAGTCTCTTCTTCTGGTTTATAGTGCTTGACACCTAATTTCCTCCCCGGCAGATAGGGAGGAAACATGATCTCTATCATAACGACTTCCATTTTCTAGTTTAAATGAGTTTCATTTTCACGTTCATAGATTAAGAAGCATTACATTAAACACACACGTACATTGATTTCTTTTTTTTTTTTAATTTATTTTTGGCTGCGTTGGGTCTTTGTTGCTGCGCATGGGCTTTTCTCTAGTTGCAGTGAGCGGGGGCTACTCTTCGTTGTGGCATACAGGCTTCTCGTTGCGGTGGCTTCTCTTGTTGCAGAGCACAGACTCTAGGCACAGGGGCTTCAGTAGTTGTGGCACGCGGGCTCTAGAGCGCAGGCTCAGTAGTTGTGACGCACAGGCTCAGTTGCTCCACGGCATGTGGGATATTCCCAGACCAGGGCTCGAACGTGTGTCCTCTGCATTGGCAGGCGGATTCTTAACCACTGCGCCACCAGGGAAGTCACTGATTTCTTTTTTTTTATGAGATTATTGAGTAAAAATGTGTGTACATGTGGACAGAACCTGGAAGGCAACAAACAGAAATGTTAGTTATGTTGGAGTGTTGTTTTCATTTGTTCTTACTTTATTTCATGTGGTCTTTGTGTCTGGAGATCTTAGTGAATCTCCAGGTTCAGGACAATACAATAGCATAAAAGCTGTGGAATGGAACCCACAAAGCCACCTGGAAACACAGGAGCTGGGTTGTCGCTAGCAGCACGCCCTGGTCAGTGGTTCTCTCAGAGGTGTTTGCTGTATCCAGGAGTCGAGTCCTGTTGTCTCTTCATAGTTAAGTGTCCTGTAATCGTGAGGAAGCAACCCCAAATTGAGGGGCATTCTACAAAACAACTGACCTACCCTCCTTAGAAATCTCAGAGTTATGAAAGACAAAGTGTGAGGAACCTTTCTAGAATAAAGGAGAAGACAAAGACATGACAACTAAGTACGCTGGGATCCAGAATCAGATTTTGGATCAGGAAAAATAAGTGTGATAAAGGGCATTTTGGGAAACAACTGGCCAGATCTGAGTAAGGGCAATCAGTATATTAAGTGTTGTATCAATGTTAAATTTCCTGAATTTTATAAATGTATTGCGCTGTGTAAAGGGTGTTCTCAGGAGGCACACAGTAAAGTACTTGGGAGGAAGGGTTCATGGTGTCTGCAGCTACTCTCACAGGTTCTACAAAACAGAGTATGTGTATATGCACTTGCAAGGAGTATCTAGTCCCTTACAGTCAGGCAGGAAGAAATGGGTATGTGCTCGAGGTGGTTTATGAGGCATGTATGTACAGAGAACTCAGGAGGCTGAAAAGGAACTGGTCAGTTCTGCAGGGGCAGCCTACAGAAAGTCTTCATAGTCACTGTTTAACCTGAGGGAGGGCTGGACGTGGGGTTTTCTAGACTGAGAGAGAGCGCACCCAGAAGAAAGATTGCTAATACATGTGCTGGCTCACGGTATTGTGGCTAGAAGGTAGGAGGTGCATCAGGAGGTGCCTGGGAAAGAAGGGCTGGAAAGTGGGCAGGGGCCACCTACTGATGTGCCATGTGAAGGAGTTTGAACTTCATAGACATGATGGAGATAAGATGCCTTCAGCTGCAAGTTACCTTAAACTCCAGCTAGAATGGCTTAAATGATAGGAAATGTATTTTCTCTCATTACGAGAAGTCTGAAGATGGGGAGGCTTCCAGAGTTGGATAATTTAGCCTAGAGGTGGCTTCATGAACCCAGGTGCTTGTATTTTTTTCTGCAGCCATCCTTAGTGTGTGAACAGCGTCTCCTCTCCTGGTTGAAGAGGGTTGCCACAGTCCCATGATGAAATCCAGTGAGGAAAAGAGAGATCTTTTTCTGAGCATCCCTTACCATTAGGAAGGAAAACCTTTTCCAGAACTGTCTTGGCTGACTTGCCTTCAGTTCCCTTAGCTGGGATTGTGTCACCTGGAAAGGGGAAGGTGATTGTGGCGGTTCTTGCTCCTTGCCTGAGAAGGTGTTGCCCTTCCTAAAAGGAACATCCCGGCCAGCCAGCCGAGGAGGTTGTTGGGGGAAGCAGTCAGAAGGGTTTGCGCCATGGAGAAAAAGATTTTCAGTTTTCTAAAAGTGGGTGGTGGGAGGGGGAGAGGCTTTTAAAAATTTTTTAGAAAGCCACATGGACACATCACCCCACCATTTTACCATTACAACTCTTATTTTTGGCATATTACTTTCCAGCTACTGCCCACATGCACGTACTTTAGTTCTAATCTTACTCTGTGTGCTATTTTGCGTACAATTTTCATTTGCATGTTTTTACATAACATACATTTTCCTGTATTTGTACAGTCTTCATAATTATTTTAATAGATGTATAGTGTTTTATAGTATTATACAGCAATTTATCAAACCTTTGTTATTGGATAACAGTAATAATAATAGCTAATACTTTCTGAACACTTAGCATCCACAGGCACTGTTTAAGTGCTTTACATTTGTTAATTCATTTACTCCTCACAACAACCCTATGAGGTGTAGTAGCCATTATCACTCCCAGTTTCTAGATAGGGAAACTGAGGCACAGAAACTCTAACTTAACCAAGGTCCCACAGCTGGTAAGTGGGGAGCAAGAAGCAGAGCTGGCATTCAAATGGTGGCAGTATGGGTCTAGAGTTGTAATAACCACTAGGTTAAACTACCTCTGGGTATTGTTTGCATTTGTTTTGATGTTACAGGTAATTCTATGATGAATGTATTTGTACATATCTTGTCCTTTGTACTTGCATGTATAGCCAGGTTGTTGTGGGTTGGACAGTGCTTGGTCAGTGAGGAACTAGAGATGACATATATAGGTCACATTAGAGAAGTGTTACTTTGAGAGAGACTGGAAAAAAGGAGTTGCTTTAATTTTCATGCTTGATTACTAGGAAGGATGGTCTGTTTTGTTTACTGTTTTATCTTCCTTTGTGATACTTACCTGCTTATGTCCGTTGTGCATTTATTCTTGGGATTCAGTGTGCTTAGAATCTTTCTGTAAAATTGACCCTTAACCCTTTCTGTATAATTCAAGTATTTTTTAAGCTCCTATTTTCTTTTACTTTCAATTATTTTTAGTTTCTATATATGTCTTTATTTTCATTTCCTGTAGCTTCAGCACTTTGAGAAATCTCATTTTCTGTTAAGGTTGGGGTTTTTTGATAATTTACCTTTCAAATATGTAATCACTTAAGGCTAGGCTTTAATTTCCTCAAATTACTATTCGTCTAACCTGATGCCCAATTACTATTTTACACACATACGTTCTTATAAAGCATTTTAACATCCTAATTCAGTGAACTAGTTAAATTTCCATTGTTTTCCTTTAATCTGTATATCTGCATTTGCCGTATACTACACTATTTAATTATTGTTTTAGAATATATGATAAAATCTATCATTTTACATAGCCTTCCTCTTATCTCTGTTTAACTTTCCCTTCTTCAGAATTTGAAAAATATTCTTCCTGTTTTATTTTCCCAAATGAACTTTCAGATCATTTTGACGTTACTGTCAAGACGTGCTAGTGTTCCACGTTAAACGCCCCTTTAGGTTAAGATCATAGTAACATATGACAGTTGGAGAGCTATTATGGTTGCTTAGTTTCTCATTTCCGTTTCTGTTTAATTTCTAGATTTTGGATCATTGTTTGACTTGGAAAATGATCTTCCCGATGAGCTGATCCCCAATGGAGGAGAATTAGGCCTTTTAAACAGTGGGAACCTTGTTCCAGATGCTGCTTCCAAACATAAACAACTGTCAGAGCTTCTGCGAGGAGGCAGCAGCTCTAGTATCAACCCAGGAATAGGAAATGTGAGCGCCAGCAGCCCCGTGCAACAAGGCCTCGGAGGCCAGGCCCAGGGGCAGCCGAACAGTGCGAACATGGCCAGTCTGGGTGCCATGGGCAAGAGCCCTCTGAACCAGGGAGATTCTTCAGCCCCCAGCCTGCCCAAACAGGCAGCCAGCACCTCTGGGCCCACTCCCCCTGCTTCCCAAGCACTGAATCCGCAAGCACAAAAGCAAGTGGGGCTGGTGACCAGCAGCCCTGCCACGTCACAGACGGGACCTGGGATCTGCATGAATGCTAATTTTAACCAGACCCACCCAGGCCTCCTCAATAGTAACTCTGGCCATAGTTTAATGAACCCGGCCCAGCAAGGGCAGGCGCAAGTCATGAATGGATCTCTTGGGGCTGCTGGCAGAGGAAGGGGAGCTGGAATGCCATACGCTACTCCGGCCATGCAGGGGGCCGCGAGCAGCGTGCTGGCTGAGACGTTAACTCAAGTTTCACCGCAAATGGCCAGTCATGCAGGACTGAACACAGCGCAAGCCGGAGGCATGAGCAAGGTAAGTGAGCTTCGGTGCTTTGAATTCTTCCTACTAACCAGGGGCACATTCCTGTCCTCCTTTAGGCTTTCCTCCTGCCCCTCCCACATGGAAGAGACAGATTTGGTATTTAGTGCCCTTCTTTCCAGGATACGGATCTCTGCCCCATGCCTTTAAAGTGGGAATTGTTGAAGAAACCAGCGGTAGGCTAGCTTGCATGTCAGACAGTTGAAACTTAGGGAATGAGTTTGGACTGATAACCAGTTTTCAGCCTCTGAGGAGAATGTGTGGAAATAGAACCACATGGTTGAAAGAGGCAGCTTCTGCTGGGAATCAGCTTTTTGTTGCATCAGTGAATCCGGTAAAGGCTCTTTACCTTCACTTCACGCAGCCGACCAAGTCGTTAACTCTTCATGCCCTTCCCGTTTTACAACCAACTGGTGAAGTGTCTTTTGTCACAGTCTCCGTTTTACCAACAAAGAAGCTAGGTTCCAAGCTGGTCAGCTACCTGCCGTGGTTAACAGGGAAGAGATAACATGGCAGAGCCAGGGGGCAGCATGGGGCCTCGGGTCCCAGAGGAAACTCAGAGCAAGGGTTTTCAAAGTGGGGTCCCCAAACCAGCAGCATCAGCATCACCTGGGAGCTTGTTAGAAGTGCAAAGCTACTGACTCCAGATGGTGTGATGCCTGTGCGGGGTTGAGAGCTCTGCTCCAGGGAAAGGCCTTGCAACTGGTGTGTCGTGTAGGAACTGAATGTGGAGAACAGGGAAGGCAGATGCCAGGGTAGATAGGAGACCACTGGGAAAGCGAGAGCTGACAAGGGAAAGAGCGCGGGCTGATCCCACTGGAGCGCCAAACACCGAGATGCACTGAGAAAAGGCTTCTCAGCTACAGCCACCAGTGCACCTGTTTCAGGCAGTATTTGGTACAGCAGATTCCAGAACAGTAAAACAGTTTGGCCTGTTCTTTGGATTTGACTATTCCCAAATAAGGGAAAGGGAGAGATCACAGTAGAGCACAGTTTCCCCACAAGGTTGATGCGAGCATTAGGTGACAGCTGTGAACCCTGTGACTGGCTTAGGTAAGAAGAGGAATTTTTTTTTCACTTAAGTAAAGGTGAAGTAATTCCAAACGTTAAAATTGCATTTATCTCTTTTGAAGTGTTATTAAGGGGGAATATGAACTTAATTTTTAGTTGTCCCTGGCATTTGAAGAGGGGTCTGTGTGTGAATGTGCCTTTCGGAGTTGGGTTGAGAAAAGATTTCTGTGGGCTTAGGGTTCATGGATAGATTGATGTTTGTTCCTTCCTAATTCACTCATCACTCTTGTCCACGCTGCCCAGTTACAAAAAACTGTTTTGGAGAATTTAAGTCACATGGCAAAAGTAGACATAGGACTCCTGAGTAATCTTAAAAATTATTGAGGGTCCCAAGGAGACTTCTTTAAAACGTGGATATATCTGTCCATATTAGCCACATTAGATACTAAAACAGAATTTTAAAACACAAGCACACATTCCATTAGCCGTTAAGTATAGTGATATCACATGTCACAGAGCCTCTGGAAAACTCCTCTGTGTTCTTGTAAGGGAATGAGAGCAAAATAGGCAAATTAATGTCTAAGTATTATATGAAAATAGTTTTGACCCCTGAAAGGGACTGAGTCCCTCGACCACACTTGGAGAGCCATTGATAGAATATATATATATTCCTAGAAGTTAGACTTGGCATACCTGAGCACAGTGCCACTCTCACATGTAAATAAATGATTTCCTCATGTCATCAATGTCCACTAAATATTCAGATTTCCAGTGGTTGCATATGTCATGATTTGTTATTACAGACTTTTTTCCCCCAGCTCTGAATAACCTATATTTTATTCACTTGATATGGCTCTTAAGAATTTATTAATCTCTAGGAGTCTTACAACGTATTTGTAGGAGAATCTAGTTGTTTTGCTTGTTTATTTTTTTGTTCTGGGGGTTTCCTATAGTCTGGGCTTTGCTGATAATGTCTTCTTCACTCCATGTTCCTCTGCCCAACTTTTTCATTCCTTTGTACAGAGTGATCTTTCTTTCCAACGACACTTAGCTAGTGCTCACTATGTGGAAAGTGAGCCACATTAGTGCTTTGGGGGCAGCCATCTCTGTCCCCTGTAGGTACCCTAAAGAGGCTGATGGCGAAGGAGGAGTGGGAACTGGCATTTTTGAAAGGTTGTCATGGCCTTTGGTTGGGACAAAAGAACTAATAGTGGTGGACAAATAGTAGGAGTAAGAGACAAGTTCATTTTAAGCAGAATAAGATTTTAAAATGCACTTGGGAAAAGAAACTTTTTTAAAAAGGTAATTTTGTTTTAAAAATTATTGTTACAAAGGAAATGCAGATTTCCTATAAAATAATTTAAATAGTAAAAGAGAGCAGCCCCTCTCTCCTTACAGATAACCACTTCTATCTATAGAGATATATTAACACAGATTCTTTTTTAGTATGAAATGGAACCAAACTATTGGGTTGGCCAAAAAGTTCCTTCGGTTTTAAAGTAAAAATAAAAGGCACATTTTTCATTTTCACCAAGAACTTTATTGAACAACGTATTCACCGTTTTGTTCCACTACCTTCTGCCATTTTTCAGGCAACTTCATAATTCCATCTTCAAAAACTTTTTTTTGAGCAAAGAACTGTTCCAGGTGCCTTTTACAGTCTTCCAGGGAATTGAAATTTTTTCCATTAAGAGAATTTTGTAAAGACCGAAATAAATGGAAATCCAAAGGTGCAGTGTCTGGTGAATACAGCAGATGAATCAGAACTTCCCGGCCAAGCTGTAATAGTTTTTGCCTGGTCATCAAAGAAACATGTGGTCTTGTGGTATCTCGATGGAAGATTATGCGTTTTCTGTTGACTAATTCTGGACACTTTTTGTCGAGTGCTGCTTTCAGTTGGTCTAATTGGGAGCAGCACTTGTTGGAATTAATTGTTTCGTTTTCCAGAAGGAGCTTATAATAGAGGACTCCCTTCCAATCCCAAGGGAGATACACACACACACACACACACACACACACACACACACACACACACACACACACACACACACACACACACACACACACACACACACACACACACACACACACACACACACACACACACACACACACACACACACACACACACACACCCCCCCCCCCCCCCCCCATCACCTTCTTTGGATGAAGACCAGTTTTTGGTGTGGTTGGTGGTGGTTCATTTCGCTTGCCCCATGATCTCTTCCGTTCCATATTATTGTACAGTATCCACTTTTCATTGCCCGCCACAATTTATTCTAAAAACGAAACGTTTTTGTTATGTCTCAGTAGAGAATCACATGCAGAAATATGGTCAAGAAGGGTTTTTTTGCTTAACTTATGTGGAACCCAAACATCAAAGCGATTAACATAACCAAGCTGGTACAAATGATTTGCAGCACTTGATTTGGATATTTTGAGTGTGTCAGCTATCTCCCGTGTGGTATATAACGCTGATTGTTCTCAGTCTCGGTTTGATCGCCATCAACTTCAACTGGTCTACCCAACTCTGGAGCATCATCCAGTAAGAAGTCTCCAGCATGAAACTTTGCAAACCACGTTTGACACGTTCTATCAAGTCACAGCACCTTCTCCATACACTGCACAAATCTTTTTTTGCGTTTCAGTTGCGCTTTTACCTTTCTTGAAATAATAAAGCATAATATGCCAAAAATTTTGCTTTTTTCTTTCATCCTCAGTATTAAAATGGCTACACAAAAATTCACCAATTTTAATGTTTTTTTTTAAATGCTCGCTGACATGACAGCTTTTACAATACAATCTAACAAAATTGTTTCAAATGAAGTTAAAGACAATTAAGCACTACTAGAGCCATCTTATGGGGAAAAAAAGGAAAAAACTGAACAAACCTTTTGGCCAACCCAGTACATAAGCACCTTGCTGTTTTACATAACTATATACCCTGGATGCCTTGCCATGCCAGTGTGTGTGCAGATTTTTCCTTTTTTTCTACTGATAGCAAGGTATTGCATTTTGTGATGCACCATAATTTATGTACTCCTCTGATGATGAACATTTGGATTGTTTCTGACTTTTCATTAGTACAAACAGTGCTGCAGTGAATATATCCTTGTGTAGGCATATCCACACGCATCATGGGATAAATTCTGAAAAGTGAGGTTACTGGGTCAAAGACTTTGTTAAACGTTTTGTTTTTAGAAGTAATCATGCACATGGTTTAACAACTAACAGCCAAATTTTTTAAAAATAGCACTAAGGATAAGAACTGAAAAGGTAGTCTCCCTTAATTTTTGACCCTTGATTCTCCCAAATTCTCTCACCAAAGGCAACTATTTCTTATCTATCCTGCCAGAGATGCTCTGTATATATAGAGGTATAGAAAGGGTGTGTGTGTGTGTGTGTGTGTGTGTGTGTGTGTGTGTGTGTGTAGATATCTCTTCTAAACATGAAGAGTAGTATGGCATAACATCTCTCTCTGTGTCTCCCCCCCCAACCCCCACCATGTATAAATGTAGACATACACCTCCTTTCCACCCCTGAACAACGTAAGTTGGAAGTTGTTCCATGTTAGATAGAGCTCTCAGTCCTTCTCACTAGCTATGGTACAGTAGTAGTCCTTGATTTGGCTATATCTTTTCTTTTTCTTTTTAATAAATTTATTTATTTTTGGCCGCATTGGGTCTTCGTTGCTGCGCACGGGCTTCCTGTAGTTGCGGCGAGCAGGGGCTGCTCTTCATTGCAGTGCACGGGCTTCTCATTGCGGTGGCTTCTCTTGTTGCAGAGCACGGGCTCTAGGCGCGCGGGCTCAGTGGTTGTGGTTTGCGGGCTCTAGAGTGCAGGCTCAGTAGTTGTGGTGCACAACTTGCTTAGTTGCTCCGTGGCATGTGGGATCTTCCCGGACCACGGCTCGAACCTGTGTCCCTGCATTGGCAGGCGGATTCTTAACCACTGCACCACCAGGGAAGTCCCTGATTTGGCTATATCTTAATTTATAGGACTAGTGCCCCAATATCTGTACATTTAGATTGTTTCCAGTGTTTTGCTGCTATCACAATTTTTGACTTATATATATATCTTTGTACAGCTGAGTGTATCAGCTGGATAAATTCTTGGGGGTGAAATTTCTGGATTAAAGGATATTGACATTTTTGATAAGCATAGATATTGCCAGATCCTCTCCAAAAACATTATGCAAATTACACCCTCACCAAAGTGAATGAGTCCCTGTGCCCCAAATTCTCACCAACACTGATACTATTCTTTTACTGATTTGCCATTCTCTTAGGCAGATTGTCTCTTAGGCAGAATGTCTTTTCAGAAGTTCATGGGCATTTGTATTTTGCTGTTGCTTATATTCTCTGTCAACTTTTCTGTTGCATGGTTTCCCATTTTTTTTTGTTGGTTTGTGTTCTTTATATTCTTTGTATATTAGAAGCTAAAGTCTAAAGACAAAAAAATTAGAAACAAAAAGCATAAAGCAGGATGGGAGAAGCAAAATCAAGCATAATAATTTTTAAAAATATGAAATGGTTCAATTTTTTGACTGAAAATATTATAATTTTAAAAAAAAGCTAAAGTCTTTTAATGAGTGAAAGTTTTTCCCCCTTTTTTATTTGCTAAAGTCTGTTTTACCAGGAGAATGGCCACATAGGTTAACAATATGATAGTCCGGAGTTTTTACCAAATGGATGTTTTCAGTTTTTATAGAAACAAATTTATCCATTTTTTTTCTTTATGGCTTTTGGGCTTTACGTCATGTTTGGAAATGCATTTCTGTTCCAAAATTATGAAATATTCTGTATTTTTTCCCGTTATACCTTGGATCTTTAACTCAGACTTTATTTTGGCTTGAGTGAGATACAGAAATCTAGCTATATACATTTTTCCAAATTATAGTCATCCCAGTACCATTTATTTAGATACTACTAATCCAGCTTTTCCCCTCCCCCCGCCCCCCACTGCAGTGACATCATTTTTGGTATATATTTTATTCAGCTTTCAAATATACAGAGTTTAGGTCTATTTCTGGACTTTTTCTTTTGTTTCACAGATCTTTATTTATTCTGTGCCAGAAACTTATTATCCTAGCTGTGTAATGAATTTTAACATATGATGGAGCCAGTTGCCTTTCACTCTTTTTCAAGAGTCCAGTATTTTCTTTGCTGTCCTTATAAGATACTCTTCTAGATGTATGGTTCTCAACCCTGTCTGTGCATCAAAATTACCTGGGGTTTTTTTTTTTAAATGTGATGCCTCATCCCTACTGCAGACCAATTAAGTTAGAATCTCTGGTGCATGGCATGAGCATTGATATAGTTTATAGTTCCTCAGATGATTTTCATGGCAGCCGGGGTTGAGAACCTGTTTCAAATAAACTTTAGGACTGTTTTTCAGATTCCTAAAAATCAAACAAAAGTCTTGGGATTTGATTGGGATTATATTGAATTTTATAAACCATTTAAGGGGGATTTTGACATTCTAACAGTTTTGTGGCTTTCCAAGTTGTCTTATCCTGTACATACAAGGTTTGTCTTTTTATGGAGTCTTATGTTGCTCAGAAGCATACTATAGTTTTCTTTATATAGGTAATACACCTTTTTTATTAAGTTTGTTTCTGGATGTATTAATGGGTTTATCATTGCTATTAGAGATGAGTTGTTCTATTTCATTACCTAATTGACTATTGTTTTAATATAGGAAAGATGTTGATATATACATGTCAATTTGGTAATCTGGCCACTTTATGGAGTTCTCTTGTTTATTCTAATATTTCTTCAGGTGATTCTCTTGGGTTTTCCTAGTAGGCAGTCATCTTTTGCCTTACTGATACTTTTGTCTTCTTGGCAGTATTTCTACCAGTGTTTATGCTCTTGGGCATCCCTGTCTTGTATTTGACTTAAATAGAGATGTATGTAGTGTTTTATTATTAAGTATAATGTGAGCTTTGGTTTTCAATCTTTTAAAATTGGGGTGTAATCTATTACTCATTTATTGGATGCTGGATTTTATCAAATTCCCTTTTGACATCTATAGTGGTTACCCTGTGATTTTTTTTTCTCCTTTGTTTTATTTATGTGACAAATTATCTCAGTGGGTTTCCTACTATCCAACTGAACCATCTCTGTAATTGTGAAATTGAAAGTTAATGTTTTGCTGAATTTTATTGGCTAGCATTCATTTAGAATTTTTGCTTCTCACTAATCAACAGGTTTTGTCAGGTTTTGATATCAGGGTTGTGTTAATTTGGTCAGAAGGAGTTTGGAAGCTGTTCACATCTGTTCTTTGGAACAGTTTCGAATTGAATGATCTGTTCCTTGAAGAACTGAGAAACCATCTGTACAACTGTATGGGCTTGAAGCTTTTTTCCTCGAGAGTGACTTAAGATCTTTGACAATACTCCATTAGACTATTGGTCTCTTGAGTCAATATATTTTTCTTTTAGAAAAGTCTAAATATATTTTTATTCTGAAGAAAAACTCAAAATGTGTAACTTCTACTCTCATTAAAAAGTATAAAGTGGGTACAATTCCCATGTTACAGATTAGAAATGGAGGCACACAGAATGGAGAGGAGAAATTATTTCATTAAACATATCATGCCATGTTAACATTATTGCCATGTTGTTGAAATGGCTTACGTTTTCTATTTTAAATGTTTTCTTTAAGAGTCACACAAAATTAGGAATGAGAAAGTAGAAATAACCACAAACATCAGGAAAGTCCAAAATTGTAAGAATTTTTGTATAACTCTTAATTAATTGTAAAGCCTGGATAAAAAGAATTTTTATTAAAATATAGATTGTAAAACTGATCCAAGAACAGGCTGCACGGGTTAGTGATTTAAGAGACCCTTAGCCAGACTTCGTGGGATCCGATCCTGGCTATGCTGTGTGATCGTGGAAGGTTACTCAGCCTCCCTCTGTTCCCTTCATTCTGTGTGCCCCCATTTCAACAGTAGGAAACCTCATATGTTATCTTTTCGGTAGCATGCTCTAGTTTTCTACAGAAAATAACCCAAACACTTGTCTTTTAGGAGGAAAGCAAAAAAAGATATTTAAAGATAAATTTAAGGGGACTTCCCTGGTGGTCCAGAGGTAAAGAATCCGCCTTACAATGCAGGGGACTCGGGTTCAATCCCTGGTCAGGGAACTAAGATCGCACATGCCGCGGGGTAACTAAACCCACGTGCCACAACCACTGAGCTCGTGCGCCTCAACTGGAGCCCGCGTGCCACAACTAGAGAAGAGAAAACCTGCATGCCACAACTAGAGAGGAGCCACGCACCACAATGAAAGATCCCGCACGCCTCAGTGAAGACCTCATGTGCCACAGCTAAGACCCAGCGCAGCCAAAAAGAAATTAAATAAATAAATAAATAAATAATAACTCTCTTTTAAAAAAAAATAAAGATAAATTTAAGTGGGAATTGGAAGCCGTACACTCAAGTTCTTCTCCTGGCTAGAGGTATTGAGAGTTGTTGCTCTGCACAGAGAAGGTGGCAGAGGGAAGCCAGACACTGGTGGAAAGAGGAAGGTATTGTGATGTATCTGGGCAAGGGGTCCAGACTCTTTATAGTTCTGAGGTTGATAAATGGTTTTACAGCCTTAGAAATACTTTCAGTCCTTTCTTATAAGTAATGTATTGGAAATAAGGGACCAAAATAGTTTGTGTGGTAAGCCTTCTTCACAGGGGGTTAGATTAGGGCTTATTTTTTTATAAGGTTTTTGGAATATTGTTCTTTTTTTAGAAAGTGGTCAGAAAACGGGGAGCTAGCTTTCCGTAGAGCTCTCCCTGAGGGGTGAAGGGTTTTTTTTTTTTTTAATAAATTTATTTATTTATTTATTTATGGCTGTGTTGGGTCTTTGTTGCTGCGCGTGGGCTTTCTCTAGTTGCAGCGAGCGGGGGCTACTCTTTGTTGTGGTGCGTGGGCTTCTCATTGCGGAGGCTTCTCTTGTTGCGGAGCATGGGCTCTAGGCACGTGGGCTTCAGTAGTTGTGGCACGAGGGCTCAGTAGTTGTGGCTCATGGGCTCTAGAGCGCAGGCTAAGTAGTTGTGGCACATGGACTTAGTTGCTCCACGGCATGTGGTATCTTCCCGCCCCAGGGCTCAAACCCGTGTCTCCTGCATTGGCAGGCGGATTCTTAACCACTGTGCCATCAGGGGAGTTCTGGGGTGAAGGTTTTGATTTTTAGATCCAGACCCCCCTGGATCCAGTCAACCAACAGTTTGGTCAGATAAGATAAAGTGGTCGTTCTCAGACTTGGTGTCCAGCACAGGCACTGCAGGCTTGTTAACCCAGGGTGCTGGGCCTCCCCAGAGTTCCTGATTCAGTAGGTTTGGGGTGGGGCCTGAGAATCTGCTTCTCTTGCCAGCTCCCAGGTGACCGTGGTTGTGCTGATCAGCGACCGCACTCCGAGAATTGGCGTGCTGAAGGGATAGATTAGCCGCATATGGTCAGTAAGAGAGGAGTAGGGCCAAATTGGCTGTTCAGAATAAGTGACTCACCTTCTCTATTTTGGAATGATAATTGGAAATTTCTAACATTCAATAGCAAGAGAAATAATACTGTACATTTGTCTGATCCTTTTCTCTTTCTCATGTAATGTCATCTCATCTGATCCTTGAAATAATGCAAAGGAAACAAGGAAGGTTTTTATTAAGTAAATCCTAATTTGGCCTTTTTGAAAAAGATCATAATGGAAGTAAATGGTCAGTTTATAGAATGAAAAGGTTGAAAGCTTTGAATTAATACAGTGTGCTGTGTAATAATTATATAGCTCCTGTAGGCACAGGGTTGTTTTTTTTTAAATTTTTTTAAAATTTTTTATTTTTTTTTTAATGCTATTCTTGTCTGCTTACATTCTTTTTATGTATGTATGTATGTATGTATGTATGGCTGTGTTGGGTCTTCGTTTCTGTGCGAGGGCTTTCTGTAGTTGTGGCAAGCGGGGGCCACTCTTCATCGCGGTGCGCGGGCCTCTCACTATCGCGGCCTCTCGTTGCCGAGCACAGGCTCCAGATGCGCAGGCTCAGTAATTGTGGCTCACGGGCCAAGTTGCTCCACGGCATGTGGGATCTTCCCAGACCAGGGCTCGAACCCGCGTCACCTGCGTTGGCAGGCAGATTCTCAACCACTGCGCCACCAGGGAAGCCCAGGCACAGGTTTTTGGTAGAAATGTTAAGCAGTCTTGTACTGGCTCAATAATTGTATCATGACTTTAATGGAGAATATGTGATTCAGGATGTACTGAACTTCCCATGATAATTATCCATGAATTTATTTTTTAATTTTTTTGATTAAATGAGGTTGTATATGTCTATTTAGTGGCTTTACCCGCAGATTGTACTGACCTGCTGCTGCTCCTGTGATTGTTGTTGTTGTCGTCATCATCATCATCGTTAGTAGCAGCAGCAGCCACTTCAGCAGCTCAAACTGCCTTCCCCAGAGGCAGTACAGCCAAGTGCTTAAGAGCAGAGGTTGGGATCTGGAGTAAGCTGCCTCAGTTCAAGTTCAGTCTCCACTAATTTATTAGCTGTGGGAAAATAATATAATCACTCTGGGTCTTAGTTGTTTGTCTTTTAAATGAGGATAATAATAGTATCTGCCTTTGAGAATTGTATAGATTAAGAGGGGATGGTAATAATACCTACCTCATAGAATTGTGCTGATTAGATGAGACGGTGTATGTATAGTTCTTAGCACAGTGTCTGGGTTTACTGAAAAACTTTCAGAGAAGATTGGTTAGTTAGCTGGCTAGGTGCTTTCTTACATAAAGGATTTGAGATAATCACATTTGAAGTGATAATGAGACTGCTTTTCTACTGTTTTCAGAGAATTATTTTCTAGTAATAAAAATAGTTGATTGTACAAAAATTGAAAGTTTTGAGACGAAACCATAATCTTATCACCCAGTTCATAATTGGTGTTAACTTTTTGATGTTTTCCCTAGCAGTCTTTTATCTATAATTATCTATCTCTTTTTAAAGTCAAAGTTGGAGTTATATTTCTTTTTTTTCCAGTTAACTTTGTAACTGATTATTTTCTGTAGCACAAACTGAATGAATGTTTTGCATAATAGCAACTTTGAGTACTTTGATTTGATGTCTCCAGGGTGACTACTTTGAAGAGTATACTTGTAAGAAAAACCAATCAGCTTTGTTACTTTCTAACTAAAGGTCAACAATTAGGATCTGGGGTTAAAGACCTACATGTATTAATTTTTTAAATATTTTATCGTTTTACTTTCATTATTAATATTTTTAAAGGTATAATTTACATAGAGTGAAATGCACAGATCTTAAGTGTTACAGTTTGATTTGTCAAAACTCATGCCCATGTAACCCATACCCTTATCAAGATACAGGGCATATTCATTACCCCAGAAAGTTCCTTTGTATTCCTCCCTTTTCCTGTTCTCTCCACCCCATGTCTGCTGTCACTACTGATTTCTTTCACCATGGATGAGTTTTACCTGTTCTCAAACTTCATATGAATGGAATTCTGTAATGTGGGTTTTTTTTGTTTGTTTTTGGTGAGGCTTCTTTTGCTCACGGTGTGTGTTTGAGATTCATCCATGTTGTTGCCTGAATTTAGTAGTTCTTTTTATTGCTAATTAGTATTCTGTTGTATTAATATACCATGATTTGCTTATCTAGTCTCCTATTCATGGATGTTGTGGTAGTTTCTGGTTTGGAGCTGTTAAGAATAAAGCTTCTGTGAACATTTTTGTATAAGTCTTTGTGTGGACATATAAATTTTCATTTCTCTTAGATAAATAACTAGGAATGGAATTGACTGGATAAGGAGGGGTCTGTTTCTGGACTCTAGTCTGGGAGTCAGCAAACTATAGCCCATGGGCCACATCTGGCCCACAACCTAAGAATGGTTTTTATGTTTTTAAACGATTGGTTAAAAAACAAACTAACAAACAAATAAATAAAAGAATGAGGGATGGAAACCATAGGTCACCTGCTAAGACTAAAATACTTACTAACTGGACCTTTACAGAAAAAGTCTGCCACCCCTGTTCTAGTCCATTCCATTGATCTGTTTATTTCTTTAGCTTTAGAGTAAGTATTAAAATTGGGTTCTTAATTTCTCATTTTCATTTCTGTTTAATTTCTAGATTTTGTGTCATTGTTTGACTTGTTTGTTGCTAATATGGAGAAATATAATTGGTTTTTCTTTATTAACATTATATCCTGTAACTTTGCTAAACTCACTTGTTAGTTCTACTTATTTGGTGGATGCCTTAGAATTTTCTAGGTCATGTTGTCCTTGTAAAATAAAGACAGTTTTACTTCTTCCTTTCTAATCGGTATGCTTTTTATTTTTCTGGCTTTACTGCTCTGCCTGAGACCTTCAGTGTTTAATAAAAGTGTTGAGAGCATACATCCCCTGTCTTATTCTGGATCTGTGGAGGAAGACATTCAGTCATTTATTAAGCATGGTGTTAGTTGTAGGCTTTTAAAGGTATCCTTTGTCAGGATGAAGAAGGCCCCTACTCTACGTAGTCTGCCAAGTCTTTTTATCATAGATGATTGCTGAATTTCATCAAATACTTTTTCTGTATCTATTGAGAGGATCAGGTGGATTTTCTTTATTCTGTTAATGTGGTAAAGTACATCTTTCTGAATGTTGAACCAACCATACATTCCTGGGATAACCTCCCTCGATCGTGATGTATTAACCTTTTTACGTACTACTGGATCTGATTTATTTTATTTATTTATTTTTTAAACCGAGTTAGGATTTTCCTTTCATCCTCCCTCCCTCCTGTTTTTATTTGGCTGCGCTGGGTCTTAGTTGTGGCTCATGGGATCTAGTTCCCTGACCAGGGATCGAACCCGGGCCCCCTGTATTGGGAGCTAGGAGTCTTAACCACTGGACCACCAGGCAAGTCCCAGATCTGATTTATTAGAATATTGTTTAGGATTTATGCGTCTATATTCATGAGGGATATGGGTCTATAATTTTCTTGCAGTGTCCTGATACGGTTTTGGTATCAAGACTACACTGGTTTGTTCCCTCTTCCTTTCTTTTCTGAGTTTAGTATTTTTTCTTAAAATGTTTGATAAAATTCACCAGTGAGACCATCTGGGTCTGGAGTTTACCTTGTGATAAGGTTTTAAATTATAATTTGATTAGTTTAATAGGTACAGATTATTCATATTTTTCATTTCTTCTTGTGTTAATTTTGATAATTCGTGTTTTTCAAGGAATTTATCCATTTCGTCTAAGGTCTTGAATTTATTTGGCATAAAAGGATTCGTAATATTCCCCTAATTTCCTTTTAATGTCTGCAGACTCTGTAATAATGTCCATTGCCCCCTCTTTCAATCTGATATTTATAATTTTATGTTTCTCTCCTTTTTCCCTGATCAGTCTGGGTAGGGATTTGTTAACTTTATTGGTATTTTCAGACAACCAACTTTTGACTTGTTAATATTCTCAGTTTTATATATCATTGATTCTCTTTTTGTTATTTTCTTTCTTCTACTTGGGTTTTCTTTGCTCTTTCTAACCCCTTGGGGTAAATGCTTAGATCATTGATTGGTCTACACTGCATTTCATAAATTTTGATAGGTTTTTATTATCATTTAGTTCAGAATATTTTTATATTTTACTTGTAATTTCTTCTCTGACTCATGTTTCTTTTTTTAAAAATTTATTTATTTTTGGCTGCGTTGGGTCTTCATTGCTGCACGCGGGCTTTCTCTAGTTGTGGCAAGCCGGGTCTACTCTTTGTTGTGGTGTGTGGGCTTCTCATTGCGGTGGCTTCTCTTGTTGTGGAGCACAGGCTCTAGGTGCGCGAACTTCAGTAGTTGTGGCACATGGGCTCAGTAGTTGTGGCTTGCGGGCTCTAGAGCACAGGCCCAGTCGTTGTGGCGCATGGGCTTAGTTGCTCTGCGGCATGTGGAATCTTCCCGGACCAGGGCTTGAACCTGTGTCCCCTGTGTTGGCAGGCAGATTCTTAACCACTGCGCCACCAGGGAAGCCCTGATTCATGTTTCTATGTAGAAGTGTGTTGCTTAATTTTCAAATATTGGGGATTTTTGCAGATATTATTTTGTTATTGATTTCTAATTTCATTGTGGTCAGAGAACATGCTCTATATGATTTTTGTCCTTTGAAATTTACTGAGACTTGTTTTATAGCCCAGCATATGGTCTGTCTTGATGAATGTTCTGATATACTCGAAAAGAGTGTGCCTCCTACAGTTGTAGGGTGTAGCGTTTGTAAATGTCAATTAGAGTAAGTTGATTGTATTCAAATTGGCAACGTCCTTACTGATGTTTTTTCTGTCTCTTCTATCAGTTACTGAGAGAATATTAAAAATATCCAACTGTAATTATAGATTTGTCTATTTTTACTTTAAGTAGAATGAAATTTGATTACGTATTTCATGTATTTTGATGCCCTTTTATTAAGTGAATATACATTTTGGATTATTATGTTTTCCCGATGAATTGAGCTTTTTTATCATTCTACATGTTCCTCTTTATTTTTATTAATATTCTTTGTCTCATTAACATAGCTGCTCCCACTCATTAATATTTGCAAAGGATATCTTTTTTACCCTTTTGTCTATGTCTTTATATTTAAAGTGTGTCTCTTGGAACGAACATACTAGTTGGAACTTGTTTTTAATTTATTCTGACAATCTTTGTCTTTAAATGGAGGGTTTAGTTTATTTACATGAAATGTTGATACAGTTAGACTTAGGTCCACATCTTGCCATTTGTTTTCTATTTGTCCCTCTGCATATTGTTCTTTTTTTTTTCTCTTTGTTCCTTTCCTGCCCTTCTTTTTTTTTTTTTTTTTTTTTTAATTTATTTATTTATTTATTTATGGCTGTGTTGGATCCTCGTTTCTGTGCGAGGGCTTTCTCTAGTTGCGGCAAGCGGGGGCCACTCTTCATCGCGGTGCGCGGGCCTCTTACTATCGTGGCCTCTCTTGTTGCGGGGCACAGGCTCCAGACGCGCAGGCTCAGCAGTTGTGGCTCACGGGCCCAGCCGCTCCGCGGCATGTGGGATCTTCCCAGACCAGGGCTCGAACCCGTGTCCCCTGCATTGGCAGGCAGACCCTCAACCACTGCGCCACCAGGGAAGCCCTCCTGCCCTTCTTTTGAAGGCTGATTTCAGCATCTTTGTCATCTCTGTGTTTGTTTCATTTGCAGTCTTTTGTTCGTTTGTTTAAATATGTAATTCCAGTTACGGGTCACATTTTCCTGCCTCTTTGCATGTTTAGTAATTTTTGATTACGTAGTGGATATTGTGGATATGTTGTTGAATAAGTTTTGTTGTCTTCCTTTAGGGAGTGTTGGATTTGTTCTGGGAGACATTTGACTCCACTCTTTGTATTCCTCTTGGGTGGTTTTCCGTCACTGCAAACATTTTAGGAACCATTCTCAAGCCCAGCTATTAACGTGTCTCTCAGACTTTAACACAGATTAGGGCACGGCTTCTTAAACTTTAATGATTTGCAGATCACCTGGGGATCTTGTTAAGGTGCAAATTCTGCTTTGGGAGGTCTTGGGAGTGGGGTGCTTTGAGTCTGCTTTTCTCACCAGCTCTAGGAGGGGCAGTTGTTGTGGCTGTGCCCTCCAGGCACTGGGAGGTCTCTCCATCTTGATGGTGTGAGCGTAAGTTAGGGTATGTAATGGGTGCCCATTGGTGATTGGATGTATCACACTTCAAAAGTTATCTGTTGTTTCTTTCCTTGTTCAGTGTAGAAAGTTGGGAAGTACTAAACCTAACATTCTTTATGTAAATGGGTCCAAAGCATGACTTCAAGGATTGACTTCTCCAAAATGTTTCTGCAATATTTTGGAAAGAGTTACGTTTACTGTAGACAGTAATTTGCTGTCCATCTGTCACCAAGTTAAAACATTTAGGGTTTTTATGTTGATTACCACGTAATACTTATGGCATTTTTTCAGAATTACATAATGACTATAACATAAAATTTCAGTATGATCCTTTTATGAACAAGGATAACAATTACTGTTTTTACTCTTTCTGAATTATGGTAAGAGAAGAGCAGGCAAGGAATGACACTTCTGGACTGGGGTGCCGATTGTACTGGGCTCTGCGCTGGGTGCTTTGCAACATGATCTCAATTCGTCTCATGTTTAATAATCCTGTGAGGTACATGCCATATCTGTTTTGCACATGGAATAAAATATTCTGAGCCACTTTTCTGTCTCCCAGGAAATTATTCAAGATGACACATGTTAGAAAGTGGCAGACTTGACTTACAACCCATCCATGTCTGACTCCAAGGTCTGTATTTTTTCTACTACACCATTTTGTCTGTAATATACCAGGATTCAGCATAAGACGGGGAAGTGCATAATACCTAATTTTCTGTGTATGGATCAGGTTTTACCCCCATCTACAAAATTTATAGAATAGATAACTTGGAGAGTGAGTCTAATTTCCCAGGAGTATTTTTGTTGTACAGAAGGATTTGCTGCTTACACCCTTCTGGAAACACACATGTATACTGTGGGCCTTGCCTGTGGTCTCATTGGGCTGTGGCTCTCAATCTGAAATAGTAATTCAGCCAAGCAAGTTTTGCAAGACCCATAAGGAAGTTGATTTTTCTGGCTAGTGAAAAATTGTTTACCTCCCATGTGGGAGGCCAGCATAGTTATAATTACTTTTTGTGTGATTTTTTAAAGTGATCTTGTCTCTTAAAAATTTTTTTTAAACAATACTACTACTGTAGCAAAGAAAGGTTTCATTTGTGACTTTCTGGGGTTTTTAAATTTTCAAAACACACCAAAGAACGATATAATCAACATCTATGTTTCCGTTAGTCAGAATTAACACATGTTGATATTTTTCAGATTTTCTTCACAGTTGGTTTTTGGTTTTTTTTTTTCTTAATTTTTATTTTTATTTTGGCCACACCACATGGCTTGTGGGATCTTAGTTCCCCGACCAGGGATCGAACCTGGGCCCATGGTGGTGAAAGTGCCAAGTCTTAACCACTGGACCACCAAGGGAATTCCCTTTTCACTTTTAAAGTAGACACTTTTTTGGAACGTTTTAGATTTATAGAAGAATTGGAAGATAGTATTGAGGATTCCTATTATTTCTTCCTCCCCCCATTACTGTTTCCCATATTATTATATTTGTATATTTGTCACAATGAGCCAATATTGATACATTATTATTAACTGAAATCCATACAGATTTCCTTAATTTTCCCCTAATGTCCTTTTTTTTTTAAGATTTCATCCAGGATACCACATTACATTTGTTATGTCTTCTTAGGCTCTTCTTGGCTGTGACATTTTCTTAGACTTTCCTTGTTTTTGATGACTTTGACAGTTTTGAGGAGGACTGGTCAGGTGTATTTAGGATGCCCCATTATTGGGATTTGTCTTATGTTTTTATTGTGGTAGGACTGGGGTTTTAGACTTACGGGGTTATGGAAGGAAGATCATAAAGTGCCATTTTTTAAAAATTAATTAATTTATTTTGGCTGCGTTGGGTCTTCGTTGCGCACGGGCTGTCTAGTTGCGGCGAGCGGGGGCTACTCTTCATTGCGCTGCGCATTTCTCATTGCGGTGGCTTCTCTTGTTGCAGAGCACGGGCTCTAGGCACATGGGCATCAGTAGTTGTGGCACACGGGCTTCAGTAGTTGTGGCACACAGGCCTAGTTGCTCCAAGGCATGTGGGATCTTCAGGACCAGGGATCGAACCCGTGTCCCCAGCATTGGTAGGTGGATTCTTAACCACTGCGCCACCAGGGAAGTCCTAAAGTGCCATTTTTATCACATGGCAAAGGGTGCATATTGTCATCATGGCTGATCACATGGTTGTGTGGCTTACCTGGCTGAGTTCGTGTCTCTGCTGTACTGTTCCATTCCCTCCCCCTTCTAGCCTGTCCTCTCGGAAAGAAGTCACCATGCACAGCCCCCACTTAAAGAGTGGGGTTGAGCTCTATCTCTCTTGTGGTGGGGTGTCTGTGTAACTTATTTGGAACGCTTCATGGGAGATTTGTCTCTTTTTCATAGTTTTTTAAAATAAATGAAATCAAATCTAACAGATTAAAAATCTAAGTGTCTTATACACGATATACATGGTATGCTATACGTATTCATCTCATTAAAAAAAACTTGTTATTATTAAAATTGATACATATAGATTTGATTCATTTTTAACATCTATTCATATGACTTAAAATTCTTCTTTAATGTTTTTGTATTAAAATTTTTCTGTATTTGTGCAGATTTTTGAGTATACACATGACACTCTGAAAACTTTGCCTTTTACAAGAACTTAAAGCAGTGGGTGTAGCTGAATCTCAGAAACAAGAGGTTTTTGTCTTAATAATTGTTAAAATAAAAATTACTCACAAATGGAGTTTCCCCCAAACATTTTTTATTTTTCTTTGATCATCTTTGCTACAGTTGGTAAAATGCATTCTGTGCAAAAATTCCTTTTTTTCCCCCTTTTGTTGTCTGCTGAGGAGTGAGCACCTTTCCTGAATGTTCTAGTGAACAAGTGTCCAGAGTGCTCTAAACAACACCAGATCAGAGCTATGAATTGGTTGTTGATGACATTTACTGTTCAGGAGATGCAAGTAATTATCAGTGGATTGTAAGTCCAAAGCCATAGTTCTGTATAATTACATCTGTGCATATTATTGTATACTTTAAGGTAAGAATGTGGCACTTGGGTTTGTAGCTTTTGAAAAATGGCATGATTGCCGTGGTTGCTTTGTTATTACCAAGTGGAAACTTCATGGCCTCAATAATGAGTCGTTTAATTCTGTTTTTCTGCCCAGTGTTTGAAGAATGAACCGGAAAACAAACCATCTTAAGTCCTAGAACAAGGCAAGAGATAGATAATACTGGGAAATGCCAACTTCATACATCGTATTGGAATTACTGACCTTGTAAATTACAAGTTACAATGTACGCCTGTCTGTTTTCAGTATTGTAGAAAATTTATTCACTTTAGAGAATCCTGTCTGATGTTAGAGATTTTCTCTGCTCTATTTTTGGAAAGAGATCTTAAAGGCACCTCAAGATTGCACAGTGCTTTGTGGTTTTCAGAGCATTTTCCTATGTGCTGTTCCATTTAAGTTGGAAACAGGAAGTCTGAGCAGCCCTCTGTGCATGGTGTACAGGGGTGTGTGGTCTCATTGGTGAGCGGCCATGCTGATAGGGCTATGGGGGAAAGCACTGGGGCATGGAGATAAGGGACAGACCAAGGGGAGGTTCAGAGCGTTGTTTTCTCCCCTGAGAACTTGGCACATTTTGCTTGGAGATTGGCTGTAGAATGGGAGATGCTGGCCTGCTTGGCAGTTGTACTTTTAAAGTTGTCAGGGTGTGGCTGCACCTAGCTGTGCTACTGCCGCATGTGGATTCATTGAAGGAAAGGTGTGCGGAGATGGGAGTGGCCGGAAGACGGAAGGTGGTGACTCTCAGGTCAGTCTGTCAGAATCTGATTGGAGACGTCATAGCAGCTTTCATTCCTGTCTGTTGATTTTGCAAGTGATGCTCTTCAAAGACAGAGCTTACCTCTTATAAGTAATTATCAACATTAATAACCAGCTTACTCCTGCTTTTCCCAGTATTGATGTTCATTTTAATTAATACCTTCGATCTATCAGTCACCTCCCAGCCAGGTCATCTAGTCCGATTTTTGTGGGTATCTGAGTAGAGAGAGACTTTGAAACTGCAAGAGTAACTTCTCTAGGCCTAGTGGATACCCAGGCCCCTTCTAGAAATGTCTTACCGTATTTTCATTCATGGTGATGATGCCAAACAGCACCCGTCACTGATGAATATTACAGTTACTATTTAGCCCACTTCTCAAGACCCACCTCAAGTTAGACCACCTGAGCTGTTTGTCTGCCCACAGGGCCAGGGCCCCCCTCTCCCCCTTCAGACTCCATTTAGCAGTCAGTGTTGGTGCCACCTGCTGACAGCGCACATGTGTTTTCCTTGTAGCTTGTGTCTCTTGCCTTGGGCTCGAGAGGACGTGGCCCTGCATGCTGTGCACCTCCACCACCCCGTAGTATCTCCCTTCTGGAAGATGCTTAATAGACATCATTCTAATAGTTGATAACGTGTATATTACCACTGCCTTTTCAGCTTCCACTGTGCCAAAGATCAGAGCATCATTGCTAACAGCTGAGAGCTAGGAGGCAGGTGGGCTTTAGTGAGAGTTGGGCAGATGTGATAGCAGTTGGATCATCTCCTTGCTGGAAAAGGTGCTACTCCTGAAATAGGTACTTTCCAACTGTAAATGTACCTCACTATCGAAACCTGGGAGCCAAACACATGCTGGTAAATCCCTCATGATCCAGTCTCTTGCCTGTTGCTCTCCAAAGCTCAGGTACCAGATAGATTGAGATGAAATGGTATCCCTGCTGCCTGAAATATGAACCAAGATTCAGGTAGCAGGATAATTGTGCCTTTGTTGTATCAGGAGTCACTCACGAAATTTCTGTTGATAAACATAAGCTACTAAAGCAACATACAGCTTTTTATATCCTGATTGGCTGTTGACTATGTTTGCGTCTCTTTTCCCTCCTTCCAGCCTTCTTTGCCAATAGTAGTGGTAGATGTCTGAGTGGCTGAGCCTCATTCAGGCTTTTTTTCTGGTCACATGTATAATGCATTAGAGCAAAGTGTGACAACTTCCAACCATGTTATAACCGGGGTGAATTTGATTTAAATTACCACCCAAGAGTAATCTCTTGACAGTCATAATCAGTTTGATCTACCTAGTTTTATTCAGTGTCTGATGACAGGTTAAAATTAATATTTTAGGGATTTCCCTGGTGGTGCAGTGGTTAAGAATCCGCCTGCCAATGCAGGGGACACAGGTTTGAGCCCTGGTCCAGGAAGATCCCACATGCCACGGAGCAATGAAGCCCGTGCGCCACAGCTACTGAGCCTTCACTCTAGAGCCCACGAGCCACAACTACTGAGCCCGTGTGCCATAACTGCTGAGCCTGCGCACCACACTACTGAAGCCCATGCACCCTAGAGCCTGCGTGCCACAACTACTGAGCCCACGTGCTGCAACTGCTGAAGCCTGCGCGCTCTAGGGCCTGCACGCCACGACTACTGAGCCTGCATGCTGCAACTACTGAAGCCCACGCACCTAGAGCCCATGCTCTGCAACAAGAGAAGCCACTGCAATAAGAAGCCTGCGTACCACAACAAAGAGTATCCCCTGCTCACCGGAACTAGAGAAAGCCGCGCACAGCAACGAAGGCCCAACGCAGCCAAAAAAATAAATTAATTAATTTAATTTAATTTTAAAAAAAGAAAAAGCAGTTAATATTTTAAGTACAGGTGTGCAGCCCAACAGTGTTTCATCTTGTCACTGTGGGCAGTCATAATGTTTGAGCAGAGAATGGCTTTTAAAAATAACTTTTCGGGACTTCCCTGGTGGCGCAGCGGTTAAGAATCCACCTGCCAGTGCAGGGGGACACGGGTTCAAGCCCTGGTCCAGGAAGATCCCACGTGCCGCAGAGCAACTAAACCCGTGCACCACAACTACTGAACCTGCACTCCTAGAGCCCATGCTCTGCAACAGGAGAAGCACACGCACCGCGACAAAGAGTAGCCCCCACTCGCCGCAACTAGAGAAAGCCCACGTGCAGCAACAAAGACCCAACGCAGCCAAAAATAAATAAATAAATTTATTTAAAAAAATAATAATAGGGACTTCCCTGGTGGCACAGTGGTTAAGAATCCGCCTGCCAATGCATGGGACACAGGTTCGAGTCCTGGTCCGGGAAGATCCCACATGCCGCAGAGCAGCTAAGCCCGTGCACCACAACTAGTGAGCCTGCGCTCTAGAACCTGCAAGCCACAACTACTGAAACCTGCGTGCCTAGAGCCGGTGCTCTGCAACAAGAGAAGCCACCGCAATGAGAACCCCACGCACCGCAATGAAGAGTAGCCCCTGCTCTCTGCAACTAGAGAAAGCCTGCATGCAGCAACAAAGACCCAACGCAGCCAAGAATAAATAAATAAATAAAATTAAAAAAAATAATAACTTTTCCTCCTTAGATAAAATAATGTTTCGTGCAGAGAATTTGAATAATATAGAAAATGTTTAAAAAATAAAAACCACCTCTAAACCCTTTATTAAGTATTTTGGTGTTCTGTCTTGCTCTGTGTATGTGTGTGCGCACGTGTGCGTGTGTTACGGGGATTATATTTTTTTTAATCCTTTTTTTAGAAGTTAATGTTGTACAAGGAACATTTTCCCCTTATCAGTAATGGGTGAGTTTTTATAGTAAAAGAACTGTTTTACTTTTAATGCCACCGCTACTGCCTTACATTGATTTTGCACTTTCATTTTCCAAGTGCTTTCACTTACATTATCTTCAGGAGTGAGGCGCAGCGTCTGTAGAGTGTTAAGGTACCTCTGTGTGTCCTCAAAGCCATGTCTCTGCACCAGTGGACATGACTAAGAACACTTTACTATACCAAGTATATTTTTGTTAGGACTTTACACAACTCAGTTTTTGGTTAGAAGTAGAGCCACATGTATTTGAAAGAGTGATATGTCTTTGAGTGTGTTTTATGGTTTGAGATTTATGGCATTTAATAAGCTGGGTGGGACTTTATCCTCTCCATTCCTTTTCTTGCAGCCGAGGAGGCCCCAGAAAACACTGGGTTTGTGTCCTCACCCTGCCTCCTGGGACTCACCTCCTGCCCCAGCAGTGAAGCTGATCGCCTGTCTGTTACAAGAACTTGTTTAGTTTTGCTGCCCCAATGGAGAGGAAGAACAAAATTCTCTTAAATGTCAGCTTTCTTTCTCTTTTAAATTTTGCTAGAAATAATCATGGGCTCTCTTCCCTACAGCCTTCTTTGCCTGTTCGGTCCCATCTTTACCTCTCCTTCCCCTGAATTCCCGCATTATCTGTGTGGACGTCACCTTGTTCCTCTGTTGTCGCCTCTGCCTGCTCTGTTTCATCATTTTTCAAGTGGATTGTAAATCCATGGAGGAGGGTACTTCTTGGCCTAACAGGAGAGAGCTGCCCTGTAGAGGGTTGGGGTAAGGTTTATTAAAAACTTGGCTCTCTGTTCCATTGTGCTGTAGCTGAGCTGCAGTGTAAATTAAAATTCGTCTTTCTACAGATTCATTCCTTATAAAATAAAATGCTTTTTTCTTTTTCCTTTTTCTCTCCTACTCTTTTATCATCTTTTCCTCTTTCCTCCTCTTTCTCCATAGCCACTGTGGGCTTGGCTTGACTTGGCTTTGATGCAATCCTAAAGAGGCTGCTTTCCCACCTAAAAAATGTTAGGACTTGAAGAATTAGGGAAGGCAGTCAATTTAAGTTTTATCACCCTCACCTTGGCTTGGCGGTATTTCCTGTAACGCGATCTGGGAAATGGCGTGGAGGATGTGAAGCTGTGGAAAGCGTGGGGGCCTGTGCAGTGCGGGTGGCAGGGAGCGCCCTACAAAATCCCAGTCTCCTGGACCAGGCCGCTGGCCACCCCACAGGGAGCCTAGACTTAATGAGATCCTCCCAGTCCAGGGGCCGGCACATGGCCACACAGAATCGCGTCCCCATCTGCCTGTCATTACGGGTAGGTGGGCCTTCCAGGAGTACAGACATCATACAATTCAAGGGCTGATTGTTTAAAACCAAGAAAGTCACCGGCTTTTTGGATCAAAAAGAACTTTTTAAAACTAAATTTATTTATTTATTTTTGGCTGCGTTGGATCTTCATTGCTGCATGCAGGCTTTCTCTAGTTGTGGCAAGTGGGCTTCTCATTGCGGTGGCTTCTCTTGTGGAGCACGGGCTCTAAATGCACGGGCTTCAGTAGTTGTGGCACGTGGGCTCAGAAGTTGTGGCTCGCAGGCTCTAGAGCGCAGGTTCAATAGTTGTGGCGCACGGGCTTAGTTCCTCTGTGGCATGTAGAGTCTTCCTGGACCAGGGCTCGAACCCATGTCCCCTGCATTGGCAGGTGGATTCTTAACCACTGAGCCACCAGGGAAGTCCAGGATCACAGGGAACTTTAAAGATCACCTAGTGGTCATCTAAATGCTTCGTGTCTCACGGCTGAGGAGAACTAAAACTTAGAGGGAACAAGAGGTTTGTCTCAGTCACACAGCTGATTAGCCGCAGAGTCAGGATTAGTTTCCCCACTGACCTTGGTCTGGTGCTTTTGCTTGTGAATTAATGCAGACTGTACCCTGGAGAGCTGGTGTGTCTAACTTTTGTGACCTGTGAGGGATACCAACAGTGTTAGGGCACTGCCTTTGTTGCTAGAAGTTTCTAGAACAATTGGGCAACTACAAATGAGGCCTGAGGTCTTGGCAGTGATCTGCTGTCCTGTCACCTTCCTTTTAGGAGTTTCCACCGTTTTTTCTAAGTCACATTCTGCTCACATATCATCCAAGGGCAGTACCATGAGAGTCAGTAAATACTTCTGCCCGTCTTCCAGTTGCAATTTATTAGTCTAAGGAGAGTGTTCAGACTTGGGGGCTGTGTATTTCCCTGAATGCTTTCAAAACTGGCGTCCTTCTGAGAGTTGAGTTCAGCGAGGCGGGCTGCTCACACGCCCAGGGTCCTCTTTCCCAGTTCCCTTACTGCAGGTGACACTGGACAGCCAGGCGATGGCTTTGGCATTGCGATTTGTTGCATATCTCTACTTACTCTTTATCTGCCAAGTTGAGGTACTGGAAGGATTCCAAGAGCAAGCGGGTGATAGCAGACAGCTGAACACAGCCATGTCTTTCCATGAAAACTGCTTTTCTTGGCTTTCTCCCAACAATGTTAGGTTGCCAGGAGAAAATGCTTTTGGCTTTACAAATGATATGGCCATACTCTGGGGTAGTTCTGGTTTTTTTGGGTTTTTTTTTTTGGCTTTGTTTTTTTGTTTGTCATTTGGTTTTTTTGGTCATTGAAAAGAGTGAATACTTGTGACTCTTAAATTATTTGGCAGCTTTTTGCTCATGGCATCCTAAATTGTATTGTTTTTACATACTTTATATGAATTCGTGGTTTTATATGTGTACCAGCATGTGAAGAAAGATGCTAAAAACTTCAGGTTAATAAACCTGTCAGGTTAGGTTGAAGCCACATCACATGGAACATTCGTTGCTTTGTCGTGGCCGGCTTGCAAGTGGGAGTCGCGTCAATCTCTTTTTTTGTGAAAATGTTCCTTCTTGTTCAATTCTTCGATGTTTTGATTTAAATTTCAACCCAGGAAGGTTAGGCTAGGGTATTTGGATCATATATTGTTACAGCTTATGATCTATTTTAAGTTCCAAGTGAACGTTCTGAGTATTAATTATTTTTTAAGCTGGAAAACAATCTAGAGTGAAACTGGAAATTTTGTGATTTACTAGGACAGTTTGAACAGAGTTGTCTGTTAAAAGTATTTCTACAACTGGTGAATGCACAAGATTGTTTTTGTCACAAGTTTATTTCATGTGTCTCTGCAAATGTCTCATAATCAAATGCCAGTAATCCCAGCTGGCTTCTCCCTCTGATCCTACCTGTTTGAACCACTCCACCATCACACAGTCTCTGAAAAATGTTCACTTTTTAAATTAGTGTCCTAAGCATACTTAGGAAAGAAACTACATCTAGTGTAACATGATTCCCCCCCAAAGCCAAATAATAACATACTAGCCAGCACCTGTAGCACCTGCTACGCGTCAGTCGCTCTTCTTGGTGCTTCATGTTCGTGAATCCACTTAATTCTAATACAACCCTAAGAGAGGAGGTGCTATCATCTCCACTTTACAGGTGATAAAGCTCAGGCACAGAGAAGTTTAAGTAAATTGCCGAAGGTCACACAGCTGGCAAGTGGCAGAGCCACCCGCAGACCAGGTCCTCCGTACTTAACCACAACGTCCTACTGTCTCTAAGAATGAAATCTTATTTGTGGCTATGTTCCAATAAAACTTTTGTTTGTTTTGTTTTTTCAAAAACAGACATTGGGGTGCTTTGGCCCTGGGGCCATAGTTTGCTGACGCCTGGTCTTGGTGGACTGAGCCTGTCCCTTTCGGCGGTGCGAGTCTGGGCAGTGCATTTCCGGGTGGGCCTGGAGGAGCCGAGGCTCTGCCTAAGCGAGGGGGCAACGAGCCTGCAGCGGCGGTGGCGCCTCTAGGAGGGGCAGGGCAGGGCGAGCATCACGGCAGTTTCGCCAGCTGATTTGTTGTGTTTCTAAGCTTTCTGGGCCACCGTTTCCTCATCCACGGAGTGTAAATTTTGACTAGATAACTCTCTGAGGCCTTCCAGCTGACAATTCTAACCTGTCTTATCGTCCCTACTAAGCTTATCGCGAAAGGCCGTATTTTGTTTTCTTTCTGTCTGTTTCCTGACCAGCATCACACCAGTTACACGCACACACACACACACACACACACACACACACACGGCGGTACTTCCTCTGATTGCTCTGCTGTGCACGCACACACACCCCGGTGGTACTTCCTCTGATTGCTCTGCTGTGCACGCACACACACCCCGGTGGTACTTCCTCTGATTGCTCTGCTGTGTAGTGTGGTTTTAAGTGTATATCAAGGTGTGAGGAAAACTGCTGAAGAATTCAGCTTTTGAAAAAGCGTGTTTAGTGGGCTCATTGAAACCACATCAGACTCACCATTTGTTGCCACTTGAAGCGTTTCTGAAGCCCTGGTGGACTCTAAGTAAAATCATGAAGCGGAAGCGTGTTTCTGGCTGTGCTGCTCCGGTCCTGAACATCTTCCCTCTTACCTCCCTTTCCCGATATTCTCAAATGGTCACACAGTGTGTCCCCCATCAAGCTTTTAGCTCAAAAATAGTTATGATCTGATCCTTCCTGTGAGTGTGCATTTCAAGAGGATGTTTGGAGATGGAAATCGGGGAGAGTTCATTTGTGAGGGTGGTTGTTACGTGAGTGGTTGATGTCTCTGGATGGGAGTCTGCTACTGGGAAAGGCCCGTATGTGGCGGGGGTGTGTGAGGTCTGGGAAGAGGGAGTTGCCTTCCCCAAGGGCAGGCATCCTTAATCTTTAGGGGATCTTAGGACCCCTTTTGAGAATCTAATAATGGACCTTTTCTCTCAAAAATGCACATCACACAAAATGTGTACAGACGTTTCCGCCCAGGCACCCCTGCCTGCCATGGACTGCCCAGGCAGGCCCAGGCCCACTGTCTCATCCCAAGGGAGTTTGGGCTGCTGATGATGGTAGAGGAGGTACAACCTGTGGTGGCCCTAACTGCAAAGAAAGGGTTTCTCTGTCCCACTTTCCTACAAAAGAGCAAGAAAAGGAATACTTGGCTTGCTACTATTTAGAAACCTATTCTGGGGAGAAACTTACATGATCATTGTTACTTCTCCTTAACACCCCTAGTTAGTTCTTTGGGTTTTCAGTTACTACCTTATTTGATTAGATGAGTTGGGTAAGTAGTAGAGATCTTCTCCGGGTTAGTGCAGTGTGGTGGAGAGAATCTCCCTGCTCTTTTGCAGCCCACGGCTTGTTCTCTTATTATGTTGATAGTTGTCATATCATGACACAAGTAGAAAATGAAATATTTGTCCTACACTGAGGTCAGCAGAGGAGGCCGTTTGCAGCCACAGGTGACCATGGAGGCTGATGGACCATTATCGCAGTGCACCAGCGGGAAGCTCTGGGCTGGGGCCTGGCTGAGGCCTTGCACCAAAGCCAAAGGTTTGCTGGCCTAGTGCACGTAAGCACAGAGTGCCTGTTGTACAGCCAGGCCGGGCTCCCGTCTGTGCTGTCATGGGACACAAAATCGCATTTGTCCTGTAAAACCAACTCCGAGTGCATATGCTCTTTGTACTCAACCTTTGAGCACAGGCCAGTGGACTGACAGCCTGTCCATTGCAACTAGTAGCTGAGATCCTCGTGGTGACTGTTGAGAAAACAGAAAGGAGCCTGTTCTGCTGCCTCTCCCAGTGCCCGCTACACCCAGTGGTGACCCTTATCTGTGCTTGGCTTCTGTGACTGGGGCACGGTTCTTTGATTTCCCCCCTGCCCTCAGGGCTGATGTTGGGGTTTCTGTTGTTCCGAGGGGTGGGCTGCATGATGCAGTGGGTCTCTTGGAGTGTTCATTTATTTGGTTCTTTCCCCAAATACTAATTGAGTACCCACTATGTACTGGGGCCCAAGGACACAGAGGAGACATATGTTCCAGGAAGGCAAGAAGTTTCATCCTGGTTTTGTGCCAAAGATAGATTTAGGATGGGTTGTCATAAATATTATTATGACAAATACTGCCACAGAGTCGTGTCCTGTTTTGAACCTTCCATAGCATATCTGTAGTATGTGTCCGTCAGAGTAGAGAAGCATCGTCTACTCTGTTCTTCTTCTGTGATGTCTGTCATTCACCTTCTTGCCTGACAGCTCAGAACTTCAGCAGTTTTTGATTGATGGGCCAGGTGCTGTCAACAGAATTTGCTGCGGACACTATCTTTGTTTCATAATGAGGCTCGTGTAGGCATTGTTCAGGTTTGTTTGAACTAAACCCTAAAGACAGGTTTCCTCATCTGGTCTCATGCTTTAAAGTCATGCCAAGGCTAATACCTAATCCCATCCTGGGGCAGGGGGTAGGCCTCAGGATCTGGCACTAGTTTTGTGGGGTTTGGGGGAGGTTGTCTTTTTTACCTTCTTACCTAGTTTGTTCTTCCCTGGTACACAGGGACTGTAGTTTACGTGTCTTTATTGTCTCATTGAAGTGATAGACAAACAACAGAGTAAGTAGGTTCTCAAATGATTGATTGATAGACTTGGTTACAAGAATGCGTTTTCATGGGAATACTTGGTAGACCTATAAAGCATTATTTAATTTAGATTTCCTTATGGGGGAGCTTGCCTTTTTTTCAGTACTTACCATAGTTAACTTTTCCTGTTTTCTAAGATTGAACTTGAATTAAATGCTTAAAAGGTCTCTGGAAGAATAGAGTGAAAGGATATTTTAACATGTATGGGCTGTTGCTGAATGAGGCAGAATATAAATATTTATTCTGTAGGCTTTAATTTGTTCATATATTGTATAAACTGCACCATTAACTGAACAGTTGCCTATTTCTGCTGTTCTTCTTTTTGAATATTATTGAAAAGATTGTTTGCTGGTTCTGTAGCAGCCTTAAACCAAAATATGATAAACTTCGGTTGAAAATAAAGTTTACTAAATTGCTACTAAGTAACTGTTGGGAAAATAAAAGAAATACATTGATTTTATTAAGTGGAGTTAGACAAACATCTCGATTTATACTGTTTCATCATGAGCTAAAGAACACGTTGGTGCTAAAAAACATGTGTTAGCTAGACTTGGGAATGTTCGATCTGATCAAAGGAGAAGAGATACAGACAGGAAATCAGAAATCTAAACATCTCTAGAAGTGAAGGGTTTTTACTCAAAAACTGCAGGCTAGGACTGGAGCAGCCTTCCGGTTCTACCAGGCTCTGCTGGGGGATAGTTGGGACCACGGGGCCTAGTTGGCTGATGTGGCTGGGTGGCCTGTTAGAGGGCTGTCCTTACCTGGGCCTCTGTTAGCTCTGATATTAAGGAGGGACTGGCCCTGGACCAGGGAGCTGAGCCCTGACTTTGGAGCCTGATCCTGAAGGTGGCTGTGACTTGCTTTGGTTCATCCTGGGAGTGTGTTGTCATAGGCTGAGGGTGGGATTTTCCCCAATTTTTTTTTTAGACACATAGCCTCCTGTGAGCTGGCCATTCCTTACCTGCTGTCTGTGATCTTTGACTTTACCTTGGTTCTTGCCCCATGAGGACTGAAACCATGTTGAGAGGTTTCCTTCACTATGGAATGGCCAAGAAGAAAAGGTGAGAACGATTTCCTGATGAAATCTGTCAGTGTCCACAGCACTTTGGTGCTTTGTCCCAGAGGCTCACCAGGCAAGTAGTAGCCAACTGACCAGACCACACACCCACCCAGTTTTCACCCTGGCAAGGTGATCGTGTGAACGCCGTCCCAATATTCGCAGAGCCTTAGACGTTTTTAACAGGGCTGGTGTACTTTGAGCCGCACAGGTCCCCTTTGGAAGCTTGTTGAGCTCTTGGTATTTATGTCCCTCTCTACACCAAAGGGCTGACTGCCTTGGACAGTTGGCGTCAGTGGAAGGACAGTTGCCTCTCCTTTCCCACCCCCCAGCTGCCATCCACTTTGATTCATCAGTACTAGAAACTTCCAAAACAACATTGATTTTTCTTGTTTATCAGATTGGTGGTTACATGGAGCGAGCTCTATGACAAGTAGGAAAATTGCATCCGAAAGTGTTCTGAACCGGGCTTGGTTCATAGCAGGCGCTAGGTAAACGCTGGCTGACTGTGAGCACGGATTCATGGAGAGTAAATTGATGCATGTGTCTTCTGACATGTTTGGTCCTAAGTAGAGAAATTTTAAATGAAATTTAGGAAATGGGGGACTTCCCTGGTGCGCAGTGGTTAAGGATCCGCCTGCCAATGCAGGGGACACGGGTTTGAGCCCTGGTCCGGGAAGATCCCACATGCCGCGGAGCAACTAAGCCTGTGCGCCACAACTACTGAGCCTGTGCTCTAGAGCCCACGAGCCACAACTACTGAGCCCGTGTGCCTAGATCCTGTGCTCTGCAACGAGAAGCCACAGCAATGAGAAGCCCGCGCACCGCAACGAAGAGTAGCCCCTGCTCGCCACAACTAGAGAAAGCCCACGCACACAACGAAGACCCAGCACAGCCAAAAGTAAATAAATAAAATAAATAATTTTTTAAAAAAAAGAAAGAAATTTAGGAAATGGAAATTATAACCGTGTTTTTTCCCCAAATTCTTGGGGCTCTGAGAGCAGTGTTTGAGTTTATGCAGAATTCTACAAGAAGTAATCATTACGTGGACTTAATTTAGTGTAACACTTCCTGAAAATGTAGATTTTTGCTTCAGTTTTTCTGAGTTTCAGATAACAACTGAAGGAACCTAGTTGAGAATCAGAAATGTCCTTTATGTTAAAAGTTTGCTGATTAAGTCTTGCCTTGATTAAATCATCTGAATTCAGAGTTGAGCCTACTTGGTGGGCTTCGTAAAGAATTTGTTTTTGTTTCAGTTTTCTCAAGTTGACTTTGAATTTCAGTTGAATTTAAATTTGTTTCAGTTTACTCGAGTAAAGCAAGTAAGGCAAAAGTGGCAGCTAGAATGTGTTCACTTTCAAAAAATTGAGAAGTACCGCTGTGAGGGCTATATGTGGAAACCACCAGTACATATGAAAATGCCAGAACAAGATCTTTTTGGTTACAGTAGTTTGGTTTTATTTGTGTTTTTATGCGGACATTTCAGCAGGAAAGGGTCGATTGTGTTGAGCATCTGTTTGTTTGCAGCCTAGAATTTTAGAGCTGAAAGAAGTAATGCAGTTGTCTTATGCAAGATACTCATCTTTCAGGTGAGGTAAAGGTCCATAGAAGGAACGTGAGTTAACCAGTGTGAACGGGCTGGTGCAGTCACCATGTGAGGTTGATGGAGAGAACTGAGCTGTGATTTCTTGAATGGAAACTCTGTCCCCTAGGGAAGGGGGGGGGGGTCTTCCCTTCAGGAGACTCCTTCCTCCCAGTTTCTAAACATCAAATGCACCAGGACAGCAGAAAAGTAGAGCAGGCAGTAGGCAGCAGATGGATTGTTGCAACTTCGTGAGAAAGCAAAGCAGGCAGACTAAAAAAGCCACTCTCTTAGTAATGAGACTCTGCTTCTCCAGAGGGGGCGGCTGAGCAGCAGGGCATCACTGTGGGGATTCCGGGATTCATGCCTGTGGAGGTTAGAGCTGAGGGGTCTGGCGGGAACCTGGCCGGGGGCTCTTGACTGGAGGGGACCTCTAACTCCTGTGGTTGCTTGCTGCCCCACTCGGGGCATAGGTGGGGTTCCTCCTTTCCATTCCTGGCTTTATCTACTATACAGTTTCTTTTATTTCACTGTAATTAAGATAAGACTTTATTATGGAAAACTTCAAATACGTATAATATTAGAGGGGCTAGTATAACAACCCCCCACACCTGTTCCCTGGTGAGGAGTCACCGACGTTTGTCCAGTCGTTTTTCATCGATGCTACCCCTTGCCTCACTAGGTTTTAAAGCAGATCCCAGACATTATATGATTTCTTTGTCAGTATTTCTACTGTGCATTTTGAACTAATGGAAACTTAAATCTGATTGGGGGGTGGTAGCTGAAAGAAACTAATTACTTATAGAGTAATTAAGGATTAAACTGAAGGAGCTCCCCTTTGTCAGTTATTCTGGAAGATTTTGTTTTCCAAATGATCTTAATGGGTCGGTGCCACTCTCAGGGTAGGGGACTTGGCGTGAGGAGTATGGCTGAGGGGTAAGGGTGGAAAAGTGCTGGCTCTTGGGATGATATTTAGGAGGAGGGGACAGATGGGGTTGTTGGGAGCAGCTTCACTAGTCTTCTGCCTTTAGTCTGTAGCTGTTTGAGCAAGTTGCTCTGTTCATAATCCTAATTGTGAACCCTGAGAATGAGCCTTTAATTTATAATTGAAATGAAGATTTTACAGGAAGTAACGATTTTTGCTTCAGTGGGTCAGAGTGAGCGTTTCTGAGGCTCTTCCTTTCATATGTGGTCGCGTCAGGATGGCTGACGTTGCTCTTTTTGTTTCAGATGGGAATGACTGGTAACACAAGTCCATTTGGACAACCCTTTAGTCAAACTGGAGGGCAGCAGATGGGAGCCCCTGGAGTGAACCCTCAGCTGCCCAGCAAGCAGAGCATGGTCAATAGCTTGCCTCCCTTCGCTGCAGACATCAAGAATGCTTCAGTCACCAACGTGCCAAACATGGTAAGTTGCCCTTGGTCTCAGAGCTGTGGGTCTCCAGTGGGTGCTTTGGTGTGTGGATTTTATCGTGCTGACAGTGAAGATCTGCAACTAAAAGTGCATCATGGGTGAAAGGAAAATAACCTGTATTTCTTATGCGTACGCTTTCTCAGTGAGTTTAATTTTCTGTGATGAGCTGCCCGTAAGGGGCTAGTTAAGATGATTCAGCTAGTCCTGCCGGGGTCCCTATGTGGAGGGAGAGGGTTCATGTCCGTGAGTCATTTTGACTTTCCTCCAGAGTCACCCTCTTGATTCAGCAATAGAGCCAAGAGAATTGGAGAGATAGGCTTTTTTACACTTCCCGTCTGTTAGTGGTTGAAGCTGTCAGTAGCAGTCCATCCATTTCTGTTACAAAGGACATTTATCTTCAGAGAACTGTACCTTGTCTGTGAGATGTGTGTGTCCTGTCTGACTTGACAGATGGTTTCACAGGTCTTCATTCTCCTTGAGATTTCCTGCCTATAAAATAGAAACTACCCTTGGAACTCTCAACCTAACTAACCCAGATATTAATGGGAAAATAGCTCCTTTTGTGCCACAAAATGGCATCTCTTAATTCCGGCCACTAAGGGGAAGTGTGTTCTTTTGTCGGACCTCACCGTGCATACATGGCTTCTGCGTCTCTGATGTGCCTTTAGCGATGCGTCAGGGCCTGGAGCAGCCACTCTCCTCTCCCCTTGGTCTGCCCTGCCAGGGCTGCCATCCACATAGTTGTGCAGAGTGATTTGGGAAGGCTCAGAAGAAAGCTGGGGGATTATGTTCAGAAAAAGTTGCTTTTTGTCTTTTGATTTTTAAAAAACTTTAATTTGAAGTATTTATTGTAAAGGTACAGCCAAGAATTCCTCTATCTCCATCACCCGCTTCCCTTGATGTTAACATCTTCTGTAATCTTGGTACGTTCGCCAAAACTAAGGAATTGACTGCTTACAGTACTTAGAAGTTTTGAGGCTGCTGAAAGCAGGAAGAGTTGGATCTCTTTCTCTTTGTTTTTGTTAAAAATCAGAAAAGGGGGCTTCCCTGGTGGCTCAGTGGTTAAGAATCTGCCTGCCAATGCAGGGGACACGGGTTCGAGCCCCGGTCCAAGAAGATCCCACATGCCGCGGAGCAACTAAGCCCGTGCGCCACAACTGCTGAGCCTGCGCTCTAGAGCCCGCAAGCCACAACTACTGAAGCCCGTGCACCTAGAGCCTGTGCTCTGCAACAAGAGAAGTCACTGCAGTGAGAAGCCCATGCACCACACGAAGAGTAGCCACCGCTCACCACAACAAGAGAAGGCCTGTGCACAGCATTGAAGACCCAACGCAGCCAAAAAAAAAAAAAAACATCAGAGAAGGGAGTGATACTGAGGTATCCTAGTCAGATTCCCGAGGTATCCTAATCAGATTCGCTCTCAGTTTGCTACATTCTTCCTTCTTTAAAAAGAAAGGGTACAAGCAATGAGATCTGTTTTCAAGTTTTTACTTCTTTATTTCTTCTTCTGATCATCCCCCTGTAACTTTCCTGGATCTGCTTCTCTCCTTCCAGTAACTTTTTGTTGCCAGGATTGCCCTGTTCCCGGCCATACAGACCCAGAATTTACAACAAAGCCCACTGCTCCCTTCACACGACTCCTCTCAGCCCTGGGGGCGGCAGGCCAGGATCCCCAGCCCTGCTCTTCCTGTTCTCGCCTGCCTTTCCTTTTCCAGTCCTCACTGGGAGGGCAGTAGCGTGGACTTCAGTACTGTTGATTGTCACCTGGGTTTGGTCAGTGACCTGGAGCACATTTTGGCTTCAGAGTAAGAGTGTTTGCTTTTCACAGACATTCTGTGTTTTGTAGTCTGAGAAACCCTGACCTAACATTTTCTTCCATTTTCTTTTTTTAGATCTTCTCCAGGCCCACTTTTTCATCCTTTCTCCTTTACCCCCAACTTAGTGGCAGAATCCTTTCACTGCAGGTTCCTCTTCCTGCCTCTGCGGCTCCAGGGGACTGAATTCCTGAGAGTGGTGTGCTTGTCAAAGGCAGGTTCGGACCAGACTGGAAAGAGGCTACTGGTTGCCTCCACCTGCGCCTGGGCTGGAGCCCTTTGGGCTAGGGAAGGCTTCTCTCGCCCTTGGCACTGTTGACGTTTGGGGTGGGGTCTTTCTCTGTTGTGGGGGCCATCCTGTGTATTGTGGGATGTTTAACAATATCCCTGGCCTTCACCCACTCGATGCTCACAGCCCTGCACACCGACCCCCCTGTAGTGGGCCCCAGTTGAAAGCCCTGCTCCGGGGAATGGTTGAGGGAGGCAGTAGCAGTAACATCTCATCCTTCTGTCTGTGACGTCTAACAGATAAAACCAGTTCTCTCCCCCCTCCCCCCGCCTTGGCCTTAGCAGGCTACCCGCATGGTGAACTGGGGAAGTATCTTGGTGTATGGGAGCCTAGCCACCACTTTCCCACAGGGGCACGGGTGGGCTCTTGGAGAGATCCGCAGCTGGTGCCTTTGGAGTGAAGTCCTCAGACGTTTACTGCGGGGCTCGGGGCAGGCTTCACCAGGCCAGGTGACCCAGCCACGGACTTCACGCTATTGGGCGCAGCACAGGAACCAGAGGGGACTGACAGAGAAGCAGGGCAGCAAGTGCACATAATTTGCCCAGTATCTTTCTAAGTGCTTTCTCACCCTGTGTTTTACCTTATTCTTTCGACAGCCTGTTGAAAGACATCATTCACCTCCCATTTTACAGATGTAGAGGCTGAGGGTCTGAGGGCTTTAGGTTCGTTCAGGGCTATGTAACTTCTTGTCTGCAAGGCCCAAAGCTTCTTCAGTATGTCCTGGTGTCATGTTTTAGTGGCTCCGAGCCCTTTGGGGTGTGTTTACATTCCTTATTTGCAGTTCCTCAAACATGTTTTGTTGTCTTCCTTGAGTTTTCTAAATTGTTTCTGGCCCCTTGGAGCCCAGAGATTTTTGTACAGTGAGGGAGAGCAGTTACCAAAGATCTAAATTTCTTTAATTAAAAAAAAAGAAAAATTTGGAGCCTTGAACATATTTGTGTTTTTTGTCATGCTTTGGGGAGTGGTCTTTTAAAGCCCAGCTAGGTTCAGCATGCCAAACAGTTGAGCTCAGGACTCTGATACCGAATCACCTGGTGCCCTGGTTGAGCTCTTTGTGGGACGATTGACACTTGGTCACTGGCCGAGGGACTCATGCTTGTCTCCTCTCCTAGAGGATTCCCGCAGCACTGGTGATGCTCAGGAAGCGAGGGGATGTGGCCGTTCCTTTAACTCGTCTCATTTGTTGAGCACCTTCTCTGAGCCCAGGTGCATCTGGAGTGCTGGTGTGAGTTACGTAGAGCTCACCCCTCTTTCGTGAAATTGGGGGTGGTGGTGATGGAAAACAAATAATTACAAACGCAAACTGCTCCAGCAGGTCTGAGTAGCACGGAGAGGTTGAGGTTGACACAGGGACCTACTTAGGTGGAGCCATCAGAGAGAAGGCCGCACCAAATAGGGGGTTTTAAGGGCAAGATTGGAAGGATGAGCAGAAGCCACGGAGACCCCAGGGCACTGGGAGAGCATTGGCTTGTGTAGGAGCCAGCAGAAGTCCAGTGGGAAGGGTGAGAGGAAAGCGGTGTGAAGTGGATATTGGGGGCTGGGCAGGAGCCGTCTCAAGGAGGGCCATGGGTGGCAGTGGCCACTGCAGTGCTCTAGGCTAGTGGAGATGGGGGCCTGGAGGCCATTGATTACAGAGGGGACAGGAGACCAGATGAGATTTGCCACTAGAGTGAATGTGTGGGGTCACCGTGTGAGATGACTTGGTGGGAGGCGGGACCATTTACAGAGCTAGCGGAGGAACAGACTGGGAGAAGGGTGATGAAGGGGAGGGCATTCGTAATTCCAGTTAAGACATGCTCCTCTTGAGATGCTTGTGAGATGTCTAGGTGAAGAGGCCAGGCAGATGGGTGGACATACAAGTAGGGCAGCCACTGTCCCTCGGGAGCTGGCGGTAAGCATGCTATGGTAGAAGGGCTGTGGAGTGGATGCCATGGCTCGGAGGGGAGCACAGGGAGAGAGACCAGGCAGAGGAGGAGCTGGCAGAGGGGACAGCAAGGGACTGATGTCACTGAAGCCGAGAGAGGAGATCGTTTGGACAGGCAGAGATGGTGGCTGCTGAGATGGTGAGTGAGATGAAGGCCAAAGAGCGTCGCTGGAATATGCAGGGGATCTGTGGGACGGTCAGGAAGCGTGGAACATCTTCCGTGAGACTTAAGTGTGGCCCATAGTCATGGAGACCTGTTGATCACCACGGTCTATGGGCTGCCTCTGGGATGTGCTGCCTGGAGCTCCAAAAGGTTCAGAGACCCTATTGCAAATGGGGTCCTTTTGAGGGCATACATATCCCCAGGACAATATTCAAAAGCAAATACCACATCTCCCTAAATTTTCACATGGATTTCGTTGCAGCTCTGTCTTTGGCCGTTTTATTTGTAATTTCTTAACTTTCTACAGATTTTTGAAGCTTCTTAGAACTTTTACCATATTATTACATTGTATTTCATGATTCTGAGATGCAAATTTTTTTCACAGTTGTAGCATCTTTGAAATCAGGATGTATTCTAGAAACAAGTTTTAGGTCTAATAAGACGCAGTATGTATACTAACTACATTACTTGTTCATAATTGGAATTAATAAGAGTGACAACTATTAAATATATGTTCACTCTCCAGTTTTCTAGGATAGCTCACATGGATATAAGAATTTCAAAATTATGTAAATTTTACTGACAAAGAAGAACAGGTTTGGGCAGGGGTATAAGTTGGGTTGTCTTTCTGTGGCCTGACTTCAAGGTCCATGTGGACCTTCTCAAAGGAGAGATTTGCCTGAGGGTGCGTGGAGTGGGGGAGAGTTGTTCCAGGGCAGTCCTCTGGAAGAGGAGACCGCCTGATTCCTTGGTGACATTACCCTTCGTGCCGTTTTCACCTGAAAAAGTCATAACACGGAGAGCAAGGGAGCATTTGCAGGAAGGAGGGAAATTCAGACATCATTTGGCACTGGATTTGTCAATTAGGTCGTTGCTGACCTTCATGATGGGTCTGGGATTGTTTTAAAGGAGCACTGTTTCGAAGTGGGACACATCTTGGGCTTATCTAATCTAAGAAAGTTTGGTGACCAAAGGGACCTTATCATCAGTTTCTCTCACAGAGTCTCCTGTGGGGCTCCCCATTGCGGTCTCCTACAAGAGTTCTTTCTTTCTATTTTTTTTTTTAACATCTTTTTTGGAATATAATTGCTCTACAATGGTGTGTTAGTTTCTGCTTTATAACAAAGTGAATCAGCCATACATATACATATATTCTCAGATCCCCTCCCTCTTGCGTCTCCCTCCCACCCTCCCTATCCCATCCCTCTAGGTGGTCACGAAGCACCAAGCTGATCTTTCTGTGCTGTGTGGCTGCTTCCCACTAGCTATCTATTTTACATTTGGTAGTGTATATATCATGTCACTCTCTCACTTCGTCCCAGCTTACCCTTCCCCCTCTCCGTGTCCTCAAGTCCATTCTCTACATCTGCATCTTTATTCCTGTCCTGCCCCTAGGTTCTTCAGAACCTTTTTTTTTGTTTTTTAGATTCCATATATATGTGTTAGCATGCGGTATTTGTTTTTCTCTTTCTGACTTACTTCACTCTGTATGACAGACTCTAGGTCCATCCACCTCACTACAGATAACTCAATTTCATTTCTTTTTATGGCGAACACTCCATTGTATATATGTGCCACATCATCTTTATCCATTCATCTGTCGATGGACACTTAGGTTGCTTCCATGTCCTGGCTATTATTGTAAACAGAGCTGCAGTGAACACTGTGGTACATGAATCTTTTTGAATTATGGTTTTCTCAGGGTATATGCCCAATAGTGGGATTGCTGGGTCGTATGGTAGTTCTATTTTTAGTTTTTTAAGGAACCTCCATACTGTTCTCCGCAGTGGCTGTATCAATGTTACCTTCCCACCAACAGTACAAGAGGGTTCCCTTTTCTCCACACCCTCTCCAGCATTTATTGTTTGTAGATGTTTTGATGATGGCCATTCTGACCCGTGTGAGGTGATACCTCATTGTAGTTTTGATTTGCATTTCGCTAATGATTAGTGATGTTGAGCATCCTTTCATGTGTTTGTTGGTGATCTGTATATCTTCTTTGGAGAAATGTCTATTTAGGTCTTCTGCCCATTTTTGGATTGGGTTGTTTGTTTTTTTGATATTGAGCTGCATGAGTTGCTTGTATGTTTTGGAGTTTAATCCTTTGTCAGTTGCTTCGTTTGCAAATATTTTCTCCCATTCTGAGGGTTGTCTTTTCATCTTGTTTATGGTTTCCTTTGCTGTGCAAAAGCTTTGAAGTTTCATTAGGTCCCATTTGTTTATTTTTGTTTTTATTTCCATTTCTCTAGGAGGTGGGTCAAAAAGGATCTTGCTGTGATTTATGTCAAAGAGTGTTCTGCCTATGTTTTCCTCTAAGAGTTTGATAGTGTCTGGCCTTACATTTAGGTCTTTAATCCATTTTGAGTTTATTTTACAAGCGTTATTTCTAATAGAAAGTTCATACGTGTTGGGGTTTTTTGTTACGTTGTTGTTTTGAGAAAAACTAAGAACTGTATTATGGAGACTTTGCCATTCTTAAAGTTGTAATGGAGGAAAATCATCAGGAGTGCTGCTTATTTAAAATTGCTCACAGAAGAATAAAATAAAATAGCTCATGAGAATGGTGTTAGGATTTTGGTCGTGTGTCAGAGAATTTGAACTTGGAGGCTTTGGACGAGGCCCCCAGGCAGCTGCTGATTCATGTTTCTAAAGTGAAGGAAACTGTCGCTGGTACTGACTGTCCATGCAGAGGAGGGTTGTAGAACTGTGTTCTGTGTCCTGCCAGAATAACAAAGATGTGGGGTAGTGCCATTAGCTACGGCTCTTCCAGGGCAAGCTGTGTGTTTTGGGGTTAGTTCTCTCTGTTTCTCAGCGTGTCAGTGGACCCACTGCATCAGTGGGACTGGTTCTTGGGCCCCACCCTGTCCTCCTGGTTCAGAATCTCTTAGAAGAGGGTGAGGAATCTGTGTTCTTGTCTGTCACTGTTATTTGTGAAACCTTAGGTTTTTTCTTTCTCAGTTTTCCAGTGTATGCCACCTACTTCCCTGTAAGGCGGTTCAGGATAATTGCCAAATAGATGGACTTGTTCTTTCTTTTGCACTGGAACTGCAGCTTTAAATAAGCTCCTCCGGTGATTTTGATGTAGATTAGTCTTTGAGAGCCACTGTCCCCTGCAGTGTCAGTGACCTGATGCCCGGCTGCCCCACTGTGGAGTGGGCTACTTTGTTAGTCTTGAGTCCACTTCAGTACTTCAGAAGGCTTCCCTGTCTCCCTCCACCTTTTCTGTCTTATTCTCTCATGATTTTCTGTCCTCCATGTCCAGTTTCTGATCACTGAGGGAGCAAGACTTGAACTGATTGAACTTTGTGAACCCAAGGGTCTCCTCTTTGTTGTTGTCTTTGATTGGCTCATCTCACAGTTTTAGTTGCCCTGCGGAGGTGCTCATGTTCGCATACCATTGTCCACTAGCTCCTTGTACTTCACAAGCATGAATTTAAAATCACCGGTGGTCTAGTATTTCCCTCAACCCTAGGACTGGGGAGAGTGCTTCCCGGCACTCTCGTCCTTGTCTGGAAACGACGAGTGAAGAGTCTTGTCAGCTCTTCACTGTGAGAGCAGTTTCTGTAGAAAATCACTCTGTGGCTATGAATTATGCCTCAGTAATTGAATTGGAAAACAGGGGACAAGGTTGGGAAGTGAGCGCTTGCCTGTAATTATTAGCCATCCAAGTGTTTTTGTAATTTTAGGAGTTTACCTTTCGTATTCTCAACTTACTGCCTTCACCTGTAACTTGAAGATCTCTGAGAAAATGTGTATGTGAGTGCTTTGAAGAATAACTTTTAGTTCTAAAATTCTTATTAGTACCTGTATAAATCTTTTCTACTGTTTTAACTCATCCCCTTTTGTTTTGGCAATAAATATCAGCTGGGAAACATAGCCTAAGCACAAAATATGATGTGTTGCGAATATCAGGAAACTATAAATGGAGAAAAATTAACAGTATTCTTTGATATTAGGAACCAACTGTATGTATTGCAAGTGCTCAATCAAGATCATTTAACTTCTTTCCAAGATGAGTTTCCATTAACCAACAGTGTCTTTTCTAGGGTCTAATTAGCGTAGCCTTTTCTTCAGTGAAACTTTCTGGGTAAAACAACATAAATTATCTCCAGAGACATTCAGCCCTCTCACTTCATGTAAAGTAGAGACTCGGTAGGAAGGTTCTTCATGTCTAAACAAGCTGCGCCCACCACATACTAGTGCTGGAATTTCTGCCTGCTCGATAGCAGCAAATACAGGTGTTTCTGGAAAACGAAGTGACCATTTTAAGAAGAACTCAGTAGACACCTTAAAAGATTGTATTTAAAAAATTAAAAATAAATTTAAAAAAATTTTTTAAATAAAAAATCTATTTTTTAAAAGGAAGAAGAACTCAGTAGATAGCACATTTAATGGATCTGGAAGGAGATAGTCGTAGCTACCAAAGATGTAAGTGCAATACTGTGTCTGAAGAGCCAGGAACCACAACAGTCTTTTTGCAGCCCTAATTACCCTAACTTCTTTTTACTTTTTTCCACAATTATCTGAAATGGCCCTAAGGCTCAAGTCACCAAAAACTAATTTTTCAGTCAAATGATTAATTTGCCAAGTTATCAAAAACTTACTGTAATAAATGTTCTTGAAGAATATGTTCATATATATTGGTGGTCAGGAAGATTATTCCGTAAAAGTTTTTTAGTAGATTGGTAATTCTCATTCGGTGCATGGACCTGATGCTGTGAAGACCCCTTAACTCAGTTAAGACCTGCTGGTCTGGTTGGCCTGTCACCTTGGCTGTTGGAATAGATTCAGCAGCTTTTACCTTTTAGGGTTTCTTTGCACAGGTGCATTTGACCACTCAGCCCTCCATGGCAGACTGACTCTCTGGGTCGGAAAGAGTGACCTTAGGGTAGGGGAGAGAGTGGGTCTGTCCAGTTGTCAGTCCTGTGCCTTTGCCCTCTGGCTCACCCATTGAGTTTTCTTTCTTGACTTAGCCATTTGTTTTCTGCTGTGAAATCACAGCGTTTCTGATTTGGAAGATTGCTTAGAAATCATTCTGGTCCAGCTTGCTCATTTTAAATTATTTCCCTATTGAATTTAAATCTTAAATTGTAAGGTAATCTTATTTTTTAAAAAAATCAACAAACACCAAGCAAAAAGGAGAAAACACAAGAAACATTATTCCTTCTATCTAAACAACTATGTTCTGTTTCTTACCAACTGATCTTTATCATCTCAGGTGATTATCACTTCTTCCTAGTTTGATAGCTCTGCATTTAATGAGCATATTCTTTATTTTATGACTGCAAAGCTTTGTGTACCCAGCTGTTCTAGGGTCCTTCTGGGGAAATCAGAACAAGCAAATATTGCAGAACAACGCTTTGTCCCACCTGGTGTTTGCTTTGGTGTCATTTTCTGACTTTTAAGTGGAGGTTGGGAAGAAGTAAAGTTTCCAGGTGGGTCAGGGGAGTATGTCAGAGGAGTGTGGGTCTGGACTCCATCAGTAATGTAGAAGGTCTGGGCCAGGTTGATCCTGAAGGGCCATCTCTAGGAATCCCAGCCCAACATGAATTGGGGGCAGTGGTTGTGTGTCAGGAGGAAGCACTTTCATTCCCTCTTCTGTCTTGGTCAGTGTCTGCTTCTTACTGTTCGCATTACAGAGTCCTTTGCAGACATTATAATCTGTTGTTGGACGCTTCATGGAAAATAACTTCCTTTTCTAGAAAGAATGCCAGAATAAACTTTATTATACATACTCCTTGTGCATATCTGTGATTCTATCCTTAGGATAGAATAAAGGGCATTTTAAAAAATGGGGTTGGTGCTGATTACTCAGACCTATGTAACAATAGCGCAACCCTAATAAAAATACATCAAACTGCTTTAAAAATTAAGGAATACACCAGAATAAATATAAAATGTTTGCGTTTCAAGGTCGTGTGATGGACAGGGGTGTAAAATGATGGTTGAGTTATGGTGACAAGTGACACATGCAAAGAGCAAAGATCTAGCAAAGACTGAAAAGGGGTGAGTGGGCTGTACCCTCCACAGCCCTTAGAGCGTGTGCTTTGTGTTCACCTGCTGTTATTCATCGTTCAAAATGTTGACAGGCAGGGGTGGGGGGGTCACGATTGCACCAATGTGACTCCCACACCATGGTAACCTCCCCCTTCCATGATTAGGAATTGCATGTGATCTGATGGGCGTTACTGAAATGCAAATTTCATATATTTTAAGGCCTTTAATGGATACTGTTGTATTGCCTTCCAACAAAAGCCACGAACCAGGTCACTAGTATTGCACGATGCTCCCAAGGCTGGGGATTATCACTCTGTCCTTTGATAGGAGGAAACGGTGTCTTTTTATTTTGATTTGCATTTCTTGATTACTGGTAAGAATTAAAGTACTTATGTTTAGTATGCTGTTATTTTTGAGTTGCTTAGTTCCTGTCCTTGGCCAGTTTTTCTGTTAGATTCTCTTAGAATGCTTTATAAAGCAAGGTGGGCAACCCTCTGACAAGGTGGGCAGCAGGAGGGTTAAAAGGTGGACACTCTGCCACAACTACTGAAGCCCGTGCGCCTAGAGCCCGTGCTCCGCAACAAGAGAAGCCACTGCAATGAGAAGCCCGCGCACCACAACGAAGAGTAGCCCCTGCTCGCTGCAACTAGAAAAAGCCCACGCACAGCAACGAAGACCCAGTGCAGCCAAAAATAAATTAATTAATTAATTAAATTTAAAAATAAGAAAAAAAGATGGGCACTCTACTGCTAGATCCCCCTCTCCACCACTGCCCAGTGCCACTTTGGGCCCTGAGTTAGTCCTCCCTTGGGGATGGGTGGGTGGGTATTAAGTGAGCTGATGCTGTTGGGCGCTGAACACAGAGCCTGGCACAAAGTCCTTGAGAAATAAAGACTGGCCAAGGAGAGGAAAAAGAATAATACCTGCAGTGTTATTTGCTTTGTCTTGTGTGTTCCAGATATTTTTCCTAGTTTGTTGGTTGCCATTACAGTGGCCTGGCCCTGGCGCCTTCCCGTTATGCATGGCTGCCGCTACATCAGAATCACCTGTGGCCCTTTTGCTCTTAAATGTTTTGTTTTATTCTAACTGTAAAAGTACATACATGTTCATTTTGGAAAATCTTTAAAAAGTAGAAAGCTAAATACAATAAAGCACCCCCTGTGGAACTTTAACAAATAGAAATGCCTCTGGCTCCGCCCCAGATTTGTGAATCATAGTCTCTGGAAGGGACAGATGGGGAATCTGTATTTGAAGAGGCTTTACTGGGGATTGGTTAGGAGCCACTGCTTTACATATTTTTATGAAGGCCTTTACCACTTTTGCATTACAAAATATTCATTTAATACTTTCTAGTACCTTTACAATTTTATTTTTTATATTAAATTGTTCATTGTTTTCTCCTGATTCTTCTGATCCCCCCCCCCGCAAAGTGGAATGTTTTTTGTTTATAAAAATAGTGGACACTTGTAAAACATTCAAACAATACATAATTATAAACACGATCCCACCCCTGCCCAGAGATAACCACCAAATAATCTTAACAAAGTTTTTCTAAGAACAGGTACAAAATATAAAGTTAATAAAGAAAAACCAAATGACTTTATGGTACTATTTTATAACTTTCCTTTGTAGCTTAATATGTTACAGACAGCTTTTCATGAAAGCATGAAGGTCTACATTATTATTGTTACTAATTTTGTTTGCCTCAAATAATCATTTTGCTGTATCTCACAATTTTTGGTGGGTCAAGGATTTGGATAGGGCTTGGCTTTGGGCCCTTACGTTCCATGTGGCTTTGACTGGGGTCACTTGAGGTCCACCTTACTTTTCATGACTGCATATGATTTCATGAGGTCTGTAGCCATAATTTTTTTTAATTAGTCCGCTTTTGATAGGCATTTAGGAGTTTTCCAGTGTTCAGTGATTTAATCAAGGCGTGGTGGCTGTCTTTGTACATACATTTTAGCACACTAGTCCGGTTACTTCCCTAATAATAAATTATAAGAAGTAGAACTACTGGATCAAAAGAAATGCACATTTTTCTTTTTGATACATGTTGCTTTCCAGAGTCGTACTAAATTGCATTATCACCAAAATCTCTGAAAATTGCTGTCTCTGTACCCTCATTGATACCATTTTTTTTTTATCATGGTCATATTGATAGGTGAAAGATGCCTCTTTGTTCTAATTTCATTTCTTTGATTAGTGAGATAGAACTCATTTTAAAACAGCTTTACTGAGATATAATTCATGTCCCATACAGTGTTCCTTCCCCCTTTTAAAGTGCACAACTCAATGGCATTCAGTGTATTGTGCGACCATCACCAACCACAATTTTATTTTATTTTTAAAATTTTTTCTTTTTTGATTAATTAGTTTATTTTTTGGCTGCGTTGGGTCTTCATTGCTGCACACGGGCTTTCTCTAGTTGCAATGAGTGGACGCTACTCTTCGTTGCAGTGCGTGGGCTTCTCATTGCAGTGGCTTCTCTTGTTGCGGAGCACGGGCTCTAGGCGCACGGGCTTCAGTAGTTGAGGCGCATGGGCTCAGTAGTTGTGGCTCTCAGGCTCTAGAGCGCAGGCTCAGTAGTTGTGGCACATGGGCTTAGTTGCTCCGCGGCATGTGGGAGCTTCCCGGACCAGGGATCAAACCTGTGTCCCCTGCATTGGCAGGCAGATTCTTAACCACTGTGCTACCAGGGAAGTCCGCCAACCACAAGTTTAGAACATTTTCATATCCCAGAAAGAAACTCTGTACTTGTAGCAAGTTCCTTCCATTTCCCCCAGACCTTCAGCCAGATGCAACCACTAATCTATTTTCTGCCCCTATGGATTTACCTATTCTGGACATTTCATAGAAATGGAATTATACAATATGTGGTCATTTGTGACTGGCTGTTTTCACTTAGCACAATGTTTTCAAAGTTCATTCATGTTGTAGCGTGTATTGGTACTTCCTTTTTTGTGGTTGGATTATATTCCATTTTGGATATATCACTTTTTTCCATTCATCAGTTGATGGGCGTTTAAGTTCGTTACACTTTTTTGGCTGTTAGGAATAGTGCTGCTACAAACATTTGTGTACATGTTTTAATGTGAACATATGTTTTCAATTCTCTTGGGTGTATATGCTTAGGAGGGGAATTGCTGGGCCATCTGGTAACTCTAGGTTTAACCTTTTGAGGAACTGCCAGAGTGTTTTCCAAAGTTGCTGTTCCATTTGACGTTCTCACCAACAGAGTGTGTGAGTCCAGTTTTTCCACGTGCTCACCAACAGTTGTTACTGTCTCGTTTTTTAAATTGTAGCTACCCTAGTGGGTGTAAAATGGAACCTCAGTGTGGTTCTGATGATGGCTAATAGTGCTGAGCATCTTTTCATGTGCTTATTGACCATTTGTATATCTTCTTTGGGAAAATGTCTGTTCATATCCTTTGTCCATTTTAAAAAATTAGGTTCTTTTTTTTTTTTAATCCGTTTTAAGGGTTTTTTTTAACACAAGTGCCTTATCACATCTATGATTTGCAGATGTTTTCTCCCATTCTTTGGGTTGTCTTTCACTTTCTTGATGGTATCTTTCAAAGCATAACAGCTTTTAATTTTAATGAGGTCCAATTTATTTTTTTCATTGATGTGGTTTGTGCTTTTGGTGACATATCTAAGAATCTGTTACCTAATCCAAGGTCATGAAGGTTTACTTCTGTGATTTTTTTTCTAAAAGTTTTATAGTTTTAGCTCTCACATTTAGGCCTTTGATTCATTTTGAGTTAATTTTTGAGTATGATGTGAAGAAGGGGTCCTCCTTCATTCTTTAGCATGTGGATATCCAGTTGTCCTATCCTTTTTATCACTGTTGGTTGGAAAGGCTATTCTTCTCTCCATTGAGTTGTCTTGGCACCGAGGTGTAGAACGTTTTTTATGTTTGTTGTTTATTTATTTTGTGAGGTATCGGTACATTTTTTTTTTGCCCAACTTTTTAATGGAGTAGTATCTTTTTTTTTCCCCTGAGTTCTTTATATAATAAAAAGTGCCACAACCTTTCTGGAAAATAATTTAGCAACATATATAAGGAGCTTTAATAATGGCCCTATCTTTTGACTCACTGTTTCCACTTCTCAAAAACAACCATTTTCCCTGTTTTTCACTTTTTAAGTTTTGCTCTGTTTTTCTTTATGTTAAGTTTTTCTTATTGTCATACTAAAAATATTTTTTTCTAGTATTTTTATCCATTTTAATATACTTTATTCACTTTAATTCACCTGGAATTTATTTTATATTTTAAGGTGATACACGGATCAAAGATTGCCACCACAACCCTCCAGTTTAAAATACCACCTGTATAATACACTAATTTTATATGTACATGTATCTTTTTCTAGACTTATGTAAAGAAATCTATAGCTTTATAGTTTTGGTATCTGGCAGGATAGATTCCTCCTTCATTCTTAACTGTTTTCCAAAATTTTCTTGGCTATTGCAAAAATAAATAGTTGCATAAAATTATAAATTACTTTGGGGGGAATATGCAGGTTTTGTTCTGTATGTTTAAAGGGAGGTTCTTGTCTAAGCGCTTTTTTTCCATTCTCCATGCCCGCCTGGACAGTGGGGACTGAGCAGGGAAGTTGGTAGAGTCTGAAGGCTGCTTCTGACAGATTTCTGCAGGAGTTCATACACCTCTTCTGTCTTGTTGAACACCGGTCTGAGAGAGGAGGAACTTAAATGCTCCCTAAGTTTGTAAGCACTTTGCAAACTGGAATAGCCTTGAGCAAGCAAGTACATGGAGTTATATGGGGAAGGCCAAACACAGGGACACGAGACATGTCTTCTCTTCCATTTTGCTGCAGACTCAACTTCACCATCCATTATGTTTTTTGAGACACATGTAAGCAGTGTGTAGAGCTTATTAAGCATCTACAGATAGACCAAGTATAGACCAAGGTTTGAATGTGCTGTATAGTTTCCAGCCATGCTATTTTTACATGTTGAGGTTTCAATATACTGTCACGTATAGTTCAAAATATGCTATATTAAGAACATCCCAGATGAGAAGCAATGTGTTAATTTTTAATAACTTTAAAAAGTCTTTTATAATTTAATCATAAGGTTGAGATTTTTACCAGATTTTTGTATATTTTTTTTTTGTATGTAGCATTTCTGTATTTTAAGAAATGACTTGATTCTTCAAGTCAGTGCCATGAGAAAATGGGGGAGGGTGGCAGGAGATGAAGAACCTTAAAGACAATAACCAGATGTAGGGTTTGGGTCTGAATTGGGTCTTGATTTGTGCAGACCAGCTCTAAAAGACATTTTGGAGGCAAGTAGAGAAATTTATATAGGGACTAGATATTAGCAGATATTAAAGAATCCTTCATTTCGGGCTTCCCTGCTGGCACAGTGGTTAAGAATCCGCCTGCCAATGCAGGGGACACGGGTTCGAGCCCTGGTCCGGGAAGATCCCACATGACGCAGAGCAACTAAGCCCATGCGCCACAGCTACTGAGCCTGTGCTCTAGAGCCCGCGAACCACAACTAGTGAGCCCGAGTGCCACAACTACTGAAGCCCACGCGCCTAGAGCCCATGCTCCGCAGCTAGAGAAGCCACAGCAATGAGAAGCCCGCGCACCGCAACAAAGAGTAGACCACGCTCGCTGCAACTAGAGAAAGCCCAGGCACAGCAACGAAGACCCAACACAGCCAAAAATAAAAACAAATAAATAAATAAATTTATTTTTTAAAAAAAGAATCCTTCATTTTGTTAGATGTGATAATGGTATCCTTTCCTCTCTGTTTTTCCATATGTTTGAAATTTTTATAAATGCAGAAGAGACCTAAACAAGGATCTTCTTACATTTCTCATATTCTTCTATTCCTATTGATTTCCACTTGGACTTTCTAGTCCATGGGAATAAGTTTGATCAGTTCTGAAACATTTAACATTGATACTGAATGCTGCTGGGGGCATAGTCACAAGCTATTGGAGCTTTATTTTAAAGTACCAGAAAAAAAGGAGAGGGTACAGTTTATGCCCAATCATGGGAGATTGGATAAACAAGTGTATAGCCACATGTTCACTACACATCATACTACAACTTAATGGTATGGGACAGAACCTGGAGTAAATACGAAGCCAGATGGTTCATACGTACACATGTGCCTAGGAAAAAAGACTGGAAGAAGAAATACCTGTCTACGCTTCAGTAGTGGACTCCTGGCTGTCAGGATTTCACATGTTAATTATTTCCTTAGTTCTTTTGCTTTCCACATTTTCTACCGGGTGCATATATTGCTTTTATAATCAGGGAAAAAATAGACAGAAGGAAAAGAGGCTGTTTTCTCTACCAGTCAGGAAGCTCGACCTCTCAGCTTGAACTTTGTTTTTGCTTTGGATCCTAGTTAGGCTTCCAGGGGTTGTGCTCCTGAGGAAAGCCAGGCGGATTTTGTACACACTTATTTTCTGAGTTCTCATCAAGATAAAACCAAAGCACAAAACCCTGTAACTTTTAAAAAATGAGCTTTGGTTCATTAAGAAATATTTTTATACTTGGTTTTCCCCTAATTGCAGGTGTATAGTTTTGATTCTTAATTTGGAAAATCAGAGTGGTGGTGTACTTCATGGGAGGCACTGAGTGTTGTGAAATCAGGCCAGGAGTGTGACTGTCAGAGCAGAAGATTAGAAATCCCTGAACTGTGGATTATATTGTTGCATATTAGGAACATTACATTTCTCTGATTTCACAAGTTTCTTTAGTAAATTTGTGTGAAGAATGTTGGTAGTTGGTAAAGAGTAAGAAGGTGGTCTCCACAGGTCACCTTTTCCATTTTCTTTGCAGTTAAGAGATATGGTTGGTCATGCCTATTACTTTGAAAGGCTGAGAGCAGCTAAACTCTATTTTTGAATCTTTAGCAGATCATCGAATACTTTTAGAAAAAATATTGTCAGATGTCTGCGTAGAAATTTTAATGGAAGGCAAAGCATTTCATAAACATTAACAATTGTACTGGGTGGTTGTATTCAAGATAAGTGCTGTCTTCTTTTTTTTTTTTTTAACTTTTTATTTTATTTATTTTTTGGCTGCGTTGGGTCTTCATTGCTGCGCATGGGCTTTCTCTAGTTGTGGCGAGCGGGGGCTACTCTTCATTGCGGTGCGCAGGCTTCTCGTTGTGGTGGCTTCTCTTGTTGCGGAGCACGAGCTCTAGGTGCTTGGGCTTCAGTAGTTGCGGCACATGGGCTCGGTAGTTGCAGCGCGCAGGCTCTAGGGCGCACGGGCTTCAGTAGTTGTGGCGTACAGGCTCAGTAGTTGTGGCTCGCGGGCTGTAGAGTGCAGGCTCAGTAGTTGTGGCTCGCGGGCTGTAGAGTGCAGGCTCAGTAGTTGTGGCGTACAGGCTTAGTTGCTCCATGACACATGGAATCTTCCCGGACCAGGGATCAAACCTGTGTCCCCTGCATTAGCAGGCAGATTCTCAACCACAGTGCTACCCGGGAAGTCCTGTCTTATTCTTTTAGGAGAGGTAATGAATGCTGCAAGTATTGTCCTTCTGGTCACAAGATTATGAAATCCAAAGGGTGGCTGTGATTCTTATGCTCCATCAGATATTTGCAGTGGGTTGTGATTGGTCAGGCAATCTTTTTAATTAGCTTGAATCATATGAAATTTCCAATGTTTGGTCATTTGGGCCTAGAGAAACAACAGTTTCATATGGTTGAACCTCATGTAGTAACAGCTTTTCGTGCACTTGTATGTATTGTAGAGTGAATTGGGTTTTTGTTACTACAGTTTAGAATAAGCATCGCTTTCTTGCTCTCAGATGATCATACAAAAGTGAACTTTAACCAGCCTTGCTTCTGAGTTGGTTTATTTCTGTGCCTCTGGATCTTCCTTAAAGTTGCCAATGAGTTAAAGAGAACCTCACCAGCTGCCTTCTCTCTGTGGCTGATACTATCCATCAGCTTTAACATTAGTTTGAAAAATAATTAATGAACGTGAATTGGAACTCTGAAAGCTTATTAAAATATTTTTATTAATTTGTTTTATTTTAGTCTCAGATGCAAACATCAGTGGGAATTGGACCCACACAGGCAATTGCAACGGGCCCTACTGCAGATCCTGAAAAACGCAAACTGATACAGCAGCAGCTGGTTCTACTGCTTCACGCTCATAAATGTCAGAGGCGAGAACAAGCAAATGGAGAGGTTCGGGCCTGCTCTCTCCCACATTGTCGAACCATGAAAAATGTTTTGAATCACATGACACATTGTCAGGCTGGGAAAGCCTGTCAAGGTAAGTGCCATTTTCTGAAGTCCTGGGGACAGAGCTTAGGACGAAATTTGTCTATTATTCTCAGGCACCTCTCTTGTTAATAAGGTTCCCACCACCTACGTCCCCACACGCCGACCAGTCAGATGCCTTTGGACACTTACCTGCTGAGGAGAAAGGCGATTTGGTTTTATAATATTCTGTGAACTTCTGCTGGCTGGGGCTGTGCCCTGCATTTGTTCTTTTCTGCCTTCCTCTGTCACGGAAGACTTTTGTCCCTTCTTGACACTGTCTTCGTCATAACTGTCTAGATCACGGTTTTCTTTTGGACAGTGTAGCTCACACACATGCACGCATGCACACGCCCTTCCCAGAACCTAGAGCATCTGTCTTGCAGTCGTTTTGTGTGCCAACACTGCCAGGGGCCCACTGCCTTGCTCCTCCACCTTTTCGTCTTGAGGTTCATTGGGATACTGGTGAAGTTGTCCTGGGTGACTGTCTGTGACGTGGGGAACTATGCACCGTATCATCCCTGCCACTCCTTCCTTCCCCTCCAGGAGGGGGACTCAGGCGAGTCACGTGCCCCTCCCCGCCCCCCGCCTGCTCTTCTATAGCAGACACCCCAGTTCTCCCGAAGAGACTGTTTCTTACTAACAACTATACTTTCCTTTAATCTTTATTCTCTTTCCTCCTCTTCAAACTTGTGCTCCTAAACCTTGGGGAGAGTCTCTCCCTGATCTCCCTCTTTCCCTTGTGACATTTGTGAGTCCCAGGTGTAACCCTGATCCTGATGGAAAAGCAGAGGAGGGTCATGCTAGACCTTTAGAAAGAAGTGACAGCACCTTCACATGGAAGTAAAAATAAAGACAGAGGGACCAGGCACAGCTGCCCTCTCAAGTACTTTGAGAAGTGCCCAGCGTCCCCGTCAGAGTCTCCACAGACCTCTCATTTGCTTCTGTCTGTATTTCTTCAGCTATAGTATTTAGATGGTTTCATCCTTAAACATAATGTAAGATTTTTATTGTAAACAGTGACATCGCAGAATTATTATTTGTTCTGCCTTTCATTCCAGTTGTGCAGTATTTCAGGTCGAGTAGTTTTTGTTTTGTTTTTGATTTATGGGCTGAACCTTATTCACCATCATTCATAACATTGCTTCTATGGGAAGTTTTTGTTTGGAACTCTCAGTAGTTGACTTACAAACTTTTTGGAAAATTGCCTGTTTGTAAGTTGAGGACTGCCTGCACTGTGCTGTGGTTACACTTGTTACCATTTTTTTATGGAAGCTGGCATTATAATTTAGGTGTAATTGAAAGCGTGACGATTTGGATAGAAAAATAACATCTCGTTGTTTTTCTGGTCATAGTTGCCCATTGTGCATCTTCACGACAAATCATCTCTCATTGGAAGAACTGCACACGACATGACTGTCCTGTTTGCCTCCCTTTGAAAAATGCCAGTGACAAGCGAAACCAACAAAGTAAGTGAGCATTGTGGGTAGAGAAGCTTGGCGATGAGATGATAAGCTATTTCTAAAGAGAATACAGAGGAGTAGGTAGGAAGCAGGGCAGAAACTACTAACCGCAAAGTATAGTGGGCGCAGAGGTACCAAGGTGGAGACCTGAGGGTGAAGCTCAGCTTAGCGAGTAGACAGGTCCTCCATGTGCTCAGCGACGTGGTCGCTTTGGAATCCCCCCCACCCTCCACCCCCAGCACTAGAATTGGTCACAGCAGAGCAGTGAGTGCAAAAGAGGAGCGTCGCTTTGTTCAGAGAGCCGAGAGCCAGCATGATGACTCTTCATGTTTCTTGACAGATACTCAGTATCTGAAGATTTGAGTGTCATGTCACTATAATGACGGCGACTTCGGGGTGAGGGGTGGAGTAGACTGGACACTTCTTTTGGAATTACTCTAAAGTAAGTTTTGAGGACTCCGTGTTCTAGAAGAGTCAGTCAGGGGGTCAGGGTAAAATCCCCCGTGCAGACGTTTAGGAGGTTTTCCTCCTTGGAGATGCAGTTCCCAGACCTAGTTGCATAACTAACAGCTTATTCAGCACAAATTGAGAGTCTCTGCACCAGGACTGGCTGCATCTTGATCGTCCTGTTGTTTTGTCATCTTTCCAGTCTATCTTTGTAGCCTTTAGCTGATCGGCTGAGCAGCGCCCTGCTTAGGAGGCCTGCGTGAGGCTCCCAGGGGCTCCCTATAGGCATCAGAGCAGGGAAAGGATGAGCATCTCTCCCGAATTTTAAGTCCCTTCCTGTCATTTCCGAGGTGAAACTGTGGTCTTTGGGTGTGTCCCTCAGTTTGGGCAGATAGGCCGTGCCCTTGGATGTCGTGTCACCCGTTGGGCTGGAGCTGCTCCCCGTGACTCCAGCACCGTCGTCTTCGTCTTCCTCCACCTCATCTGTGCCGTCTTGCCACCCTCCCCTGTTTGTCGTTATGTGTTCATTACTCTCATTCTTCTTGATCACCTGCCTCAGACCCCACTTCTGCCTGCAGAACATGTGCTGCTTTTCTTTCTGGTTGTTTCCGTGTGGCACAAGGAAAGATGGACAAGCACACTGTTCCTCAGAGCACTGTGCAGCCCACATGCTTTCCTCTCAACAAGCCCAGCTCCTGCCTTCCAGGAGGGTCCCTCACGAGCCTGCCCCACATGGCTGGGTGTCCACGGCACAGGAGAGATGGTCCAGGGCCACAGGCCTGTCATCCTCCCTCCCTCCCTGCAGAAGGGGTCATACTAAGCTTCCTTTAAAAGTCACTTTCCTAAATCAGTTAAATTTTACTTTGATTAACCAAAAATTGAATTAATACACAATTTTCCAGGACATCTCTTATATAAAGTGAAGATCTAGGAGTCTGGGTCTTCTAGAACCAGATATTTGGGACAGTAGTTCTAGTGGAATGCAGTCTGGTTTTCCTTCAAGTTAGTGTAAAACATTTTTTTTAACTAGTATGTTGTGACGGTTAGTTTCTTGTGTTTTAGGATGTATTTTAGTAATAGGCTTTTTAAGTGCCAAAATATTCATTTGTCGAGTTTGTGGTTGTACAGTATTAATTCCGTGAGTAATGAATTAAGACATCGTTCTTAACTTTTAACTTGGGGCTGTGGATTTTCTGAGCTCTTTTGGTTTTTAATATGTATTGCCATGACAATTGTAAAGATTTCTCTTTTTAAGAAACACTTTGTGTGGTTTTTGTTTAAAAAAAAAAAAAAAAGAAAAATGAATGTGGGTTTTTTTTTTTTTTAAAAACTCCTTATAACTGCCTGACTGTTGTGACAATTGATCCAGTGCGTGCTCTCAGAAGTGGTAAACCACAGTGTTTCTCCTAGTCATAATGTAAGGTGTTACCAGGGTGATTTTATAATATAAAGTCACGGAGAAGGTGTAAACTAACTTTATGCAAGGTTTTGGCAAGTTTTCATGGAAGAAATGAAAGTGCTTTCTTTTTTTTTGTTTTTTTACATGCTTCTCAAATTACGTTTCTGCTCTGAGTCTATTCCTTTGGCTCCAGCACTATAGTTTTGTGAGTACAAAGGACTTTGATAGGATGAGCAAGAAAGTTGCAGCAATATCTTTTCTGTAAATGTTTGTTGCTGTTCCTCCTCTCCTGAAGCAAGTTGTGCTTATCATGTGTGAAACGGGGTTTAGGCAATAGAGAGGAAGTGTGGATCTGACCCTCTAGCAGCTGAGAGTCAGCTCCACTGTTAGAATATATCCAGTTGACCCTTGAACAGCTCAGGGGTTAGGGGCACCAAACCTCTGCACAGTCAAAAATCCATGGCCCGGGACTTGCCTGGTGGTCCAGTGGGTAAGACTCCGCACTCTCAGTGAAGGGGGCCTGGGTTCAATTCCTGGTCAGGGAACTAGATCCCACATGCATGCAGCAACTAAGAGTTCACATGCCGAGACTAAGAAGTCCGCATGCCGCAACTAAAAGATCCCACGCGTCACAGGTAATACCCAGCGCAGCATAAATCAGTCAGTCAGTCAATCAAACCACGGCCTTCCCACTGCATTGGCAGTTTGGTTCCTCCATGTCTTTGGTTCTGCATCTGCAGATGACAATGTGTGGGTGTCATATTTGCTGTTGAAGAACATCTGTGTGTACGTGGACCTATGCTCTTCAAACCCGTATTGTTTAAGGGTCCGCTGTACATTAAAAATGATGTGACGATGGCATCAGTCAGAGGAGTGAGGTAGAGGCAAGTCAGTATTATCAGCAGTCCTGGCAGGGAGGATCGGAGTGTGCTGGAGGGTGGGGCTGGGCGAAGCCCAATTTCAGTAAAATAACAGTGGAAGAGCATTCTAGACAGCACAGCTGATATGCCTGCAAGGGCACTGATCTGACTGGATTCAGAGGTTCCTGTGCTATAGTAAGGTTTGTAGTGGGTGGTAAGGACCCCTGGGGACTGAGACACACCTGTGTCCACTGAGGCTGTGCTTTCCAGGCAGAGTTTCCCACAGATGCTCACCCTACCTGGTGCACACATCCTACTTATCTAACTTCTCTCACTGATGTCTCTATTGAGAGAACCTGCCAGAATCACCAGTGGAGCCTACACAGTGGTCATTGAAAGGAAACTCAGACCTCTTTGGCCTGTGTTGAGATTTTAATTTTTCCTTGAGTTGTTTTCAAGAGATTCTGCAATCACTGATCTTGAGTTACCCATCCCTTATAGAGATAATAAGATTTTATTGAATAATTAGGACTTTGCAAGGTATATACCGAATGTCAGTCCTGGCATCTGACTCCCAGTAAATTCCAGTACTGTACAGGGTGGCAACGGGGACAGGGGCTGTGGGAACACATGACCGAATTCCCTATTTGAATTCATGTTGCCTCATCAGTGGGGTTATTGCTACTCAGCATGTGGTCCTCAGACCAGCTGCACGGGCACCCCCAGGTTGTGTGTTAGAAATGCAGAAACTTGGACCTCATCCCAGACCTCCTGTGTTACTAGACTACATTTTAACAAATTCCCAGGTGATCGGGACATGCTGCTCTGAATGCCTTGAAGGGTGGAGTGTCTGTTCTGGAACTTTTGAGAAGGTGTGAGTTGTTCTCTGGGGGAAACCACGGGTTTCCCAACTCAGACCAGAAGGACTGTCAGAATGGGTGCCCCAGGGTCAGCCCCAGAGCCACACCAGCCCACTCACTGCCCAGGGCTGCCTGGGCCCTGGGCTGCACCTCGACGTGAGCCTCCACAGGGTCTCAGTCGGCAGTCCCCAGACCTGTGACTTGAATACCTCTACTGGCTTGATGCTCACTACCTGGCCCTGCTGTGTGTTCCAACTTTAGACCCCTCTGATTGTTTGAAATGTAGTCCTTCAGGGTGTTGAGTCTTCCTTAAAACGTGCCCTCAAGACGCCTGCCTGGTGGTCAGCGAGCACTTGTGGGATGGCCGCCTGTTCCACCTGAGGGCTCCCCAGAGACCCTCAGCCACCTCTGACAGCCCTCGGCTAGGGGCGGGGAGCGGAGGGGGCAGGGCAGCCTCTGGCTGTAGGGACAGAGCATTGGGCTTGTTTGCCCTGATTTAAGTACCAAACCTTCGCTGGTGATAGACTTCATCGGAATAGCTTTGTCCTTGCTCTTCTGGGAGACACAGGGTTGCCAGTTCTGAGTCGTTGGCTTCTGAGGAAAACCTGCTGCAGGGCGTGCATTCTTGCTTGGTGGTGGCTGTGATGGGAGGCCTGGCCCTGGGGCTCGGGTGTTCCCCTTTGTCATTGTGCCCTGTGCTGTGCACATGAAGATGCTGGAGAGGAAGGGGGTCCTGGTGCACAGCGTGTGTGAAGCCCCGTGCTGTGGGAGCAGCTCTGCAGAGACGTCTGCGGGTCTGAGTAAATTTCAGCTTGGCTTTTTCAGTGGAAATCTAAGTGATGACCAGGTAGTAGATGCTTTGCCTGCTCCGTGGCATGTCCCCCACCAACCTCACAAAGCTTTGGAGTTCAGTGTGTCCGTTTTCATTGGATTTCCAAATTGAGCACAGTTTTATTGAGAATGACTGAGGACTGGAACTTCTGGTGAATTGAATGTTGCAAAGCAGCAGTGTATAGCGTACATGGACCCTATCCGTGAGGCTTTGTGCTCACTGGGGAAGGACTGCCTTGAAAAGTGGTGGGTGAGTCCTGGGCAGAGCCAACTATGAAACTTGGCCTTTTATTTCCTAAGTCATGGGCTCTTGGTATAGCTGCAACAGAAGGGGAACGGTGTGCCAGTGGAGGGGTTGGGGGTGTTTTGACGTAGCAGGAATGCCAACTGATACTCAAGGGAGAGGAACCCACACTGTATTGAGATGTATTGAGACACTGTGTGATGTGATATTCTAAGGATTGATTGTGTATGAAACATAGCATTGAGCTCTAAGAAAGAAAACGATGTAAAAATGGTAAAAAGAACAAGAGGTTTTGACATTTAAAGAGGTAAATGGGAATTCCCTGGTGGTCCAGTGGTTAGGAGTCTGCACTTTCACTGTGGGGGCCCAGGTTTGATCCCCGCCTGGTCAGGGAACGGATATTGCACAAGCCTTGCAGCATGGCCAAAAAAAAAAGGGTAAACATCAGTACAGCAGGCTGCATTCTCAATGATACCAGATAAATGAAGCCTTGCTGTTTTAGCACTCCTTTCATTTTTGTTCGGCCCTAAAGCCCTCAGTGCTGGGAGGGCACCTGCTACACTGCCGCAGCTCACCTGCACCTCGTTTCCCTGTGCTGGACACCACAACATGGGAAGACTCCAGATGCATCGCACACTGGTCCACCCTTTAGGCAACGTGCAGGGAAGAGGAGATGAGCACCATTGAATCTGATAGGGGGTCCAGAGCTGCAGCCTTACATTTGTCAGTATTATCAGATAAATTTGTTGCTCTCCCATCAGACCCTCTGCTCCGTGAGTGCATATCCCGGAGCCTCGCAGAGTCCCCAACATCCAGTCCGCACGCAGTCTGTGCAGCAAGTTGAGCGAATGAGTGAGCGAGAGAGTGCAGGAAGCTCAGATGCTCAGAGAAGCAGAGGCCTAGGAGGCGCTGGGGGAATTCAGCGAAGACTAACTGCTGCCCAAGACACCAGCAGATGTTCACGGAGAGCTAGAGCATCTAGCGCTTTTACCCCTTTCAATCAGCTGTCACCCCCATAGGAAACGCCTGTGTTCCCTTACCCTTATGAGATAATTTGTGTTATCTCATAGCAGCATTTGGACTCAAATTGGGCCATGCATATATGTTAGAGAAGCTTTTTATTTGTTTGTATTTTGTTTTCCTTTGTCTCTAAATTGTTAGAAATGTCAATTACCAAATGCTTGCTTGTCTTCAGATGTGTTTTCTTTGAAAATAAAAAATATAGTAATGTTTACATTTAGGACATAAATGCTTTTAACACAAACAAAAAATGCATTGACCATGTCAGCAGCTTCCACGAGACGTGCTGGCTGCCCCGTAAGTGGCCTTGGGCTTGGGAATGGCATTTGTCCTAGGATGGGGAATTTTGGCTAAAAGGATGGCATTTGGGGAAGTGTGGACGCGAATGGATTATAGTAGGAAGAAGTGGTCACTAATGCATCTTCACCCAGAAACGGAAGGCCACGTATACCTTGTTTCTTTAAATTCCTCTCCCTCCACAATTGATCAATATGTGTATCAATGTAGTCTGTGCCTGTTCTTTCTTACACCACAAGGTGATAGAAAAATAAGTCATCCTACCATTATCACTTTCCTTTTTACATCATAGTTCTTTTAGAAAATTTAGCATGTCAGTTTCAGGAGTACAATGTCATGTGTTTAAAGTTTTGTGGAGTATTAGCTATTAGGAAAAAAATACTTTCATAAGGTATTATACATGACTTATTTCAGCTACATGCTTGTCATAAAGTGTACCTTGGGAGTTGATTTTCATTTATAATAATGAGGTGCTTGGTGTGTGTAATTGTGTCTAATGAGCATTAATGAGTTTGAGATCTGAATATCCTTATTAGAAAAATTAATAGTATGGAATGTGTAATTATCAAGTTGTGTTTTTTTTAACACATTTCGGTTTAATTAAGTTACGCTGATAAGTATTTGAGTTGTTTATGTTATAGTTGCACTGATGGTAATGTGAGACTATTGTTATTACACATAAGGTAATTGAATTTTAAAGAAAGGCTTTGTGATAGTGTTTATGTATCAGAGATCATATGTTTATAGTATCAGTTTTATAAGCTGCTGTTTATGACATGACTATAAAGTTTTAGGAAGTTGGAAAGAAAGGAGCTCCTTAAGAATAAGAATAAATGGTATGACATAAAACTTCTGCCATGTGTTGAGTGCTCAGCAAATGAGGACATTTGTATGGATGGATGGACAGACAGACGGATGGATGTTTGGGGCCATCTCTGTTAACTTTGAAGCCCTTGGAAATGGGGCTCTTTATGTTGCCACAGAATTTTTCCTTTAGTCTCTGGGGATCAGGCAGGAAGAAGGGTAGCTGGAGAGAACACCCTGCGAGCCAGCCGCAGGCCAGGCCATGGGAGCCGAGGTTGGCTGCCGAGGCCGAGCATCTTGATGCTCAGTTCTGAGTATCAGCGGTGCTGAGGGGACGCCAAGCCTCGGTCCATCACTCATTTCAGCTAGATAGTCACTCTGTCAAGTACAGCATTTCTCGAACAGCTTCACATAGCAGAGAGCTCAGCATGGTGCCCTCCTGCATAGGAAACTCGTAGGAGAGAAAGGTGTGGTGTTAGCTGGTCACTGTACGCCGCAGTTTCAAGGAAGTGCACTTTTGTTTTTTGGAAGGTCGTGTCATAGATCTCAAGTTATTAGTAAGTAACAAAACTGACCAACTAGGTATCACCTCTGCTCCTTCTGTTAATCCTTCTGTACCTATGCAGGAGAGAAGTGAAGGACTTGGGGGAGCGGCAGCAGGAGGGGGCTCCTTAGCTCATCTCAGTGGTGGCTGATGACCCCCAAAGAATCAGAAACTTTCTGTTGTTACACGTTTGCTGTTTCCTCAGAACCGACCTCTTAAGAGTCTCTAGATTTAATACATGATGACTTTGATTAGGTAATCACTGATATTGTGGTCTGTTGTTTTCTAACATAGAAGCTTGAATTTTTCTTCAGCTTTTTGCTCTTCAACTACTGCTGTGCAGAATAGATGAATTGAATGGGATCCTTCTCTCTGCACAGTTCCTTTCCTGGTAGCATTGTTCCAGTGCTTCGTGACATACATAGGTGGTCTTCTGATAAAATTTTACTTGCTTTTCAGTAGTTTTAAAATCATTTGCGGACTTCTCCCTTTTACTTACCTTTTTTGTTTGTCTGTTTGTTGTTATAGCCATCCTGGGGTCTCCAGCTAGTGGAATTCAAAACACAATTGGTTCTGTTGGCACAGGCCAACAGAATGCCACTTCTTTAAGTAACCCAAATCCCATAGACCCCAGCTCCATGCAACGAGCGTATGCTGCTCTTGGACTCCCCTACCTGAACCAGCCCCAGACGCAGCTGCAGCCTCAGGTTCCTGGCCAGCAACCAGCACAGCCTCAAACTCACCAGCAGATGAGGACTCTCAACCCCCTGGGTAGGTGAAAGAAGTCTCAAGAATTTCTTTGTCCACATGCAGCATTGGGAATGACAAGTCTTCCTGGAACCCAAGGCTGTTTTCAGTTACTGTTTTTAGCTACTGTTTTTACTTTAAATTCAAGTTAATATATGTATATATTATGGTGATGATATCTTTTAAATGATTGAAATAAAAAACTTCCAGGAAACGGCTAAAGTGTTGGGTGCACTGAAGATGTTACAGGCTTGTAAAATGAATAGCATTTGCAAATGAACCAATATTTTTGTTGCTTCTGTCTGGACAGTTTTCATAAAGGGCATTTCATATGGCTCAGAATACAGAATCTCACAAGTTAGAATTAGGGTTGTACCACTTGCACTGACTCTGAGTAGACCATTTATTTGACAAAGAACCTGAAGGTGGGTACAGCTCTTAGCACGTCTTGGTTATGGGCTACCTCATGGCTGGAGGTGACCAGCCTGGACATGGGCAGGTTAACAGGAATCTTAGAAAATCTCTTCTGTCTCAGACTTCTCCATGGATTAGTGTTTCCTAGTGTCATCTCAACCCATTAATTGCCAGTGTTTCATCATTCAGTCACACCTCTCCACAGTTTTTGCCATCTCTGCATACTGTCTCCTTAATGTTTCTCTTCAAATTGGCATAGTCCTTTTAAACTCAGACTTAAGCCAAACAGTTATGTCAGCAAGTTAAATCAAGGTTGTTGTGCTAGTTTTGTTCTTTTCCTAATAAAATATTTTAACCTTAAAAATGTCCAGTTAAAGACATCTCATCTGTTGCGCTTTGGGAAATAATCACCCTAATACATCTGTAACTCCTGCTGGCTAGGAGGCTGGGTTGGAGCCCTGAAACCTGCATTATAATCTAACTCTACTCCTATTGGTGGTATAATCTGGAACAAGACTATTAACTTCTCTGTATCTCACCTTTTTCTTACTTTAGAATGAATACTGTAGATAAGTTGACCTTTTATCTTCTTCACCTGCACTTAATTTCTATGATTTTTACCTTCTGATATGCAAAAAAAAAAAAGATGATGAACATGTATGTGACAGGTTAGCTTACTTGTTTAAGTCATGATATTAATGAAACCAGAATCAAAATCTGAATCTGCAGATGGATCATTTCTGGTTTTTTTCTGCAGCCACAGGGCACTCATGATGCCAGCCAACCTCCATAGAAATGCCTTTCTTTGGTTATAAAGTGCAGTGGGAAGGAGATTGCAACTGAATTTATACAATTTGATCACTGTTGTTGAAAATATAACTCCCAGAGTTCCTGCCATAGCGTTTATTATTATAAGAATCATTTATCTATATGTGACTTTTTATTTATCTGTTATCAGGACTTTAAAGTGTATATTATAATTCAGCAGTTGGTTGATCTCTTTTCTTTTTGTCTTTCAAGGAAATAACCCAATGAACATTCCATCAGGAGGAATAACAACAGATCAGCAGCCACCAAACTTGATTTCAGAATCAGCTCTTCCAACTTCCCTTGGGGCCGCAAAGTAAGACCCGTGTTTGATTTGGCTCCTATCTGAGTGACAGTTGCACGTGAAAGTGTACTGGTAACCACGGGAAGCTCTTGATTCTTTATAAATGTGTGATGCCCGCCCTTCCTTCCTTCCTCCCTTCCTTCCTTCCTCCCTCCCTCCCTTCCAATACAGTTTAAAGTTCCATATGGTTGGCGAACCTTAGTTGGATAAATCTTACTCTTTCCTTAGCCCACTGATCAGTGACGGCTCAAACTCTGGAAACATTGGAACCCTCAGCACTATACCCACAGCAGCACCTCCTTCCAGCACTGGCGTTCGGAAAGGCTGGCATGAACATGTCACTCAGGACCTGAGGAGCCATCTAGTGCATAAACTGTACGTGGCCACCTCGCCCATTATTCACATGTGATGGAAACATTTTGTGACTGATGGCGATGTGACAGTTTTGCATTTTCATCGATGTCTGATTTAATTCCTGAGTGTTCTCTTGGGTCCCAGGTGATTGTAACCTAGCAGCTGAAGGGGGTCACATGCTTGTTTAGGAAGGCCAGAGAATCCCAGACCCTGCATTCCCAGTGGGTCCTACAGAGGGACATGAACTGTGACCCATGTTGCAGGGGGCCAGGCCTGTTTTCTAAGCTCTGGGATGCACCAGGGACCTGGGATTAGCTAAGAAGCTTAGCCTTATTTTGTGGCTCAAGGTTATACTTGTGGAGACCCCTGAGAGTTGGAGGAATTTGGGCCTAGTAAATACAGATGGCATGACACTACTATCATACAGTTTAACATACAGGAAATTAATAGTTAACTTTCTCCAGTTATTTAAGTTAAATTGAAGGTGAGGTTAACTTGATTCCCTTGGAGATTTGTTTTCTCCTTCATTATTTTAATCAAAAATTTTTATAATAAGTAGTTTAAAAATTAGGAATTCAAAATCATATTATTCTTGAGGTGGTCCGGCACTTATTGTTCATAGCAAAATATGGGTGTGTTTGACTTGTAGATAAATTGACAGGTCAGTATTGTCTCCAGAGAGCGACTTCATTTGTGTATTCATGAACTAGGCGAGAGAGATTGGGGGTTTCTGTCAGCAGTGTATTGCGCCCATAGGTAGACGATTGTTTCTTCTCTTTCCGTGTCACATATAAAGTGGCAGGACAGACATTGTGTTGAAAGTAGATTGAGAGTGTGTGTGTTGTCTTTTCAGTGTCCAAGCCATCTTCCCAACACCTGACCCTGCAGCCCTGAAGGATCGCCGCATGGAGAACCTGGTGGCCTACGCTAAGAAAGTGGAAGGGGACATGTATGAGTCTGCCAACAGCAGGGTAGGTTGCCATTTGTGTTCTAGCCACGCACAGCACCTATGGGAGCTGTAACTGCATCTGTCTGCCTTATTGTCTGGAAATGGGGACATCTGTTAGTCTGGTAGACTCATCACTTGAGGGCACTGACCAGGGAGACTTCCCAGTTAAGACATGAGGTCCCTGTACAACTCTCTTGTTCTGTAACTACAGAGTACAGATGTCTCCGCTACAGCGGTAAATGAGGTATATAAAATGTTTTTAATCCGTGGGTGTACTTTATAGCGGCAGTGTTCACAGTGCTTGTCTGTGTTATTGCCAGTGTCAGTGAGTGTCCAAGAAGAGGTTCAGCTGTGGAATGAATGTAATGAGCACTCAGTACCTCCTATCTGATAACTCCTGTAACATCACTGGGCACTGGTTTATCAGAAGTGCTGAATGCTTACCTGTGCCAGTGTACTTAATTTAAAGTTCATTAGTTTGTTAGAACATACAAAACCAGATCATTTGTTTTTTTTACAAATAACTAGTATTGAACGTTACTGTGTTTTAGGATGAGTACTATCACTTACTAGCAGAGAAAATCTACAAGATACAAAAAGAACTAGAAGAAAAACGGAGATCGCGTTTACACAAACAAGGCATCTTGGGTAACCAGCCAGCCTTACCAGCCCCCGGGACACAGCCTCCTGGGATACCACAGGCACAGCCTGTGAGACCTCCAAGTAAGGACTTCATTTCCAGCCCTTAGTCTGTTTCCTTGTTTTTCCTTCTGCATTTGGTGTGTATTTCTAAGCATATAGAATTATATTCTCTGGAAGCCTATGCTGTGAAAACTGTGTGGTAGTGGCTGTGACCTTCTGCAGTGGCCTGTGTTTAGACATTGAGTCTCTCTCATGGAAAGGCGGGTGTGCTGGCATCAGAATGCACAGCACTTTTGGACCTGGTTTTCTCTTTAAGTTTGAAAGATTATTAAGTTAAACTTTTTTTTTTTTAATTATTTATTTTATTTTTGGCTGCATAGTTGCGGCACACAGAATCTTCGTTGGGATCTTCATTGTAGCATGCGGGATCCTCTGCTGCGGTGTGTGGGCTCCTTGTTGCAGCGCGCAAGCTTCTCTCTAGTTGTGGTGCGTGGGCTCTCTAGTTGTGGCCCGTGTGTTCAGTAGTTGCAGCGCACGGGCTTAGTTGCCCTGCAGCGTGTGGGAACTTAATTCCCCAACCAAGGATCGAACCCGCGTCCCGTCCCCTGCGTTGGAAGGTGGATTCTTAACCACTGGACCACCAGGGAAGTCCCAAGGATTATTTTAAATAACCCATTTTTTTTTCCTGCCATTATAGATGGGCCCATGCCTCTGCCAGTGAATCGCATGCAGGTTTCTCAAGGTATTTAACTACTGTTGTGAATCATATTTTGGTTTAACATTCTACATCCACAAAGTTTATTGGTTTGTCCTCTTCCCTCTGTATTTCTTTGTAGCTCCTCCTCTTATTCCTTCCATTCCTTTTTGCTGATGAGCAGAGTTCATGTCCACAGGTAGTATGAATATCTCTTGCATTTGAAAGTTTGGTGATACAGGAAAGCTCTCCAAGGAGATCAGAAATAGGAGTTTTTTTTTTTTTTTTTGATGGGCAAGAGAGGACATTATTCTTAGGAAGAGTCTCCAAAAACAAGCATTGTATTGTAGGTGGGGCAAAGAAACATTTCGGAACATTTCTGAGCATCAAGCCCATCCTGGGGCAGGAGCACTGTGGGGGGGGGTGAGGTGAGGAAAGTGGGGGCTGCTCTGGGCCCTGTGAGCACAGGTACCATGCCTGCTTGCGGCTGGCCGAGGAGGGTTTGTGCTCAGAGAACCCTCATCAGGCTGTGCTACTGGCAATCTTTTTATTGGTGGTTGTTGAAGCAGTCATTTTAGTTTGGGAGTTTGGGGGTGAGGGTCATTTCAAAGCTTTTACGGCTCTTGTCAAATTGAGACTTGAACAGTAGGATGTTTTTACAGGTTGTGAAATAAGGTGGTGACACTATCCAGAAGATTCCAAAGCAAGGCCTTGCTGCTGTGTGTAGAGTAGTTCAAGAGGGTAGAAGAGGTCATTTTAAAAGCCGTGGTGATCATACTGCGTACTGATAAAGACCTGGTAGATAAACTGATGTTGTGGAGGAAACTTTTCAGGGACTTGTTTAGGTGGACTAGATATGAAGGGTGAAAGAAATCACGAAGTCAGAGAGGTGGAGCCTTCGGAAAGTGGCTGAGTGCTGTGTCGGGGATGACGTGGAGGACTCTGCTGCTTTGGGGCCTGAGGAGGTGGCTGTTGGGCAGAGTGGAAGGCGTTTTCTGGGGACGCGCTCGCACGCCCCGCTTACCGACATGTCTGCGTCTGTAAAGAGGGACTTTTTATGGTGCCATTTCTTCGTACATCTTTTATTTAATAAAATCTTCTCTTGTTAATAAAACCCTCAAGGAGAGTGGGACACTTTTGTATTATCGGCTTCCTGGGAAGTCCTGGGCCTGTGCTGGTGCCTAGTTACTTAGGATGACATTTCTTGGTGGTGCTGAGGGAGGCACATGTTGTTTGACGGCCTCTCATGCTACACAGTGTTAAGGCAGTGCCTCAAGGATTCTTTTAAATGCCAGTGTCGGGCCTAAGACTTATTGAACCAGCATTTATGTAGAGCTCAGAGCTTACAGAGTATTGTGGGAAATTACAAAGAGAGAGACTCGTGGTCTGGAGACGCGTGGCAGCTAGTGAGGTGTCATTCATTCTGTGGCACCTCTGGAAAGGCCAAGGTAGCTGTGAAAGTGAGATCTTTCCAGTCCACGGAGAGGAGGCTGAGGTTGAGAACTGCCAACCCTTGGGCACTTTCTAGATGCTTAATGTGCTTGCAAAATTAAAACCATGTTTTGAGTCTTACCCCAGATTCTAACAATAAATGTAAACCCAGCCAAAGGGCTGGGAGGCCTGGAGTGATGGGAACAGGCTTCCTGCAGGAGAGGAGATGGGAGTCAGGTGCTCCAGAAGGCTCTGAGGGGTTGGCTTAGGCGGGTGCCCTGGCCTTAGCTGACCTCCTCCGTAGATGGTGGGAGCGCCTTCCCACGCTACCCACATCTACTTTGTCGCTGGGACGCTTCGGTGCCGAGCGCTGCCCCAGCCTCGTGTGCTCATGGCTTACCTGACTTTCTGCCTTCCTGTGCTCATGCTGCCCTGCCACCCACCCCGTCCTATCACCCTCACCACCACTGCATTGGTGCCATCTTTTCTGGATATGAACAGTCTGTTATTTAACCATCTTTTCTGATTAACTGAGTGATTTCCTTTCAGTTGTATATGTTGTGTGTGTGTTCCATCTTATTTGGCTTAGAGTTTTATTTGGTGAGTTGTCATTCTGTTTTCCTGTGAGTGATTTTCCTAATGAACCGTTGTGGGTACATTTACAGGGATGAATTCATTTAACCCAATATCCTTGGGGAATGTACAGTTGCCACAAGCTCCCATGGGACCTCGTGCATCGTCCCCCATGAACCACTCTGTCCCGATGAACAGCATGGGCTCCGTTCCAGGGGTAAGTGCTTCTATTTGCCTCAGCTGTGCTGAGAAGGCCTTGCTCGAATAAGGAAAATTCTCTCAGCAGGAAACTTGTAGATCATCTGGGAATCCTGTGGTACTTGTTCCTTTGGATTTGGATTATGCTTTATTTCCTTCATATTTCTCTTTCTCTCTCTCTCTCTCTCTGTCCTTATTACTACAAGAATTATTTGACCATTACTTATTTTTATTGAAATGACAAATCATAGGCACCTGTGACTTTGTTGGAAGATGGGGTTGGCAGCCTCAGATATGTGGCTGAGAGGGACTTGTCAGCGTCTGTTGACTCTCAGAACTTCCTCTCCTGCGGCTGCCTTCTAAACACTTCAGAGAACTCATAAAAGGCATATTTTGAACTTTAAACTATAGCATACTATTGGTTTCTGTTCCGAGGACAGTGTGAAGCTGGCTCATTAGAGACCTTGCATGAAAAGCATGCAGAGTGCCTGGGAGCCAGAAGGCCTTAGTGAGTGGTGGGTCCCTTCCTGCAAGGGAGGAGGATTTGAAGATCTCTGTCTCTTCTAGTTTACCTTGGAGACTCAGGCCCTTGAAGCCCTCTGAACTCTCAGTAACGCTTATTGTCTTTTAGATGGCCATTTCTCCTTCCCGAATGCCTCAGCCTCCGAACATGATGGGTACACACGCCAACAACATGATGGCCCAGGCGCCTGCCCAGAACCAGTTCCTGCCACAGAACCAGTTCCCGTCCTCCAGCGGGGCGCTGAACGTGAACAGCGTGGGCATGGGGCAGCCGGCGGCCCAGGCCAGCGTGTCACAGGTACTGTTCACGTTGGGGCTGTGAGCCACCTACAGTGATGTAGCCCCAGCTTCCCGCTGACCTCAGCATGTCTTAGTTCACAGAAATTAGAATTCTAGACAAAACATTTCATGTACTAGCATCTCTTGATTTTTTTTTCCCCCCCATTCTGTTCCGTTATTTTTACCTTGTTTGGAATTAGTCATACAGTCTTGGGGTGAACTTCATACAAAAGTGGAATGGATTATGGTTTTTTGGTTTGTGTGCTTTTGTTTTGGTTTTGGGGTTTTTAGTTGTCATTTTGTTGGTTTTTGTTTGTGCATTGTAAATTCTGAGTTTCATGTGTGATCCTGAGAGACACTGGACTTTAAAGAGGGAGTGAGGAAAGGTCCCATGAGTTCACGCTTAATGATTTGGTCTTTGTGTCTTGTTGTCTGTCTGTCTGAACTGCCCGGTGAAGTCCGGCTAACTGGATCATTTGAGTAGTTCTCTTCTTATTGAATGTGTTTTTAATTATTCAGTCTAATGCTGGTGAGAACTATTTTCCATTCATTTTACTGCCTTTTCCCCCCTTTTGTTAATTGCTAGAGTACACCAGATTGCTGCTGTATACAAATGTACATGTGTTTAAAACAGGCCAAGTCTTCCCCCAAGAGATAAAATTCATTATTTAATTTTTTAACATGAAGTAACATTGAATAAAAGGCAGTGACTACATTAGATTCACTCACTAAATACTTATTAATTAATTCTTAATTTCCATAAATTTCGTTGCTCCAGACAGGGGTTATCAGGTTTGTCCTGTAAATATTTTCAGCTTGGTGGGCCATGGGGTCTTTGTTTGAACTGCTCTGCTCCACTGTTGTGGCGCAAAGGCAACGGTAGACATGCGCATTCACATATGAGTGAATGGGCGAAGCTGCCTGCCAGTAAAACTTTACTGACAGAAACCAGTAGCTAGCTGGATTTGGCCATGAACTCTACATAGTTTGCAGATCCCTGCTCTAGACCAATGATTCAGAATAGATTTTTAATTGGTCCACAAATAATTCTGAAACATGTCCCTAGTTGAGAACCACTGTACTGAAACATTTCAGTGTTTCCATAACTCATTTTTTTAAAAAAGACAAATACCTTTTCCAGTGGTCTAAGCTGTGGGTGGATATTGTGGAGCACAAAGCTAGTAAGTGGAGTGTATATGTGTTTGTTTAAGCCAGAGATTTCCACACTTATATAAATCAAAGCATGAGAAACAAGTGCACGTTACTATACGTGTGCAGATCGATGACTTTTTACAAATGGAACATTCCCGTGCAGTCAGCAGACCTCATCAAGAAACCATGATTAGATTTTCATACATTTAAGTCTTTTAAGTCTATTGCCACATTTTCAAATGGGGGAAATAATTTTAACATACTCTGTTCCATCTGTTAGGGACAGGTGCCTGGTGCTGCTCTTCCTAACCCTCTGAACATGCTTGGGCCCCAGGCCAGCCAGCTGCCTTGCCCACCAGTGACACAGTCACCGTTACACCAGACTCCACCTCCTGCTTCCACGGCCGCAGGCATGCCGTCTCTTCAGCATCCGGCGGCACCTGGGATGACTCCTCCCCAGCCAGCAGCTCCCACCCAGCCATCAACTCCTGTGTCGTCTTCCGGGCAGACTCCCACCCCGACTCCCGGCTCAGTGCCCAGTGCCAGCCAAACCCAGAGCACCCCTACAGTCCAGGCGGCAGCCCAGGCCCAGGTGACCCCACAGCCTCAGACCCCAGTCCAGCCTCCGTCCGTGGCCACCCCTCAGTCGTCACAGCAGCAGCCGACACCTGTGCACACCCAGCCTCCTGGCACACCGGTGAGCCCCTCGGCCTGTCGTCTTCTGGCCAAGACTCTTAGATGAGAACTTGCCCATAAAAAAAAAAATCTGTCATGAAGTCACTGCAGGTCTTGGTGCAGTTGCAAAAAGTATCTGCACTCTAATTGAACCATAACGAGCTGTGTTTTGTTTCCAGCATTGGCTCCAAAGGCTGTTCGGCAGGACATGACATGATTATCTTCCCCAATTAAATCAGTTTGTAGAAATCAACAACTAAAAGAACTCATACATGGGTCCTCCGTAGAATTTTTAAGCTGTCTGTCCATAGGAGCAGTACGTCCCCCATTATCTGTCCTAGATTGACGTCTTCTGAGTTTTAGTAGTGATGAGGATTTGGTAAACAAGTCAAGTTCCTAGTTGTATGTACTTTGACCTTGCCTATCAGCCTTGTTTTCCAGCTGAAAGCCCTTTCTTTTTCATGACAAAATGGCATGCTCAGGTTAACACTTCTGTGGCTTAGATTTACCCACTCCTCCTGGGAGGTGCAGGTGGCAGGGTCACAGCACGTCCTGTGTCCCATGTCCCACACTCTGCTGGCAGCACCCGGTCCGGTGCTCTCCTAGATTGGGCTGTCCCCACTGACGCAGGTCCTGAGGCTGCTGCTGCTCACCTCCACATTCTTCTCCCAGTTCTCACCAGAGTCTTAGTGTCTGTTTTCTTATCAGTCTGACTTAAAACCTGCTTCCCCCTAAAATACATTATCTTTTATTTGTGGGGACTGAGGATATTTATAAAATGTCAAAATTAACCCCAACAGAAACCCCAAGATGACATTACTGTTTGTGTTTCTCCATAGGGAGTGTGCTTATTGATCCTTACTTTATATTTCTTATCTCTAAGTAAGATCCCTTTGTAATTTTATGTTTCTTTTGTTTGTTTACTTAAAACTCCATTGGGTAAATCTTTGAAAATTTAGAATTCTTTCTGGGATTCCTTCTCTTAATGTTTGTTTACTCCTCCACCACTGTGCCTACAATTAACAGGCTAGTTATACATTCTTATTCCATATAGATACTTTATTCCCCTTTCTACAGCGTATATACTTATATATTTATTATTCAGCCTTTACCATAACCATTAATGTCATTGTTGGAAGGAATTAAATTTAAAATAGGAGGTTCTGTGACTTAGGTAGAAAATTCCCAGAAAATAATTTTCTATCAAAAGGTAGAAAGCCCTGCTCTTCCATCTCTGCATTGTTGGCAAGAAGTCAGTTGTATTTCTACCTGATTTTTGACTTCTCTGGAACTCCTATTTTAACGCTTATTCTTCATTTCTCTCGAATAGGGGTGCCTGTTAGATTAGTATTGAGAAAGATTAACACGAAACTGTGTGTTGGGTGAGCATCAGGGTTTAAGATCATTTATATCGTTTACAGAGATAAATGATTTTGGTTTCTCCACAGCTTTCCCAGGCAGCAGCCAGCATTGATAACAGAGTCCCCACTCCATCCTCAGTGGCCAGCGCCGAAACCAACTCCCAGCAGCCAGGACCCGATGTACCAATGCTGGAAATGAAGGCTGAGGTCAAGACCGAGGACACCGAGCCCGATGCCAGTGAACCCAAGGCAGAGCCTGGGGCTGCGGTAGGTGCCACTCCTGGGAGTGAATAGATGTCCTGCACACAGAGGCATCACTGAAGTGTCCTCGGGGGAGGCACCAGGCGTCCACCATGGATGTCCCTGCTTTCCGTTTCAGTATCCTGTTCGATTGTGGTTCACGTTGGAAAGAGATTAAAAACAGATTGGTTATTTATTTTTAGATATGAGGTATGGGTTTATTTTATTTTGCCAGAAGTGAAGAGCACTGGCTTGTATTTTAAATGTTTAAATCATCCAGCAACTTTTTCATTGCCGTCCTTCATTCATTTATAATTCTGCAGCGTTAGACTGCACAAGAGGTGTGTTCTTTTACTAATTAACCTGTAGCAGAAGTTGGAAACTGACAGACCGTGGGCTGAATCCAGCCTATAAATGTGTTTTGTTTGGCCCACACAATTATTTTTAAAATGGGAAATTACAAATAAAACTCTAGATTTCTGGCTTTTCTTGAAAAATGAGAAGCTCTGCCAGCACTGTGCTTGCGTTCCTGTGGGGCAGCAGTCTAGGTGGGAGCACCAGCTGTGGCTCTTAGATGGGTCGTGAGCTCTCTAGTTTGCCAGAGTGTCCACTGCTCCCCGCGGCCTCACACCACAGCTCCTGCTGCTGTCGTTAGCTTCACCTGCCTGGCCCTCTGAGCAGTTGAATTTCTGATCCTTCCCACAATTTTCGAGGCACTTCTTGTTCCAAACTAGAAATATATGTAAAACTATTGAGCAGTTAATGGTGTATACATTGTGTATACAAGTTTGTTAAGCACTCTAGCATGTAAAAATTTTTTAATTTTTAGGACTGTAATGCACTGGTGCTGTACTGAAGTGACTCAACAGGCACTCCACCCCTTCTTGTGGGAGAGAAAAGGAATGATCAGTGCAGCTCTGACTTGGGAAAGGTTTTAACAAGCCCATAGAGATTTTTAAGAGCCTTCCAATAAGACTGAGTTAGAATAAAGGTCTTTCATATTCATATATCATTGTCTGTAATTTTGTTTTTCTCAAGATGATGGAGGAGGACTTACAAGGATCTTCTCAAGTTAAAGAAGAAACAGACACAACAGAGCAGAAGTCGGAACCAATGGAAGTGGATGAAAAGAAACCTGAAGTGAAAGTTGAAGCTAAAGAGGAAGAAGAGAGTAGCACCAACGGGACAGCCTCTCAGTCCACTTCTCCTTCTCAGCCTCGCAAAAAAAGTAGGTCATGTTCTCGTAAACTTACTGGATGGTGCTGCTGTTCCATTGTGTTGGGATTGCATTCTGTGGATTAAAAGCTAAAGCAGAAAAGGAATTCCATCCCTTCTTTTATCCTTCTTGCCTGCCATTCCGCAAGTTTTAGAAATGGTGACAGTGAGCTGAACTCCAGGGTGTGAGCCCACAGGGGTCTGTGGTAGGAACGAGAAGCGACCAGGGCTCTGAGGGGCAGCCCATGAGCCGCCTGTCTGGGGTGGTGCTGGCTTTACTCGGCATGCCGTGGACAACCACTGATGGACTCCAGCAGGAAGATGACTGGAAGCTTGATGTTAGGGAAATTATCACTATGGCAATGCTATGCACTGAAGTTTGTAGGTTTCTGCTGATACAGATAGGAAACTAAGTGCCCAAAGTCAGGGGGTGGGAGAGTAGAACCCAGTGACTAGTGCAGCAGGAAGAGGGAGGGCGGCAGGTTAGTGAAGATACTTTGGGTTCTGAAATAAGCAGGATGAGCCAGGCTCACGGTGGAAGTTGGATAGAATCTATTTGAGATGTGTCCAAAGTACGGAGGTAAGGGTGTCAGCAAATTGTCAGGTGACCGTTAGAAATGTGAGACGGGGCTCAGGTAGTTCAGGGCTGCAGGTGATCCAGTTAGGAAAGATGGCAGAAAAGTGTTAGGAAGGCTGATACTGTATAGTTTTGCTGCTGGAAGAGACCCTGGAGATCATAGAGGACAGCAGGCCTTAAGTTTTTGGTCTCAGACCTCTTTGTACTCCTAAAAGTTGAGGAACCCAGAGAAGTTTTTGTTTGTATGGATCATCTATCACTATTTACTCTATTAGATGTCTTTTTTAATATTTATTTAAAAATAAATCTGTTACATGGCACCCATAAATAACACATTTTAATGAAAAATAACTTCCAAAACAGAAATAGTTGGAATGATGACATTGTGTTTTACAATTTTGTTACTCGGAGAGTTAAGTGAACGCAGCTGGATTCTCATATCTGCCTCTGCTTTTGCTGTTGTGTTCTGTTGTTCGGTTGAAGTACATGAAGAGAATCCAGACCCACGCAGATTAGTAGTTAATAAAGAGAAGAGTATTTTAGTAGTCTTTTCAGGACATTGTGAATATTCTTTTTTGATACTACACCAAAACTCAACAAGTAGAAGTTTCTTAAAGGCTAGTTGCAGTGGGAAATCTGAATCCATAGCCCTGAATTTCTCATACTCTGTGGCGTTAGCATCCATCGTCCATCTTGTACTTTGAATGGATCTTTTGCCATTGCATGATTTTTTTGGTAACACTATCCTTTGGTCATCTGGGAATTTGGCTCACTGAGTTATGCTCATCTTCCAAATGTTGGCATGCTTCATTATGTGATATTTTTAAAAATCACATTTATTAATATCACTATGAGTCTCTTCAGAAAGTCGTGTAAACTTGGACAAGCTGTCAAGCTCATGTGGCATGATACAGGTTTTTCAAAATTCTAATTTTTGATGTAAGTCAAAATTTTATCATTGGTAACACATAGCGTCAGTTGTCCTGGAAGTAACTGTAACTGGCCTACTTTGTTCATTTTTGAGCAAATGTCTGTCACATACCCAGATCTGAGTAACTGTAGCTTGTCTATCAGCCATTCTTTCTAGTTTTGTGTGTTTCATGAAAAAAAGCAGTTACTTCAGCTCTCAACACTCACACAAGTGCTTTCTCTCAAGACAACCACTGCATGCAGCAGAAGTGCTTTATGACAGCTTCCCAGTTTGTCGTACAGAATAAAAGACGTGTAGCCAAGGGCTGAGATTTAATAAAAGTAAGAATTTTGACTCGTTCATCAAGGACACTCATAAGTGCAGGTGACGTTTTTTCCTGTGTATGCACAGCAGCAGCAAAGAACGGGGCGACCACAAAGTCGAGTTTGGAGCTGCGGCCTGGTCATGCTGCAGTGCTAGTGATTTTATTCACTGTTGTTTTTGCCCCGTCTGTGTGAATGTCAGCACACAGTGCAAAAGGCAAATGACAACTTAGAGTTATCATGAAAATTGTTTTAGATCATGGAAATGGATTTCACAGACCCCTAGGAAAGGCCTAGGGCAGTGCTAGATGGAAATGTTGTATATCTGCACTTTCTGCAGTGATGGAAATGTTGTATATCTGCACTCTCTTGTTATGGCAGTCACCAGCCACATGTGGCTCCTAAGTACTTGACATGTGACAAGTGTGCCTGAGAAAGTGAATTTTTAATTTTATTTAATATTAATTCATTTCGATTCAGGTAGCCACATATGGCTGCTGGCTACCATATTAGACTGCATGAGGGTCCCTAAGGTATCCGTGGGCCATGCTTTGGGGACTGCTGATGTGGTCCCCACCTGATTGTCCTGAGAAGGTTTTGAGCCAGAGAAGTGGAGTGACTTGCTCATAACACACCACACTAATCAGTGGTAGAGAACTTGTTTCAAATACAGCTTCTGACTGCTACTTCCACTCATTTGGAGTCTTATTACATCAGTGTGGTTGTTAAAGACAGGAGTTTGAAAGTGACTTCTCCTTGGCATAGGTATTAAATGTTCAGTGAATGAATGAACGGTCATCCAAAGTGAGATACATGTAAGGCCATGTTAGTTTTGATCAGCACTGGGAGACGAGATGGTCTGGAGAAGGGCCTCAGAAGACTGTCTAGGGCCACCAGGTAGTGCATCTTTTAGGCTTTGTGTGTCATAAGGTTTCTGTTGCAGCTGCTGAGCCCTGCCTTGTGGTGCGAAAGCAGCCATGGACACCTGCACAACAAGGATGGTTGTGTTCTAATAAAGATTTATTTTGTCAGACTAAAAAGTGATCTTGTGTAATTCACGTTATCATGAAATAGTATTCTTTTTTTCCCTAAAGTTTAAAAACCTTAAAAACCATTGTTAGCTCCCAGGCCCATACAAAGGCAGGCAGCTGGCCAGATTTGGCCTGTGGGTCGTGGTTTGCGACCCCTGGTCTAGAAGAATAAAAAAGCTATTGATTAACTAAGGAATTGTCTTCTTATAAAGAGTTATTCAAAGAAAACCAAACGCTGCTTCATCTCTGTAAAAACAGACTGGAAGAAAAGAGGTTAGCTGAAGGCAGGATTTGTGTGTGTTTCACAAGGCTCCACAGGGCACATCTGTTCCCTAGACCAGGCCTTTGCACCTGCACGGGAGTGTCTACACTGGGTGTCTCCCATGCTTGCTGACCGCCATGTGTCCTGGAGAGCAGGAGGCCGTTTCCTCAGGAGGTCAGTCAGGATACCTGGGTATTCCCTGGCTCTGATGTCAATAAAGTTTCTGGAAACTTCTCAGCCAGTGTTTTCATCTCTCGATATACTCAATGCATACCACTTCCCAACGGGAACTTTAGGTTTTTATGGTATTTTAGTCTGATTTATAAATTACAGTTTGTTACGTATCTGTTGTAGAAAGTTTTTCAAAATTCAAAAAACCACAAAGTGGAAACCTCACATCACTTAGAACCTAAGTCATCAGAACCTCTTTGCAGTGTTTGCCTCTGATCATTTTTCTGTGGGCAGGAGCGTATGTGAGCGAGGGGGTGCGTGACACTCAGTGTCACCTTCACAGGCATGTTTCCCATGTCCTTAGAACTCACGAGGGGTTTGTATGAGTGACTGTCCTGAATGTATTTGGCAGCCAATGCTTGTTCTTACATTGGTGACAACAGAAGGCATCATAGGAAATGGGTGGGCCAAGAGGTTGGAGACATGGGCACTAGTACATGTGCAAGGGGACAGTACACACTGCAGAACTTCTGGGGAAAATAAGAGAGCTACTTATTTTTGTAGCTCTCTTACTGTATACATTTATTTGTGAGGTTGTAATACAAAACCGTTCCTCTCAGGTGGTTTGAGTTTACTTCAGCCAAGGACACAAAAGTTTCCTCAGGGGAGGAAAGGCCCCTTCCTGTGAAAATGGCTCTATACCCACCCATTTGATCAATGAGGCAGATTAGAAAGTTAGCTTCATTTTTTTCTGTTCCAACCAAGTTTTGGCATTGGAAATCTTTTTGTTGAACAAGCAAACTTCTCAGTGTGGTATTTTTGCCTCATGATGTGGGTGCAGTTTTTAAAAACTCTAGTGTGACTGTGTTTTCAGAATCCCTGAATCGTAGCTTTAGAATGTCCACGGACTCCTGGAAGCTTCACGGCTGGGAGGGAAATGATTTGGGCCTTCTCAGAAGTAGCCAGGCTTCCATTTGAAAAGTGACGGAGGAAGAGTCTGGGTGCCTTGTCAATAGTGTCGTTTCCTGTGCTTTTTCACTGCAGTCTTTAAGCCGGAGGAGTTGCGCCAGGCTCTGATGCCAACCCTAGAAGCGCTGTATCGACAGGATCCAGAGTCCCTACCTTTTCGGCAGCCTGTAGATCCCCAGCTCCTAGGAATTCCAGTAAGTTGATATCATAAAAACATTATAACTTTACCACTAATTCATGGGTATCCATGGTACTCATTTTATCTTTTAAAATTGGGAAAAATAAGATTTTTTTTCCCTAATATAAAAAAATATTTTCTGTTAAAACAATAATACACCTTTGTCTTACTGACTGAAATGTGTGTTTCCCCCCTGTTCCGTATAAGCCCCAGGGTCCGTGGAAGGGTTGCAGTGAGATGGGGGGAGCACACCCTGGGGCGCACAGCCTCTGTAGCCTTGCTTTATATTTGGGTAAGACTGTGTCTACAGGAATGGATTTAAATAATTGGTGAACATCACTTATAAAACACATGGGCCACTCACTTTGAAACCCTGGGTGCTCTTGCAAAAAAGGCCATGGTGACCCAACAGATTCTGTTTAGCAGTATTACTATTTTTGCTTTTGTGTTTGTGTTTGTCTTGGAATTTCATTTTGGTTGCTAGGACCAAGAATGGAATCTCTAGAAAAACATATTGTCTGATAAATATGTTCACCATTTTAATTCGGTGGATCAAAATCTTATTTTTAAAATCTGACATTATAAGACATGTTTTATTAAATAAGTTTTTTAATATTATTTTTTCTTTAACTTTGCTTTTGAAGTAATTTGATCACACTTGAAAATATTAATTATAATATTAGATAATAAAATCAGAGGAAGATCAGAAGTTGTTTTCTTTTCAAGTCCCATTTTTCACTATTAGAAATGGAAGTTATACTGGTACTTTCTTCAATTTTATTTTAAGATAAAGCTGCCAGATAAGATGGGCATTTGGAATTTTGGGGGATCTGCTAGACTGAGACCGTTTTGTCTTTCAGGATTATTTTGACATTGTGAAGAATCCCATGGACCTTTCCACCATCAAGCGGAAGCTGGATACAGGGCAGTACCAGGAACCCTGGCAGTATGTGGATGACGTCTGGCTCATGTTCAACAATGCCTGGCTCTACAATCGGAAGACATCCCGGGTCTATAAGTTCTGCAGTAAGCTCGCAGAGGTCTTTGAGCAAGAAATTGACCCTGTCATGCAATCCCTTGGATATTGCTGTGGACGCAAGGTACAGTTGAAAGTTTTTCTGGAAAATGAACTACCCTTGTTAATCCAGCCAAAAAGGGTATTATGATGATATAATAGACTCAATATTTTGGCCACACCTGTGTACTGAGAAGGACCCAGATGGAGTCTGGTCTCTTGTAAAACAGTTGATTATCTGAAGCTAGAGGTGCTTATGGGGAAAGGCCTTGGATTAAGCATTCCTGGCTGCCCCAGTGTGTCCATTCATCTATCTGTAATAAATGTCTCTCAGACACTAGGGTCTTCCCTGGTGGCGCAGCAGTTAAGAATCCGCCTGCCAGTGCAGGGGACACGGGTTCGAGCCCTGGTCTGGGAAGATTCCCACGTGCCGCAGAGCAATTATGCCCGTGCACCACAACTACTGAGCCCGCGTGCTACAACTACTGAAGCCTGCGCGCCTAGAGCCCGTGCTCCATAACAAGAGAAGCCACTGCAATGAGAAGCCCACGCACCTCAATGAAGAGTAGGCCCCGCTCGCCGCAACCAGAGAAAAAGCCCGCATGCAGCAACGAAAAACCCAAGGCAGCCATAAATAAATAAATAAATAAATAAATTTATTTTTAAAAAAAAAAAGTCTCTCAGACACTAATTCTGTCCTATTGTATCCAGAAATGTCTTTAAATAGATGTGAGAATCGTTAGAAGACTATCCAGTATACTAACAAATAATTTACTAGCTAAATCTAACTCCATATTGGGCAGAGCATTGCATGACAGTAAATGGGATATATTTTTAGTATTTTCTCCTTTGTTTTTGCAGTATGAGTTTTCCCCACAGACTTTGTGCTGCTACGGGAAGCAGCTGTGTACAATTCCTCGCGATGCTGCCTACTACAGCTATCAGAATAGGTAAGCCTTGAGCAGTTTCTTGAATCATGGGAGAAAAAGAAGGTCTTAGGACGAGGCATGCTTGTCTGATTGTAGCTTGGGTACATTTCATTATTTCTTTCCTGAAGTTTCAGTGAAAAGGGCCGAAATTTCATTGTTTCTCAGTCACTCAGATAGGCCCATGGTCTCTTAACTTAAAAGCATGCTTGTATAGTATAAAATTTTAAGCTCCAAACTGCTTTGCTGCACTAGTTGGATCAGGTACATGTGTTAAGCCAAAATGTAACCATATGAGAAAGAGTCTGAAGTGGAGAGTAACTCTAACAAAGGTTGACTGCCTTTTTTAAGATAATAAATTTGAAACATTGTATTTTACCAACCTGTGTGTAAATATTTGCCTAGCTAATTTGGCCTGGACAGTCTGATGGAAAGACTTGTGTTTGCTCTAATTCATTTAAAAATTTTAAACCATAGACTTTTTTCTTTTTAATCGGTAGCACAGTAAGAATGAGATTGGTTTTTTCATTGAGTTTAAGAATGACTCCCTTCATGAGGTGGCCTTTTTGGGGTTAGTAGGTATGCTTTTGAAGTATTTGCTATTCTCTTGAAATGTGGAGATGGCTATAGAATAGATCTCCTATCTTAAGTAGAGGAAGAATGAAAATAATTTTTGTTGTTGATTCCCTTACCTAATTACAACTTCCTGGTTTGGGGGGTTGTTTTGAAAATTAAGCTACTTGGTATCCATTGCTTTAAGTGACTACATGTTGCCATAGCATGAGGGCATCCTGCCTTGAAACATAGGTTGTAATTCTTTGTCAAATTCAATTACATTGCCTCCATTCTATGAATTGGCAACTAAATTCTTTATGTGACCAAGATGAGGCTTCATGCCTGTTCTTTGTTTTTAGGTTCCAGTATTAAATGTCAGCTTTAGGGTTTGATGTTTTGATTATTTTTATCTTGTTTGCTTATAGTAATTACATATGTTCTAATACTTTGAAGAAGATAAGTACAGGGCTTTTTTATTTTTTCAAAGGTACATGCAGAGGCCTGAATAATTTGGAATTTTGCAGTTACTTTTCTTCCGATTATGTTTTTTAAACTTATTTTAATTTTTAAAAAATATCTAGGGAATTCCCTGGCGGTCCAGTGGTTAGGACTCAGCACTTTCACTGCGATGGCCTGGGTTCAATCCCTGGTTGGGGAACTAAAATCCTGCAAGCCATGCAGTGCAGCCAAAAAAATTAAAATTAAAAAAAATAATAAAATTAAAAAAAAACATATTCAAGGTAATTAACGACTCCCATCAAAATTCTGTTTTAAAAAAAAAGAACTGTTGACCTAAAAATATCTTAAGATAAGATTTCTAAGTCTTGTCCAGCTCACTTATCGTAGTGAAATGCTGGTTTGAGGGGAAGGATGGGTGTCCCTGGACAGGCACCTCTACTGGAAGTGCAGCCGGCACAGCCGTCCTGCTGAAAATATTTTAACATTTGGAATTCATTTTCTGCCTTAGCATGCTCTTCTATTGATAGAAGCATTTTAAAACTAAAAGTTTGAAATGATACTGTGGCCCAAATGGAATCTCTCCTATAGTGACAAGTGTTGTTCTGGAGGCTCTGGCCCCTCCATTTACAGTTTTAGCCCCATGACCTTTTGCACATTCTGTAATGTATCAAGCTTAACCTTGTCCATGACATGGGCATAGTAACACCTTTCCTGACACCCTTAGTTGTCAGTCTACAATGAGACAATGCTTTGGAAACTGTTAGGTGCAAAATACAGCTATGAAATTTTAAGAGAACAGGTTAAAATTAACTATACCCTGAAAAATGCCCCCACTGCTAAGTGCCCATCACAGTTTGGGTCTAGAAGGAAGAGCAGACAGCAGATTGCTTGCCACCATCTCTTAAGTTTGGGGGCCTTTTCATTGTTGCTTTTCACTGTTCCTGGGTCCTTTGGACCCTGCCTCGGCTGATTTGCATAGATTTTGGCCATATTTCACTTGAGAGCAATTCGAGTTCGATAGAATGGATGGCATCAGCGTGCACTACTGCCTCCTCAGAGGAGCTTGTTGATGGGGTGCAAACAAAGGATTGTTTTGAAAGTTCTGAAATGTCCAATATTACTTCTATATAGGACTTAATTTTTATTGCACAAAAGTAATCTGTTTTCCTTAAGAGTAGAAACGTAAATAAAGGAGTTCTCTTTTACACATAATACATTTTAAGAGTGTGAGCATATACTGCTCCTCAGCTGAATCTCACAAGGTGTGCTTCCTGGAATACAGAACTGGAAGAGATACCATGTTGTGAGTCTGTGAAAGCAGTGGTCTAATTCTGCGATGGACATTTCAACCACTTACATTTTCATTCTCAACCTTGACTGTTAATGAACACCATGGTGTTCTTTTGAATAATTGTTTTGGTACTTATAGTCCTAAACTGGGCACTTAGAATAGGAAATTCTACAGACCGTTTAAACAAGTGAAACTAATAGATAAGCTAGTATGTGGTTACATTTTCACTTGTTTCCACACTTTGAAATTTTGAAAGTAAGTCATGTTGGGAAAACTGTTCTATAATTTTAACAGTTTATTATCGATAGATAAGAATAGATATTATCTATTATCCCAGTTATTTATATATACTGATATGGTACTTACAACAATCTGCATTTGAAAATTTACTCCATACATTAAATTACCCTTACAGATGAACTCTGCAGTTACATTGTGCTAACTTTAGGTACCCAGATGTACATCATCATCAGATTATGTGAAGTGTTTCTCCTTTATAATTCCATATTCATCAAACTGCTTCCTTCTCGTAAGGCAGAAGGTCATCTAGGCTCTTATGGTTGAAAAGTGAATCTCTGAACCATTATGTATTTCCAGGATGAATAAAGTTTGGACTAGGTATAAGATAGGGGCAAGTCTGACATTAACATCTGTCATCCACTGATTACCAGAGTGGTTTTAGCCTACTTGACTAGATGGGTGGGCTGTCATCATATCAGAAGGGAGCTAAAGGGAGGCCAGGGCCCCTCCCTTTCCCCTTACACCTGAACAGGTTTGATTCTCTGACATCTCTGGCCTTGCTCTGGGACAGACACTCTGTCCCTCCCAGTTTCTGACCCTGAGGTTCTTGGGAATGGAAGTTAGTTATACACAGAGGGCGTAGGTTTCCGCAGCCACCCCAGGGGCTGCCATTCAGCCATCAGTGCTTCACTCTGGGCCAGTTTCCTCCAGTGGAAAATGATGGGTTTATGATTCTTGTTCCCCAGATGTTGCTAGGCTTGATGTTCTGCTTGAATAAAAGCTAAGAGTTTAGTTTGTCCAGGATTTTAAAACCGTTCAGACTCACATGTAATTACCATGGCAATTTAATTTCACAGTGTGTTCCGTAGTCCTCTTTGAGCTAGCCCACAGTGGCTGAGTTTGATCATAATAAATTGGAACACTTTCATTCATTTTTTAAAAGGAAGCAATTTGGCGTTGAAGGGGTATCTTTTTTTTGCATATTGTTCTGATTGCTGCTTAATTGGTTTATAGTTTCTATAGTGTAATTCTTTCTTGCCAGTGATGATCATGCCCTTCTACACATGGAAATTCCTTTTACTACATGATTTCAAGCCTCCATAAAAATATTTACAAAATAGTGAATAGCCAGAATATTACTGTAATTCATTCAGAGAAAGAGATAAGTATTTTTAAAAACAGCAGTGTTAATCTGTTTGTTCCTGGTCAGTGTTTAATCTTGGCAGACTTTGTTGATTGAATTAATTCTAAATAAACTGGTCCCAGCAAGAAACTCTTATTAATCCAGTTGCTACACACAGTGAATCTGTCATGTTCCTCATCAACAAATCTGAAAAATTGAATAATCTTGAGATGTGTGCATGCTCTGAAGTTTTATACTTTTAATTCACTATGTGTGTTTAGTCAGTGAAATAAAGCAGACAGAATGCTCAATGTGTTTAATTAAGATTAGAATTAGAACTTGTGGGGACCTATTTTAGTGGTAATGAAGACAAACTGGCCAGGCAGTGGCCTGAATCTCAGTTGTTTGTAGCTGTGCGCGCATGTGTGTTTGTGTGCGTGTGTGTCTGTGTCTGTGTGTAGCTGCAAGCTGCCGCATCTCCTTCTGCCCATGTGGTTCAGTGTGGCGCTCCAAGTCTCGTCACAGTGTCTTTAACACTAATCCTCTTGGCATCTTGTAGACGTAGTTTTGAGCACTAAAACCGCATTTTATTGTGCTGCCGTCGTACCTTATACTCATCCCTTTTGCTTGTGTAATTCACCTCATTCAGCTTGTTTACTTCTACAGTATTCCTTTGTGCCCATCTTGTTTATGCAGCATCAGCCTGCATTTTTGTTGATTTCTCATTTGTGTCCTTTCCAAACATTTAATAGTTTTTATTTTAACTGTTCTTATTTGATAGCTTGAGCCCAGGCTCTATACTCTAAGAAATTGGGGTGATGGATAATTTCTCAAATGCAGATTGTGCTTTAAAGATTAAGTCTCTAAATTTGCTTAACTTGGATTGTCCCCAAGTTAGAGAAATCACTGAGTATCTCAGATTGATGAATGATTGGTCCCAATACCAAAAAGTTTAAATTGAAGCTTAGAATTGAATTTTAAGACTGTTCATGGATTTACATATATTGTATTGTTTATACAATATATCACAGTTTTTCTCTGTATATTCTTACTGATAAATGGCTGGAAAGTCTTTGACCCCGATTGCATTTCTGTTAAATGTTTGTCTAGAATATGGATTTGGTTTCATTTCTATTGTAACCCAATTAACTGAGTGATTAACATGTGAAAAATAACAGGAGAAAATTAAAACCAGTTCTGAGTGCTCAACATTTTCATACCTTTAAAGATCTGGCTTAATACCGGAAATAAAATCTATGAATTGCTGTCAAGCATAAATTTTCCATTTTGAAAAAAAGCTATTTCAGTTTAAATTGCTTTTTTAAGGCCTTTTGTCAGACTGTTTTGTTCAAAGTAAATTTTTTCCATCTCAAGACCTTTAGTTATATCTGGTTTTCTCTAAGTAATAACAAAATCCAAACTCCTAAAATTAGGCTCCTTGCAATTCTAGTATTAACAACTCCTTGAAAACATTTGCATCTTGGAGCTGGACGAACCCGTTGTTAGTGATGATGGCCTGGGATGTGTGCAATGAGACCGAATGCTAATCAATGCTTTGCCTTGGCTTTCTGCTCTGTGTTGTCTTGGTGTTTGCGTCTTACCTTTATGTCTGTGCTATTTGTTCCCTCCCCTGTTCTCTAATCCTGCCCTTCCCCACCTGCCCCTGTTCCTTTCATTGTCCTCACTGACCCATCAATCAACCAACAACGCCCCCCCTTCGTCGTGGTGATCTGCCCTGCTCTGATTGGTGGCTTCGTTGCTTGGGTGGCTGTGTGTTATGATGGACCAGTTCACCCAAGTATGGCCTTCTTGCTGACAGGTATCATTTCTGTGAGAAGTGTTTCACAGAGATCCAGGGGGAGAATGTTACCCTGGGTGACGACCCTTCACAACCCCAGACGTAAGTACCATCCTGTCATTTCTCTCGGGGGTGACTCTGAATTGTTGTTTTGTTCCCATCCGTGATTAAAAGGGAAGCACCACTGCCACCCACTGTGACTTTTCTGTAGTGTATTTTTCATATTACTTATACCCACATTCATATTTTACAATGTAGCTGTTGTAGCTGAATCCCAGCGCCACTTGCACATTCTTCCCTCTGCTTGAGACTGTGATGCTGTAGCCCCCACTGCAGTGCAGTGGTCTCTCTCGACCTCGCTCTATCTCTTCTTCTAAAACACTTGCTTTTTCCTAGTGGCTGTCACCTTCCATTTGGGAAGATTGTAAATTTTCAGTTACACCTAAGAAACCAGGTAACCCTAGTCACAGAACTAACTGGCAGTAGCAAAAATGAGTCTTGTGTGTATACCCCGTCTGTAGCATTTAGTTGATCTTCCACTGAAACCTCTGTCCTTTAAGTTGCAGAGGTAACAGAACCCAGGGGGTGAGACCCCAACGAGTACCTGTATCTCCTTCCTCTCTGGAGGTTGGACTCTTGCTCACAGCTCCAGCATGGACAGGCATGAGTTAGTTTGTTCATTCCCTCACTGAGTTCACCATTTCCTCCCTGATGCTTATCCTCTGATGGAGTTACTTTTGAGTAGGCAAATGGCCAGAATGTGGTGAGAAAAAAGCAAAAGCAAATCCACAGATTGGATGGTCAGCTCATTTACATGCTCGAGATACCTAAAAACCTGCCAGCCACCATAGCTGCCTAGGACTGCCAGCGTTTTGTGGTCTTTCTTTTCTCCTGACTCTGCTGTGATTCCTGCCACTCCGGGAAGTCTACTGTGTGACTGTCCCCCCAAAGGCAAAAAGGCTTCCCACTGAAACAGTTTCCAGCACTGTTGGACACTTACTGTGCAACTCAAGTTTACTTTATTCAATCGCACAACAAACCATACCCGCCTGTAAGATATATAAACCAAAATGACAGAAATTCTACATATTCAATTTATTTTTCTATCCCTTGTCAATTTAATTCTTTAGTCCAATTGTGTGATTAATAACTGGATTGTATAATTCTGTGAATCAAGTAATTCATATATACACTAATAAAAGTACCACAAAAATGAAATACTCAGCCCTTTAAGAATAAGTAAAATATCCCCAAGTACATGCTGACTTGTGTCAATGAAGGAATATTGTAATTAGAAGAATTGATAATACCAGTGTTGGTCAAATTCAGCAGTCATTCACCATGTAGATTTGATTAGAAATTAACAGGTTTGAATCTCAACATAATTTTGCCACTGTATTTTGACTAGCCTTAAATTAAATCTTGTAGTAAGTGCTGATGATAGTTTGGAGGAAATATTCCAGGGAAGGCAGAGAAAAATAAAAGGTAGTGCTTTCTATAGAATTAAATGTTGTATGTTCATGCCATTATTACATCTACTTGAGATTTCAGCTGGCCATCATTTTACTTTTTATGTGAAGAACTAGTTACAGAATAATATCCCAGAGACCCTATAGTTTATACTCAACAGATAAATTTAGTTAATTAACATTTTTCCTTTCCCCCCTCCCCCCAAAAACAAGGACAATTTCAAAGGATCAGTTTGAAAAGAAGAAAAATGATACCTTAGATCCTGAACCGTGAGTATACAGCTATTTTCTTTCTGACTTTTAGGTTTTAGTTTCAGATCAGGAAAGTTCCTCCTTATGGTTGGGTTGCGGGAGAAGACGCTGGAAATAAATATATTACCCTGGGTGGAATTTTTTGTGTGAAGTTATTTCAGATGTGGATTCTGTTTTAACTCACACAAAAGATGTATGTCTCTGTAGCATGCTGTCCAGCTACTGAATTTTAACACCCTTTAATGTAAGATTAGATGGATGTTTTGGCTCTATTAGAATCTCTGTAATAACTTCGTCATCGTTGTCTTTAAGAAGCCACTTAGTGTGAATCTTTAGAGACTAAAGGTAGGAATATTTGGTGGAGGGGTGCTAGTATCATTTAAAGGGAAATTTCAGAAAGAAAAACTCTTAGAAACCACTTTTTAAAAATAAATAATGAGAAGCCCAGTGTTGTATGTTCTTGTCACCATCTTTGGTATGGTATATTTTCGAAGGTCATTGTCAGATACTTTCCTTTCCTCCAGTGATCAGTGAGAATACTCAGTATGTAAATTTTGCTTTGTAATAACCCCTTAAAGAGGCCTCAGAGCTCCTTCCATGTGGTGGCTCCTCCCCGGTCCCCAAAGCCGAGTCCTGAAGGCACCCCAGTGTGTGGAGATGCCCATTTTGTTCTGTCACTGTGGTGAACGCCCGTCCAGGGTTGCTTGGTGAGCACAGGCTCCAACACTGTTGGGAGTTTGGTAAATGTGGCTGTGGTGCGTCCAGAGCTGAGAAACAGGTTCTCCCCTCCCTTGGCTCAACTTCCCAGCTTCCGGCGGAAGACACAGACTCCACTTCCCGTTGAGAGCTGACTTAGTCTCTCCTGCCAGCAGTGCCCGGGTGGGGTTGCAGGGGAAACACGATTACTTAGCAAAGTGCCTGGTGCACGAGGAGGCTGCTCCCTGCTCCCTGTCTCTTTAGTGTCAGTGGATTGTTTGTCCTGACTGGCTGTCTCCCTGTTCACATTGTGTCCTCCCCGACAGTTTTCCCGTTTCCCTGTGGTTTATATTCAGTTTTTAAAAATTTTTAATTTTATTTATTTATTTTTAAAATATTTATTTATTTGGTCGTGCTGGGGCTTAGTTGCGGCAGTTGGTCTCCTTAGTTTGTGGCTCGCGGACTCCTTAGTCGCAGCAGGCAGGCTCCTTTGTTGCAGCTCGTGGGCTCCTTATTTGTGGCATGCAAACTCTTAGTTGCGACGTGCGTGTGGGATCTAGTTTCCTGACCAGGGATTGAACCCGGGCCCCCTGCATTGGGAGTGCGGAGTCTTAACCACTGAGCAACCAGGGAAGTCCCCCCAAATTTTTGTTTTATACTGGAGTATTTACAATGTTATGTTAGTTGCTATACTCACTTTTCAATTTCAGAATACGTTACATTGAAGCAGTAGTTGCCAGGCAGTGGGGAAGACACAGATGAATAAAGGGGGCCTGTCCTCCAGCCGTTTGTCTTCCAGTAGGACAGACAGATCATAGCACAGGCAGCAGGAGGCAGTAAGGTAGTCCAGAGTGGGGGACCCTGGCCCAGTGGAGAAGGTGACACTCATTTGGAAGCAGGTGTTGGGGGTGGTGGGCAGAGCATTCTAGACACAAAGACATGAGAGGACATGGGATGTTCAGCAGCACTGCAGGTGAGCTCAAGGGCAGGGCATGTAGGGAGCGTGGATGGAGCCCCATAGGACAAGGGGGCAGAGGGTGCTGGATTCCCTCCTGTGTGTACTGGGAAGGGCAGCAGCTGGGGCAGGACAGCAGAGAGCACTGAGGATGGCCGATGAGGGTCGCTGCCATTCTGCACAGTCTGCCTTTGTGTGTCCTTTTCTCCGACAGAGCAGGGGCAGAGAAGCTGGATTGGGCTCGATCTGTGGTGGAAGGCTTGCTCAGCAAGGGCAGTAGGATGGTCAGGGGCCGGGGACTCGAGCAGCAGTAGTGAGAGCAGGCGTCAGGTTACGGGACCGGCATCTAGCGTGACAGGAAGAGCCGGGACCCAGGACTGTTTGGAGAAATGTGGTACTTTCTAGCCCCTCAGCCTTCCACAGGGTATAAGTTGTGGTGGCTTTAAGGGCATGGCTGAAAAAATAGGTTTTGACCTTCAAGCATGTTGGCGATTAAGTTTCCTAGGTGAGGTGACAGGGCCCAGGTGAGCTATGGCGGAAGCTGTGCAGAGGGCAGGTGGCGTGGTGCATCCCAACTTCTCTAGTGTTTACTTTAAGAAAGGCCGTCATTTCCCACCCTTGTAACTGACTCAGCATACGTTTCCTGCGCCTGGGCTTAAGAACAAGGGTTTGTAACACTGACGGTATTGTTCTCTGTTATTTAAGTCCATTTAGGCATGTGCAGTCATCTAGAGCAAGCACTGGTCTTGAAAATCTGTAGTAATATCAGAAATACTGACCTGTAAAATAGGCCTTCGTCATAGCAATTTTTAGAAATAAATTTTCACTTCTGGTTGCAAAGCAGATTGGGAGAAGAGAGGAAAGAGGCATTTGTACAAAGAAAGGGAGAAAGTCAGTCTTTCCTATAGAAAATATCATACTGATGCATTTTTTAAAATACGGCTCAATTAGTCAAGAGATGCATTAATGCTGCAGATTCTTGAAGTCATCAAGGGGACGAAGTGTGAGCACACCACACGGGCTCTGTAGAAGCTCCATTATGTATGTGGCTCCGTGTGTCACAGTGCACTTTCTTTGTCTTCTAGTTTCGTTGATTGCAAGGAGTGTGGCCGGAAGATGCATCAGATTTGTGTTCTCCACTATGATATCATTTGGCCTTCAGGGTGAGTAATTTCCTGGTGATTTCCTGTGATCTCGGGAAAGGGAAAGCAGTTATGCACAGAGTAGAGGGGAGGATGCTGGCTGCTACTGCGTTTCATTCATTGTTGTCAGCAAGAATCCGGCAATTAGATGGATGGCAGTTTGTTCTAAATTTAAGTCTTAAGTGTTTGCCCGCTTTAGGAATTGTAGAATCAAAGCAGTCTGCCTCTTCACTTTTGTATAGTGATGCGATTTTAATTGCCAACGAAGTATTTTAATGCTGCATTTCACTGGTTTGGCAACATATACTGTTTTATATAATCTGATCACACCCATTATTTTTTTTGCAGCTTTGTGTGCGACAACTGCTTGAAGAAAACGGGCAGAACTCGTAAAGAAAACAAATTCAGTGCTAAGAGTAAGTTGTGGAAGGGTTTTTGTATTTTTTTGTCTTACCCTTGAAGAGAATAATTTGCCTTGATCTTTATATGAAAGTCAGCTTTATGATCAGCCTGTGTTTTAGAAAGTTTAGAAACTTTCATCTAAAACACATATAGTAAACTTTGTGAATTCTGAGAGAGAAAATTTGTCAGCAGATCCTTCTCAAGTAGCTCAGAAATAACACACACACGTCCTGGGCACACTCAGCCCTGGGTTGGGTACCTGCGGGGGCGGCTGTTTGCCCATCAGTAGGTGTGGGCCCCACTGTTGGGAAGAGTGACCCTCTGGGGCCCTCTGGGAATCAGCCAACATCACCAGGACTGGCAGCAGCCTGGTCTGCACGAGGGCTGGTTGGGTGTGTCGCTGCCGCATTGGGAGTGGCTGCTGGTGTCTGCGAGGAGCAGAGAGCGCGCCCTATTGCTATAGGAGTAACTTTTCATAGGTAGTCTTCACTTTTTTAGAGACGACACTTTTCAGAAGTGTACAGTGTGTCGTCTTTGTCAACTCGGCTGCTGCTCTCACTTCTCTCCAGTAGGACAGGCAACTAGCACACCACTTAGGGCTCCCCAGCAAGAGCCAGGCCACCTGAGGAGCTGGAGTAAAAGAGAGATGGGATGGAGGGAGAGGTCCGTGGGCAGGAGGGGAGGGTGGCAGGCAAGGAAGAAGCCCCTCTGAAGCCTTCCAAGTCAGCGTTAATTCACGTTCAAACTCTGTCATTACCAAAATCCACAGTTATCCTATCACTTAAACTCACTCTTATAAAATCTTTTGAAATATTGATGAATTAACCAGCTATTACAATATTTCTCTTTAGATCAGGGTTTCTATACTGACATTTGGGCCAGAAACGTCTTTGTTATGGGGGCTGTCTTGTGCTTAATTAGAATTTTAGCAGCAGGCTGCTGCCCACTGAATGCTGGTAACACTCCCCGCCCCACCCCCCCATGAATGGTGGCCGTCAGAAATGTCTTCATACATTACCAGATGTCCTGGGTTGGGGGCATGCAGGTGAGAACCCCTACTTTAAAGGATCCATTCTGAGTGATGCCACTAAAGCAGTCAGCTACTTAGAATCAGTCTCCTGGGCCAGAGCTTTGGTGACCAAAACAGAAATTGCCAGGAGAGCTAGACTTCAATAGAAGAGCAGTTGCGGCCAGAAGAGAGAGGGGTCGGGGGTGGGGGGGGCGGGTAGGAGAACCTGAGAGCTGGCCCAGCCCCCACCCTCCCCTAGTGTCCAGAGAATGGTGGAGAGGGATATGTGGACCTTTGGCAAATGAGCTTCAAAGATGTAGAACCTTCACTTACAGAAAAGGACCTTAGAGGTGGTGTGTCTCCCCTTGGTTTTTGATTTGATTGTGTATTAGCATCATCTCTGCAAGTGTCTGTCGGTCACAAAAGAGAGGTTGCGTCATTTGCACTGACTTAGTGCAGTGGGCACTCCGTGTCCACGCATGTGGGACCTGTGGGTACAGAGGGCCTTCTGTACTGCACCATTGTATGTCAGGAACTTCAGCATCCTTGGATTTTGGTGTCTGAGGGGTTCCTGGAACCAGTCCCCTGTGGGTGCGGAGGGACAACTGCATTGAAAATATCTTCCAGCTGCTGGGCAGAGAGTGATACTAAACAACTGACTATCCACCCAAAACCACCTCCCCATTAACGCCACATGCACAACGCAACTCGGGTGGCTAAAGGGACGAAAAGTAAGAACTACAAATGCTTTGGAGGTCAGAGTAAGAGAGTGTTTTTACTGTGTTCAGTTATGAAAAACCTTCCTAAAAAAGATAGAGCCCAGAGGTCAGAAAGCAAAAGGCTGAAGGATTTGATCACATAAAGGGAAATATAAGGCTCCCATGGTCAAAAATATACCTGGTGGGGTACAATTTAAAATGTCCATTTTTAGACTCAGCAGTTCCACTTTGACGCACGTCTCCTACAAAGATATTTGCTCATGTGCTTAAAGGCATGTACAGGGCCGTCCGCTGCAGCACAATGGGCTGTGAGGAGTGGAAACGGGAACCTAAACCAAAGCACGTGGCCACCCTGTGGGAAGCCCGAGGCACCATCACAGTGAGGGTGGCCTGGGCCCTGCTGTCCAGTGGGAGGGGCTGCTGCAGAAATGCCCACCCTCAGTGCCTGTACTTGCTGGTCTGGAGGACACCTTCGCATGGCACCGCAGCATGAGAACAGCCCTTCTTTCCCCAGTACTGAGTCTCTGAGCACGTGCTGGCTGCTCTCCAGGTTTACACGGTGCCGTCCCGTGTGTAAAGCCCATGGCTCTTCTCTCGGGACACAGCGGAGCACCTCTCCAGCCCTCTTCACGGTGTTCAGTTTGGTGCTTGTGACCAGAGCGTCATAATTGTCTCATTTAAAAACTATTTTGGGCTTCCCTGATGGCGCAGTGGTTAAGAATCCACCTGCCAATGCAGGGGACACGGGATCGAGCCCTGGTCCGGGAAGATCCCACATGCCGCGGAGCAACTAAGCCCGTGCGCCACAACTACTGAACCTGCGAGCCACAATTACTGAGCCTGCGCCCCACAACTACCAAAGCCTGCCCGCCTAGAGCCCGTGCTCTGCAACAAGAGAAGCCACGACAGTGAGAAGCCCACGTACCACAACGAAGAGTAGCCCCCGCTCGCCACAACTAGAGAAAGCCTGCGTGCAGCAACGAAGACCCAACTCAGCCAAAAATAAATAAATGTATTAAAAAAAAATAATAGTAACTATTTTCAGAGTGAAGTAAGTCAGAAAAACAAATACCGTATATTAATGCACATATGTGGAACCTAGAAAAATTGTACAGATGAACAGGTTTGCAGGGCAGAAACAGAGACACAGATGTAGAGAACAAATTTATGGACAGACACCAAGGGGGGAAAGCGGCGGGGGGTGGGGGGTGGGATGAACTGGGAGATTGGGATTGACATATACACACTAATATGTATAAACTAGATAACTAATAAGAACCTGCTGTATAAAAAAATAAAATTCAAAAAAAACCCTGTATTTTTAGTACAGGTAATTCAGGTAATTTGGGGAAAAAACGTAAAGACCTAATTTTGAAGGTTTACTCCTATTCATTATGTGAAAATCATAGTGTGTGTAATCGCAGTTTCACAAGGGAAGGGGGAGCTCCCTGCACTAGCGCAGGGTGGTGGCCCTTCTTAGCTGTGTCCTCCCTTTCTGTATTGGAAGCCACCTCATGAGGGAACAAAACTTGCTCAGCAGCGGCATGGGCGGGAGTACAGGGGGGTGAGAACATGAGAATTTTCTTCTGGGCTTCACAAAGAATAGATGAGATGGTCTAAGTCCTTTGCACCTAATTCTCTTTTTCTCAGGATGGTTATCTCAGCTGTGGGAGGTTGAAATAAGGGGATCCAGAGCATGACTAAACAGCTGTGGAAAGTGTGCACGTGTATCAGAGTGTGAAACATAATTCTACTTCCGCTTATTTTTATAGCTTTTAAAGTTTTTATTTTTTAATGGGGTCTTTATTTCATTGCCATTGTAAGTTTTTTTTTTAATCACTTTTATTGAGGTATAATTTATATACCAAAAGAGCTCTACCATTGGTATGTTTATTGCAGAGAAACTAAATTTAAAAAGCCTAAATTTTGCAGATATTTCTTAACCTCAGTAAGGAATCTTCTAAAATCCTGTCATCTATAGTCACTGTTAACCTTTTGCAGCTTTCCCGTCTAGTCTTTTATCCCCATATGCACAGAGTTTTTTTATGCTATGACTGTATGTGTATTTATATGCTGTGTAACTCCTGGCCTGTCCCTGGGAGAGGGAGGGTACAGAGGGGCAGGGCGGAGGAGCCCACCAGCAATGGTGCCGGGCAGGTCTCCGTCCTGGGACAGCGTCCCTTGCCGCCCAGGATTGGAATGCTCGCAGAGCGAGGTAGCCCTTGGCTGCATGCTAGCTTAGCTGTCTCAGACTCTGCACCAGGACTCTCATCAGAGCTGGGCAGGAAGGGGCATTTGTGCCATCCTGTCTCTGAGGCTGTGCCAGCCCTGCCTTCCAGGGAAAGCAGTGGCAGGCTCCCCATTTCTGTTAAGAGTTCTTCAAGTGTGCGTTCCAGCCTTGGGGCACAGCTGTGACACTGAGCAGCTGTGTGGGCGCAGCCAGGGCCAGATCTCTGTCTCACTAGGGGCTGGGCATGTGGGGCAGGAGGCAGGGTGGACCCAGTGTGGCTCCCTCGTGCCTGCTCCCCTGCTTCACCCCAGAGCCCATCTTCTTTCAGATTTGGGTCCACCTTTGTGTCTCTTCTGCCCCTTACAGTTAGAAGAAGGTGGAAATATTGGGCATTTGACAGTTTTCAATGCGTGGAATGCCTGAGATTCCAAGGTCCACCTTTCTTTTATAAAATGCTTCTTACCTCATAGGACACATTAGACCCCTTCTGTATTTGGAGAATGTTACTCCTTAAAATACCAGACTACACTGAAAGAGGTGGATTCTGTGACCTCAACCCTCCCGAAGCCCTCTCATCTGCTTGTGCTGGACTTTGCAGGACTGCAGACCACACGGTTGGGAAACCACTTGGAAGACCGAGTCAACAAGTTTTTGCGGCGACAGAATCATCCTGAAGCCGGGGAGGTGTTTGTCCGCGTAGTGGCCAGCTCAGACAAGACGGTGGAGGTCAAGCCCGGGATGAAGTCACGGTTTGTGTGCAGACGTTCCAGTGGGCACCCCACGTGGTTAACCAGAGCCTTGCTTTCTGGCAAAGCTTTAGAGTTTGCATAATTTTGAAAGCTTTTCATCAGTTAGCATGTAGCCACCCTTCTGTCAGTATCCCACGTTCATCAGGGGAGGTGGAATTCCTGTCTGAGTGAAGCAGTGTCACAAAGAATGGGGTCAAGGCTCCGAGCTGCCTGGGCCAGTGGAGGAGCTCTGGGCCAGTGGTCAGAAGGGGGGACCTCGCCTCCAGCTTCTCTGCACTGAGCGGGTTTACGGCAGCAGGTCTCGTCTGTAAAGCACCTTGTAAATGGTGGTGATGCATGCAAACATCAGGCTCTTTTATTTCAGGTTTGTGGATTCTGGGGAAATGTCTGAATCTTTCCCGTATCGAACCAAAGCACTCTTTGCCTTTGAGGAAATTGATGGAGTGGATGTGTGCTTCTTTGGGATGCACGTCCAAGAGTATGGCTCTGATTGCCCCCCTCCAAACACAAGGTAATCCTCTAGCTCCTTTGGGGTGCGTGTCACGTGTTGTGCTAGCGACCGAGGCTCTAAACATCTTAGAGAACTACTAGTTAGTTTCGTTAGTTCGTTTTCTGCTAAGCCAGTGGGAAGTGGAGAGTTTTGATGGCTGTAGAGTGCTTTGTGTTGTAAGCACACGTGGGTTTTGATCCTGGTCTTGCTGTTGCCCCTGTCTTACCTGGGCAGGTAAACCGATGGAGGAGGGGGTGGGGACTGCTACACAGGCCGGGCTTCTCTTTGATGCACCTATGAAAATGTCACACCTCTGCTGAGAGTTATTTCATGTTCAGTCAAGAATCTGGGTGAGAAGGAATTAGAAGTGGCTTTTCCTAATTTGCCCTGATCTCTCCACGGTTCCCCGTGGTGAGTGATGGCATTGTTTCGTAGTTCAGTGATGAAATTGAATTCTATTTTATTGATTGGTAGCAGAGCTTGGTGATGGCAGATTTCTTATGTCCTGTTTGTGGACAGTGTAAATGCTATCAAAACAGAATTTATTTCTGGAGCTTTTTTTAGATGCTGGTGTTTGGTTTCAAGTTTGGGAGATAACCTGAACTTTCAATTAATTTCTTCCTCACCCTGCCCCCCAGGCGTGTGTACATATCTTATCTGGACAGTATTCATTTCTTCCGACCCCGATGCCTCCGAACAGCTGTTTACCATGAGATCCTTATTGGATATTTAGAGTACGTGAAGAAATTGGGGTGAGTTTAATTCAAATTATTCAGAACTAATAAAAACTCCGCTTTTAATTTTCACTGTGTATTTTGTGAAATAACACAAGTATTTCTTAAGGTTTTTTGTGTTTTTATTTTAATGTCCTTAAACGGATTCAGGGGTCTCCAGAGCACCCTTCCAGCCAGATGCTCTGTTGGGCCACTTGGGTCTGGGGCTCCCAGCACAGCTCATGTGCTTTCCCTGCCTTCTGTGTTTTTCTCACATTCTAGTCTGTTTTTTTAAAACTTTATTGAGGCATATTTTATGTATCATACAATTCACCTGCTTCAGGTGTACATTCAGTGATTTTTAGTAACTTTACCGAGTAATGCAGCTGTCACGGTAAATCAGTTTCAGAGCATTCTCATCCCCCCCACCCCCGTTAAGATCCCTGCACCCATTTGCTGTTCATCCCTTTTGGACCCCTGCCCCCAGTGACTACTAATCTCCTTTTTGTCTCCATAAATGTGCCTTTTCTGGACGGTTCATAGAAGCGGAATCCTACCAGATGTGGTCTCTTGTGTCTGACTTCTTTTCCTGTCTCTCTTCTTACGTTCTAGATCACATTTCTTTCCCAAATTTGGAAAGGAGATGTTTGATTGAAGTGTCTTGAGCAGAATGAATGAGATCTATTTTGTCTTTAACCCCTTAGAAAGAAATACTCAACTTCCTTTCCAATGTGCAGGAGAAAGTAGATAGGAAATTCAGTGCATCCACCCTGGGGACAAGCCGTCTGATACGCCTGACCCGTTGCCGTCTTCCCAGGCTCTCTCCTGTGTCACAGGTTCCCTTGCAGCGTTAGCCCCTGCCTGACATGCACACCCAAGAGGGAGGTACCGTAGGGCCAATTTCCAGGCTGCGTTTGCACTCTGTAGAGATTTGGCTTTACCCTAACCCCCTTCCCCAGCACAATGGTTTGGAACCTCTCTTAGGCCTCTCACGTGTTCTGCCAGAAGCATTTTGTAATTTCTTTTTTGTTGTTTTTCTTCATAGTTATTTCTGTCCTTTGGTCCGTGTTCCTCAGCTGTTACTCCTCAAAGGCAGGGATGATTTTGCTCACTGCTTCCATCTGAATTGTGTGTATGTCCTGCAGGTATGTAACAGGACACATCTGGGCCTGTCCCCCGAGTGAAGGAGACGACTATATCTTCCATTGCCACCCCCCGGATCAAAAAATCCCCAAGCCAAAGCGCCTGCAGGAGTGGTACAAGAAGATGCTGGACAAGGCCTTTGCCGAGCGCATCATCCATGACTATAAGGTGCCCACACCGCTGAGGGCGGGGGGGGGGGGGGCCTCCTCACCACTGACTCCCACATCTTCACGTGTCTCCCTCTGTGCTCACATGGGTTAGAATTATATCTACTTATGAGTATTGGAAAGCAAAAATTAAAAAATTTTAAAATCATAAACTAAAAAGCAACTTCTCTGCTGTCCGTCAAGATTTGCAGTTGGCAGTCCAAGAGAAGTGGCGGCAGAGCCTGTGAAACCATGCGCCTCAGGAGTGCGCGGTCCCCTCTCCACGTCGTGGCCCCGAGCCCCCTCCCCAGAGTGTTGTCGCCCAGCCCGCCTCATCTCACCGCTGTGCTTGTTCACTTTCCAGGACATTTTCAAACAAGCAACTGAAGACAGGCTCACCAGTGCCAAGGAACTGCCCTATTTCGAGGGTGACTTTTGGCCTAACGTGTTGGAGGAGAGCATTAAGGAGCTGGAACAGGAGGAAGAAGAGAGGAAGAAGGAGGAGAGCACCGCGGCCAGTGAGACCCCAGAGGTAAAGCCCAAGGGAGGGCCCCAGCGCACGTGCTAAAGGCTGCGCTCCAGCAGGTCAGGGAGTGAGTGTGGGCTGCTCAGTTCTCAAGACATGGCCTCCTTTGTCTGTGGTGGTGTTTTCATACCTAACCTCACCGTGTTACCGCCCACCACAGGGCAGGCCTGGGCCTGGGGGCACAGCCCACACTGGGTGCTGGGCGAACTGGAGACACATCACCTACTAGGTGGACAGAGGGGCTTGCTCTGGCATCTGGGCAGGACAGCGGGGCTGAGACATGGCAAGATGAGAGAGGAGGGCGCTCTGCCAGGGAGCCCAGAAGAGGTGCTGGAGATGGAGATGGAGATGGAGACGGGTATCATGATCAGGAACCAGTCAGTTCACTTTAGAAATGACTTGAGGAGGAGACTCTTGTTTGCCAGGCCTCATTCACTCTCCTTGTGGTAAACTGCCCCCCACTCTTCACTGGGTGTTCATGCGTCTGTGCACTCACTCTGGTCACTGAGCCCCCGCCATGTGCGGGCACCGTCCTGAGGGGTGCAGTGGGAACTAAAGAGGTCTCCATCCCTGCCCTCAAGGGGTATGTGTCCTAGTGTGTGGTGCATGCTGAGATGGTGTAGGACAGACACGAGGGAAGAGGGCAGATGCGGCACCTTTGGGAGGGCCTGTCTGGGGAGGTGGCATCTGAGCAGAGACTGACTGGTGAGAGGAGCCCAGAAGATCCCGGGGGAGGAGCCTCCAGCAGGAGGAGGAAGGCGGCAGAGCCCGAGTCGTGCCGTGTTTCACATGTTCAAGTAAGAGATGATGGTGGTTTAGTTGGATTCGTAGCTCTCGGCAGTGAGCAGCGTATGACGTGTTTTGAGAGTAACAACCTCAGAACTTAGGGCGCATCTTTGTGGCGCATGAGGAAGATCCTGGATCGAGGCTGCCTGCTGGGTCTGGGGCCTTAGAATTGAGTCAGTGTTGCTGCGTCTCCCTGAAGGGGAGAAGGAAGGGCGAGCACACTTGGGGGAAGAAGTCAAGAATTGGCTGCAGATGTGTTAATCTCAAGATGCCTGTTACCAGCCGTGCAGGCCTGGGGCCCTCAGGAGGGCTTGGGGCTGCATGTGGAGCCAGCATCCGGAGCCAGGGGTCTAGGGTTGAATGTCTGCATGGCTGCTTCGTGCCAGGCAGCATGTGCTTTAGGGTTTGTCCTTTTTGCAAGACAGCATCCCTAGCCCCTTCCAAAATGGAGAAAGCGTGGGTGAGGATGTGACAAGTACTCATGTCACAGGTGGGTCCCGAGGAGAGGTCGAGGGCTGTGGTCATCGTTCTCTGCCTGCCTTTTGCTGGACCTCCCTGGAGGCAGGACCCGTCATCCCCTGGAACATGGGGTGATTTAGGGCTGGAGATGCTGCTCCTCAGGGACTGCAGAGATGCCGGCTGGTCCCTCCCTCAAGCTGACCTGGAAGGGTGGGCTGGATTTCAGTGGAGACTTGGAGTGCCTGTGGGAGAAAGACCACAGCCGATTAGTGAACCCAGGTTCCTCTGCCTCTGCCGGACGGCCACCCAGGCACAGGAGGTGGCCTGAGTCAGCACTGGCATCCAGGGCTCAGGGGGTGCTGGGAGGAGAGTCTGTGCTGCCGGCCGAGCTGCCACAGAGGGTCTCTGAGGGGGGACACAGCCCTGGCTGTGTGCCCGTCGAGGAGGAGTGCCTGCCTCCAGCCAGTAGAAAACATAAGACCAGGAGAAACGGCTTCCACCCCCTCAGTGGTTAGATCCCAACTAGCATCCCAGGTGTGTTCTTCCCTCCAGCCTCCACGTGATGTGCGGCTGTTGTGGCACAGGCAGTGCTTGCTTTATGTTTGTCACCACTGTACCCATTCAGTCCTGGCCAAGTCCGGGCCCTGCTTCCATACTCATCGCCTTCCCCTCAGCGGTTTCCTCTGAAGGCAGCAGTGTTGACAGCCACGCACATGGCCTGTGCGCAGGCAGGTAGGGGTCTGCTCGGCGGTCTCCTGCCTCAGGCCCAGCTCCCTGGAGCCCCCGCAGCAGGAACTGGTGGTCTCCCTGCTGGACATTGGAGCAGGAGGCTAGGCAGGGCCGACAGCTCTGAGTCTTATTACAGGGCAGCCAGGGCGACAGCAAGAACGCCAAGAAAAAGAACAACAAGAAAACCAACAAGAATAAAAGCAGCATCAGCCGAGCCAACAAGAAAAAGCCCAGCATGCCCAACGTGTCCAACGACTTGTCCCAGAAGCTCTATGCCACGATGGAGAAGCACAAAGAGGTGGGGGTGGGCGGGGTGGGGTGGGGGCGGACCAAGTGCAGGGGGAGGAGGCCCGGCCTGGCGACACCACGCTGCTTGTCACCAACGCAGTTCAGCCCCGGGGACAGCAGGAGTCGGCTCGGTCCTTCTCTCTGCGAGGCTGACACTGCTCCTCCCTGCCATCCCCCAGGTCTTCTTTGTGATCCACCTCCATGCTGGGCCCGTCATCAACACGCTGCCCCCCATTGTCGACCCCGACCCCCTGCTCAGCTGTGACCTCATGGATGGGCGGGACGCCTTCCTCACGCTGGCCCGGGACAAGCATTGGGAGTTCTCCTCCCTGCGGCGCTCCAAGTGGTCCACGCTGTGCATGCTGGTGGAGCTGCACACCCAGGGCCAGGACCGCTTCGTCTACACCTGCAACGAGTGCAAGCACCACGTGGAGACGCGCTGGCACTGCACCGTGTGCGAGGTGAGCGCGGGGCACCTGCCCGCGCAGAGCTGCCGGCAGAGCTGGCAAGGCCCATGGCGCTCTCGGGCTGTGCATGTGTGTTTCAGGGCAACTCTTAGACAGTTGGCGTTTTCTAGGGAGAAAATGACCAGATGAATGCTCATCTCTCCACTAGTCCACTGTTGGTTTTGAGATTGTGTTTTGGGGTTCACGAATGAGAGGGTTTCTCTCGATGTTGGTGGGGTTCCTGCCCTGTGCCTGTTCTGGGGCTTAGCACCAGCCGTCCAGGGCAAGGAGCAGCCGGTGTCTGCTCACGGGGCAGCCTGGTCCCGACCTGGTCCCAACGGCATGTGTCCAGGGTGCGGGGGAGCTGGTCTTCAGGGGACGGAGGGAAGCCAGTGAGCTTCCCTGGGAGGCAACATTTGTGCTGACCTGACCTTTCCAGGATGCGGAGATGATCACAAGGCACTTTGTTATTTTATTTGTTGTGTTTCGTTAACACCAGCTCTGTGTCAGGCATGTGCACAGGCCTCTCGGTGCAGGGTGGGAGGGCAGAGAGAAGAGAGCACGGTGGTGCTTTGGGTCCATTGGGATTCTGACTGGTTCCTCTTCTGGTGCTCCCAGTCTAGGCTTGCCAAGAGGTCGGGATTCCCTGCTGCTGTCAGGCTGGGTCCCTTTGGTCAGGAGTCTTGAGCCCCTCCTCCCTTGTCCTGGTGGATCCTGTGGTCAGACCACACCGGCACCCCCTCTGCGGGGGTCTCAGCCTGTCCCTGGCACAGACGGGTCACTTGCACGGGGTATCACGTGCTCTGCCTCCCCCTGCAGATGGTCAGACTCCCCTCCTGCCCAGTCCTCACCTTGCTGGTGTCAACGCCTAGATAGTCCCCATAGTCGAGCGCTCCACAGCAGCAGCTCTGTGCTCTCTGGGGGCAGAGAGGTTCTCTATAATGCCCTCGTCTCTCTGCCACTCTCTCCAGCTTCCTTTTGTCCTCTCTCTTATTTCCCACTGTGGGGATTTTCACGTCCTCGCTGTGAGAAGGTTAGCAGTCCTGGTCACAGGGCTCATTCTCCAGATGTAGTGCTTTGTGGTCTCCGTCTCCAGGTGCAGCTTTTAGAAACCTGGGGAGGGGGCATTATGTTGCCATGGTGCGAGCCCAGGGCCTTCCTCCTGGTAAAGGCCTCTCAGCCCCAGTGCCCGCCCGAGCTCTGGGGATGCACCGAGGGCACCCGCAGCAGCCCCAGAGCATAGGGGCCCCAGCCTCGGGGTGCTCACGAAGCTGCACACACTGTGAGCCAGCAGGTTGGGAGAAGGCAGAGGGGCCCCCAGAAGAGGGCGACTAGGTGCACCGGTGGTCTCTGGAATTTCTGGGCTGTGGAGTGTTCCCGGGAGTGAAGGTTCCAGGGAGCAGACACGTTTGGCATCTGTGAGCCTCGTGGGGATGGTGGGGAGCTGGTGGTCGGGGCCGCGTGCTGACGCTGGCTTGTCCCTTGTCCTCGCCCACAGGACTATGACCTCTGCATCAACTGCTACAACACGAAGAGCCACACCCACAAGATGGTGAAGTGGGGGCTGGGCCTGGACGACGAGGGCAGCAGCCAGGGTGAGCCACAGTCCAAGAGCCCCCAGGAGTCGCGGCGCCTGAGCATCCAGCGCTGCATCCAGTCCCTGGTGCACGCCTGCCAGTGCCGCAACGCCAACTGCTCACTGCCGTCCTGCCAGAAGATGAAGCGGGTGGTGCAGCACACCAAGGGTTGCAAGCGCAAGACCAACGGCGGCTGCCCAGTGTGCAAGCAGCTCATTGCCCTCTGCTGCTACCATGCCAAACACTGCCAAGAAAACAAGTGCCCCGTGCCCTTCTGCCTCAACATCAAACACAAGCTCCGCCAGCAGCAGATCCAGCACCGCCTGCAGCAGGCCCAGCTCATGCGCCGGCGGATGGCCACCATGAACACCCGCAACGTGCCTCAGCAGAGCCTGCCTTCCCCTACCTCAGCGCCACCCGGGACCCCCACGCAGCAGCCCAGCACGCCCCAGACGCCACAGCCCCCCGCCCAGCCGCAGCCGTCGCCCGTGAACATGTCACCAGCCGGCTTCCCCAGTGTGGCCCGGACTCAGCCCCCAACAACGGTGTCCACCGGGAAGCCCACCAACCAGGTGCCGGCCCCACCGCCCCCCGCCCAGCCCCCGCCCGCGGCAGTGGAGGCGGCCCGGCAGATCGAGCGGGAGGCCCAGCAGCAGCAGCACCTGTACCGGGTGAACATCAACAACGGCATGCCCCCGGGGCGCACGGGCATGGTGACGCCGGTGAGCCAGATGGCCCCTGTCGGCCTGAACGTGCCCCGACCCAACCAGGTCAGCGGGCCCGTCGTGCCCAGCCTGCCACCTGGGCAGTGGCAGCAGGCGCCCATCCCCCAGCAGCAGCCGATGCCAGGCATGCCCAGACCCGTGATGTCCATGCAGGCCCAGCCGGCCGTGGCCGGGCCACGGATGCCCAGCGTGCAACCGCCCCGGAGCATCTCACCCGGCGCCCTGCAAGACCTGCTTCGGACCCTGAAGTCCCCCAGCTCCCCACAGCAGCAGCAGCAGGTGCTCAACATCCTCAAGTCCAACCCTCAGCTGATGGCAGCTTTCATTAAACAGCGCACGGCCAAGTACGTGGCCAGTCAGCCCGGCCTGCAGCCCCAGCCCGGCCTGCAGCCCCAGCCCGGCCTGCACCAGCAGCCCAGCCTGCAGAACCTGAATGCCATGCAAGCCGGCGGGCCGCGGCCCGGCGTGCCTCCACAGCAGCCGGCGATGGGCGGCCTGAACCCCCAGGGCCAGGCCCTGAACATCATGAACCCGGGGCACAACCCCAGCATGGCAAGTATGAACCCACAGTACAGAGAGATGCTGCGAAGGCAGCTCCTGCAGCAGCAGCAGCAGCAGCAGCAACAGCAGCAGCAGCAGCAGCAGCAGCAGCAGGGCAGTGCCGGCATGGCCGGGGGCATGGCGGGGCACGGCCAGTTCCAGCAGCCTCAGGGACCCGGAGGCTACCCCGCGGCCATGCAGCAGCAGCGGATGCAGCAGCACCTCCCCATCCAGGGCAGCTCCATGGGCCAGATGGCGGCCCAGATGGGACAGCTCAGCCAGATGGGGCAGCCTGGGCTGGGCGCAGACAGCACCCCCAACATCCAGCAGGCCCTGCAGCAGCGGATTCTGCAGCAGCAGCAGATGAAGCAGCAGATTGGGTCCCCGGGCCAGCCGAACCCCATGAGCCCCCAGCAGCACATGCTCTCAGGACAGCCGCAGGCCTCGCACCTCCCCGGCCAGCAGATGGCCACGTCCCTCAGTAGCCAGGTGCGGTCTCCGGCCCCTGTCCAGTCTCCGCGGCCCCAGTCCCAGCCTCCACATTCCAGCCCGTCGCCACGGATACAGCCCCAGCCTTCACCACACCACGTCTCGCCCCAGACTGGTTCCCCCCACCCAGGACTCGCAGTCACCATGGCCAGCTCCATAGATCAGGGACACTTGGGGAACCCCGAACAGAGTGCAATGCTCCCCCAGCTGAACACCCCCAACAGGAGTGCGTTGTCCAATGAGCTGTCCCTGGTCGGCGACACCACGGGAGACACCCTAGAAAAGTTTGTGGAGGGTTTGTAGCATTGTGAGAGCATCACTTGTTTTTTTTTCCCTTTCATGTTCTTGGACCTTTTGTACTGAAATCGAGGCATCTGGGCTCTTTTTATTCCTAGATGGAACTGCTACTTCCAAGTCATGGAAGGGTAGATTGCTGTTTAAAGAAACAATACAAAGAATATATTTTTTTGTTAAAAACCAGTTGATTTAAATATCTGGTCTCTCTCTCTCTCTTTTTGTTTTTTTTTTTGTTTTTTGTTTTTTGTTTTGGGGGGAGGGGGGTTTTGTTTGGATTCTTTTTGTCGTCATTGCTGGTGACTCATGCCTTTTTTTAACGGGAAAAACAAGTTCATTATATTCATATTTTTTATTTGTATTTTCAAGACTTTAAACATTTATGTTTAAAAGTGAGAAGAAAAATAATATTCAGAAACTGATTCCTGAAATAATGCAAGCTTATAATGTATCCCGATAACTTTCTGACGTTGCGGGAAGATTTTTTCTATAGTGAACTCTGTGGGCGTCTCCAAGTATTACCCCTGGATGATAGGAATTGGCTCCTGAGCGCACACACGTACACACCCACACACACATCTATCTATACATACTGGCTTAAGCCAAACTCTTGTCTTGCAGATGTAGAAATTGTTGCTTTGTTTCTCTGATAAAACTGGTTTTAGACAAAAAATAGGGATGATCACTCTCTTAGACCATGCTAATGTTAATAGAGAAGAAGCATTCTTTTCTTTCTTCTATGTGAAACTTGAAATGAGGAAAAGCAATTCTAGTGTAAATCATGCAAGCGCTATAATTACTATAAATAAGAAAATTCAAGAAGATTCAATCACTGTATAGAATGGTAAAGTACCAACTCATTTCTTATATCATATTGTTAAATAAACTGTGTGCAACAGACAAAAAGGGTGGTCCTTGAATTCATGTACATGGTGTTAACACTTCGTGTTCCAGCTCTTTTGTTATGAAAATGCTGTTTTCAACATTGTATTTGGACTATGCATGTGTTTTTTTCCCCCATTGTATATAAAGTACCGCTTAAAATTGATATAAATTACTGAAGTTTTTAACATGTATTCTGTTCTTTAAGATCCCTGTAAGAATGTTTAAGGTTTTTATTTATTTATATATATTTTTGGAGTCTGTTCTTTGTAAGACATGATTCTGATTGTTTGCTCACAGAGGAAAGGTGGGGGCCGCGGTCCTGGTGGCCGGGGGCGGGGGGGGGGCTGGGGTGGCAGCTGGGCTCAGCCAAGGCCTGGAGGGCCCTCCTTTGCTGCTCATGGAAGAACCTCACTCAGAGCCGGGGACACAAGTGGCCCTGAAACAGCACTTTGTCGCCTGTCCACACTCCCCATCTTAGCCACCCCCACCCCACCCCCGCTCCTACATGCCAATCCCAGAATTGATGCAAAGGGTGTTCCGGGAACTAGAGGGGGTTCCTGGCCTGCCCCCAAATCCTGGTTCAGTGAGGGAGGATGCCGCCACGGCCTCTGACGCTGGGCTGGGCAGATGCGGCTCCAGTCCTGCCTTCTCCAACTTCCTCTAGAAACAGCGAGGTACTGCCCTGGGGGCCGCTGGGGGGAACGATGTGGAACACTGGCCACCAGCCCTGCTGGGGTGAGAAGAGGCCTCCAGCTTCGAGCGACACTTGCACTCGGCCACCTGGTCCACCCCTCCTCTCTGAGTCCAATTCCAGGGGCCCTTAACTGAGGGGGTGACACTCGAGGTCCTGAATGCTGTAAAAATGACATCTATGAGGAAGACCACCGCCAGGAGAGTTGACGTTCATTCTTTGGTCTGTGCACCCCCTCCCAGGGCACTGGCAAGTGGGGTCCTGTCTCATTCCCCTGTCTCCCAACCAAGGGTGGTCTCAATCGAGGGGTTGTGATGTCAGACTTAGAAATCACAGCCCAAATAGCTTTCCTTTTGGCCCTGTATTCACAAAAATCTTTTCAAAACACTTGAACTGGGAATCTAAATTTGAGGAAACTCTCTAATTAGTTGTAACACAGGGCTTCGAATCTTGTTCTAATGTTGTAGATTTAGCCAGGTAAGACTAAGACCACCATCTCGCCACCAACCAACCCCCATCCCCACCCATCCCCAAAGGGAAGCGGGGCCAGGCCCTCCATGGCCACGTGCCATCCTCGCCTAACGTGCTCAAGTCCCGCGTCTGTGACCCTCTTCCCGGTCGCCTTCTGCACTGATGGGAAAGCCCTGGGCTGAGTCTGTTCAGACAAGAAGTGTGAGCCGTCTGGGCCCTGGAGAAGCAGCTCCAGGCCCACACTTCAGATGTGCAGCCCTCTTACCCTGGCCAATGGGGAGTCTCTTTCAGGTCATCCCAGAATCCAAAACTGTGCCGACCTCATCCTCTTGGAGTCCCATGCAATCTTGTTGCCAAAGGATGCGGCCAAGGGTGTGGGCTGGATGCTAACCTGGCACTTGGCGTAAGGAAGTTTCTGTGAGAGCTGGAAAGCCCCCACGCGGTGTCTCACATGCTGTCTACTTAGGAGGAGAAAAAAAGTCCTGTGTCTGTGATCAAAAAGAGGAAACTTGGGCTTCCCTCGTGGTGCAGCGGTTAAGAATCCGCCTGCCAATGCAGGGAACACGGGTTCAAGCCCTGGTCTGGGAAGATCCCACATTCCGCAGAGCAGCTAAGCCCATGCGCCACAAGTACAGAGCCTGCACTCTAGAGCCCGCAAGCCACAACTACTGAGCCCACGTGCCACAGCTACTGAAGCCCGTGTGCCTAGAGCCTGTGCTCCACAACAAGAGAAGCCACCACAATGAGAAGCCCACACACCGCAACGAGGAGTAGACCCCACTCGCCGCAACTAGAGAAAGCCCGTGCGCAGCAATGAAGACCCAATGCAGCCAAAAATAAATAAAATTTAAATATTTTTTTTTAAATTAAAAAAAAAAAATCCGCCTGCCAATGCAGGGGACACAGTTTCAAGCCCTGGTCCAGGAAGATCCCACATGCTGCGGGGCAGCTAAGCCCAGGTGCCACAACTACTGAGCCTGCGCTCTAGAGCCCGCGAGCCACAACTACTGAGCCTGCATGCCTAGAGCCCATGCTCCGCAACAAAAAGAAGCCACCACAACGAGAAGCCCGCGCACCACAACGAAGAGTAGCTCCCGCTCACCACAACTAGAGAAAGCCCACGTGCAGCAACGAAGACCCAACACAGCCAAAAATAAATAAAATAAATAAACTTATTAAAAAAAAAAAAAAAAAAAAAAAGGAACTTCTGCCATGAATAAAGTTGCCTGAAATCCTTGGGGAAAAAAAAGAGGAAACTTGAAATGTGCTGGTGTTTATAATAAAAGCTGGCAAAACTGCTTGGATTCAAAGATGGTTCCAGTTGGCTAACAACCCGCAGAATTAGCTTAGCAGCCAGTCATAAGATAAAGGGGTTCAGCTGATTTTGTCTAGTGCGCATGTTTGATTATGTTTTTGAGAATTCAGTGTGTTAAAAACAGGAGTCGGCTGCAATGGCTGCGTAACACGAGGTGAAGAGGCTTCTAAGATCTCAGGCTGAAGACACGCAACTTTTGATTGCTGTAAAGTGGAACCAAAAGGTTTCATTTGAGCCAAAATGTGCTTTTAGAACTGCATGAGAAAATAAGCTACTCTGAAAAAGGAAAGGAGCTGAATATGGGTGGCAGACGGGGGGAAGCCAGGAAGTCCTTGACACAAGGCCAGTGCTGGGAAGCAGACACTGTGGTGGTGCCACCTCAGCAGGTGGATGGCGCAGGAGCGCATGGGGCTGGGGCCAGTGTCCCCCTGGGATCATAAAGCCACACGGCACCTTCCCAGGGCATCCCGTGTTCACTACAAAATCAAGAGCAGGGAAACGGGTCAGTCGTGAGATACTAACATAAGTGAATGTAGCACCCAGGCTGACAAAGACAAGGCTGAGGGACCCTGATTTGGAGCTGAGGATGCAAATGGTGCTTTCCGCGAGCTCGCGCCTCTCCACAGAGGATGGATTCAGATCCACTGACTGTGATGTGACTGAAGTTACTTCACTGAACTGAAAGATTCAAAGGGCGCTGACAGCTTAGAACACGCTAGGAAGTGGTATAGAAGTCAGGGGGTCAGGAAGAGACCTCGGAGTGGGAGACCAGGTCATAGCAAGTGTGGGCCGGAGGTGCCTGCGAGGTGGGGGCAGTGATGGCACCAGGGCCTTGGCCTTGGCTGTGAGTGAGCTCTTCTGCCTTCCTGGCCTCGTGAAAGGTAGTGATACCAGGTAACAAGTGCTGTTTAAACGCGTGTCCACCCCTCTGCCCAGCCATGAGGTGGGAGAACAGAGGGACCGACTTACCTGAATTCGTGAGCACCAAGGGCTGACGTGGGCCGCTGGCCCCAGCCACGCTCTCCCCTTTCGTTCGAGAGGAGCTTTTCCTCCAGCCCTGAAAACCCTCCCACACGCCTGCCTCCCCTCCTAGTCCACCGGTTCCCCTTGAGCCCACTTCGGGGTACCCTGGCAAAGCAGGGGTGTTGCAGTACATTGTAGCCCCTTGAACACGGCAGACAGTGGTGTGTGGTAACCAGGTCCTCACAAAGGACTGTGTGGGACTGAGCTTGCCTGTGTCTGGTGCCCACTGGCTCACTTCGGCGTCAGAGAAGAAATGTTGACAGTGTCGGTCAACTGTAGTGGCCACAGCTCACAGCTCCCAGTGTAGATGACCCGCCTCCCACCTGACTCCTAGAGAGCTCTTAGTGATGGAAATGGGGTTTATCGTCTGATCATGGGTCCCACGGCTCTGGGCCAGCAACAAGAAATCCTCTTATTAACGTTTTTCTTTTCTTGGTCACACCGCATGGCTGGTGGGATCTTAGTTCCCCCAACCAGGGATTGAACCCCAGGCCGTCAGCAGTGAGAGCACAGATTTCTAACCACTGGACTGCCAGGGAATTCACTAAATTTTTTTAAATGATATATAGGCATAACGATATGGATCCACTAACTGATCCTCAAGGGAGGTGGTGACGTTTAGGGAATGTTGCAAGCGAGGGTGAGGGCCCTGCATCCACAAGTCCCTCGGGAAAATGTCCAGAGAGGACACCCTTGGAAAGGATGGCAAGGGGTGTGCCGGGGTCCCTGTGCCTGGACCCTTCCTTGTCCTCTCTGAGCCCACCCTGGGCCCCTCACATCTGGGCACAGGGTCGAGGCCGGCAGAAGAGGGAGGGTTGCTTCCTGTGCTGCTGCACGGGGAGGGGTGTCTACTGACAGAGGGAGAGCCTTGGGGACCAAATGCCGGCATCGCAGCTGTGCTCCCAAAGTCAGATGTAGAGAGGGGCACGGAAGCAAGGGGTCCCAGGGGCCAGGCAGGAGGCACTCAGAGCTGACAGGAGCTCAGCAGCCAGAATTGGGGTCACCAGTGAGAGCGAGGCCTCCGCAGGCAAGAGCACAGGGGACCCTCGGGTTCCCCACCCTCCGGACACTTGAGTTCTGAGCTGTGGTTTCCTGGCTGAGGAGCAGGGGTCCTCGTGTGGGAAGAGGGCATTGAGTGTCAGAAGTGGCAGGAAAGACGTGAGTGGCACCAAGCTGAGGCCCCTTTCCGTCTGGAACGAGCAGCTTCAGGTCTCCTGATGCACACCTGCTGCTTCTAGCTGATGTTCAGAGAAGCACCGAGCCTGTCACCTCAGCAAGTGTTTATCGATCAGCTCCTGGGCGGTGACATGCAGCCCTGGGAGAACTCAATCGACAGAGGCACGTCCTGGAGGAAGGTGCTGGGGCTCAAAGCCGGGGCACTGTGCGCTGTTGGTGCGGGAAACGAAGCGTCTCTTTGTCAGGCCGAGGATCGCACACAGGCTGCTCCACGGTTCAGGAAGCACACAATCCTCCACCGCCATGTGTCCTCAGGACAGTGCTTCCTTCTCAAGCTTAACGTGCGTGCAGATTGATTAGCTGGGATCTTGCCAACATCCTGATGCTGCAGAACTGAGGCCAGTGGGGGTGAGGGCGGGGGTGATGCGCCGAGATTCCGTGTTTCCAGCAAGTTCCCAGGCGAGGCCGCTGCTGCCGGCCCTCATCTGCTTTGAGTAGCCAGGCTGCATGGGACCAAGAGCAGACCATCTTGACCGGAAAACTGCCTTAGTCTTAATGTTCACGATAAAACATGGGTGTGGGGAGAGGGGGTTTGGGCGAGTGGTTCTCGCCTGGGGTCCCCTAGACAGGACAGGAGTCCGGGCAGAACCGAGGCTGTGGGCAGCCCCAATGGGCTGAAAGCCCTGAGTTACCTGGAAAGGGCATCCCCACCGTTTTTGTCTGGTGCAGGGAGGCATCCTGGCTGTGAAGTGCATTTGTAAAAAAATGCGGATTGTGAAGCGAACAAAGAAGCAGGAGTGGTGCCTTGCCCCCCAGCCAGTTTCCAGGCCATGTGAACACACTGCTGCCTGTTCTTTGGCTCCTGGGGAGTGAGTGCCAGGGTCAGTCTGTCCCTCCTGTTTCCTGAACTGCAGGCACAGCACTCGCCACTCAGACGAGCCCCGGTGATGCTGATGGACAACAGCCTCCTCCGCCCTGTGCCTGGGCCAAGAGAGGCTGCCCGAGGAGTCAGGGGAAATGCCCAACGGTCTGCATCTCCACCTGTCCTCTGATCCCCCGCTGGACCAGAGAATCCTGACTGAGGGAACCCTCTTCACACCCGAGGAGATGCAGTCTCCGCGAGGAGAACTTTGCAAAAGCTGCCCACCTGCCGGGGCCTGATACCAGGTGCTGCTCAGGACACCATCTGGGCAGGGTTCTGTCTGGAGTAGAGACCCAGGGTGCCCAGGCAAAGGGCCAGTCCTTCAGGGAGGCAGGGCCTTGTCAGCACAGAGCAGGTATTGAAGGAGGGGACCCTGCAGCCACCAGGAAGCCATGCCAAGCAGGGAAAGAGGCCTCCCAGCAGGCAAAGGCTCCCACACGGCCACTCTGTTTCCTCCAAGCATCGCATGAGAATGGCAGCTCTAGGAAGTACAGGGCCATCGGCTTGGCCCAGGCACACGCGTGCACGTGCATGCCAGCACACATAGAACAGAGCTGCCTTTCACCCTGTGGAGTCTCTCGGGCAAACTCATTCTCACTTGTCTTTCTCGTAAGCAATAGACACGGTAGACTTGAGGTTTGGTGGACATTCCTAAAATGATGTCATCCACAAGCTGGGAAAAAATTGTGATCTCAGCTCTTTGCCAGGACAGAATGCACCTTTGAACACATGCCCTCAGGGCTAGTTCGCCCAGTGGTATCTCCCAGTGGAAGTTTCCAGGAAGAAATGCAAGAGTGGAGGTTGCTGCCTTCCCCAGAGCCAGTCACTCAGAGGAGGCCCCACCAGTGATACTTCGTGGTTGTCCAGATTCAACTGTCTTAGGTTCATCACGCTGGACAGGGAGACCGGGAGCCCACCAGGAGGGCCCCTCCTGCAGGGGCACAGGCAGTGTTCACGGTGGAAGGCCCCCATAGGACAGGGGATTGCCAAGGGCCACCCACCTAGTGGGTGGCCACGGAGCCCCATAGAGGGGGCTGGACTGACTGCTGATGCTGTAGGGGAAGAAAAGGGAGAAGACCTCGGGTCCATTCACCCCTCAAAGTTGTGGGGGTTTGTGGAATCAGCCTGTGACATTCCCAGTGTCCTTGATGGTAAAATTAAAAGTGGCCACTGGCAAAGTAGAATGAGCCCTTTGGAGAAAAAGCCTTAGAGTAATCCAGTGAAATTAGAAATGGCCTAGTGAGTTCCAGGCCAGGTCCTGCTAAGTGGCTGCACCTGCCTCCATGAAGGACCACAGGTCTTGCTTCTGGCCGAATCCCACCATCAGCATGTGTGCCAGTGGGGGTCAAATGGAGCCATGCTGCCTTGGGCGGGTCTCTCAAGTTGGCAGGATTGAACTTTGTCAAACATACTGAGATAGCTGTCAAGCGAATCAGCAAAATACTAGGTTTCTGAGTTCCAACCCATGCTGACTTGGCATGAAAGTACTGCAAATGATGAAAAGAACTTTAAGGAAGGCACAAATCCCTGTGCAGGTACCACAGGGCCATTAGTGCTTCTCTGAATTTGAACGTTTTGATGCCTCAGAAACCCAGGGAGAGGTACTGTGTCTGAGGCTTCGGTCAGAGGCCTCCAAGCTGCAGCTGCCCTTGTCCCAGACGGGGCTGTACAGGTCTGTGTCTGCTGGAGGAAATCCTTGCCCCTAAGGCCCGAACACTAAGACAATTATAGAATAGCTTTCAGACTACACCTGGGGTCTGCAGGACTGTCTGGGAGTTCCTCTCCTCACCTCCCACTCCCATATTCTAGCTTCAAAAAGGAATCTGCCGTATAAAAGGATCCATGAAATTGAGAAAAAAATTTCATCATCGCAGGGACCTTTCTGGGCCAAGAAGTATCCTACAGCCATGAGCCTTTCCTCCTCTGGGAACTCCCAGGATGTTGCCTGATGAAGGGAGAAGCTTGCCCAGAAGTTGGTGCTTTGAACAAAGAAATGAAGAAAAAGGGAGGCAGTCAAATTTGATTTTTCTTTGCAGTAGGCATTTTTTTTAAAATTGTGGTAAAATATACACAAAATTTCAATCTTTCCTTTTTTTTTTGGCTGCGTTAGGTCTTCGTTGCTGCACATGGGCTTTCTGGCTTTCTCTAGTTGCGGCGAGTGGGGGCTACACTTCACTGCGGTTCACGGGCTTCTCATTGTGGTGGCTTCTCTTGTTGTGGAGCACAGGCTCTAGGCGCGCGGGCTCAGTAGTTGTGGCTCTCAGGCTCCAGAGCGCAGGCTCAGTAGTTGTGGTGCACAGGCTTAGTTGCTCCGCGGCATGTGGGATCTTCCCGGGCCAGGGATCTAACCCGTGTCCCCTGCATTGGCAGGTGGATTCTTTACCACTGTGCCACCAGGGAAGTTCCTCAATCATTTTTAAGTGTATCAAATACATTCATATTGTTGTGCAGCCATCACCATCATCCTCTCCAGAACTCTATTCATTTTGCAAAACTGAAACTCTGTCCCCATTAAATGCTAACTTCTCAGTCCCCCTCCCTCAGCCCCTGGCACCCACCATGCTACTTTCTGTCTCTACGAATTTGACTACTCTAACTACCTGATGTCAGTGGAATCATACAATATCTGTCTTTTTGTGACTGGCTTATTTTACTTAGCACGATGTCCTCAAGGTTCATCCATGTTGTAGCATGTGTCAGAATTTCCTTCCTTTCTAAGTCTGAATAATATTCCATTGCATGTATATACCATGTTTTGTTTATCCATTCATCCATCAATGGACACTTGGGTTGCTTCTACCTTCTGGCTATTGGGAATAATGCAGTGGGCATTTTTCATGGCCGTCAGCTTACCCCCAGGGGAAGGCAGTGACTTCTGCAAAAGGAATGGGCAGCTTCATAGTGGCCACAGTGGTGGTTGGGAGATCCAGGGGGTCTCCCCCTCCCTTCCCCTCCTCTGTTTCTCTCTCTGCTCTCCCCAAGCAACTCCCTGCCAGTCTTGATTAATTCAACTCAAGTACTCTATTCATTCTTTCCCTTCTTCCATTTTCCTTGTCTGCGTAGGGCCTGAAATCTTCTCATGATCCCCTCAAGACTGGCTTGGATCCCTGGGCACTTTTTTTTTTTTAATTAATTAATTAATTATTTTATTTATTTATTTTTGGCTGTGTTGGGTCTTCGTTTCTGTGCGAGGGCTTTCTCTAGTTGCGGCAAGCGGGGGCCACTCTTCATCGCGGTGCGCGGGCCTCTCATTGTCGCGGCCTCTCTTGTTGCGGAGCACAGGCTCCAGACGCGCAGGCTCAGTAGTTGTGGCTCACGGGCCCAGTTGCTCCGCGGCATGTGGGATCTTCCCAGACCAGGGCTCGAACCCATGTCCCCTGCATTGGCAGGCAGATTCTCAACCACTGCGCCACCAGGGAAGCCCCCGTGGGCACTTTAAAAAACCACAGTTCCTTGGGCTACCAGGGGACCCAATATCACAAATATCTGTGGCTGAGGTTATGTCTCTGAAGGCCACAGGCTGAGAGAGGACAGAAGGGCCCTAGTAGCCCCCACCCACCGCCATCCTTCACTGAAGCCTAGGTTTCCCTCCTCCCTTTGCCAAATACCACTTCCTCTTCCTGTAATAAGAGGGCTCCCCAAGCTAGATCTATTGCCCCATAGACCAATGTGTCAGCTCTTACAAAAGAGATGATTTCCTGAGTGGAGTGAACAACACATGAGATGTGAGGCTGAGACCCCTCAATTCAGCGGCATCCTGGGAACACTATATCTGGGACTAGCTCATGTGTCTGGAGTGTCGTGAGGGAGGGAGTGATGTAGGGGTCAGATTATGCAGGGTTTGGAGGCCGAGGCAGAAGGGGTTTGGAATTGATTATGTGCAGGGAAACCACTGGAGGACCCTGACTGAGGAGTGTGTATGATCAGCTGCTGTGCAGAGAATGGGGAGCCAGTTAGGAGGCTGATGGAGTCTTCCAGGTGAGAGAACTCCTGCTCTTCCATCCAAATCTGCCCACCTCTTTTACGTTACTTAAGCCTGGAACTTGGGGATCATCCATGCCACTTTCCACCTGCAAGTGTTCCCTGTCACACCCCCTCCCGTGGCCCCAGCTATGTCCAGGCCCCACTGGGGGACACTCTCCTGGCTTCTGTCCTTAGCAGATCCTGTCACAATCTCGAGTAACCCGTTTGTGTGCAATTATTTGATCGTGGCAGCAAGTCTTCACTGTGCCTCATAATCATCTAGGGGGCTGCCTGAGCCTCACTTCAGGCGATGCCGGAGAATCTGCATTTTACGTGGTTTGGAAATCTCTGTATTTTACGTGGTTTGGAACTCTCTGTGAGAAAGGAAGTTGATAGTCCGAATCTCCAACCAGACTCTTACCTACAGGAGGGCGAGAGAATTGGAATGATGAATAAGCCCAGTCTTGCTGGTGGGCGTTGGCTCCCAAGTTTTGGTGTAGACAAGTCAAGCCTGAAATTCTCCCTTTTATTCTTTTTAGCTATTTGGCTTGTCTTGGTTTGGAGAGACTGACTTCCAGCGGTCTGGACCGTTGGCCCGAGACTTATATAAAGACCCCGGAGATGTTAACTGCTTCTGCCTCGGCGCCGCCTTTTCACACGCTTCTAGGTGGATGTTAACATCTGCCCCATTTCTGGGATGCACAAACCGAGGACCAGCTGGCGGCGGACGAGTGCCCCGGCGGCCCGGACGTCGCCCTTGACAACGCGACACAAGGTCACGGAGGTCCCGCCCCCAGGTCCGACTGCCCCGGCGCGGCTGGACCGCGGCCGGACCGCGCCCGAGCCCAAGCCACAGAGGGCCCCGCCCACCCGCCGGAGCAGGCAGCGGGTCGGGCAGCCGGGCGCGCGCCGTGACGTCACCACGCCGCGCCCGAAGAAGGCCCCGCCCCGGCCTCGCCCCCGGCACTCTTGGCTTCTCTGGGCGCCCAGGAGGATACACATGGCTCGCGAGCTGCGGACGCTGCTGCTGTGGGGCTGCCGCCTGCGGGCCCCGGCGCTGGCGGTCGCCCGGGGAGGTGAGGGCGGCCGGGCAGGACGGGTGGAAAGCGAGCGGGGACGGAGACGCGCGGAGCCCTCGGGGTCCCGAGCCCCTTTTCTCCGTGGGAGGCGCGGTGACGGCTCTTCCTTGCTCGGCGTGGGAGATTTTGTGAGGTTTACGCGTCCAAGGCGCCGCGAGCGGCGAACGCTGAGCTCTCGGTGCGTCCTGGTGTCACCTGGCTCGGCCCCGCGCCGGGCTGCCGGGTTTCCCCGGAGGTGACGGGGTTGAGCCCGGGCCCGCGTGACTGCAGCAGAGGCTTCTCTCCAACGAGCTCCTCGGGCCGGGTTGAGGCGGAGGGGTCACGGGCTCCTCGTTCCTGGAGCCGAAGGCACTTTCGGGGAGTTGGAATCGAAGGGCGCGTGTGCGGTGGGAAGGGGCTTCACCAGGGTGATTACTTCAGTCCCTTAGTTGTGTTTTTATTCTTCCCCTCCCCCAAGTTGATTTATACACGAATAACGCATAAGCCACTTGGTCACTCGTTCATTCGACACACACCTGAGTGCCCACTCGGCCCGGCGCGCGGCAGCAAACCGGAGAACCGGCACGCTGGGCTCTCGTGCAGCCCGTGGACCCTGGGTTGTTGCCCGCCGTATCCCCAGGGCCTGGAATTGGTAGGTAGGTGCTCAAATCAGTGTTGATAAAAAAAGAATGACCGCAGTCTCTGCTCTCACTCCCCACTCGGAAGTAACCACGGGTGAACGTCTTGGCGTTGCTTCCAGGCTCTGTACGCTTAGTTACACACATATAAATACACACGTCTATTTTTACGTAAAAAGGCCTAAACCGTATACACATTGTGCTACAGATTTTTTTTTAAGCTCCAGAATGGCTTACATATGTTTTTCTGTCAGTATGCACGGGTTTACGGCTTTACAATGGACGCATAGTATTCTGTGTTAGGACGTATCATCATTTACTTAACATTGCCCTATTAGCGGACGTAATAAAGATTATTTCCAGATTTTTTTTTTTTGGTTTTTTTTTTGGGGGGGGGGTCATTACAGTGCTGTGTAGAATGGGCGAGTATTTAATCTTTGTGTCCATGTGTGGCATTTCTTTAGAATTACAGAATTAGAGTTTTAGAATTGATGGTTCAGAGCCTGTGCGTATTTGAAATGTTAGCTGATATTGCCAAATTGCTGTACAAAAAGGCTTTATCATCTTATATTCTCATTAGCAGGGAATGAGACCACCTATGTCAAGGCATCTTCTCCAACACTGGGATTAGATCTTTTCCAAACCCATGTTTTATAACCTATATATGTCTTGTTTAACTTATATTTGCATGGATACCAGTGAGAATGTTTTCATTTGTTTAATGGCCATTTGTATATCTTGTGTGAATTTCCTCTTCATGTCTTTTACGGCTTTTTCTGTTACCTGAGTTTTAAATTTTGGTGTAGTCTCTTTTTAAACAATGATTTTTAAAAATATCATGCATTAGCAGATAAGACAACTGTAGGTTTTATTACTGTTTCTTGTATTCAACATCTTCCTTCCTTTTGGGATTTATTTCCTGTTTTAGCAGAGTATGTATATACCCTTGTGTTTGTTTTGCAGAAAAAGTCAATGGGTTGTAAATTTTCTAAGCCCCACTGTGTCTAAAAAGATTTTTATTTTGACCTCATACTTGTAAAGTAGTTTGGCTGGGTGTTGCATTCCAGGTCAAAATAATTTTCCTTCAAAGAGTGATATTGCTATGTTGTCTTCCAGCAACTTCGTTAAAGGTGAGCAGTCATATCAGTTTGATTCTTGTGCTTTTTTGTAGCCAACTTGTTTTTTTCCCTGCTCTCTGCAGGTTAAGATTCTTTTCCCATGTTCTGAGATGTTCTGACCATGTGTGTTTGTAATTCATTCTTTGCACCATTCTTATTTTCACGGTTGGCGTTGCAAGAACGAGAGCATGAGGCAGCCACAGTAGGACTGGTTGGTGCTTAAGTTAACATCTTATGACTTTTCTGTTCTCTATAAGCTGGAGCCTTTGCTGGAATTTTCTGCCTTGGGGAGTTGTAAGGGGTGGGCAGTCTGCCCCAAGCACCAGAAAGGTCACAAGAGTGAGCTTTCTCTGTTGTAGGGCTAAATCATTGCAGGTTTGTGTCATTCTCCAAAACGAGCCCCACCTGAACCCTGTCAACTGCAAATGCCCATTTAGTACTTATTATTTTGCTTCCTCCCTCTGCTCTCACTGTGGGGCCCATACTATTTAATTTCTGCCCTTCCACCTCTTGTGCTGCAACCTTCACAAGAATTCAGGCAAATTTCTGGTGTTCCCGGGCTGTTTTTGGGATGGAAGGAGTAGCACTTGCTGGTCAGATTTCACTCTCTCAGTAAAGCAGCTGTGGGTGTTGCTAATTTAACATGAGGACAAAGGTTTCAATGGTTAACTGCTTAGACCCTGAATGGCAGTGCCGTCTATGTAAACCATGGTCCTGGGGCTTAGGGCTAGCACCAGAGAAGCATATGGACAGAGGAGGGACGTGTGGCCAGCTGTCCAGGAGGCAGTGGGACACTTGGTTAGGATGAGGGGCCTGAGTTATCTGTGCTGTCTGCAAAAGATCAACCCAAATGTAATAGGTTAGTAAAGACCTTATTAGTTACTGGCTGAGTAATTGATCAGAACTAAGACAAAAGAAAGATCCCCAGGTGTTTTGCTCCCCTCTCGCAAGCAGCTTCAAGCTGCGGAAGATGGGCGATGAGTAAACACTGAAGGAAAATGACAGTTCTCGCTCCCAGATGTAAAATACCAGGTTGTAACAGGACAAAGGAGACTATTACAGAGGCCAGTGGTGGTGTTTGCTTGTCTGTCTCAAACCAAAGTACTAACTCACGATCAATGAAAATGTATCCACTTCACTCTCAAGTGAGATACTTTAAGTTCAGAGCCAGAGGGTTTTCTTGGTTTGGGTTCTTGGTGCCTTCATTGCAGCAGCTAGAATTTTGCTTAAATACCATTCTGCTCAGCCTTGGTACAGAACACTAGCCTTTTTTACTAGGAAGCTGCTGTTTGCTTCGTCCCCACGGAGACTCACCTATAGTTCTGTAGCATTTAGTAAAGGTAGATTCCAGGATATTTCTGGAATGGCTGGTTATTTCTGCCAAAGCCACTAGGAATTACAGACGATGAAAGTTGTAGCTTGGAGAACCAGTGTCTACTTGGGGGCATTATTTCCATCTGCTTTTTGATGCCCAAAGTATAAGTAAGTTGAATACAGGTGTAGCTGAGTCATGGATGTAACTAATTTTGAAAGAATGGCTGTTATTTAGCAGCTGTATAATCAAGAAATGTGATTAGAATATTAGAAATTTATTTTGAGATAGGCAAAATGAATGCCATATTTTAAAAGAACAATCTATATAGCAATACCGTTAAGAACAAAATAGAAGGGTACAAGTCTTCCTAAAGGACCGGGGCAGTGAGGGAACCGATGTGTGCTGTGAAGGAGGAGTGAGCAAAGCACTGAAGTTCATACATACCAATATTCCAGCATTTGCAGGAAATGGAGTGCCTAGAGGGATTTTCCCTGAAACTTACTTGCAAAGTAGTAAAACACTTCATTTCAACCATTATGATTAGAAGTCTTTCTAAAAGACTTAATCATCAGGTGAAACATGACGGAACCTTTCTTTGATGTTTTTCAGGGTCATTGTGAATGTTAACTTATGGTCTTCTGTTGTAATACACAGGCCTCTGCAGGACCACTAGGATGTGACAGTTCCTTTGTCTATAAAATGTCCCAAACTGAAACTGCATCCTGAGTATTTCTGTGTTTTTAGCCTCTGTTACTCTCATTTTAACTTACCAGGCCTCTGACGCCAGGTTCCCTCCTCCTTTCTGTTTTTAGTTGAGGGTTGGGAAACTGGATCATAAAACTTGTTAGCAACTTTTTTTTTAAAGGAGAGGAGAATTCTGGATGGGGAAAGAATATTCTTGTTTAACTGAAGCTTGGCATGTGGATTTTGTGTCCTGTATTTTGACTCTTCAGAGATGCCTCTCCCTTTTAGTTTTGCTGTGTTTCTCTGTATTCAGGGAGTTGATGTTTCTTGATAGAGTATCAGTATTGCTTAGTAGAGAACGATTAAAACAGGCTGTGAAGGGACTTCCCAGGTGGCACACTGATTAAGAATCCACCTGCCAATGCAGGGCACACGGGTTCAAGCCGTGGTCCGGGAAGATCCCACATGCTGCAGAGCAACTAAGCCCGTGTGCCACAACTACTGAGCCTGTGCTCTAGAGCCTGCGAGCCACAACTACTGAGCCCGCGAGCCGCAACTACTGAAGCCCACGCGCCTAGAGCCCTTGCTCTGCAACAAGAGAAGCCACTGCAATGAGAAGCCCATGTACCTCAACGAAGAGTAGACCCCGCTCGCCACAACTAGAGAAAGCCCTTGTGCAGCAACAAAGACCAAACACAGCCAAAAAAAAAAAAAAAAACAGGCTGTGAAACACAGTAAGGTTTAAGAAATAGTGAAAATGTTCAGGAATTCCAGAGGAACGCACGTAGAAAATTTTGAGGGAATACAGATCTTTTTTTTTTTTTTTAATATTTATTTATTTGGCTGAGCCTGGTCATCTTTGCAGCATGTAGGATCTTTAGTTGTGGCATGCGAACTCTTAGTTGCGGCATGCAGGATCTAGTTCCCTGACCAGGGATCAAACCCAGGCCGCCTGCACTGGGAGTGCAGAGTCTTAGCCACTGGACCACCAGAGAAGTCCCCAAATCTTTATTTGATGTATAAATAGAAAGTGAAGAACTTTCTGTCTAGAATATTGATATACTTACCTCAAATGATTACAGAACTTAAGAAACAAAATGTTAGGAGAAATTTCAGATGCGAATAGCTAACCTGTGGTATCTGGTGAAATTTGAGAGATAATGAAACCATCCGAGTTGACTTATACTGAAAAGCAGAGAATTTCATGCTTACAAGCATGAAACTATGGTAAAATAGTTGGAGGTGTTCTGGAAAAAAAGCTACAGGCTACATTCCAGAGAACTACAGTTTTTCCAGTATTGTATTTTCCCTTTTGGGGAAAGGCTTAATTCTCCTTTTCATTGATCTGAAAGTACCTTTACAGAATTTTAAACTTTATAAGTAAACATTAAAAATTTTACTTTTTATAGAACGTGAAGCTTTAACTTAGAAATGTTTAGGTTGATATTAGATGAGTGAATTTCAAGCATTTTTTGTCATGTACTCCCGATAAGAAATGCATTCACATTGTGACCTGCTATACAAGTATGCGTATACTGTACAAATACGTGTACATACTTAGCTGAAAGAGTTTTGTAAATACTTACATGTATTATGCTATGTGTTGATTGTTTTTTTTAGTATTTATTTATTTATTTAGTTGCACCAGGTCTTAGTTGCGGCTCACGGGCTCCTTAGTTGTGACATGTGAACTCTTAGTTGCAGTATGCATGTGGGATCTAGTTCCCTGACCAGGGATTGAACCCTGGCCCTCTGCATTGGGAGCACGGAGTCTTAACCACTGCGCCACCAGGGAAGTCACATGCTATGTGCATTCTTTTACTTTCCATTTCATTAAAAACAAAAAAAGTTCTGACTTAGCTCACTGAATTGCTTTTCATAACCAACAGTCTTGACCTGCATTCTGAGAAACACTGTGTCCTGTGGCTGTACCTTCTGAGAAAATGACCATGTGTTTATCAAGGGCCTGCTCCAACTCTAGGGTGATCGTGGGAAAAATAAAGACATGAGACGGTCAAGGCCACTGGAGCATCTGCTCCATAGTGTGGCAGCAGCAGTTCCTTAAACGAACATCTGCAGTGCCTGCTGTGGGATGAGACGGACAGGAGTCCTGGCCCTCTGTGGCTCTGACATGGAGTGGAGTCGATGCAGACAAGTACGTGCTGTATGGATGTCGTGTGAAGAAACCAAAGCAGAAAGAGGATCGCAGTAGAAGTGGGGCAGTCAGGGGAGGCCTCACGTGCAGGGTGGCGTTTAAGCAAAGCCTGGAAAGAGGTGAAGGTGTCCGAGGCAGGACATTTCAAGCAGAGGGAGTGGTAGGTGCCAGGGTCCTGAGGCAGGAACGGGCTGGCGTATTGGAAGGACAGCAAGGAGGTGGGGGCCGCGCTGGGGGCGCTCTTGAGTGGAATCAGGTTAGAGTCGCGCTGCTTTCCTCTACGTGTGACTTCACGGGGAGATGTGGGCAGCTGGTGATAAGATGGGGAGTTAGAGTTAAAGCTAACTTCATAGGAGTTTCCTGAGAAAAATTATTTCTACATTTTTATTAGTGAGAGGGTAGTGGTGTTTTCCCGAACAGACTGGTACAGTGAAAAAATCTTCCACACTGTCTCAGCTCACTGCCCAGTGGCTCCAGAAAAAGCCTCTGCAGCGACGGGTGTCCACACCATCCCTTCCCTTGGGAATGAAGAAGGGCTGCCCCGGTTGTGGGCTGTGCGCAGTCTGCCCCTCACACTTTGCACGTGCTGTTATCTAGATGCCCAGAGCCCTGGAGCCACAGTGTGGTGCCCCTTCCTTCACTTAACCCTCTCCTGAGGGACCTTTAGGTTGTTTGCAGGCTTTGTTTTTTTTAAAATCACAGGCAGTGCCACCAACGGTTTTTTACACCTTCACCAGTGCTAGCATAACTATTTTATAAATGTTTGTCAGTCTGACAGTGAAAATGCTATCTTGTTTTAAAATGCAGTTCTTTAGCTATGAATGTGGTAATGCATCTTCTTCTATGATTCAAAGCCATTGATGTTTCTCTTTTTTATGAATTGCCGTTTTCCTCTTGCACTGTTGGTCTTTTTCTTGTAGATCTGTGAGTGATCTTGCTGTATTGAGGAAACTAGCCCTCTGCCACATGTTTCAGACTTTTTTTTCTCCAGTGTGTTTGCCCATTGACTTTAATTTTTTTAAGTGTGGTTATTGCTCATTGTTTTTATTTTTTTTTAATAAATTTATTTTATTTTATTTTTGGCTGCATTGGGTCTTCGTTGCTGCGCGCGGGCTTTCTCTAGTTGGAGTAAGCGGGGGCTACTCTTCGTTGTGGTGTGTAGGCTTCTCATTGCGGTGGCTTCTCTTGGTGCGGAGCACGGGCTCTAGGCGTGCAGACTTCAGTAGCTGTGGCTCGCGGGCTCTAGAGTGCAGGCTCAGTAGTGGCGCACGGGCTTAGTTGCTCCGTGGCATGTGGGATCTTCCCGGACCAGGGATCAAACCCATGTTCCCTGCATTGGCAGGCGTATTCTTAACCACTGCGCCACCAGAGAAGTCCTGTTGTTTTTATTTTTATTTTTTTACCTTTTGTTTTGGTGTTTTTTGGCTGCGCCCTGTGACATGCGGGATCTTAGTTCCCTGACCAGGGATCCAACCTGTGCCCCCTGCAGTGGAGGCGTGGAGTCTTAACCACTGGACCACCAGGGAAGTCCCTCATTGTCTTTATTTATTCATTAAAATTTTTTAATTTTAATTTTTTATTGAGATATAATTGGCATATAACATTATCATAGTTTTAGCTGTACAACATAATGATTCAATATTTGTATAGCAAAATGATCACAATAAGTTTAGTTAACATCCATCACATCACATAGTTACAATTTTTTTTTTTGTTTAGGGGTCTACTTTATTGACTTTAATTTTTATGTGGTCCATAAATTTATGGTTCTTGGGCTACGTGTCTTGTTTGGGCAGAGTTCCCTTACTTTTAAGTCATTAAGGAAAAAGATCTCAAGTGATCAATATCATTAGACGTTAGGTAGGGAAATGCACATCAAAACCATGATGAGATAGCACTTCACACCCACCGGGGTGGCTATAATAAAAAAACATAGGCAATAACAAACATCGATGACAATGTGGAGAAATTGGAACCTTCACCCACTGCTGGCAGGAGTATAAAATGGTGCAGCACTTTGGAAAACAGTCTGGCAGTTCCTCAAATGGTACAGACTTTGATATAGACAAATGGCATAGACTTACCGTGTGACCCAGCAGTTCCACTCCTAGGTTTACGCCCAAGAGAATTTAAAACACAGAAACTTGTACAACAATGTTTATAGCAGCATTATTCGTAATATTAACCAAAAAGCAGAAACAACCCAATTGTCCATCAACTGATAAGTGGACAAACATCATGTGGCCTATCCATATAATTGATATTATTCAGCCATAACAAGGAATGAGGTATGCTATGTGCTACAATGTGGATGAACCTTGAAAACATTATGTTAAGTGAAAGAAGCCATAGACAAAAGACCATGTGTAGTATGTCCAGAATAGGCAAATGTCCAGAATAGGCAAATCTATAGAGACAGAAAGTGGTTACCAGGAGCTGGGGGCAGGGAGAATGGGGAGTGACTACTGATGGGTATGGAGTTTCTTTCTGGAGTGTTAAAAATATTCTCGGGCTTCCCTGGTGGCGCAGTGGTTGAGAATCTGCCTGCCCATGCAGGGGACACGGGTTCGAGCCCTGGTCTGGGAAGATCCCACATGCCGCGGAGCAACTGGGCCCGTGAGCCACAATTGCTGAGCCTGCGCGTCTGGAGCCTGTGCTCCGCAACAAGAGAGGCCGCGACAGTGAGAGGCCCGCGCACCGCGGTGAAGAGTGGCCCCCACTCACCGCAACTAGAGAAAGCCCTCGCACAGAAACGAAGACCCAACACAGCCATAAATAAATAAATAGATAGATAGATAGATAGATAGATAGATAGATAGATAGATAGAAGAGTAACTGGTCTTGACCCCTCCCTTTAAAAAAAAAATTCTCAATTAGATAATGAGGTTGGTTTTGTAAATATACTAAAAGCCATTGAATGGTACATTTTAACTGGGTGAATTATATCTCAAAGCTGTTTTTAAAATATCTCTTATAATTTCTTTTAGTACTTTTAAGCTTTTTTTTTTTTTTTTGTACTTTTAGCTTTTATTTTCATTTTTAGTCCATCTGGAATTTGTTTTGATTAAATGAGGGAAGAAATTAATTTTAATACTGTAGCTTTAAATTAATGTGCTTTAGTATTTTATAATAGTATTTCCTCATGTTTTTCAAAAATGTCTTGGTGATGTATGCACTTTTATTTTTCCATATGAATTTTAGAATTAGCTTGAATAGTGAAAAAAAAATCCTGTTTGAATTTCACTGGGATCATGTTAAAAATATAGACTAATTTAGAGAATTGGCACCTTTAAATATTTACTCTTACTATTCAAGGACATTTCCCCAGGCTTTTTATATCCCTTTGTAAATGTGTTTTATATGCCTAGTAAATTTTTTTAAATGTTTTTTGTAATTGGGTAATTTTTATTTTTATTTATTTATTTATTTTTAATTTGTTTATTCATTTATTTAATTTTTGGCTGCATTGGGTCTTTGCGGCTGCACGCGGGTTTTCTCTAGTTGCTGAGAGCGGGGGCTACTCTTTGTTGTGGTGCGCGGGCTTCTCATTGCAGTGGCTTCTCTTGTTGCGGAGCATGGGCTCTAGGCACTTGGGCTTCAGTAGTTGTGGCATGCGGGCTCAGTAATTGTGGCACGCGGGCTCAGTAGTTGTGGCACACGGGCTTCAGTAGTTGTGGCTCACGGGCTCTAGAGCGCAGGCTCAGTAGTTGTGGCGCACAGGCTTAGTTGCTCCGTGGCATGTGGGATCTTCCCGGACCAGGGCTCGAACCCGTGTCCCCTGCATTAGCAGGCAGATTCTTAGCCACTGTGCCACCAGGGAAGCCCTGGGTAATTTTTAGAAATAGTTTTGTAAATAAGTTATTGATACACATAGCACAATTCAAAAGATACAGAGATATGTGCAGTGAAAAGCACATCTCTTCAACTGCTACCCTCAACAACCAGTTCCCCTCCTGGGGGCAGCCCCCTTAGCCAGTTTCTTGGGTGTCCTCACAGAGATACGCTTGGCTTATGAGAATAAGCGCACACATATGTATGTGTATTTAAACACCACGATAACATACGCAAACCACTGTTCTGGACCAGGTTTTTTCTTAATGTATCCTAGAGATAATTCAGCATCAGGACACTTTACACCCACAATTGCCTCATTTTTCTGTTTCAGAGTATTCCATTACATATATATGTAATTTATTTACTAACCCTTTACTGATGGCCCTCAGCCTGGTCACTGGCCCCTGACTCCTGGGGGGACCCCTACACTGGAACCTCATCTGGTGTGTCTTTTATAGGCCTTCTCATGAACCTGACACTGACATTTGGTGGGAAGGAGCTAGCCCTTTTGCGACAGCCACATTTTTTTTAGAGTTTACTGTTTTGAGTAATTAAATATTTATTTGGTTAAAAAGGTATACATTGAGAAGTCTTGCTCTCAGCTTCGTCCCCCTCTCCACCGTTCCCCTCCCTGCCTTCATAGGTCATCACAATTATTAATTGTTTGTATATCCTGCCACTGTTTATATGCATACAGTATGTATAGATACACATATTTCTTCTGCTGGGATATACACTTCTCTGTATTCTGTTATTCAATTAATAGACATTGGAGAGCTTTCTGTATCAGTACATAGAGACTTTTCTCATTCTTTTTTTCTTTTTTTTTTTTTTTTTTAAGTAGCCACATCATAGTAGTGGTCCCATGTCAGGAGGCACCATAGTTTATTTACTAGCCCTCTGTTGATGGACATTTAGGTGGTTTCCAGGCATTTGCTATAATGTATGGCCTTTCATCTCTGTCTTTATATTCAGGTTCAGCTGTATCCATAGAGTAAAGTCCCAAAATGGAATTGCCAGATTAGAAGGTATATGCATTTGTAATCTTGACCGATATGGCCAAATCACCTTACACTGGACTTAGGCCATTTTCTGCTGCCCTGAGTGCTTTCGCCACAGGGTTACCAGAAATACTGTATGAAAGTTGCTTCTGAAAGTAATACAGTGCAGCTCTGCTGACATCCCTCTCTTCATCTGAGCTGGTGAAGATTAACCGTGGTTTGAATTGGAGCAAAATGCCGAAGTGGGGGCTTTTGCTCAGGGAGTATTGACTGAGTTGTGCTAGGCCTGCCACGCCCTGCCTGAGTCCCTTTTCCTGCAGCTGCCTTCACTTCAGACCTGCAGGCTGGGCTATATCTCAGGCTTATACAACCCTAGGTGGGCTTCAAGGAGACCCAGCCCCCCGGCTATGTTACGTCCCACAGACCACACTGCGGGGAGCTCCTCTGCTTAAGTCAGGCCTGGTTCCCAGAGCCTCTGTGTACATCTCTCTGTTTGCAAGTTCAAGGTGACCCAGAGGGGTTGAAGCTGGCGGCTAGCCCCGCACCTCCCCCCGTCCCCCACCAAAGCTTGCCTCCCTCCCTCACTCCTTCTTTCCTTCCTTCCTTGCTTCATTCTTCTTCTTTTAGTGAAATACATCCCATCCAGAAAGGAATGCATATAATACATATGTGCAGTTTCTAAAAGAAGCATAAAATGAATACCCATTGCCCAGTTTAAGAAATAGAAATGACCAGTCCCTCGAAGGCACTGTGTGCCCCTCCATGATGGATCCCCTTCTGTCTCTCCGAGAGGTGACTACTGACTTGAATTTTCTGGTTTTTATTCCTTTGCTTTTCTTTTTATTGCTGCATGTGTGTGTATATGTATATACACATGTATGTATATGTATACACACAGTTTATTGAAATCATACTGTGTATATTCTGCTGTGACTTCGCTTTCTTGAGTCAACATTGTTTTCTTAGCTTTATCCATGGTAATGTTCATTAGTTGTCCCTGCTTATTCCATTGTGTTAATACGCCTTCATTTCTTTATGATGATTCCTGACATAGCCCTAAATATATGTACTGTTGGGTCATTTGGTATGCTCCAACTTACTAAGTAATGCAAAATTATTTCCCAAGAAGAATTGTATTTCTCTATACGTACCCCACCAGCAGACAATGAAAGTCCCCTTAACTCCACACTCACATCCAGTGCTTGGTGTTCTCAGACTTTTTAATGTTTGCAAGTCTAGTGAGTGTTAAATGGTATCTTGTGTGTCTTTGATTATAATATACACATCAGAGAGTACCTAAGCGACATGTTCAGTTAAGTGAAGCAGTATTATCTTAAGATTTACCCATGTCATTCATTGTTCTATAATATTCCATTGTGGGAATGTGCTGCAGCTTATTCCTCCATCCCAGGCACACACATCTGAGCTATTTCTAGTGCAGGGCTTTTATAGATGCGCTGGGCACCTCTTTGGGCAGGCATCTTGCCCACGGGGGCATGGATGCATTTCTATAGGGTATGTTAACTGGTGTGGAGTTGCTGGGTTTAGGGTATGTGTTTTTATTCCAGAATTGACTTTTTCAGAGTGGGTCTGGATTTACATTCCACCAACTCTGTGAGAGTTGCCGCTGTGCTGTATCCTCACTGACACTTGGGATTTTCAGACGTTTTTAAATGTTTGTCAATTTGATGGTTACAAAATGATGTTTCAGTTGTGATTTTAATTGATTGCTGATAAAGTTTTTTCCATGGTTTATTGGTCATGTTTCTTTTTCTGTGAAATGCTATTTATGTTTTCTTTGCCCCAATTTTTTCTTCTTGATTCATTGACCTTATTATGTATTTTTTTCTTTTTAAAATTTATTTATTTATTTATTTGTTTATTTAATTTTTGGCTGCGTTGGGTCTTCGTTGCTGCACGCGGGCTTCTCTAGTTCTGGTGAGCAGGGATTACTCTTCATTGTGGTGTGCGGGCTTCCCATTGTGGTTGCTTCTCTTGTTGCAGAGCACGGGCTCTAGGCGCACGGGCTCAGTAGTTGTGGCATGTGGGCTCAGCAGTTGTGGCTCACGGGCTCTAGAGCGCAGGCTCAGTAGTTGTGGCGCACGGGCTTAGTTGCTCCGCGGCATGTGGGATCTTCCCGGACTAGGGCTTGAACCTGTGTCCCCTGCATTGGCAGGCGGATTCTTAACCATTGCGCCACCAGGAAAGTCCCTTATTATGTACTTTTGTATGTATTTTTTATGGGTGCTAATCTTTCATCAGTTAACCTTTTGTCAATTAATTACTGCAAATCTGTTCTCCTAGTTTGTGGCTCACCATTTCACTCTCGGCTTGGTGTCTGTTTGGGGGGAGGGGTGAAGTGTTTTGTTTGTTTGTTTTGATGAACAGAAGTTCTTAATTTTAATTTCATCACATACCAGTCTTTTCCTTTGTGAATTACCTCAGGGTTCTGCAAACTTAAGACCCATGGGTCAAGCCAGACTTACTGCCTTTTTTTTTTTTTTTTTGGCCGCACCACGCGGCTTGTGGGATCTTTAGTTCCCCAACCAGGAATTGAACCCGGGCCATTGGCAGTGAGAGCGCAGAGTCCTAACCACTGGACCGCCAGGGAATTCCCTCACTGCCTGTTTTTGTAAATAAAGTTTTATGGGAACATAGATATGCCCATTCTTTCATGTATTGTCTGTGATCACTTTCCTGCTGCAACAGCAGAGTTGAGCACCATGGCTCAAAAAACTGCAAATATTTACTGTCTGGCCGTTTACCCCAAGGTCATAAAGATCATCTACTTTTTCTATGAGAGTTGTTCCCTGACTCATTTCTACCAAATGAGAGTGGCAGCCTCTTCTTCGAAGCTTTCTGTCTTTGTTGGTGAACTTTCTCATGGGTTTCATTTTTCAGATTAGAAGAGAGTTGCAGACTGGCAGCCACAGACTAATTCCGGCTATAAAAAAATTTTGATTGGTCCAAACATATTTAAAAGTAATTGCAGGACTTCCCTGGCAGCGCAGTGGTTAAGAATCTGCATGCCAATGCAGGGAAAACGGGTTCGAGCCCTGGTCCGGGAAGATCCCACATGCCGCGGAGCAACTAAGCCCACGAGCCGCAACTACTGAGCCCACATGCCACAACTACTGAGCCCATGCCCCTAGAGCCCGTGCTCCGCAACGAGAGAAGCCAGCACAATGAGAAGCCCGCGCACCACAATGAAGAGTAGCCCCCGCTTGCCGCAGCTAGAGAAAGCCTGCACACAGCAATGAAGACCCAATGCAGCCAAAAATAAATAAATAAATAAATTAATTAAAAAAGAAAAAAGGGGGGACTTCCCTGGTGGTGCAGTGGTTAAGAATCTGCCTGCCAGTGCAGGGGACATGGGTTTGAACCCTGGTCTGAGAAGATCCCACATGCTGCGGAGCAGCTAAGCCTGTGCGCCACAACTACTGAGCCTACGTGCCACAACTACTGAAGCGTACGCGCTTAGAGACCATGCTCCGCAACAAGAGAAGCCACTGCAATGAGAAGCCTGTACACTGCAACAAAGAGTAGACCCCGCTCGCCACAACTAGAGAAAGCCATGCGCAGCAACGAAGACCCAATGCAGCAAAAAAAAAAAAAAAAAGAGTAATTGCAAGCATTTGAAGTCAGATTTGACATAAATATTTGAGTTTCTTATTTCTTTTGAAAAATTAAAAGTTCTGAGAATCTTGGCCTGCATTCCACAGTGGTGACAATCTCTTAGAATATTGTAGCATCTGCTTCCTCCTCCTGCAGGTGGGCTGGCCCTCTACAGGTTGTTGTAGTACCCATGCTGTCAACTACTCCTTCATTCCAAGCCTGTTCGTACCATTTCTTTTGCTGCTGTTATTTTTTTGTACTGTATAGTTAATTATATTGATTGACTGTCTACAGGCCTACTTTACTTTATAGTGCTTTGCTTCATTGCACTTTGCAGATATTGCTTTTCTTTACAAATTGAAGGTTTGTGGCCACCCTGCCTTGAGCAAGCATATCAGCACCATTTTACCAGCAGCATCTGGTCACTTCCTGTCTCTGTGTCTCCCAGTATTTCAAACCTTTTCATTATTATTATATTTGTTATGGTGATCTTTGATCAGTGATCTTTGATGTTGCTCTTGTAATTGTTTTGGGGCACCATAAACCACACCCATATAAGGTGGCAGACTTATTTGATCAGTGTTGTGTGTTCCACCGACCGGCCATTCCCCCATCCCTCTCCCTCTCGGGCCTCCCTATTCCCTGAGACATAACAATTTTGAAATTAGCCCAATTAATAAACCTGCAATGACCTCTAAATGTTCAAGTGAAAGGAAGAGTCGCATGTCTCTCACTTTAAATCAAAAGCTAGAAATGATTAAGCTTAGTGAGGAAAGCATGTCCAGAGCCAAGACAGGCCGAAAGCTAGGCCACTTGTGCCAGTTGGCCAAGTTGTGAATGCAAAGGAGAAGTTCTTATGGGAAGTCAAAAGTGCTCTTCCAGTGAACACATGAGTGAAGAGGAAGCAAAACAGCCTGATTGCTGATATGGAGACAGTTTTAGTGGTCTGGATAGAAGATCTAACCAGCCACAACATTCCTGTAAGCCAAAAGCCTAATCCAGAGGAAGACCCTACCTTTCTTCAGTTCTACGAAGGCTGAGAAGTGGGGAAGGCACAGAGGAAAAGTTTGAAGCTAGCAGAGGTTGATTCATGAGGTTGAAGGAAAGAAGCTGTCTCCATGACATCCAAGTGCAAGGTGAAGCAGCAAGTTACCCAGAAGATCTAGCCAAGATCATTCATGAAGGTGGCCATACTAAACAACAGATTTTCAGTGTAAATGAAACAGCCTTCTATTGGAAGATGCCATCTGGGACTTTGATAGCTAGAGAGGAGAAGTCAATGCCTGGCTTCAAAATGTCAAAGGACAGGATGATTCTCTTGTTAGGGGCTAATGCAGCTGGTGACTTTAAAATGAAGCCAGTGCTATCCTAGGGCCCTTAAGAATTATGCTAAATCTGCTCTGCCTGTGCTATATAAATGGAACAACAAAGCCTGGATGGTAACACATCTGTTTACAGCATGGGTTTTTTTAATATATAAGTTTTTTATTTATTTATTTTTGGGTGCGTTGGGTCTTTGTTGCTGCACATGGGCTTTCTCTAGTTGCGGCGAGCAGGGACTACTCTTCGTTGCAGCATGTGGGCTTCTCATTGCGGTGGCTTCTCGTTGCAGAGCATGGGCTCTAGGTGCATGGGCTTCAGTAGTTGTGGCACGCAGGCTCAGTAGTTGTGGCTCACAGGCTCTAGAGCTCAGGCTCAGTAGTTGTGGCACACGGGCTTAGTTGTTCCACGGCACGTGGGATCTTCCCAGACCAGGGATCGAACCCGTGTCCCCTGCATTGGCAGGCGGATTTTTAACCACTGCACCACCAGGGAAGTCCCAAGCATGGTTTACTGAATATTTTAAGCCTGCTGTTGAAACCTGCTTGAGGGAAAAAAAAGATTAAAAATATTACTGTTCATTGATAATGCACCTGGTCACCCAAGAGCTCTGATGGAGACCTACAGTGAGATTAATGTTTTTATGCCTGCTAACACACCATCCATTTGCAGCCCATGGATCAAGGAATAATTTTGACTTTCAAGTCTTTTAATTTAAGAAGTACATTTTGTAAGGCTGTAGCTGCCATAGATAGTGATTCCTCTGATGGATATGGGCAAAGTAAATTGAAAACCTTCTGGAAAGGATTCACCATTCTAGATGCCATTAAGAACATTGATGATTCATGGGAAGAGGTCAAAGTATCAACATTAACAGAAGTTTGGAGAAAGTTGATTCCAACCCTCATCAATGACTTTGAAGGGTTCAGGACTTCAGTGGAGAAAGTAATTGCAGATGTGGTAGAAATAGCAAGAAAACCAGAATTAGAATTGGAGCCTGAAGTTGTGACTGAATTGCCGAAATCTCATGATAAAACTTTTAACGGGGCTTTCCCGGTGGCGCAGTGGTTGAGAATCGCCTGCCAATGCAGGAGACACGGGTTCGAGCCCTGGTCCAGGAAGATCCCACATGCCGTGGAGCAACTAAGCCCGTGCGCCACAACTATTGAGCCTGCACTCTAGAGCCCACGAGCCACAACTACTGAGTCCGCGTGCCACAACTACTGAAGCCCACGTGCCTAGAGCCCATGCTCTGCAACAAGAGAAGCCACCGCAATGAGAAGCCCGTGCACCGCAACAAAGAGTAGCCCCCGCTTGCCGCAGCTAGAGAAAGCCTGTGCGCAGCAATGAAGACCCAACGCAGCCAAAAATAAATAAATTAAATAAATACATTTATTAAAAAAAAAAAAACTTTTAACGAATGAGGAGTTGCTTCTTATGGATGAGCAAAGAAAGTGGTGTTTTCAGATGGAATCTACCCTGTTGCAGATTGCTGAAATACAACAAAGAATTTAGAATATTACATAAACTCGGTTGATAAAGCAGTGGCTGGGTTTGAGAGAATTGACTCTTGTTTTGAAAGTTCTGCTGTGGGTAAAATGCTATCAAATAGCATTGCATGCTACAGAGAAACCTTTGTGAAAGGAAGAGATTGATGTTGCAGACTTCATCATTGTCTTATTTTAAGAAATTGCTGCAGGTAGTCCAACTTTCAGAAACCACCACCTTTATCAGTCAGCAGCCACCAACATCAGGGCAAGACGCTCCACCAGCAAAGAGATTATGACTTGTTGAAGTCTCAGATGATGGTTAGCATTTTTTAGCAATAAAGTATTTTTGAATTGAGGTGTATACATTGTTTTTTTAGACATAATGCTGTTGCACACTTAATACACTATGGTATCGTGTAAACATAACTTTTATATGCACTGGGAAACCAAAAAATTTGTGTGACTTTATTATTGTGGTACTCGCTTTATTGTCGTGGTCTGGAACTGAACCTGCAAAATCTCCAAGGTCTGCCTAGTGCTAAACTAGCCTTACATCCTTCAGATAAACCTGCTTGGTTGTGATGTAGTATCATTTTTATATATTAATGGATTTTACTTGCTAATATTTTATTAAGGACCTCCATGTCTGTGTCCATGATTGATATTGGTGTAGTATTTTTATTGTGTGTGCGTGATGTCTTTGTCAGCTTTTGATGTTAGGGTTGTGCTATCATCATAAAACTTGAATGGAAATAATTCCTTCTTTTTCTATTTTCTGAAACTGTGTAAGATTGATGTTACTTCTTCCTCATGTGATTGATAGAATTCAGTAGAAATTCTGGGCCTGGAATTTTATTACAGAAATACTTTTGCAAATAAATTCAATTTCTTTATTACATATAAAGCAATCCAAACTTTCTGTTTCATCTGTCACTTTGGATAATTTTTTTCAAGGAATTTGTCCATTTCATATAAGTTGTCAAATTTCTTGGCATAAATTTGTTCATAATGTTTCCCTATTATTTATTTATTTTTGGCTGCGTTCGCTCTTCGTTGTGGCGCACAGCCTTTCTCTACTTGCGGTGAGCGGGGGCCACTCTTCGTTGCAGTGTATGGGCTTCTCATTGCAGTGGCCTCTTGTTTCAGAGCACGGGCTGTAGGCGCACGGGCTTCAGTAGTTGTGGCTCGTCGGCTCAGCAGTTGTGGCTCGCGGGCTCTAGAGTGCAGACTCAGTAGTTGTGGCACACGGGCTTAGTTGCTCCGCAGCATGTGGGATCTTCCCGGGCCAGGGATTGAACCCATGTCCCCTGCATTGGCAGGCGGATTCTTAACCACTGTGCCACCAGGGAAGTCCTCTCTGGTAATACTTTTTATTTTGCAGTGTGCTTTGTCTGATCTAATCTTGTCCTGCCAGCCTTTTTATGTGGCATATCTTTTTCCATTCATTTACTTTCAGTGTATCTGTGCTTTTATATTTAAATTGATTGTTTTGTAGACAGCATATAATTAGGTCTTGCTTTATCAATTCTGACAGTCTTTGCCTTTATAATCAAAGTGTTTAGTCCATTGACCTAAAATGTAATTATTGATATAGTCAGATTTATCTCTACCGTTATGTTACTTGTCCCCTCTCATTTTTCCCTGTCTTCTAGCTTTCTTGTATTCTTTTGGATCAAGTAAACATTTTTTAGAATGCCATTTTAGTTTACTAATGCTTTTTTAGCTATACCTCTTTGCATCATTTTTTATTGGTTACTCTGGAGAGTGTAATGTTCATCCTTAACTTTTCATAGTCTGTTTAGAATTAGTATTGTAATATACCATGTAAACTGTAAAAGCCTTGCAACTATATAGGTGCATTTACTCCCTCCACCCCATCCTTTATGTTACATTTGTCATATGTATCGCCTGTACATATGTTGTAAACCCCACAAGATAATGTTTTAATTAATGGTTTAAATTGCTGTATATATTTTAAGGAAATTAAAGAAAAATTCTTTTGTGTTTACCTAGGTTATCATTTCTGATGCTCTGCATTCCTTTTTGAAGATCCAAGTTTCCATTTCATATCATTTACTCTCAGCCTGAAGAACTGTAGCATTTCTTTTAGTGCAGGTCTGCTGTTTAATACTTAAGATGTTGTACCATTGTCTTTCAGCCTCCATTATTTCTGATGAAAAGTTAGCTGTCATTCAAGTTATTGTTCCCGCATGTAATGTGTTGTTTTTCTCTGGTTGCTTCCAAGATTTTCTCTTTTTATTTGGTTTTCAGCAGTTTGATTATGATGTGCCTAGGTGTTTTTCTTTGATATTATCTTACTAGTGGTTCATCGAACTTTTGACTCTGTAAATATGTCTTTGACCAACTTTGGGGGAATTTTCCAGTTATTATTTCTTCAAATGTTTTTTCTGCCCTATTCTCTTTCTCCGCTCCTTCTGGGACTCCAATTACATGTATGTTAAACTTACTTCTGTTGTCCCACATATATCTGAGACCCTGTTCATTTGTTTTTAATCTGTTTCACATTGAATAATTTCTATCAATTTATTTTGAAGTCCATAGACTCCTCTGTTGTCTCCATTTGGTTTTTAAGCCTTCTAGTTAATTTGTTAGTTTCAGACATGGTTTTTTTTTTTTTAACATCTTTATTGGAGTATAATTGCTTTACAGTGGTGTGTTAGTTTCTGCTGTATAACAAAGTGAATCAGCTATATGTGTACATATACCCCAATATCTCCTCCCTCTTGCGTCTCCCTCCCACTCTCCCTATCCCACCCCTCTAGGTGGACACAAAGCACCGAGCTGATCTCCCTGTGCTACACGGCTGCTTCCCACTAGCTGTCTATTTTACATTTGGTAGTGTATATATGTCCATGCCACTCTCTCACTTCGTCCCAGCTTACCCTTCCCCCTCCCCGTGTCCTCAAGTCCATCTTCTATGTCTGTGTCTTTATTCCTGTCCTGCCCCTAGGTTCTTCAGAACCTTTTTTTTTTTTTAGATTCCATATATATGTGTTAGCGTACGGTATTTGTTTTTCTCTTTCTGACTTACTTCACTCTGTATGACAGTCTCTAGGTCCATCCACCTCACTACAAATAACTCAGTTTCATTTCTTTTTATGGCTGAGTAATATTCCATTGTATATATGTGCCACATCTTCTTTATCCATTCATCTGTCGATGGACACTTAGGTTGCTTCCATGTCTTGGCTATTGTAAATAGAGCTGCAATGAACATTGTGGTACATGACTCTTTTTGAATTACGGATTTCTGAGGGTATATGCCCAGTACAGACATGGTATTTTCTGTATCTAGGATTTCCACTTGGTTCTTCTATTATAGTTTATGTCTCTGAGATTTCTCATCTTTTATTTTGAGCATATTTTACTTTATGTCATATAGTATTGTTATAATGGCTGTTTGAAGACCCTTGTCTTCTGATACCAACATCTGGATCTTCTTGGCACCAGTCTCCATTGAGTGACACTTCTCTTTAGCAGGGGTTGCATTTTCCTGATTCTCTGTATATTGAGTAACTTTTTATTGCATATTGGACATTGTGGATGTTGCCTTGTGGAATCTCTGGATTCTGTTATATTCCTCTGAAGAGTAGTCACTGTTTTAAAGGTGGGTATTGACCTGGTTGGCCCCCATCTGCAAACACTTTCTCTTAGGCAGCAGTTTGACTTTTTTCCTTAACTGGGCTGCTTGCAGTTTGCCCCACATATGCATGGTTCAGGAGGTCAGCCAGAGACTTAGAAGAATTTATTCCCCAAATTGGGGGCTCCCTATCTCTGACTCACCTTTCTGGGATTTCCTCCCTTCACTTTTCATTTTCTGTGGTTTTCCAAATCTCTCCTCTGGTTCTGCAGGCCAGAAAAGTGCACATTGTGTGTGTTTTCTCTTAGAGTTTTAGCCACCCCTCATTGAACCCACCCTCATTCTGTGCTGTTCCCTCTTCCAGATATCTTCTCTCCAGAATCTGCCTGCTTTTGTTGATTCTCCAGAGCCTTCAGGTAGTCTTTTTGTTGTTGTTCCCGTGTTCATGGTTGTTATCAGGTTTGGTTGGTAGGATACACCTCAGCCATACAGGAAGTGGCACTCTATGTAATAAAGACAAAAAGTGAAATCGCTGTTATCCATATCACACTTGAGAAAATGGGAGATTGTCCATTTGGAATATGTAATTCCAGAGAAACAATCAGCATATTTCTAATTGCTTAAAATAATGTGTCTGTATCTAAGGTACATAACTTAGGATGCCATTATGAAGCAAAACCATAGTAAGAACTATGGCTGATATATAAGAAAGTTTTTTTTTTTTTTCTTAAGAAAACAAAGCAAAAGAACCTACCCATTGTGTTTTGACTCATGTACCTTCCTTAGCAGGCCCCTGTTGGCAGTTGCATTTTTAGTTTATGCTTACTAGTTAAAATGGCCTTGTGGATCACTACTGCCATCTGTTGGCTGATTGAATGGGCTTCTGGTTGAGTATAGCGATGTTTATGCTGATAAAAAGTTTCATGATTGTAAAAAAAAAAAAAAACTTCTGCATCAGATGCTTTGGCATACAGAGAAATATGTTTGTTCTTGCCTTCAGAGAGTTTTATGCTAAGAAATATAAGCTTGTTCCTGCCGTACTTTGGTGAGATGTTATATATTAAGAAAAATTAATAGTAGAAGAAATACCACAAGCTGGCTTGTAACAGCAGTTTTAATTTAGTAGCATGGAAAACAAGTGCTCTGAATTCATAGTAGGGAGAGATTATTGTGTACTGTGGTGGGGGGTGGGAAGGCCTGGTGGAAGAGAGGGCCTTACGCTGGATCCTGAAGCAGTTCAGGTGGAAAGAAGTTGCAGGTAGAGGAAGCAGCATGAGCACTGGCAGGTGTGTGTGTTGTCAAATTCAAACTATCAGTGCTTCCCATTCTGTGACCCCAAACCACCAAACAGATTAATACTAAGACATTGTAGCTTGACACTGAGGTTTGTGGTTTTTCCTTTAGGGTGTAGGGGGAACATGAGGACAGATACTGTGCAGATAGTGTGTTTGTATCTGGTTCAGGCAGACTTACTGCACTATTGGTTTATTCTTAAAATCACTGTAGAAAGTTCAGTTAACCTGAAATCAAATCTGCTCTTGATAGTGCTGTTGATTAATATAATCTTGGAATATAATGGAAAGTCTTAAAATTGTGGTTGAAAATATGGATTGCTTATTTTTTCCCTTTTCCCAACTCTGAGGACTTATATTATTTCCATCATAAACAACATATTAAATCCTTTCAAAAGTATTGTGAGTATTAAGTGGGGAAAAAAACAAAAGGAATAGGAAAAATAAGACATAGGAAAATTGTGTTTAATCTTGGAGCAAGGAAGTCCTTTACAAACAGAAGACTAATTTCCTTAATATAGAAAGAGTTCTTACAAATCAATAAGAAAAAAATTCAGTAGAAAATGATCAGAGGATATCAACAGTCCATTAACATAAAAGGAAATAGAAAATATTTTAAAATGTGGATAGATGCTCCATCTTGCTTATAATAAGAGAAATATAAATGAAAACTACAGTAAAATTTTTACCCGACTGATAAGCTAAGATCCAAAAGTTTTATAACATTACCATCTTGGCAAGAGTGTGGGGTGATTCACACTCTCATAATATTGCTGGTGGGAATGTAAACTGATAAGTTTCTGGAGGGTGAGTTGGCAGCGTTGACCACAGTTTAAATTGGACATAACCTTGGACCTGATGATTCCACTTCTCGATGTGTACTCAAATGTATACTTGTGCATAAATGAAATGACACATGTATAGGAATATTCCTTAGAGTCCTATTTTTTATTTTGAAATACTTTTTACTTTACAGAGATGTTATAAAAATAGTACTCAGTCTTCCCTTCCTCTTTCCTTAATTTCCCCTAATATTACTATCTTTGTGGCCATGGTATAATTATTGAAAACTGAAATAACAGTGACACAGTACTACTCGGTAATATGCTGGTCTTACCTGACTTTAGCTGGGTTTCCCATCCATGTCCTTTGCTGGCCCAGGATCCTCCATCCTGTACTTGTGTCTCTTCAGTTTGTGTTTGTCTTTCAGGACCTTGACACTTTCGTGTATATATATTTGGGTTTGTCTGGTGTTTTCTTATGATTAGATCGAGATGTGGTTTTGGCGAGAACACAACAGAAAACAGGCTGTGCCCTCTCACCCCACCAGGAGTTACAGGATGTGGACACATCTCATTCCTGATGATGGTGACTGCAGTCGCTTAGTTAAAGGTTATCTGCCACTTACTTCACTGTAAAGTACTGTTTCTCTCTTTGAAACCAAGAGGGGGGATTCTTTGTTCACCAGCTGACAGGCCCCCACCGTCATTATGTTGTTGCTCAGTTTGTCCTAGATTTTGCCACCGGGAGTGCCTTCCGCTCAGAGCCTGTGCCCTCTCGGTGCGTCCTGTCATCTGTGAGTCCTTCACTTTCTAGCACCACAGGTATTCTGGGCTCATCTGGTGTGTTCTCCAGTGGCGTCGATTCCTTTTATTGGAGAATGGTATTTACAAACCAAAGATCTGGGTGCCAGGGAGGGTGACCACACACCCCCGTCTGCCCAGGGTGAAGGCGTTTCCTGGGCTGTGGGACGTTGGGGTGGCAGGTCCAAGACGGGTGCTCTCCCTGGTGCCAGGTGTGCTCGCTGCTGCTCGGGGTCCCCGGACAGAGCCAGGAAGCATGCGTGCGCGCGCTGTCACACACGTGTACGCACCTCGGTGTTTATTTCTACACTGACACTGATGCCTCCATTTGCAGCACAGCAGGGTTCACCCTGGCCTCCCCCTGCCCTTTCCTGACTCCTTTCTCCTGACTTGAGTCACAATGTACTCACTTGCTTGATCTTAGTATATACACAGAGCAGTTTGAGAATTGCTACCACTTCTGCTACAGTAACAGTATGCTGTCCTTTTTGAGCCCAGCTTTACAATATACAGTTGACCCTTGAACAGTACAGTCTGAACTGTGAGGGTCCACTTATTTGCAGATTTTTTTCACTAAGTAGGTACTGCAGTACTACACAATTTGCAGTTGGTTGGAATCCACGGATGTGGATGTGCTTGTGTTGGAGGGCCAACTGCAGAGTTATACTTGGATTTTCAACTTCACGGGGGGCGGGGCGGAGGGTTCTGTGCCCCAACACCCCCGTTGTTCAAGGGTCACCTGTGCAAAGTACTGTTTTTTTTTTTTTTTTTTTTTCCCCAAATGCTGTTTTCTGAAGTCACTTAGGTTCTTTCAGGGCAGTTATGTTATTCATAATATAGTTGTGCACATTTGTTACTGTTTGTATTTAGTTTTATGTTCTCCACACACCCTGGTTGCTCTTAACTATTTACTTTTTGGGTATGTGAAACGTTACCATGGTTCTAAGAGTCAGAGGGAAAAGGGATACTCAGAAATGCACGTTCTCCTCAGCTCTGCTACACCATTCCCAACCTTCTTTCTCCATTCTGTTCCCACACATCTGTTATGGGTTGAATCATGTGTCCCCCAAAAGATGCTGAAATTCTAACCCCCAGGACCTGTGAATGCGATCTTATTTGGAAATAGGGTCTTTGCAGAAGATCAAGTTAAGATGAGGTCGTTAGGGTGGGCCCTAATCCAATATGACTGTGTCCTTATAAAAAGGGGAAATCTGGACGCAGAGGCAGACACGAGCAGAGGGAAGACGATGTGAAGACACAGGGAGAAGGTGGTCATCTCTAAGCCAAAGAATGCCTGAGGCTCCCAAAGCTGGGAGAGAGGAATAGAACAGATTCTCCTTCACAGCCTCAGAAGGAACCAGCCCTGCCAACACTTAGATTTTGCACTTCTAGCCTCCAAAACTGTGAGATGATAAGTTTCTGTTGTTAAAGCTGCCCAGCCTGTGGTGCTTACAGCAGTCCCAGGAAATTAACAGCCCTTGTAACCAGTTTCTTATGGCTTAAATTGTGTGTCCCCAAAAGATACGTTCAAGCCCTCACCTGTGAATGTGACCTTATTTGGAAGTAGGGTCTTTGCAGGTATAATAAGATGAGGTCATATTGGATTAGAGTGAGCCCCAAATCCGGTATAACTGATGACCTTAAGAAGAGGGAAATTTGGACACAGAGGAGACACACATGGGGAAGAGAGAACCATGTGATGACAGAGGCAGAGACTGGAGTGAGGCAGCCCCAAGCCCAGGGCTGCTGGCAACACCAGAAGCCGGGAGAGAGGCGTGGACAGACTGTCCCTCAGAGCCTTCAGAAGGAATCAGCCCTGCCAACACCTCGGTTTTCCACTTCTGGCCCCCAGAACCGTGAGAGATTAAGTTTCTGTGTTGTAAACCACCTTGTCTGTGGTACTTTGTTACGGCAGCCTTAGCAAACGAATATACAGTCTCATTAGTTTCTCATTTATCCTTCCTGTTTCTTTTGCACAAAAGAGTATCTCCTTTCTTCCATGAAGGGTAAGCATGCAATCAGTAGATAACTCTTTATCACTTTGGAGCATTATTTTTAACAGCACAGACTGGGAACAGTTTAAACATCCATCAGTTGAGCGCTAGTTGAATACTTATCCATTACAGTCGAATGTTATTTGTTCACTAGAAAGAATAAGCAGCTTTATATGTACTAAAACAGAGTGATCTCTGAGATGTGTGTTTTTGGTTTTTTTTTTTTTTAATATTTATTATTTATTTGGCCGTGCTGGGTCTTAGTTGTGGCATGCAGTTTCTATTTTAGTTGCGGTATGAGGGATATAGTTCCCAGACCAGGGATCGAACCCAGGCCCCCTGCATTGGGAGTGTGGAGTCTTAACCGCTGGACTGCCAGGGAAGTCCCTAAGATGTGTTGTTGATTAAAATATTTATACACAGAAGACTGGAAATAAAAAAGTGTGCCAGCCATAATCCAGTAGCCCCTTCCCCCCATGTGAGAGCAGGTTTAGAACAGTTAGTTCAAGAAGTCTGAAAATGAGAGGAGCCCTTTAGCCTCTGAATTGTTCTATTTTGTGTGATTTCTGGTTTCCTTTGGGGTAGGGATGGTTTACAGCTAACCATGAGGAAACGCAACCTGTTCTTTCCTGATGGCACTGAAAGGCAGATGGCGAGGAAAGGACCATGAGCAGAAGGGCAGGACAGGAAGTGGGGATAGGGGTCAGTTCAACAAATGTATGCAAGTGGAGCGGGTCAGGAGCCCTTCCTCCAGGGCATGGGACATCAGCAGGCCTGCTGGACTGGGGAGGAAGGAGGTGAGGTTCCGAAGGTTTGGGGTGTTGCTTAGTGGAGGGCCTGGAAGACCAGCCTGAAGCATTTGGAATTGATGAGGTTGCGTTCAGGAATAAGTCCTCAGAAATCATAAATAACAAGATGGAATTGGTGTCAGAAGAATAACATGTTGACATTTAAGGGATGGGTTGCAGGGAACAGTGCTGCAGGCAGGAAGACCTGCTCAAAGGCCTTGGACCGGGAGAGCTGGGGGAGGTCTGGGGGGAGAAGGATAAGTGCTCCGTGCATATCACTGTTGGAAGAAGACTCAGTATGATCCCCTCCTCCCCACTGTGTCCTTTCCTGAGGTCACGTGATAGGGAGTGGTTGCCGATGCAACATGGTAAGAGGAGTATTAGATGTAAGAATTTCTAAAGTGCTTTCAGCATCTTCGGGCTTATGTGGAGGCGTGGTCAGGAACACCACCAATCCGTGCTTACCGGGCTTTCTGCCCCTCTTCTTCTGGGGGACCTCCCCCATCACTCCGAATTCTGGTGGCCCAAACACTTTCACGTCCAGAGTAGTGCTCAGTCGAGAACTAGAATCCAGAATCCGTCCTGAGGCCCAACCCGGGTCTTGCATCCCTCAAACATCTCTCCTTTATCCCAGTCTCACTGATTTCATCCTGAAGTTCTACCGTACTTTGAAGCAGAGGGTTCCCAGCTTTTGTGGGGAACCTGTTTATGTCTCCGAATGTGGCCAGGAGTGCTGTCCCTGGGAGGGGAGGCAGCGTGGGGTTGCCCACAGTCCACTGGCATCGCTCGCCCTGCATCAGGGCACCAGCTGGGATCACAGCGACCCCAGCACCCCTGCCTGGCCTGGTGCAGACTGTTTGTTAAACCCTCTAACCAAATACCATTTAATTCCAGAAGAAATACTCCAGTTGTGGGTTTTTTGTTTTTGTTTTTGTTTTTGTTTTTAAGCTGTATGGATAAGGTGAACAATACAGTTAGGCCAGAGAATTAAATATCAATATTTAGATTGTTTGGAAATTGAATATTTTCTGAAATGGGGTAGTTTTAAAGGTATTCTGCATAGAGGTAAAGGCTAACATCGTGTTATTTATAAATCCAAGAATAAGCTTAAAGAAAAGGCAGATTTTTATACCTTGTAGGAATGTGGAAGTCAATATGTTGATTTTTAAACCTACAAGTTATTTCTGGACATTCTAAATCATTCCTTTCTGACTGTCACACGTATGTAGTTACATAACAGGCAGCTGCAGTTTGTTATGGCCTAGACTTTCACATGGAGTGTCTTGTATGTCTGACCTGTATCCTTGAAAACGTTGGGCCTTAAGTACCTACTGAACAATGCCAGTCCCTGGCGAGTGTCTTCAGGGACTGCTGGTGAGGACTAGCTCCATCCTGCCGGTTAGAGTGGAGGTATCTGCACGTGTTTCTTTTTTAATATTTATTTAAATTTATTTGGTTGCGCCGGGTTTTAGTTGTGGAAGGCGGCCTCCTTAGTTGTAGCATGTGAACTCTTAGTTGCAGCATTCATGTGGGATCTAGTTCCCTGAGCAGGGATCGAACCCTGGGCCCCCTGCATTGGGAGTGCAGAGTCTTAACCACTGCGCCACCAGGGACGTCCCTCTGCATGTGTTTCTGTAGCGTCTGTCAACCATACCAGGCTGGGGACAGCAGTGTCAAATGGAAGGGTTTTCCTTCTTCCCTTGCAGTGGTTTCTTGGTCCACTGTGCTGAACAGGAAGTTACAGAAAAGCAACTCAAGAGACATTGTGAATCCCCTTCCTGATTGCAAAGTAGAGGAGATCATTCCCTGGTTTGCAGTTTTTAAATACACTAATTTTAAAAACTCTGACAGTTTTGGACAAAAAAGGAAAGGAAAAGAATCAGTGAAGATTCTTTAGAAGATGATGAGACTGTTTGAGAACACCAACATTTTAAGATTTGTCTCCCTCTTAGGGGTATTTTTTCTCCCTTTATCCATGTTAGTTACACCGTAAGAAGACCGGCCAGCCTGTCGTTATTTCCGGCTCCGGGAGGGGCTGTGAGCACTGAGGCATGTGTGGGTTTGGTGGGTTTGTGCATGATCTCACTGGGGGACGTAAGTGGGAAGTGGTGTCAAAAGGCCCCTGCCCATTCCCGCAGTTCTGCCCCAAGTTCTCGTATGTTCTTGGTATTTGCCACGTGTGAGGATATGTTACCAGAACTACCTGCCAAAATACCAGCTAGCTGCACAGCGTTTGTCACTTCTGATTTCTCCTGGGTGACACTGGGTCTTTCGAGCAACAGCCTGCCTTAAAGAATTCCACGTTAGCATCTGCCAGACGTGAACAAATTAGGATATTCTGTTTCTGAAGTCTTACTAACTCTCATTCTTTCTCACATTTGTCTTTTCAGGAAAACCAGTTCTGTGTCCTTGGAGGCCCCCAGCCCAGTCCTGGAGTCCCAGGCAAAGCCTGGCTTCAAGCTCCCACGTTGGACGGCCGTTCAGCTCCCAGGCTGCTGAGGACCGGAAGGAGGAGCCCCTGCACTCCATCAGCAGCAGCTCGGAGACCGTGCAGGGTACTGTGTGTAGCTGCGTTTGGGTCCAGGAAGTCTTTGTTGGCTCGTTGCTGGCTCGTGAGGGGAAGCTTTTGAGTCAGAAGCAATGATTGATAGAGCCACCCACTCGCTTCAGACGAAGGAAGGTCTTGGTTGGAGGGAGGGTTCCCCAAAACAATGCCTCCTGCGTTTCCGGCTTCTCAGGAACTTCTGATTTCCATCCTGGCGTATCTTGCCCCCTCTGGTGGTCACCCGTGAGTTCGCATGGGGCCCCTTTAAAGTGGTGATTCATGGCACATCTGCTAATAATCATGGAAGCAGGACGTAAACTCAGTGTTGGCCCCGCCAGTGAAGGACTGCACTCTGGGTTGTCCTTCATTCCTGGCAAGTGTGGAAGGCAATCTCCAGAGCCAGTCCTGCAGTGGGTCCATTTCTGGCTTTCAAATGAGACGACAACAGAATATTTTATGTTTGGGTTAAGAGGAGAAGTGAGGTTTTCTTGTTATTTTGCTCTCTAAATGATCAATTTGGAAACCACTGTATTCAGGAATAGAATCCAGGGTCTTGTTGTTAGAGCCAGCTCGCCTCACGACTGGGTCAAGTGCCAGCCTCCACAGCCCCTGGAGGTAGCCCGACCTGAGGCCTGCGGGCTGCGGGGAGGGAGGCAGGTGAGGGCTTGTGCCCCTACGCCCCTTTCTGCGGGTAGAGGGAACCACTGGTTTGTTCCGCTCCCAAGACCTCCTGCCTGAGCCCCAGACACTTGGTTTCTTTCTTTCTTTTTTGTTCGCTGTTTTGAAACATGTTTAAAATTCCTTACCTTAAAGATTTTTTTGAATGTTTTACATAGCATATTCTTCCACGAAAAAATACATTAAACTTTATTGGTTGTGTCTGCGATTCATTACTAGGTTCTGTTTCCAAACATGAGTTCCAGGCTGAGACAAAGAAGCTTCTGGACATCGTTGCCCGTTCCTTGTACTCAGGAAAAGAGGTGCGGTACCTGCTAATCACTCCCGGCGCTAGCAAGGTTTCTTTTGGCGAGACTGTTTCTGTGCTCTTCTAGGGAGGTGCCAGCTAGTACATTAGCTGTGAAAGTGCATTACATTTGGACAGGTCCTGATCTTGGCTACCAGTGAGAGTATTTTTACCAAAATCTGTTGAGTTTTATGGATAACTATATGCAGGTGATTCTTTGAGCCGGATTGAACCTGGGGATTAATGAATTTTGCTGATAATTTAGAAGTCCCTCAAGTGTTGCCGTGGGGTCCTGCTGACGTCCATCTCTGTGGTGGTGTCGATGTGTGCTGAGGCCCTGGGTTCACGCCCCTCATCACCTGGCCTCGCCACCCGTGGCCTGTGGGGGTGTCGGGGCTGGAGGAGGAAGACCCCGGCCCAGTGTGGAGTAGAGCAGGGCGGAGCTGCCAAGGACCTTTTTGAGGAGATGAAGCTCAAAATGATGAAGCTCAGGGGTGACAGGCCATGGTGAACCATCGTTTCCATGCTCATTTTTGCTAAAATGCAAAGAATTTGAGAAGGGTAAAGCATAGCTTTCCAAAATGAAAGGACTTTCCAGGGAATATTTCCAGGTCTTGTCCTGTTAAATTCTATATTCAAGTGTCCCCGTGACATCCAGCTTCTGTTCTCTTGGGGTCAGTCACACCTCCTTCCCTCTCCCCATGTGCTGCGTCTAACTGTAAGTGGAAGGTCTGTCGCAGGTAAAGGGCTTTACGGACACGGGTTGGTAGTTGGGTCTGTGGCCCTTTTTTCTCCTGAACATGGTAGGTCTGGTTTGTGATTAGATTAAATGAAGTCAGTGAATCCTTCGTGGAGTAGAAAAAATATGTTTTGAGGATATTTTGACATCCCTGGGCAAGAGTTGAGAAAGAAGTTGTCTTACAGGGTCCTTGTTTGGAATTAACTTAACAGATCGACACCTAACTCCAGGTTTGATGTTGAGGAAGGAGCAGTAGAGTCAGAGTCGACATAAAGTTGGGTCACGGCAATGTGATCTAACGTCAATCATTCTGTGAGCTGCCCTGGAGAAACTGCCTTTGAGGAAAGCAGGACGTCTTTCTGGTTAAACAGTTCTGTGGCATTTCTCCCCCAGCCTGTACCAGTTGCTGCAGATGCTGCTAACCAAATAGGTCCTGCAGCGTTGGCATCTTCTTTCCATTTCCGTAGGTGTTCATACGGGAGCTGATCTCCAATGCTAGCGACGCCTTGGAAAAGCTGCGTCATAAGCTGGTGTCTGAAGGCCAGACGCTGCCAGAAATGGAGATTCACTTGCAGACTGACGCTGAGAAAGGCACCATCACGATCCAGGTACTTCATCCAAGTGTCCCGACGCGGGGCACGCCATCCTGCCTCCCGTGCTGGTGACCGCCAGGGCCTCTCCACCCACTGGGCTGGGTGACGGGCTGCCTTTTCGTCATGGCTCTAGGCTCCTAGTGACCTGCTGACCACCTTTACTGTTAATTTACTATAAAAACACTCATTCAATATAGAAAATTTAGAAAATACAGATAAGCAGAAGAGGAGACGCTTTATTTATTTATTGTTAAATTTTATTGAAGTATAGTTGATTTACAATGTGTTAATTTCTGCTGTACAATGAAGTGACTGTTATACATATATATTCTTTTTCATATTCTTTTCCATTCTGGTTTATCACAGGATATTAAATACAGTTCCTGTGCTATACAGCAGGACCTTGTTGTTTATCCATCCTATATATAATAGTTTGCATCTGCTAATCCCAAACTCCCACTCCATCCCTCCCCCTAACCCGCCCCGCAACCACAGGTCTGTTCCCTATGTCCATGATTCTGTTTCTGTTTTGTAGATAGGTTCATTTGTGTTGTATTTTATATCCACATGTAAGTGATATCATATAGTATTTGTCTCTCTCTTTCTGATTTAACTTCACTTAGTATGATAATCTCTAGGTCCATCCATGTTGCTACAGATGGCTTTATTTCATTATTTTTTTATGGCCGAGTAATATTCCATTGTATACACACCACATTTTTATCCATTCATCTGTCAGCGGACATTTAGGTTGTCTCCATGTTTTGGCTATTGTAAATAGTGCTGCTGTGAACATAGGGGCGCATGTATCTTTTCGAATTATAGTTTTGTCTGGGTAAGTGCCCAGGAGTGGGTTTGATGGATCACATGGCAACTCTAGTTTTCTGAGGGACCCCCATACTGTTTTTCATAGTGGCTGCACCAGTTTACATTCCCACCAACAGTGTAAGGGGGTTCCCTTTTCGAAGAGGAGAAAATTTAAAATCACCCCATCATTCAAAGATAAATACTGTTGACATTTTAGTATGTGTCTATTTAGGGTTTTGATCTATGCATTTGTCTACATATCTAAACAGATTTTTAAAAACTTTTTTGGCCATGCCACAAGGCCTGTGGGATCTTAGTTCCCTGACCAGGGATCGAACCCGCGCCCTTGGCAGTGAGAGCACAGAGTCCTAACCACTGGACTGCCGGGGAATTCCCTAAACAGATTTTTAAATGATATATTATTTTTTAATATACAGGTGACCCTGAATAACACTGGGGAGGTGGGGACAGGCCCTCCCCACAGTCAGAAATCCACATATAACTTCTAGTCTGCCCTCTGTATACCCGGTTCCTCCACATTTGCAGGTCTCCCTACGCAGTTCCTCTGTAACCACTGTTCCACATCCACGGATTCAACCGACTGTGGGTCGTGTGGTACTGTAGGTAGTACTTGCTATTGGAAAAAAATCTGTGAATATGTGGACCCGCACAGTTCAAATCCGTGTTATTCAAGGGTCAGCTGTAACTCTTCACATTTTTAAAAAAATTTATTTATTTAATTTATTTATTTTTGGCTGTGTTGGATCTTCGTCGCTGCACGCAGGCTTTCTCTAGTTGTGGCGAGTGGGGACTACTCTTCGTTGCGGTGCGCGGGCTTCTCATTGCGGAGCACAGGCTCTAGGCGCGCAGGCTTCAGTAGTTGCAGCACGCAGTAGTTGTGGCATGTGGGCTCAGTAGTTGTGCCTCGTGGGCTCTAGAGCGCAGGCTCAGTAGCTGTGGCACACGGGCTTCGTTGCTCTGCGGCATGTGGGATCTTCCCGGACCAGGGCTCGAACCCGTGTCCCCTGCGTTGGCAGGCGGATTCTCAACCACTGCACCACCAGGGAAGCCCCGCATTTTTAGCTATACTTATACTCTTGTGATGCATATTTCCCCATGTTATTGAATATTCTGTGGTACTATATTTTAATCACAGCCTGGTATTTGGATTAACAGTCTTACTTTAGATGCAGCAATAGTTTTGGCGGCTGTTGTAACCTTTGAGCAGTTTAAAGTCAAAGAGTTAGAAAGGCAGAAGTGGGGTTCATCAGGCAGTGGGCCTGAGGGCCACCACGTTCCTGAGACAGCTGCTCTAGGACCTGCTGGCTGGGATTATGGGGTGGCGGGGGGGTTGTGGGGCGTGCATCCTACGGGGTGGAGGGCCTGCCTCCGTGGACTCTGCCTCTTCCCAGCAGGCCTGGTTTTGCTTCTCAGAATTGCTGCTGGTGTCTGGTGCTCTCTTGTTCACTCCTTTGCTCTGCTCTGTGCATGTGTGTGCCTTGCTTGCGGCTGCTGTTTTTGTTTTTGTTTTTGTTTTAATAAATTTATTTATTTTATTTATTTGTATTTGGCTGCGTTGGGTCTTCGTTGCTGCGTGCAGGCTTTCTCTAGTTGCGGCGAGCGGGGGCAACTCTTCTTGGCGGTGCACGGGCTTCTCATTGCGGTGGCTTCTCTTGTTGCGGAGCACGGGCTCTAGGCGGGCGGGCTTCAGTAGTTGTGGCGCGTGGGCTTCAGTAGTTGTGGCTCGTGGGCTTTAGAGCGCAGGCTCAGTAGTTTTGGCGCACGGGCTTAGTTGCTCCGTGGCATGTGGGATCTTCCCGGACCAGGGCTCGAACCTGTGTCCCCTGCATTGGCAGGTGGATTCTTAACCACTACGCCACCAGGGAAGTCCCGCTGCTGTTGTTTTGAGAAGCTTTATTGAGATATGATTTTTACATATAATCAAGTTCCCCAAGTTCAAGTGTACAGTGAGTTTGGACCAACATACACGGTCATGGGACCACCCACACCACTGATGTCATCACCCCAGTATTCCCTGCCCTTCCCAGCCCTTGTCAACCACTGATCTGCTTTCTGTCACTATGGTTTTCTACTTTCTAGAATTTCATATAAACAGAATTACACAAGAGGTAGTCTTTTGAGTCTGACTTCTTTCACTTGTCACAGTGCTTTTGAGATTCTTCTACGCTGTTGCATGGATCAGTAGTTTGTTCCTTTCTGTCACTGAGAAGTGCTCTGCTGTGTGGAGGCATCACAGTTTTATGTGTCCATTCACGAGTTGGTGAGCACTTGGGGATGTTAGGAATAAAGCCACTGTGAACATTTAAGTCTTCGAGTGGGCATATATTTTCATTTCTCTTGGGTAAATACCTAGGAATAGGATTGCTGGGTTGTAAGCAAAGTGTCTGTTTAACTTTATGAGAAACTGCCAAATGTTCCCACAGCAGGTGTCCCATTCTGCGTAACTCCTGGCAGCATTTGGGATGCCAGTGGCTGCACATCCTTGTCAACACTTGTCACTGTCAGTCTTTTTAATTTTAGCCATTCTGGTGAGTGAGCAGTGTATTTCATTGTGGTTTTAATTTTCATTTCCCTAATGATTAATGGTGTTGAGTATATTTTCATGTGTTTGCCATTCGTATATCTTCCTTGTGAAATGTCTTTCAGATTCTTGCTCATTTTTAATCAGGTTGTTTGTCTTTTTATTGCGTTGTAAGAGTTCTTTGTATATTCTAGGTACGAGTCCTGTATCAGATATACTTTTGCAAATATTTTCCCCTAGTCTGTGGCTTGCCTTTTTATTTTCTTAGTAGTGGCTTTTGAAAAGCAGAAGTTTTTAATGAAATCCAGTTTATCACTTTTTCCTTTTATGCTTCATGCTTTTAGTGACCTGTCGAAAAAGTCTGCCTATTCCAAAGTGATAAAGATTTTCTCCTATCTTTTCTTCTAGAAGTTTTACAGCCTTGGCTCTTACACTTAGATCTGTGATCATTTTGTGTCTATGTAAGGGAAGGTCTAAGAGTTGTTTTTTGCCTGTGGCTGTCCCATTGTTTCTGCACCATTTGTTTTTCCTTTCCCCAGTGATTTGTCTTGGAACCTATGTCAAAAATCACCTGACACTGTCTGTGCAGCTCTTCCTGGACTCTGGTTTGTCCCTTTAATCTATGTGTCTATCCTCTAGTGAGGTTTTCTCCAGTGAGGCCTGGCTGACGTGGCTGGAATTCACCTTTTCTGGTGACAGTGTTCTTACTTTGCTGGGCCCGCCTGGCAAGTGTAACTGATGTACTTGTGCCTGGGTGTCCCCACACGTCCATCCTGGCTCCCTGGTGCATTCGCTTGGGTGCTTAGCTTGTCTCTCTCCTCAGGACACTGGCATCGGGATGACACAGGAGGAGCTGGTGTCCAACCTGGGAACCATTGCCAGGTCGGGGTCAAAGGTAAGCCCCCCGCTGCCCTTTCCTCAGGTGCTGCAGCTGTTCCCCCTCTCAGGTTCGAGGGTTTCCCCTCGAAGGGCAGTTCTGACCAGAGAGGGTAGGTCCCAGATGCTCTGGACACCAGCTTCAGAGGAGTGTCCTCAGGCACGAGCTTGTTGGCATTGGGGACCCTTTATCACAGGATTTCACTGTGTCGTCACGGGGACCTCAGAGGCACTTTCTGTTATTTGCTGGATGGAGTCAGTACTTTGCCCATAGCTAGAAACTGGCCAACCCTAGGTTCAAAGCCCGTCAGTCCACGTCTGATACGCCAGCCATTCTGCCTCCTGACGCTTTTATCCAAGTGCTTTCTTAGCATTTATTTGAGCTGCATAGGCTTGAGGAGGGAGTGACGCAGAGACGGCATGGTCCATGATAGTCCGCGGGGCCCATGGGTTGCAGGCTGACTGTTCTCCAGAGCTGCTGCCTGGAGACAAGCGACCTCCACGCTTGTCTGCTCCAGGGTGGTCGGGTGCTGGTGCAGCTTGAAGCCGACAAGGGGGGGATGGTCAAGGTGTCCTCCTCCAGCACCAGCCCCGGACAGCGGCTGTGTCCCTCGGCTGCCTTTGTGCCTCTCCTGGGTGAACAAATGCTCTTTGTTTTTTTGTGGGCCTAAGTGGTGCCTAAAATGGCACTTCATGCCAAGTGCTTGAAAACAGTCTAATTGTTAGTCCAGAGTGATTCACAGAAATTTCTACTTTAGAAAATGACTTTACCATAACTGTTTCCCCTACTACATTTTTGGTTGTATTTCTATGAAGGGAATCTGTGCTGTCATCACATACAGTAGCTACTAGCATGTGGCTGTTTGAATTAAAGTTTTTTTTTAATATTTTAATTTTATTGGAATATAGTTGATTTAGAATGTTGTGTTTAGTTTCAGGTGTACAGCAAAGTGATTCAGTTATACATATACCTATAATCATTCTTTTTTAGATTCTTTTCTCATAGGTTATCACAGAATATCGAGTAGAGGAATTTAAATTAATTAGAATTAAATACAATTTAAAATGTATTAGTTCTTTCGTCACACTAGCTACACAGTTCAAGTGCTCAGTAGCCACATGTGGTCAGCAGCTCCCACATTGGACCACACAGAACATTTCCATCACCACAGAACGTCTGTGGAACAGTGTTCATAGCAACAAGTATATGCATTTTACTTAATTTTTAATATTAGGAACTTTGATTACATGAGTTACAGTAATTAAGTGCTCTGTGATACCATACAAAAGCATGTGTTTGGTGTGTAGTTTGCCCACAAATCTAGGAGTCTCCTCCCCTGAACGTCAGGGGCCACTCCGGGCTGGGCCCTCTGTGGGGAAAGAGGGTGGAACGTACGGGGCTGTCTCGAGGGTGAACCACAGCCTGAGACTGCGCTGGAGGAATGGATGCGCTGCTGCAGGCAGACGGCAGGTCTCCGGGGCAGGGCCGCCCCCCTCTGACCGGTCTCACTCCACAGGCCTTTCTGGATGCGCTCCAGAGCCAGGCGGAGGCCAGCAGCAAGATCATTGGCCAGTTTGGAGTGGGTTTCTACTCGGCCTTCATGGTGGCTGACAGAGTCGAGGTGTATTCTCGCTCGGTGGACGCAGGCAGCCCTGGGTACCAGTGGCTTTCAGACGGGTAAGTGAGCGGGTCCCACATCACACACGGAGTGTCCCCGGGCCCTGGGGCCATCGTGGCAAGTGTCGCCTGCCACGCAGAGTGGGACTCAGCTGGAGCTCGCAGCCTGGTCTGGGAAGCCAGGCTCCTTGGAAAGCACCAGGGTGCCGTCCTGGGCTTTTCATGGGAGGCCTGAGCCCCACACTCGGGGAGCCATTACTCTTTTTTGCCGGGTGGGTCCCTGCTCTGTGCTCCGGGGCGGGTGCCTTTGTTCTGAGGCGCGTCCGTGACTCCTCTTGGGGGTCAGGGTTTGGCGCCCTGGCTGCCCCACCTCCCGCCGTCTCCCCCGTGTGCTGGGCCTGTGATGTCCAGGAACATCTCGACTGTTCGTGGAGGATGGCACCCACCATAGTCAAGGTTAAGTGTTTATCTCACAAGCCCCCAAACTTCATTTCTGAATCCTGCTTTCCCGCAGGAAAAGTGAAAGTGGGGCCCACAGTCACCAGGGCCGAGGGATCGACAAGGTGCCCCTCGTGTGCTTCTGCTCTTGGGAGGAGGCGCCTGGCCAGGGGTCCGGAGCGCTTGGAGTTAGCACAGGACGGGGGTCTCTTCCCGGAGTCTGGCGCTCACCTGGCCGCTTCAGGGGAGTGTGAGACCGAGAGGTCGTGTTCAGGAGTGGGGAGCCCCGTGCCCCAACCCCAGCGGCCACTGTCCCTGGTGGAGGTGTGACGGCCTGGGGGACACTCCAGCTTCCTTTCTATGCAAGTCCTGCCTGCCACGTGGGACTTGTCAGCACTGACAGGCAGAACTCGCCTTCCTTCTCCCGCGTCTTAGCTCTGGGGTGTTTGAAATCGCTGAAGCCTCAGGAGTTAGAACCGGGACCAAAATCATCATCCACCTCAGGGCAGACAGCAGAGAGTTCACCAGCGAGGCTCGGGTTCGAGGTGAGCGGGAGCCTGGGCCTCTGGGGACGTGCGCGCGGGTCAGTGCGGTACCTCCTGCCACTGCGTTTTAGGACATTTTGGGGCGGGGGTCGCAGGCGCAGGGCTGGCCGTGGGTTGGGGCAGGGTCAGGTTTGCCCTCCTCCTTTCGAGCAGCACTGCCTCCACTGCGCTTGCTGGTGGCGCAGGGTCCTGTGCTCGTCCTGCCTGTGCTGTAAGATGTCGCCAGCCCGCCCACCCAGCCTGAGTCCCGACTCCCGGACAACCAGAGCGGGTGCAGCTGCGAGGTGCTCCTCTCTGTCCAGGTCTCACTGGATGCTACTGAAGGTGCCCAGCGCTCTCAAGGGGTCACGTTAGCCCGTGAAACCCTGTTTATGCCGCCAAGAAGGCATCGTGTCTCATGGTGGCCTGGGCCTCGAGATCCGGTTTGGGAGTGAGTTCTGCTCCCTGTGTGCGGGCAGGGCAGGGACGAGGCCTCCCAGAGCTGTGTGACCCCTGCAGCACCTTCCAGAGCTTTCATCTACAGAAGCTTCCCGTGTTCATTGCTTTTTTTCTGTCTCTTCCAGACGTGGTGACAAAGTACAGCAAATTTGTCAGCTTCCCCTTGTACCTGAACGGAAGGCGCATTAATACCCTGCAGGTGAGGCCTGGCTGCCTGCAGGCTCAGGTGGCTGTGGAGATGAGCCGCTCCACGTCAGGCTGGCGGGGCAGAGGTGGGACTGGGCGTTGCTGTCAGAGCCCCGGGACTGGGTGTTCTGGGGGAGGCGAGATCTGTGGGTGCAGGCAGGTCCATGTGCACCAGGGGGGTCACCCTTCACAGCACACGCTTCGTGCTCCTGAGTGTATTCAGTCATGCTGCCGTCACCATGGTCGGTTCCAGAACGTTTCACCCCCAGAAAGAGACCCCACGCCCATCAGCAGTCACTCCCACTCCCCGCCCTGGCCCCTGGCAACCAGTCCATTTTCTGGATTGGCTTATTCTGGGCGTTTCATAAAAATGGAGTCGACCACTGTGTGGCCTTTTGTGTCCAGCTTCTTACTGTGTTTTCAGGGCTTATGCTGGTTGTAGGGTGTATCAGTGCTCTGTTCCTTTTCACGGCTCAGTAACTGTCCAGCGCGTGGCTCAACCGTGTTTCTCAAGCCGCTCACCTGTTGGTGGCTAGTGTCACAACGTCGTGCAGACTCGTCCAGACCCTGCCTCCTGCTTTGCTCTTCCTGACACTGTGCTGGGGACAGGGCGCTTGTTCCCAGAGCCTTTTGTGTGTCTCTGTCCAGCGCTGGAGAGGGTGGGGCTGGAGACAGAGGGCCCAGGAGGCCGACCCTCAGTCATGCTGAGGGCTCCTTTGCCAGCACCTGGGCCCCGCGAGCTCCACCAGGTCAGCTCCACGTGTTGTTGGGAGGATGCGTCTGAAACAACGTCCCTGTTCATTCCATTTCCAGGCCATCTGGATGATGGACCCCAAGGATGTGGGCGAGGGTCAGCACGAGGAATTCTACCGCTACATCGCTCAGGCCCATGACAAGCCCCGCTACACCCTGCACTACAAGACGGACGCACCGCTCAACATCCGCAGCCTCTTCTACGTGCCGGAAACGGTGAGCCGGGCGCAGGCCTGCCGTGCGGGCTGCCAGGGGCCTGTCCGCTGCTCCCTGGGTTTACACACCAGCAGCACTTCCCCTGAATGGTGACAGCTCAGCACAGACATCACAAAAATTGCCTTAGCAGCATCAGGATGAAAGAAAATCCTGTACGTCTAGACAGGTGAACAGAAGTTGAAGTGAGGGGTGCTGAACAGAGATGTTTGGCCCGGCAGGCCTGGGCTTTGTGGACGGGTGCGGGCGTCCTGTCTCCATGCAGTGCGCTCTCCCTAATTCCGCATGGCTCAGGGCAGCACCGTGAAGGCCCCACCAAATCCTGCAGCGGGGAAACCTGCCTGGGTTGAACCCAGCTTTCCTGGCTTTAACTGACTAGAGCCTGTTACCCATCTTGGAAAGAGCTGTTCTACCCTCCCGCTGAGTGTGCTCTGCAGACCAGCAGCCCCAGCCTCCCCTGGGCCCATTAGGAGTGCAGAGCCTTGGGCCCCTGCCCAGGACCCCCCAAGTCAGTTCCCACCTTAACAAGATCCCAAAATGATGTGTGTGCAAACGGCAGCTTGGGAGGCGCTGGTTTAGAGCAGGGTTGGCAGACAGCGGCCACTTTGGGCTTTGCAGCCTCGCACCACCAAGGACTCTGCCCCTGTGGCGGAGGCTCACGGGCCACACTGAGATGGGCGCGTGTGGCTGGGTTCCGAAAAGTGTAGATGCGGGAATTTGGATTTCATGTATTTTTCACATATCATGAAATGTCCTTTTTTGCCTTTTTCCTCAACCATTTAAAAATGGAAAAGCCATTCTAAGCTATACAAACAGGTGATTTGGCCTGTGGGCTCTAGTTTGCTGACCCCTGACCCCTAGCAGGCTTGGCTCTGTTCGCAGGGACATGTAAGTCATTGTTTTTATGGGGAGGGTGGCAGCTGCCCAGAGAGGGCCCCCCACCCCACCAGGAGCCATGGTGGGAGGTGCCTCCCCGGGCCCCTCTGGGCTTTTGAACAGACAGACACAGGCAGGACACTGCACATCTGCCTCAACTCTCCCAGCCCCGGTAGGCTTAGGAAGGGTTCCCCGTGACCTTGCAGGCTCTGCCTCCTGGCAGGGCTGCCACGGATTTCTGCTCTTGCCACCTGACGCTGCCCTTTCCTTGCCTCCAGAAACCAACCATGTTTGACATGAGCCGGGAGCTGGGCTCCAGTGTCTCGCTGTACAGCCGCAAGGTCCTCATCCAGACCAAGGCCACCAACATCCTGCCCACGTGGCTGCGCTTCATTCGAGGTTCGGTGCCAGTGTCTGTGCCCAGCCGTGTGGGCTGAGGCCCAGGAGCAGCTGCCTGCTCCAGATGCCAACGCCACCGGAAAGGGCTCTTTGATGAGTGCGGGGTCAGGGCGGGTCACCACAGCTGCTGGCTGGTGAGCCGCGTCCTCGCAGCTGGCGCCTCCCAGGGAGCTTCCTGTCTCCAAACACTAGTCTCGGTTGATTTATCCATGATATGTTATGATTTTGAACAGAAAACCCAGGAGGTAGTTTTGAAAAAGGGTCCAACTGATGCTGAAATCATAGAAACTGTCCCGGCAAAGGCTCGCCGGCCTTGCTTGCTTTCCTTCCGACCCCATGGTTGTGACCTGGGCTCTGCCTGAATTCTAGGAAGACAAGGGACTTGGGAGGAGGCGCCCCCGAGCGTCCTCCCTTCTTACCCACGCTCGGCCTGTGTCTCGCAGGTGTGGTGGACAGCGAGGACGTCCCCCTGAACCTCAGCCGGGAGCTCCTCCAGGAGAGCGCGCTGATCAGGTGAGGAGCCGCAGGACACAGTGGGCACCTCACCGGGTTCGCCTTTGCCACGAAGGCCCAGGTGGGCTTGAAGCTGCCGAGAGCAGAGGGTGGACCTGAAGGTGCCCAAGGGAGCTGTGGGCCTGGAGAATATGAACAGGTCACATGTGCTTTGCTCCGTGTTTTACTTCACGCTTTTATAAGAGGGGTTTGGAGACTGACATTGAGGAGAATTGTGGCCAGTTCCAGGAGATGTTCCCTCCCTTGGCCAATCCCTGTCACTCAATCCCGGGGCAGCCGCGGCAGGGGAAGTTCCATGCAGGGCTGTCTCTGAGTGGACGAGGCAAAGGACGGCCCCAGAGCCAGGAGAACGTCTGACCTCGGTCCAGGAAGGTCACTAATGGTGTGAAGGAGACAAGGGCTGGGCACCGAACTCTCTTTTGGAGACATTGCTCTTGGAATCCTCGTGAGCTGGGGTGGCCGAATTTCTGCTCCCCCATCCTGATCATAGCAGCAGCTGCTATTTACTGAGCATTTATTCTCACCCAGACTGTACCGAGCCCTTCCTGTGCAGCCTGTGTCATCCTTGCAGGTGGGAGCCACTAGGTCTCCATGTCATAGTTGTGGAAACTGAGTTACAGGGAGGTCACACCTGCCAGTGAGTGAACCTGTATTTGAACCCATGTTTTCTGACCTCAGGCGTGTGCTCTGCCCCCAGCAGCTGGGACTGGGCTGACCCCAGACGCTGGCAGGATGCGAGGCTGCAGGCGGGGGTGTGTCCGGCCACTTGGTCACTGCTGGTGGTTTTCCAGGGCTAGGTTGTCAGTCTGAGCACTCATCTTGACCAGCAGAGTCAGACTTAAATGAAATTTTTTAAAGAAACTTAAAGAAAAAGTAGAAACTTGATGCAAAGTACATTTTTCCCCTGAACCCTGGGAGAGTAAGTTGTCCACTCTATGCCCATCGTCCCCAGGTATCTCAGGGTGTGTTTCCAGAGAACGAGGAGAGTCTCCTCCCAGCCAGCACAGCCGTCAGTTGGAGTTGACGTGGTGCAGCTGCCACGTCTCATCCTCAGACCAATCCACGTTGCACACTTGTGCCCGTCACGTCCTCTAGAGTAGGAGGGTCCAGTCCAGAGTCACACAAGCCTTTAGTTGTCATGTTTCTCCAGTCTCCTGGAGGTTGGCCGAATTCCACAGTCTTTCCCCGACTTTCAAGACCTGGATGCTTCTGAAGATTTCAGGCCAGTGATTCTGTAGAATGGCCCTCTGCACAGATTGTGTGATGCTCCCTCATGCTTAGGTGCGGGAGTAGCACAGAGTGATGCATCCCGTCAGGTGGGGCACGACTTTGAGTTGTCCCTTTACTGGTGATGTTCATGTTGACACTTGATTAAGGGGGTGCCTGCCAGCCTGCTCATGTGAAGTTACTCTTTTTCCCTCTGTAATTAGTAATTACGTTATGTAATGGGGTGGTATTTGACAGCTATGTGTTCATTTCTTACAATATGCATGTGCTTTTCTTAATATCTGTATAACTGATTTGCATGACTTGATTTCCTGTTTTATTCAAGGGCTATAATCTGTTACTGTCACTGTTTATTTTGATGCCCAAACTATCCCTGATTCAGCAGGAACCTACTCAGGCTGACTCCTTTGCCCTTTGACCTATTCCCATTGTACTTTGAGCGCTTCTGTATTGAGTTCACCCAATACCAACCAGCACTGCTGTGGTCTTGGCCTTTGCTTCCCTTGACAGTGAGGAATCTGCCTCTGATTTTCCCTAACGCGTTTACCTCTGACCAGTCCCCTCCATGTTACCCATCTGCCATCGCTGCTGCCCCCCTGCCCCGCCAGCTCCCTGCTCCTTCACCTGCTTGGGCCCTGATGCCACACGGTGGGCTAAGGGGGTGTCTGCCAGCCGTTCTGCCAGCTGCTCGCTGTCCCCAGTCTGGATGTCCTCTTCTGAGGTCCTTGGGCTCTGACACTCCACACCGGGCTCCTCCAACCCTCACCCTGCATGGACACCCTCTTCGTTTCATCCTAGCTGCTGTGGCTGCCCCACCACAGATGCAGGTGCTGCCCTTTGGCTGAAGGACTGAGTTATTCAGGATGGCAGTGGAAGAGGATAAGCTTAAGTGAACGTTAAACATTATTGTTCCCCTACCCTGGATTATTAAGGAAACAAATGGTAATTTCACCTTTTTAAAGGAAAGGCAGAATATTAAGGAAATAAAAAAAAATACTCCCTAATACCACTAATAGTGTTGCTCACGATTTTATGCCATTATGTAGCGCTCTTGTAAACACCCTGATACACAAGATCCCAATTTTGTAAAATTGTAGTGCACATATAGTATATCCAGTATAAACCCAAGTTAAAGTGTACGCATTGTTTATACAGCATTGATCCTAATTATGAAAAATATAATGCACAGCAAGTAGTATGTATAGTCTCTGCATACTTATATATGTACCCTGTAATTTATCCATATTGGGATTTTCCTGGTTTTCTTTCAACCCAGGCACTTTCTCATGTTATTAAGGATCATATCATTAGAGGATGTTGATCTTTAATGGCCGTGTATCTTTCCATCATTCATTTCAACCTATTCCCTGCTGTTGAACACTGAGCTTGTTCATAATTGTTTTCTTTTTTTCTTTTCTGTAATTAAACTTGCTTCAGAGCTTATTTATTTATTTATATATTTTTGGCTGTGCGCGGGCTTTTTCTAGTTGTGGCGAGTGGGGGCTACTCTTAGTTGCGGTGCGTGGGCTTCTCATTGTGGTGGCTTCTCTTGTTTCAGAGCCCGGGCTCTGGGCACGGGGGCTTCAGTAGTTGTGGCATGTGGGCTCAGTAGTTGTGGCTTGCGGGCTCTAGAGCATAGGCTCGGTAGTTGTGGCGCACGGGCTTAGTTGCTCCACGGCATGTGGGATCTTCCCGGACCAGGGCTCGGACCTGTGTCCCCTGCATTGGCAGGCGGATTCTTAACCACTGCGCCACCAGCAAAGTCCCATAATTGTTTTCTATTTTATGTGCTACAGTGAAATTTCTGGTCCATAAATCTTGGTGACTCATGAAGGTGTAATCTCAGAACCATAGTTTGTCACTCTCCACAAGGTTGGGGGGGGGTGTGTGTGTCAGCTAGCATCCCTGACTCTAGGGGGCGCGTGTCTCCTTAACTGGTGTTGGCCAAGGGTAACTTTCTGGTATGTTGTCTTCACTTCTCTGATTATTAGTGGGATTGAACATTTTTTCATATCCTTCTGGCTGTTTGTATTTCATGAAAGTTGCTCTTTTGTGATATTTGTGATAAATGCTTTTCTGTTCATAGGAAACTCCAGGGCGTTCTACAGCAGAGGCTAATAAAATTCTTCATTGACCAGAGTAAAAAAGATGCTGAGAAATATGCCAAGTTTTTTGAAGATTACAGCTTGTTCATGAGGGAGGGCATCGTGACCACGGCTGAGCAGGAGGTCAAGGTAGAGTCTGGGTTTCTGGGCCTTTCTCTGGGCTGCCTTGGGCTGTGGAGGAAGCTGCTGGAGATCAGAAACCTGAGCTTCCCAGGACGTGATAATGGCATAGCCAGGCACCCCAGTCACTGCTCCCAGGGGTCAGGAAGTGCAGCTTTTGGCCTCTGGACTCCGTGGGTGGTCCCAGCAGGCCCGGCATGCACTTGAGCACATGCCCAGCTCCTCCAGTGCCCTCAGTGGAGGGGAGCGGGCATTTAGTGTCTCTTCCCCCAAGGGCCTGGGGGGCTTGGGGAGGTCACAGAAGTCAGGACAGGAGAGGTGCCTGGTTCACGGGGTGGGGAGGGCAGGTGAGGTGTGTGTAGTCAGGGCAGTTCATCATGTGATCGGTAGAAATCCATCAACACTGTGCCACTGGGGCCAGGAGTCAGTTAATTGTGCAATTACTTAAAAATGATGAGATTGTTCCATAAACATTTATTGGCCATTTTTTTTTTTTTAAAGTATTAACCTTTTTTTTTTTTTTTTTTTAATTTAATTTATTTATTTATTTATTCATGGCTGTGCTGGGTCTCCGTTTCCGTGCGAGGGCTTCCTCCAGTCACGGCAAGCGGGGGCCACTCTTCATCGCGGTGCGCGGGCCTCTCACCATCGCGGCCTCTCTTGTTGCACAGCACAGGCTCCAGACGCGCAGGCTCAGCAACTGTGGCTCACGGGCCCAGCCGCTCCGCGGCATGTGGGATCCTCCCAGACCAGGGCTCGAACCCGTGTCCCCTACATTGGCAGGCAGAGTCTCAACCACTGCGCCACCAGGGAAGCCCTATTGGCCATTTTTAAGTTGTGATACAGTTCCCATACAATAAAATTCACTCTCTTAAAGGGAACAGTTCATTTAGTACCTTCACAGGTTGTATGTCCACCACCACCTGGTTCTGGAACATTTCCATCATCCCCAAAGACACCTGTCCCCATTAGTCATTCCTAGCGCCAGGGTTTCGTCTTCTGCTCCAGAACAGCAGCAGGGAAGGAGGGTGACCAACCGTCTGGGGTCCCAGGGTTCGTTCTGCAGGCCGTGAGGGAGGGTGGGATGGGGGCTGGGCGCTGCGGCTACCAGCCTGCTCCCCCCAGGCCCTCATCACCCCGGGCCCTCCTAACCCCGGTTGTTGGCACGAGGACTCCAGCGGCTCCAAGTGCTGCCTGCTCAGACTCTCCACTCATTCCTCTCTGTGTTTGTAGGTAGCGGAACACAGGTGGTGCCAGAGGCTTTTCTAAGTGCTTTATAAACACTGACTGACTCAGGTTTTTTTTTTTTTTTTTTAATTAATTAATTAATTAAATTTTTGGCTGAGTTGGGTCTTCATTGCTGCACGCGGGCTTTTCTCTAGTTGTGGCAAGCGGGAGCTACTCTTCGTTGTGGTGCACGGGCTTCTCGTTGTGGTGGCTTCTCGTTGCAGAGCACGGGCTCTAGGCACATGGGCTTCAGTAGTTGTGGCACGCAGGCTCGAGAGAGCAGGCTCAGTAGTTGTGGTGCATGGGCTTAGTTGCTCCGCGGCATGTGGGATCTTCCCAGACCAGGGCTCAAACCCGTGTCCCCTGCATTGGCAGGCGGATTCTTAACCACTGCGCCACCAGGGAAGCCCATGACTCAGTTTGTTAACGAGGATCAGTAACATGCACAAGAGCATGAGCTTAGCCTATGAACCTAGAGTCTGGCTCGCTGGGTGGGCTCCCAGATCCATGGTTTTGCCTGTTCATCCCCCTTTCATCCCCACCACATCACTCTCTCATCTGGACCTCCCCTCTGGGCACCGGTGGGTTGTTGGAGATGAGTCGGTGGCATAGACGAGGCAGTTTACTGTCAGGTCACGTCCAGGCTGGTGCGTCAGGGAGCTGGGCCCCAGCCTGTTGCTGCTTCTGTCCTTACAGGCGACTCCCTCATGGAGTCAAGATGCCACCAGTAGTCACACACGCATCTCAGCTGACAGAACCAGATGGACAAGCCCCGCCTTTCAGGGCCTGTTCTCCAAGTCACACACCCCACTTTGGCTTGTACCCCCTGGGCCAGGACTCGTCCCCTGGCTGTGAGGAGGGCTGGGAAGTGTGGACTTCGCACCTGTGTCCGCTGCTTGGCGAGAGACAGGGTCTGTGACTCAAGACAGAGGGAGGATGCTGGGTCCAGAGTGGGCTCTGCCATGGACAGGGCCTAGCCACTCCTGGGACCATTTGTGCAGCTCACCTGGACAGGCCTTCTCAGCAAGGCCCTGGGCCACCTGTGGTGGAACGTGCTCTCCGAGGTCCCCTGAACTTCTGACATGGGGCCCAATGGACAGCACTGGAGTCCCCCAGAGCTCTCCAGGGCCCGAGCCAGCCCAGGGCGCCGTCCCTGGGCCAGGCTCCCAAAGGAGCCCTCTTTGGCTGCAGGACACGGTCACCAGGAGGGTGTGAGGCCAGCCAGAGCCTTTCCTCCCTTAGCTGAAGGCTCCCAAAGTCTGTGCTCCGCTGTCAGGAGGCTTTCAGAGCCAGGACCTGGAATGAGCAGTGACCTGGCCTCTGTCCGTCTACAGGAGGATATCGCAAAGCTGCTGCGGTACGAGTCGTCAGCACTGCCTGCTGGGCAGCTGACCAGCCTCCCAGACTACGCCAGCCGCATGCAGGCCGGCACCCGCAGCATCTACTACCTGTGCGCCCCCAACCGGCACCTGGCGGAGCACTCGCCCTACTATGAGGCCATGAAGTGGAAAAACACAGAGGTGGGTGAGCCGAGGGGCAGGCTTGGCCCCGACCGGGCCTCCCTGCACTTGTCCTTCCCTTGGGGCCAGGTCAGAGGGCGAGGGGGTCTGAGCGCTGAAGGAGGGTCCCCATGCTCACTGAGAAATGGCTGAATGTGCCCACGATTCGGGAGAGCCGAGCAGTGAGAGTCAGCATCCAGGGTCACGGAGCCGGGCCCAAGCCTGCCTTCTAGTTTGGGTCTTTCTAGGAGGTGACACAGGGATTTCTCTATAAATAGCATCACTGCTTCTAAGATATAGCCAGAGCATCCCTGAGAGCCATCTGTAAACCACTGCGTCCACAAGGCCCAGGAACCCCAGCACCCCCTGCATGGCCCTCAGATGCTGGGCCCAGCCCACAGCCCCAGCCCCTGCTCCGTGTCCCTCTCCTGTCACGGGCAGAGGGTTCCCCGGGCCTGATGGAAGCCATTTTGGGTCCTCACAGGTTCTCTTCTGCTACGAGCAGTTTGATGAGCTGACCTTGCTCCACCTTCGTGAGTTTGACAAGAAGAAGCTGATGTCTGTGGAAACGGACATCGTTGTCGACCACTACAAGGAGGAGAAGTTTGAGGACAGCTCCCCAGGTTGGCTTGCTTCCCTTCTCTCTGGGCACAGGTGTGGATGGTGGCCTGGGGTGCAGGTGAGGCCAGGCAGGCCCGGGGAGCTGGCACTGTTTGCTACATGGCCTCTTCCGTTCTGCAACAGTGGGTCTATATGGGGTTTTCTTTTCAGCTTGCCTTCCTAAGATTGATAAAGCTTAAGAGAATCAGACATTTTAAAGCCCTAACAAAATTATATGGGCCTCAGGCAATCAAAAGTATCCTTTCTGGGGTCCAAATTTATCTGCTTAATTTTAGATGAAGAGTGTTTTGGTAGCTTCTGTCGTGCCAGTGGCTGGTGGGGTGGAGGGAGCCTGCCGATGGGAGCCTGTGGGGAGGGAGTTGTGGAGACGGCCTCCGAGCTCACCCTTCTGCTCTCCTGTAGCTGGCGACCGTCTATCAGAGAAGGAGACAGAGGACCTGATGGCCTGGATGAGAAACGCACTAGGGTCCCGTGTCACCAATGTGAAGGTGAGGCCTCCCAAAGACGGGCCACCACCCAGCCACCATGGCCCTTGGTGACTGCACAGCTGGCCAGCCTGCCGGCTCTAGTTGCTGCCGCTCCTGCACGTGTGTGCTCATGAGCACGTAGCCACATGTGCCTGAGGAGTTGCTGAGGCGGGGCGGGCAAGCTTGGCTTTGCCTCCACTTTGTAGAGCAGTTGGAACCAAGAAAGTGGAAGGTGAGCAGCTGAGGGCCTGGTGGGCAGGCAGAAGCAGAGAAGAGATGTCCCCACTTGGCCTCCCCAGGGCCATCCTCGTCCAGGCCTAGAGGAGCTGCAGTGGCTGAGGACACAAGGGCGTACGGTCCAGCTTGGGTTCTCAGTGGGGTTTCTGGGTAGGCTTTAGTGAGCTAGGAACTCACTGATCCAGCTCTGAGCTGCAGGAGAAAAAACAGTCACCAGGGAACAGGTGTCACTGGTTGAGGGACATGTTCAGGAGTGGCCCCAAAGGGACAGGCAGGTGTGCAGGGTAGGGAAGGCCGAGAGCAGAGGAGGGCAGACCTGGGGGCTCCACGGGAGGTAGCAGTGGGTCTCTGAGGGAGGTGAGGGCTTCCTGGCAGGGAGCAAGGCGTGTGGCTGGGGTTTCTTTGTGTAACACACATATCGTGTCCGTGCTTTACAGCGGTGACTCATTTAAGGTGGCCTAGGAGGTAGGTAGAATTCTCGTCCGTATCCTATGAAGGAAACAGGCAGAGCGCTTCCGTAGGTCAGGAAGTCGTGGAGCTGGATCCTTACTGTGCTGCTGGGAAGGGGGCGGCCATGGGCCCAGGAGGCCCAGGAGAGTCTCTGGCGTAAGTCAGGAGGCCTGAAGCCTGTGGGGCTTGGTGAGAAAAGGTGTATTTGATGAAATAAAGGCCAGAGGGAGCCACAGGGAGGGGGTGGGTGAGAGCACCGTCTGCAGGAAAGATGGACACAAGATTGAGGAAGAGAGGCTGGGCCAGTGGAAATGGGGTGGCCAGTCCTGGCGGGTCTTAAGACAGTCGCTGTAGGACTTGGCAGTGGACCCTGTGAAGCAGAGAAGTGCAGATAACACCAGGCAAGATGGACCTTGGATGGTAACTGATGGGTTAGAAATTGGTAGCTTTGGGGTGTAGAAGAGGAGGGAGTTCCCAAGCAGGGTACGATTCACGCTCCCTCTCTCGTTAGCAGGTGATTGGGAGGGAGGGAGGGAGGGAGGAGCACTGCTGGTTGAGGGTACGTCCCTGGAGACCTGCGTTCTCCTGTCTTGTCATTTGGGGAAGCTTTATACCTGGTCAAGACCCTGCCAGGGCCCCCGTCACCCCCGGCCTTGCTTGCAGGTGACTCTTCGGCTGGACACCCACCCTGCTATGATCACGGTGCTGGAGATGGGGGCTGCCCGGCACTTCCTGCGCATGCAGCAGCTGGCCAAGACCCAGGAGGAGCGTGCTCAGCTGCTGCAGCCCACGCTGGAGATCAACCCCAGGTGAGGCTGCCGGCTCCAGGCCTCTTGGGCCCAGGGCCCTCGATGCCCAGGGGATGGTCATGCTCATTTCTGACCCGCCAGGTAATCTTTTAAAATTGTATGTGAGTGGGTGTTCTTTTATTTATAACACATAGAAAGTGCATAAAGCTTTTGGACAGTTTGATAAATGTTTATAAACACCCGTGTAATTGAACTGTATTAAACTATACCCACGTGACGTTTAAAAAAACTGAAACTTGCCGGCGCCCAGATGGTCCTATTTTCCTCCCACTTGAATTCTGTCCCGCTCTCCAGGGAGAACCATAGTCCTGACTTCTGCGTCAGTCACTTCCTTGCTGTGCTTTATGGTTTTTCGGCTACTTGTGCATCATTACACACAAGCTCAGTTCTGCCTGTTTCTGAACTTCACGTGAATGGACCCCTGTGCAAGGGTTCCCTTTGAAGCCTTACTTTCCTCCCTCGGCGTGTGATCAGATGCATTCATCTGTGGGGGTGACTACAGTTTGTTCTTGTTCACAGCTGAATCACAGGGTATGAGTCTACTCAGCACAACTATTTATTCTATTTTGATAGACATTTGGGTAGTTTCCATTTGGAGGCTGTTGGGAACACATTGCTCTGAACATTCTTGTCCCCCGTCTGGTGCTGCGCATGTGTTTCTCCAGGATGTGTGCCCAGGCGTGAGAGCACCTTATCCTCAGCTGGGCTGAGTAAGGCCCACTGCTTCCAGAGGGCAGAGCATGGGAACCCAGGTCCCTGCAAGTTAGAAGGCTACTGTTCTTTTTTCCGTTGGGCTTTTAAAAAAAAATTGATTGGTATTTCTTAATATATACTTTATCAGTTGCAAATATCTTTTCTCACTCTGTCTTTTCACCTGTCTAAAGGTGTCTTTTGAAGAGAAGTTCTTAATTTTAATGTAATCAAATGTATATACATTTGTTAGAGATTTCTTAAGACCCCAAAAAGCATCTATTCCAGACATGAGTTTCTTCTCCTGCATGTCCTTCTAAAAGCTTTATAGTTCTGGCCTTTCATGTTGGTTGAGCCCATCTCTAACTGGCCTGTTTGGGATTGGGGGCTAAGGGGGGTTCTAGTTTCATCTTATTCCATGCGAACACCGTGTTGCCCACACCGTTAACTGTGCTGCCTTCTCAGATGAGTATCTCTTGGAAACTTATGTTTTCTTTAGAGTTCTTGTACATTTTTTATAGTTATTTGATGTGTCTTTTTTATTGGATATTTTGAAATTTCATTTTCTAACTGTTGTATATGGAGACAGTTTCTTTTTTGGAAATTGACTTTGTATACAGCAGTAATTTTTTACATGAAGTTACATAAACAAGTTACCAAAAACGCTAGAAAAGTCCATAGTCTCACCCCCACCACAGTCACTGTACCCTATTTGGTATATTTTCTTTTGGACTTTCGTCTTATTGTGGGTTTTGGTTTTTTTATATAGTACATGTCTAATTTTATTATTCATCACCTATAAAAATTTTTCCATGTTGCTTTAGAACCATTAATTTACTTAAAACTACTGGCGAGTAGGGGGAAGTGCCTTTTCCAGTTTCTGAGCCAAATTACTAGCCACGCAATTACTGGGTGAAAGATCTGAATTGGCTCATGGCTGGCCACAAAGAGCGTCGGACGCCTCTCAAAGGAGCTGTCCTGGTTGGCAGGTTGGCATAATGGGTGCAGGCCTGTGTAATGGGCTCACAGTTCCCAGCTGTGAGTCCCCAACAGAGATGGACGCTGACTGGACACCCCCTTGCCTTAACTAGTTCTGACACAAAAGCAGTTTTGTAAGATAGCTGTGCAGAGTGCTCGTTTCTGTTGCCAAAAGACTCTTATTTTACAAATTTGCTTTAAAATTTAATATGTTCGTATGGTTGAGAATTCTAAAGCACTAAGGGAGTTCACGGTGAACCCCCCCCGCCCCAATCCCCAGTTTCCTCTCGTACCTTCCGAGACGCTGCGCGGGGCCTCCTCTGGTACACTTGCTGTGCAGTGTGCTCACCTTGCTTTGTAACGTGTTTGCTCCTCTGAACAGCGCTGTGAGGGGAGGGAACCATCTCGTCTCAGACGGGGACCAAAGACACTCCTGCTCTCCTCTGAACCTTTCCCCAGTGCCTTCAGTTTTATCAAACTTATCAATTTTTGACATTCTCTTAAAATTATACCTTATAATTTTGATGTATGTTTCCCATTGTATTTTTTCCTGTGCAGGAAATATTTCAGTTTTTTTGTAGTCAGAGTTATTCTTTTCTTTCTGACTTCTGGGTTTGTATTTTGTTTAAAAAGGCTTTCCCCTTCCGAGATTATAAAATACTTCTTCCCTGTTTTCTTCTAGTATTATACTTTTTTGCTTTTGATTTTTACATTTAATCTTTGATCCCTCTGGAAATTATTTTGGTCCAAGGAATCACGTAGGAATCCAACTTGTTTCCTGGGTGCGGCCCAGTTATCCTGTCTTTATGAGGTACTAACGAAATTCCTATATGAATTGGGCCATTTATACATTGTCCACTTTGTTGCACTGAGCTGTTACTTTTCATTTTCCAGAACTGTTTAATTACTGGAGCTTTATGTTTTAACTGGGACTTCCTCCTCTGTTCTTCCATGTTTACTTTTCTTTATAAATTTTATACTAGATGTTTTAGATATGAGTCTTTTAATGTAAAGGAATCCTATTAAACGTGGATTAATTTAAGGAAAGTTTCACTTCTATTTATGGCCCACTTATCCAAGAACTAACAAACATATGTCTTCTCATATATTAAACTCATCTTTCTTTACCTTAGTAGTGTTTCATTTATATCAATTTAATATCAAAACTTTTGCTGGGTTTTCTGGGTATATAATCTATAATTGATCATCTTAAAATTTTTTTATGTGCTTTATTTTTTATACTGGACCTTTCTATTACCCTTTTTTGCATGTCCTGATAACCCCAACATTTCAGAAAAGTCACTGGAACACAAAGTTAGAGGCTGTCAGGCTGTGTGCATCCCCAGCCCTGAGCTAATAACTTCTGGTGGTTTCTGTGTTCAGGCACACACTCATCAAGAAGCTCAGTCAGCTGAGAGATAGCGAGCCTGACCTGGCCCAGCTGCTGGTGGATCAGGTGAGTCTGCTGGAGAAATGCGAAGAGTAAACTGAGGCATGGGGTGTCAGCTTCAGGAGGCTGCCTCTTCCTTTGAGGTTTCCTCTAAAACTCTGTTTTAAACAGAACAGTGCTCTTCCTTACTTCTCTCTTTGAGGTCCCTGGGTTGGGACCAGGCCTCGCTCACCCTCCCACTAACAACGAGGTGCTGCCTTGCCTTTCAGATCTACGAGAATGCCATGATCACAGCGGGGCTCGTCGATGACCCCCGACCCATGGTCAGCCGCCTGAACCACCTGCTCATCAAGGCCCTGGACCGACACTGACAGCTGTGAAAGCCCCAGGTCCTCCTGCAGTGTTAGGGCTGCAGGAGAGGGGACAGATGGAACCGTGGGACAAGGCAGCCTGAGACCAGTCATGGTGGGGGGGCAGGGAATGGGGACGATGACACAGGAAGGACTGGATGCTGCCGATGAGAACACCTGCTTTTGAGATGAGATTTACTTAAAAGGTATTTCTTAGACTTTTTGTCCAGACTGAGAAGGTGGGGTGCTCTGGTGACACAACCTCCAAGCTTACAATGGAAGTGGGTACAGTGAGGAAAAGTCTACCTTCCGTCCCCTTCCTCTAATTCCAGCTGCCACGGTGGTGGGGAGGGGGCAGGGGCACTCAGGACCAGGCACTGGTTTCCTAAACTCCATCCCCAGCCTTTGGCTGTGTTGTCTCAGTTCTTGGCAACAGGCTGCAGAGCGGAGGTCGCCGGCCAGGCCTCACTCACGTCAGGCTCTCTTCAGTGTCACCTCCACCGGGTAATGGTCGCTGATGGCTAGGGCCTGTGGGGAGACAGCCATGAGCACAGGGACGCCCAGACATCTAGTACTCTGCATTCATGCTCCTGAGGCCAGTCGGGATTTGGGCCTGGGAAAAGGAGACCAAGAGGCGCCCAGGGCCACAGACAAGTGGCTCTTTCAAGTCAATGAAAAAAGCAGTGGGTCCAGGCCTATGTTCCTGTGTCCCACGCCCCTATTAGAGCTACGTGACCAGGACACTTACGGTCTGGTCACTCAGTCCGTATGCAGCTTGGAAGTCAAAGGGAGCGGCTGAGTTGGGAACCACAGCACCTTGGAGCAGAGGTCCTGCAACCACGATCCTGCAGCATCAGACACAAGAGAAGGTCCCCTTCAGCCCACTGTCTAGCTCTGTGCACTTACTTACACCTCGGATCCCAGCATGTACCCCCAGCTCCTCACTCACTGTCACCCCAACACACTGAGCTGAGCAACCTAGGCCCCAAACTGCACACCACTGACCAACCCACATACCTGCCAGTGTAGTGTTATCCCTAAATGTGCTTCACCCCCAAACTAAGAAATGCCGCTCCTTTCATTCCATTTCCTAAGTGGACTGAGTGAAGCTCAGGAGGGTGTGTGTCACAGGGCTTGGGAACCATTTCTGAAGCTGGTCATGGAGGCTCCCTCATCCCTGCCTGCGGGCTCAGTGTGGGCCTGGGCCCTGCTCACCTGTCATAGGCACAGTGCGTGGATGTAACGGTGGTGTCGGCAGTGTCAGGAATCAGCCACTGGAAGTGGGGGCTCTTGTGCAGGCGGATGGATGACCATTGCGAGGGGGTCACGTAGCTGCAGCCAGCGTTGAAATCACCCATCAACATGATGTTCTACCAGGAGACACACACTGGTTAGCCCAGGGCAGAATGGGGACCCCAGAGCCCAATGCTGGGGATGGGGGGGGTGGTTGCCTCACCTCCAAGTCCCACTTCTGCCAGACATCCAGGTAGACATCATAGAGAGAGTTGATCTCAGCCACAGCATCCGATGGGGCCGCATGCAGGGGAACAATGGCAAACTCCTTGATCTCTGTGGAAACAGTCACACTGAGCCGGTGTGGGCTGGGCTCAGCCATGAGTCGGGCTGGGGTGGAGGACACCTGAGCCAGTCCTTGAGGGTGGACGTTTTCCTAAGTAACTCCAATGTAAGACCAAAGCACAAAGGGTGTGGGCTGCAGCACGAGAGAGCTTTCCAGGTGTCTTGGGAAGGGCTGGGCGGGGCACTCACGTGTGAAGGGGGAGGAGAACTTGACCACAGCTGGCTCTCGGCTGAAGCTGTCATTCCCACAGGGCTCACAGCCATCATCGTACTGGTAGCTGTCCAGCACGGAAACCTGGTCGGGTCTGCAGAAGGCCGGGCCAGAGGGCAGTTAGCCTTGGGCCAGGGCACCACCTTGTCTTGGTAAAGTCACTTTCTGCCATGTCAAGGTGGGCAGGGGGCCCGGCCTTAGCACCGCACAGACCCACTGGCCTGGAGCTCCTGCCATGTACCTCTGCACAGGCTGTGAGGCCAGCTCAGGGCCCTGCTCTGTGGCCCCAGTTCTCGCCCCCACACCTGGAGGGGAGGGGCTCACAGGCTCTCTAGAGCACACCCCAGCCTCCAGTCGGCACCCTCTGAGGAGGTGACCCAATCTACCTGAACAGGAACAGGTAGCGCTCCTTATAGCTGTTGCGTCCCAGCGGCTCACTGACCACATAGTGATAGGTGTTTGGGTCATCCCTGGATTGAGAAAACAAATGTCCCGGTCGGTGGGAGTCGGGGGGGGGGGGGAGTCCCTGGGGACCCTCCTGCCACCTATACATCTATAGCAGGGCTCCTGCCCACATCCCTATCTCTGGGGCCTTGCTGAAGTGGCATACCCTCTCCCATCCACGCCTCCTGGGACCCCACTGTCACCCACTGGTTGAGTCTGTCCAGCAGCCTCCCTACGGCCGTCAGGTGGTTGTCTCTGACCTCCTGGACGAGGGCGATATCATAGCGACTCAGGATCTGGGGACAAGGCCACAGTACTGCTAAGCAGGGCAGGCTGGGTGGAGACTGAGGCATCCAAGCCTGCCTGCTGTGAGTCACAGGGCCGACCTGCTCCTCCCAGACACCTTCCCGTCACGGCTTGGCCTGGGACTTGCCTGGGACGTGCCAGACGTCCCACCACCTCCAGCCGTGCACGGCACAGCAGTGACAAGGACCTGTCCCCTTGACAGATGGGCTGAGACCAGAGGCTTTCAATCTCCTCCCCCGATCACCACCACTGCCGATCGCCCTCAGGACTGACCACTGGCCCAGGGTTCCCAGGGCCTGTTAGAGGGCCCTCCCCTTACCCAACCCTGAGTCCCCTGGGGACAGGCCAGCCTGGATTTACCTGCACAATGTAGTTGGAGAGGGTAGCATTGGACATCTTGGTCTCCCCAAAAGTCCGGATGTTGAAGGCTGCTATTCTCAGGGACAGGGCCTGCTGCAGCAGGCCAGCCAGGGCGAACAGCACCCCCATCAGCCTGGCACCCCTCATTCTGAAGCAGGAGAAATGTTCACATGTGGGCCTGAGGGTGGCAGACTCAGCACCCTGGCCTCCCTGAGTCCAGCTGGGCAGAGCTGGTAGAGCCCAAGGCTGAGTAAACCCTGTCTTTGTGGGCTATGCCGAGCAGGCCAGGGTGAGCCTCTGAGCCCTCTCACCAGCGTGCAGAGCCAGACACCAAGCGCCAAGTAACAGGCACTGGATCTTCTCACTCCTCACCTGCCAGCAGATGAGCCCCTGTGAGGGTCGCCAGCCTAGGAAGCCCCTGCCGCTGTGGGTGGGGCACCAGCTCACCGCCCTCCCCGCTCCAGCCGCCCTCCCCTCCGGGATTGGCCAGGGCTCTTCCCAGGGTGGCCACGGTCACCAAGAGGGACTCCACGGGGCTTCTGGGCCTGGTACCCACCTTCCACAGGCCACGGGTCACACAGCCCTTGGGGCACCAGGCACACTCACCTGAAACTTGACTTTCACAAAGACAACAGGAATTCTGCCAAGAATCAAGAATTGACACTCTTCGGTACCAATTTTCTCCTTTCGCGGCTTTAACAAAAAATCCACAAAGTGTTAAGAAACACAACTGTGAGCTGCTGCAGCTCCAAATCCTCACACAGGAAATGTTCGTCCCACCTGGGGTTTTAAAGGTTTAGGCAGCTGTGACCTTTCCCAGGGTATCACCTGGAGGACAAAGAACAATAGCGCTGCCTGTGTGGCTTTCCCAGCAGGTGGGTAGCTGGCATGTGTTTATTTCAAGAGGTACAGGTCCTTGCTGCTGTAAAGAGCACCTGATACTTGCACTTGGTTTTAAAAAGTCAAAAAAAAAAAAAAAAAAAAAAAAAAAAAGCCAAAGGGTCTGTGTCCTTTGCCCAAGTTGCTCTCCCAGGGGTGGGGAGCAGATGCACTGGCTACTCCTGGCTGCAGGACTTGAGGTGACCTTGGAGCCGGCAGCCAAAGCCAGACATTCCATGTTGCAAATGGAGCCCATGGTGGCTGCTCTCCCAGGACCCCATCTCTCACCAACTCCAACCCCTGCTTCCTAATCCTTCAGTTGTGAAGGCTGCAAGCACCCTGGCCAGGAGTCGGGGCTCTCAACAGGGCGCACATGAGATGCAGCATCGGGGGCTGCAGGGCTGTGGGCACCGGGCACCAAGGAGGGACAGGGGCTGCAGAGTCCACCTCACTTGCCAGCAAGGCAGCAGGAAGCCTTCTTGTGGAGAGCCTGTGCATTTCACGCACAGGTGACAGGAGTGGCCGGGTCATAAGGACACTGTCAGGCAGCAGCTGAGGGTCTGTGCCAGGCCTTGGGTCCAGTCATTTCATTTGGAATCCTTGGCTTTCCCATTTGTATTCATTACCTGTGGCTGCTGTAACAAGTCAGCACAAACTTGGTGGCTTAAAATTACAGAAACTTATTCTCTAATAATCTTAGAGCCCAGAGTCCAAAATCCATTTCACTGAGCTGAAACAAGGTGTGGCAGGGCTGCACACACTCTGGAGGAACTGGGGGAGACCCTTCCTACCTCTTCAGCTTCTGGAGGCTCCTGGTGTTCCTTGGTTTATGGCTGCATCACTTCAGTCTCTGCCTCCATCATTACATTGCCTTCTCTTCTGTGTCGATTCTCCCCCCTCAAAGATACAGGTTATTGAGTTTAGGGTCCTCCCAGATAATCCAGGACTGTCTCCCCATCTTGAGATCCTTTTTTGCCGTGTGAAATTCATAGTTTGCAGGGATTAAGACATGGATATATTTTGGGGGGTATTATTCAGCCCATCACCCCATCCATGGGGGCTCTGCCCCATTTTGGGGTTGGGGGTTGTGGTCTCCAAGGACAGCCCTGCAACTGGGAAGGCTGGGTCCCTCTCTGGAAAGGAAGGGTCTTGCAGTATTAAGGGGAGTGTAGGGCTACGGGGGACTGGGGGTCAGGGAGCAGGAGGGGCCTGAGGGGAGCAGTCAGCAGGAGCCAAGGTCAAAATCAAAGTGCCATGGATGTGGTCAGCTGGTCATGAAGTAGGACACAGAGGGATTAAAAGCAACTCAGAAAGTAAACCAACTTCAACAAGACCAGAACCCCCTGAAGTAATGAGAACATGCTGACGGACAGCTCCAGCAGTCAGTAGGAATGCCAGTCAGCTCGTGTGTACTCTGATAAGGCATCTACAACGTGGGGCCACGTGGCCTGGCCCTCAAGCTGCCAGAAGCCCCACTGCAGCCTTTTGCAAAGGTTTGATTGCTGACTCTCCTGTTTAAAATCCCCGAGGCTTCAAGTGTGTCAAAATCCAGACCCCAACCACCAGGCAAGACCATCAATGTATTCAGTGTAGGTGCCTTGACACTTTTCTTCCATAGGTATCTTTCCTGGACACACAGTTGCCAGACCTTTTCAGGGGAGCATGAGAGCAAACCAGTAGGCGGCAAAGCCATGGCTCACACAGAAGACACCCAGACCCCCCAGTTTTCAGCATGTGGGACACAGGCACCTGTCTGTTGGCACCCCTGTCCCCCTCTCAACCAAATGCTGCCCCTTCTCTGGGAGGTGCCCTCCCTCCCCAACCTGTCAGAAGAAAGGTCCCAACGGTGGCCTCACTTGCACGAAGTGCCAAGCTCTGCTGCCATATTGGTTGCTCTAAGTCGGGCCCACAAGAGAGGCAGGCAGCACAGCTGGGAAGAGCCTGGCCCAGGAGTCAGGGATTTGGGGCCTAGACCAGGCTCACCCACCGCACCTTCAACCACTTTGAACCTCAATGTCTTCATCTATAAAATGGGGATAAAACTGTCACTGCTTTCCTCTTAGGTTTGTCTTAAGGATCAACAGACATAACATTATTCTACAGAAGAATCATTTCACATCTTAAAAATTCATCTTATCCCTAAGACCAGTAACCTTCTCAGCTGTTATATTTCCATCACCCTTTTAACTCTCCCTCATGGACGTCTTCTCCATTTGTATCAGTCAGCTGTTGCTGTGTAACAAGCGACCCCAGAATTCAATACGTATGGCAGTATGCATTTTTTTTCTCATGCTCACAGGTCTGTAGGTTAGCTGGGAGGGCTCTGCTCCCTGGGCCTCCCTCTGTGGGGGGAGGCACTAAGCTGAAGGGGCTTCAGCTAGCCAGGGTATGCTCTTCTAACATGGTGGAAGGTGGAAACTTCCAGAGAGGTGAACAGAAATACATGATGCCTCCAGAAGCCTAGGCTCAAAATTTGCATGTTGCTACTTCTGCCCACATTCTTTTGGTCTTAGCAAGTGACAGGGCCAAAGCCAACACCAATGGCAGAGTCAGGGGTACACTCCTCCTGCGCCCAGCTCCACAGCAGAGACAGAATGGGTGCCAGGGAAGGGAGGAAGCCCAGTGCTGCTGGCATTTTTCAATGTCACATCAGCAGGGAAATGGGTGCAGACAGCAGACCGCTTTCTCTGATCAGGGCGAGCTATTTTTACATCAACCCTGAGAGTCTGCCACCCTCTTTAGTTAAACTAAACCTGTTCAGATACAGGAAGGGGAAATGACGCATCACACTGAAGTAATTAAGTTGGAGTCAGGTCTTGAGTTCTGAGGCGTTTTAAATCAAAGGATAGGGCTTCCCTGGTGGCGCAGTGGTTAAGAATCCGCCTGCCAATGCAGGGGACACGGGTTTGAGCCCTGGTTCAGGAAGATTCCACATGCCGCAGAGCAACTAAGCCCGTGCGCCACAACTACTGAGCCTGTGCTCTAGAGCCTGTGAGCCACAACTACTGAAGCCCGCCCGCCTAGAGCCCATGCTCCGCAACAAGAGAAGCCACCGCAATGAGAAGTCTGCACACCGCAACAGAGTAGCCCCTGCTAGCTGCAACTAGAGAAAGCCCGTGCACAGCAACAAAGACCCAACTCAGCCATAAATAAATAAATAAATAAATTTATAAAAAGTAAATAAATAAAATCAAAGGATAAAGAAAAAAAATCCTCTAAGCACCGAAGCTGGGAACACAATAGCTTCAAAGGGACATTTGCCATGTGCAGGCTGTTGGGCTGTGAGGGCAACAGTGAGTGCCACAAGACCCACTGAGCCATCCCAAAGAATTGGTGGGGGGTGGGGGGTGACTTGCACACCAACATGTGGCCCAGGAGAGAGGACGTCCACAGACCCAGAGGGAAAACGGAAGGGCACAGAGCTGCAGTTTCTAAACAATGCACTGAAGAACCCCCAGCCCACAGTGAACTTGCAGGCACAGCAGGATGCCTTTTACTTTTGAGGAAAACGGTGATACTAATAAACACCTCTGAACACTTCATGGTTTCAACATCATATCTTGCTACACTCCTTTCCGCTATTTCATGTCTGCAAAGCTAGGTTTCTGGCAGTTATTGAAAAAGCAATTACTGTGTAAGAATCAATGTGGAAAAAGCAACAAGGGTGGCAGTGTCCAATCTGATTCCAAGATTCAAGAAGAGCTGACAGGCACACGTTCCACCCATAATTACAGTTACTTAAAAATTAAGTGAAAAAAATTTTAAGTTTACATTATTTTCCAAATATCTACTGTAAGTTGCTAGGATGTCAATACTTAACTTGTTTGGACTTATGTATTTAAAAATGGAACTATTAGGTACTTCTTTTGGCCTATGAGTCCCTTAAAATAATTACTGAACCTTAACTAGAGGTGCTCTGAACTGTGAGTTTGGGAACCTCTAGATCTGACATACACAGCGGGTATGCCCCCCTCCCACTATGGCCCTGCCTCCACCCAGATGCTCAGATACCTGAGGCTCATTTGGGTCCCTGCTTTCCCTCAGCCCCACCCCAAATGCATCCTGAGTCTACAGTCCCCTCTGGTTCTGCAGCTGTGATACCTGTCCTTCGCTGAACACAAGCAAATCCACCCATTGGTCTCCCTGCTCCCAGAAACTCTCCCCACAATCCAAGTATCCACATAGCACGCAGCACATCTTGCAAATGTGCAATCAGATCACCTTTTTCTCCTGCTTAAAATCTGTCATCGGGGGACTTCCCTGGTGGTCCAGTGGCTAAGACTCCATGCTCCCAATGCAAGGGGCCTGGGTTCAATCCCTGGTCAGGGAGCTAGATCCCACATGCCGCAACTAAAGACCCCACATGCCGCAACGAAGTTCCTGTGTGCCGCAGCTAAGACCCAATGCAGCCAAACAAATAAATAAATAATTTTTTAAAAAAATCTGTCATCGGTTTCTCATTGTCCTTATGAGGAAAGCCGGGGCCTACCAGGACTTGTGCGATGCCAGCTCAGGGCGCCGCTTTGCACGCAGAGCTACCCACCCTGTCATTCCAGTTCAGCTCACCATCACCTCTTCAGGGAGGTTGCCCTCTTCCCAACCCAACCCTGCCACCAGCGTGGTCCCAATGTCATCTTTTCCATGACCCTTATCACTTGTTTTCCTTGTTTTAGTGTTTGCTCTTACTTGCTTACACCAGTTGAAGGCGGCCTCTGGACTAGAAGACAATCTGCACAGGAGCAGGGACCTTGTCTATCTCATCCATGCAACTGACCAGGCCTAAAACAATGCCTGGAAGGTAGAAGGCTCTGTGCTCACCTGTTCCTCACCTCCTGCCCCGCAACCTCCCATGTGAGAGAACATCCCTTCCTCATGGACCCTCCAGAGAGAACCCAGCATGGCTTCCTCTCCTGAAGCACAGGAGACACTGCAGGGCGTCCAAGTGGCTTCTGGGCACTTGTCCTGAGCTGACCAGAAGCTCCCAGGAGCCAGTGGCTGTTGTGTCCTCCCTCACCCAGATTTGACCTGGATTCCTCCTCTCCCCTCAAAAGGGGTGTTTGCTGACCCCAAGACAGAGCATTTTAGAGGACAAAGGGGCTTCCATCTTTTACTTGAGATAAAAGGCCGGTGTCTTTGCTGTGACATTGCTTTAATCCATGTCAGACCGCCTGTGCAGGTCAGCAGTCATCTCTCAGCTCAGCCACTGGCCTTGGCCCATGACCCCACCTTAGCTCACCATCCCTCTTGAATTTATTTCTGTTCATTATAAGGAAATCATTAACCCAGGATGGAAAATTTCTCAGAACATGCGTGTGAACTGCTACAATCCACAACAGTTTCAAGGTCAAGCTCAGCACAGCCCCGACCCTGCTCCCTCACCCCCAGCTACGCCAGTGCCCATCATGTCAGTGGAACAGGGAGCACTCGGGTTCCATGGTCCACGAGCCTGAGTAGCAATGTGCACACCCCTTGCAAATCACAGACAAGCCTTCCTTGGTTCCCCGTCCCACCAAAGGCATTTTCTAAGGTGTATGTTGGAGAGATTAGCATACCTTTAGCCTGAGCCCATGAGCACAAACAAGCTCATGTCCCTTTTGCCTAAGACCCTTAAAGATTTCACTAGAGTCATGGAGGTCCAATGACTAGACTCCCAATGTGCTGGTAATGTTTCCAACAAGGCTGCAATGGAGAGCGATCCCCAAATTCCCAAGCCCCCTCAGTCTCTCCCAAGCACAAAGAGTCTCCTCAGCAGGCCCCCCCGCCACTGCCCAACGGGTCTACGGAAGGGCTCAGAGGGCCCAGGACAAGGAAGCTCACGGGATAGTGCGAGCTGGTCACGGTGGGGTTTGCAGAGATATTTTCTATTGATCTATCTTGCAGTTCACTAGTCCTTTCTTCAGCTGTCTCTCGTCTACTTTTAAATCCACCTACTGAATTTTAAATTTCAGTTATTGCACTTTGAATTTTCATTTAATCTTTTATGAATTCTAATTCTCTGTGAAACTCTCCATCTTACCTATTTCAATATGTTAGTTATTTTAAAGTCCATGTCTGCTAACTCCAATATCTTACTTCCTGTGGGTCTGTCACTCTTCCCCCCCACTCCCCCCATCCTGTTTCTCAGTGTGCCTAGTAACTTGACAGAGTGTCAGGCACTGTGTATGACAGAATGGTTGAGGATCAGGATGGTGTCTCCCTCCAGGGTGGGCAGCAGAGGGGAAGGCCACCTCAAGCCACTCCAGGGCTCAGCTAACGCTAAACTCATTCCACAGTCCTTGTAAAGTCCAATCTACCTGTGGTCCCCAAAGGTCCAAGCTGAGAGCCTGGTATTTCTTAGGGCCATTCCTCCTTGGCAGGCTCTGAACTCTTCCCTAGCATCATGAAACTGCCAAAAAGCCAGCTCTGCTTTTTTAGCCACTTTCTGCTTCTCTGGCCTCCTTCCTCTCAGGGATCTTGGCCCTCAGGTCCCACTGCCTCAGCAGGCCCAAACCCCCAGCTCAGTCTCCCCAGTCCCGCAAGATTACGCAGAGCTCCTCTGGCTTCTCTGCCTCTGAGCAGCTGCCCCTGCCCAGCCCCAAAGGGAGAAGCCAGTGCAGGAAATAGGACTCACCTCTTCAAGCTCCCCTCTGAGCTGCGGGTGCCAGGGTAGTGCTCCAGTCCTACAAGCAGATGCCTTCTGAACTATGGCCAGTTCCTTGAGTCCTCATCAGGCATTGGTCTGCCATAAGCCACTCCACTGCCAGAAGCAGTCTGTTTTCATTACCTGGAATGAGTCACTGAAGTAGAGAGCTGGAGAGGATATGGTTGATAACTAGGCAAGCTGGTCCAACTAGCAGGCCGCGTGGACATCTCTGAGCTATAAATGTCCTGTGCAGAGGTATGCCACCCAATAAGAGGCGGCCAGAAGGGAAACAGACCATCCCTTCCTGCCCGACCAAGAGTCTCTGGGACTGAAGATCTCCATATCCTGTCTGAAACCCACAGCATTTGTTCTCATCAGCCCACTCCTAAAAGTGAAGATGGCGTAGTGTCAGGACATAGCAATTCTATATTCCATAAACTTGTTCTACAGCTCCTCAGAGAATGGAGCATCTGTCCTCAGCTCAGGTTTACTACCTCACTCCTAGAGAAGAAGACTTGGGGCCTGCAGACTGCCAGCTCCAGGCCTGTTTCCTTTCTGGGGACTCTGCACCCTTAGCCAGATGGGCAATGCTGGTTTCTGAGAACTGTAAGTACCTGCTGTGCTTCCTGCCCAGGACCAGCCACGGGGCTTATCTATAGACACTATAGTTTATTTCACATTGACAGTTTCAACAATGTTTCCCAAAGGGGATCCTGCCTCAGGACCTTTGCACTGTTCTACCTGAGCACTCTGCCTCCAGATGGCTACATGGTTTGTCCCTCCCTTGACTTGAGCCTCTGCCCAGATGTCACCCTACCATAGCATCCTACTTAGTAGCAGGTTTTGTCCCACTGTTCTATCTCCTTTACCCTGCTTATTTTTTCTTGCCCACCAATCACATCTAACATACAATGTATGCTCAGTCTCATCCCACTGGACATAAGTCCCACAAGAGCTGGGGCTTATGTAGCAGCACCTAAACAAGGCCTGACAGGTGCTCACCAACTACTTGCTGAATGAAAAGATGAATGTCAGGCAGGGACTTTGACAGAACAATGTCTTTAGATGCTCCAACCTCTTCAGCTGCTCTGGTTGTGCCCATTTAAGTGTGAGCATCTCACACAAGAGGAGCCCGACTTGGTCCTCCCTGATGACTAAGTAAAGGAACAGGCTTCTGCCACTGGCCCAGGCTCCTCAGCCTCCACATCCCAAATCCTGGTAGGATGGAGACACGTAACCAAGAGTGATAAGGGAGCACCAAAGTTACAGCTCCTAACAGGAGGGGAGCAGAGGGGAAGGAGGCTTCCCGTGGGGTAAGTGGCCGTCAGAACGATACTCAGGTAAAGCGCAGCCAGATAGCAGAGAGCTCAGAACAACTCCGTCCTGTCATGGAAGTCCCAGGCAAAGGCTGAGGATTGACCCTAGAGAGGAGGTGGTGCGGGCCCATCTCCATGGAGAGGAGGAGGCTGCCCACGCCTGAGCCAGAGCCCAGCAGGACTCTCACGAGGATCTACGGCCCCAGGGGCCGATGCCCGTGTATGGTACAGCCCCACGATGCAGTAGCCACCACAGCTCTCACCACAGACCCTCAGACCTGAGTCCCAAGTGCAGTGTGTCTTTCCAACTCTGCCTACTCCTTCCTGGATGAGCAGCTAGGTAAGGCTGGTACCATGTCTTCCCTACCTCCCCTGGTCACCATGCCTACTAATCATCAGCCTCTGCTCACCCTCCATTCTCTAAGCATCTCCGGACCTCAGAGTATAGGACATTGAGCAATGTGGCCCCACCAGTGAGGAGAAGACCACGGTCCCTGAGCTCCCCTGGGTACTTCTCCCTGCTCCCGCTACCACGGGAAGCTGTGAGCTGTAATGTTCCTATAACTCAGCTTCTCTTGGGGGTGGGGACACGTGCAGTGAGAGCCTGTGGGGGGCTCAGTCATGTGAGGAGAAAGGCTCCCACTGAACCATTCTCCCCCCGCGCCTCAGCTTCCCCCTACCCAGCCTCCAGGGCAGTCACCTCATCGGGCCTGCTGTGAGGGAAGGGTGCTGCACTTGTCCTGCCCAGGCCCCCCACCAGTGTGAGGGCTCCCCAAAGGGCCTGCCAAATGTGGGCAGACATAGGGCCCTGCCCCCACTTCTCTACCCAAAGGTCCAGACACTGCCCCAGTGAGGGGGCCTGAGGCATGTAGATTCCTGGCTACTAGAAGAGAATGTGCCCCCAGGAGAACAGGAAAGGCAGCCGCAGAGACCTCTGCCTCCTCAGGAATCGTAGGGCTCAGGGCTCTGGGGAATGGCACTGGATCTCACCCCACTTCTATACCAGCTTAGAAAACATGTCCACTTACCTGTGAGGCTGGCTTTCCAGACTCTCTTCCCCAGGGCCTGCATAAAAGCATAGCCGCCAGTCAAGGGACAGGGCCTCAGGCAGGAGCAGCGACGACCTCAGGATGCCAGGAATGAGCCCAGTCCAGCGCACTCCCACCTGGTCTTCTGGCCAAGGCCAGAGGGGCCTGAGGCGGGTGCCTTGTCGGTCTGGCTCCCCATCGTCCAAAGACTGCTGAAGTCGTAGCAGGCCATAGAGGAGGCCTACGCAAATGCATTGGTGATCGGCTGTTTCCTCACTTGGGCTCCTGTGAGGAGGCACTGATCTTCGCAGGTGCCTCAGCCCACAAATGACACAGTGCGGAAAGCAGGTAAAATGCAAATTTGCTGGGGAGCCAACACCAGACTGCCACCATGTCACTCCCTCACAGCCTGTGCCATCTTGCTGCTCCCATTCACACGTGACTGGTTTAAAAAGAAGAAAAAAGGGAGCGTTAATAATGTCAGTCAACTTAGCTACAGGGTACCAACTTGTCCTGAAATTTCATCAGGCTGTTGCATTTGTTTGTGTGTTTATTCACTCATTCAAGATGGAGTAACAGGGGCCCTAAACAACAAGAAAGCTGGACAAGAGATGATGTGATGGTTTTCAGTCACTGGATAAGTACAGGACAGTGATCCCAGGGAGAAGGGACACCAACACACTGAGCCCTATGATTTTTGTGTGTTTGTGGTGGGGCGGGGAGGGGGGGTGGTGTTGCACCATGTGGCTTGTGGGATCTTAGTTCCCCAACCAGGATTGAACCCGGGCCCACAGCAATGAAAGCACCGAGTCCTAACCACTGGACCGCCAGGGAACTCTGGGCCCTATGACTGACCAGCCATAGCTGAGGCAGTTTCTAGGCTACAGTGCAGGGAAAGGAAACTCAGACCTGGCTGTCTCCTGAGTGGACGAGACACTGAGGAGGTCAGGGAGGTCCAGGTGGCTAGAATGTGTACAGCAAAATGTTGGGGAGCAGGGGGCCGTACAGAAAGCAGAGCTCCAGAATCCAAAGAGGATTCCCTCGTGTCTTCAGCTAAGGACAAGTCTGTACCTGTGTAAGAAAAGCTATGTGAGGAGGCTGGGGCAAGAACCCCTGGAAAGGAGCAGACAGAACAATCCCCAGAGCTCACACAGGAAGGGAATAAACTGTGTTCCCACAAGCCACCATGGAAAGACTTCCTCATTCACAGGGTATTGGGTAGAATCTTCAGAAGGGCATCACCCTTAGTAATGAGGCTAAATTAGCTGTAGACCAAAGGCAGCTCTGGACCACCCTAACGCAGCTCGGGAGCAATCCTCTAAAGGATCAACTGATGCCAAGGAACTTAACTGGGTGCCAGACCAAGATTAATACTATTTGAAGGAATACAACAAAACCCAGCAACCAACAACATAAATTTACAATGTCTAGTAGCCAATAAGGAAATTGCCAGGTCTATTGATCAGGGTACAGCCAGGGGACAGATACCACATGGTATTTTAAACAAGGGAAATTTAGTATAAAGAATTATTAACTATTTATAGGGAATTAACTAAAAGGAACCAAAAGGGAACTCTATAGAATACCCTAGGGTGAAGGGAGGTATACAAGAGAATGACTCAGAGCTGCGAGATCACAGCTCACTGGATGGTGAAGTTTACTGGGCTGTCCCAGGCCAAGGCTGGGGGCTGAAAGCCACCTGAGAGGGTGCCAACAGAATTAGCTGGGAAGCTGTCTGCAGAGAGTGCTGGGAAGCCACCAGGGTGGAGGTGCTGATGAACTCACTAGAGAGCTGCCAGGAGTCCAGCTGGGGTACCCATGGAACTTGCCTGGGTTCCACGCAAGTGCCTATCCCCTTCCAAATATATAAAGAGCCTCATCGCTGGCACCCAGGCAAGTGCTGCTGAATTTGCAGCTAGGAAGCCGCCTGAGAAGGTGCCACAGAAATTCACTGGGGGTGAGCCAATGTCACAAAACAGGAATGAGCAAAGCACAAAGAACCAGGATGACAGGCCCTTTCTCCTCCAGCGCCCTCCACTGACAAAGGTTAGTATCAGGCTAGCTGGCAAGGGAGGAATGTTCCAGTATCACAAGCCGGCGATGAAGGGTGGATTGACAACTGCTATACCTGGCATATGAAAAAGAAGAAAATATGACTTATGACCATAAGAAAAAGCAATCAATAGCAACTGACCTAGAAGTGACAGATATAAAGGAATTATCAGACAAGGACAATAAAACAGATATTATAAACATGTTTCATAAATTCAGGAAAGTAGGGGGAAACATGAGCATAATGAGAGAAATGGAAGCTATAAAAAAACCTAAATGGAACTTCTAGAGATGGTATAAATATCTGAAATACAAAAACACACAGTATGAGATGAACATCAGATCAACACTGAAAAAGATCACACAACTCAGGACTTCCATGGTGGTGCAGTGGTTAAGAATCCACCTACCAATGCAGGGAACACAGGTTCGAGCCTGGGTCCGGGAAGATGCCACATGCCACAGAGCAACTAAGCCCATGCGTCACAACTACTGAGGCCCATGTGCCTAGAGCCCATGCTCCGCAACAAAAGAAGCCACTGCCATGAGAAGCCCGCGCACCACAACGAAGAGCAGCCCCCGCTCGCCGCAACTAGAGAAAGCCTGCACACAGCAACGACCTAACGCAGCCAAAAATAAATAAATAAATTTATTTTTTAAAAAAGAGGGGCATTACATAATAATAAATGGGCCAACTATTCAAGAAGACATAATAATCCTTAATGTGTATGTACCTAATAACAGAGCTTCAAAATACATGAAGGAAAAACTGATAGAACTGCAAAAAGAGACAGATGAATCCACTATTATAGCTGCAGACTTCAACACCCCTATGACAGAAATGGACACATCCAAAAGGCAGAAAAGGACATAGCTGAACTCAACAAAACCATCAATCAACTGGATATAATAGATATCTATAGACTACTTCATGCAGAAGAATATTCATTCTTCTCAAGTTCACATGGAATATTCACCAAGATAGACAACATTCTGGGACGTAAGACATATATTAACACATTTAAAAGAACAGACATCATACAATGTATGCTCTCAGTCCACAACAGAATTAAATCAGAAATCAGTAACAGAAAAGGAGCTGGAGAATCCCCAAACACTTGGAGATTACATAACACATTCCCAAATAACACATAGATCAAAGGAGAAATTAAGAAATGTTTTGAACTAAATGAAAACAAAAATACAACTTATCAAAATTTGTGAGATGCAGTGAAAACAGTGCTTAGAAGGAAATTAATGGCATTGAATCCATGTATTAGAAAAGAAAAAAATATCTGAACTCAATAATCTAAGCATCCACTTCAGGAAACTAAAAAAAGAAGAGCAGGGCTTCCTTGGTGGTGCAGTGGTTGAGAATCTGCCTGCCAATGCAGGGGACACGGGTTCGAGCCCTGGTCTGGGAAGATCCCACATGCCGCAGAGCAACTGGGCCCGTGAGCCACAACTACTGAGCCTGCGTGTCTGGAGCCTGTGCTCTGCCACAAGAGAGGCCGTGACAGTGAGAGGCCCGCGCATCGCGATGAAGAGTGGCCCCCACTCGCCGCAACTAGAGAAAGCCCTCACACAGAAATGAAGACCCAACACACCCAAAAATAAATAAATAAATTTATTTAAAAAAAAAAAGAAGAGCATATTAGTTCCAAAGTAAGCAGAAGAAAAGAAATAATGAAAATTAGAGGAGAAATCAATGAAGTCGAAAACAAGAAATAGAGAAAATCAAGAAACCAAAAGATAGTTCTTTGAAAAGATCATCATTAAACCACTAGCTGAACTAAGAAAAAAAAGAGAGAGGACACATATTACTAATATACAAAATGAAAAGGGGACATGACTGCAGATCCCATGGGCATTAAAAAGATAATAAAGGAATACTATGAACAACTCTATGCCCACAAATGTAATAACTTAGAGCAGGGGTCCCCAACCCCCGGGCCATGGACCGGTACTGGTCTGCGGCCTGTTAGGAACCGGGCTGAAAGCAGGAGGTGAGCGGTGGGCGGGCAGGTGGGCAGGCAGGCGGGTGGGCTAGCGAGCAAGCGAAGCTTCATCTGCCGCTCCGCATCACTCCCCATCGCTTGCATTACCACCTGAACCAACCCTCCCTCCCCACCTTGTCCGTGGAAAAACTGTCTTCCACGAAACTGGTCCCTGGTGCCAAAAAGGTTGGGGACCGCTGACTTAACAGGAAATGAACCAAACCTTGAAAGCACAATCTGCCAAAACTCACACAAACAGAAAGAGACAATCTGAGTAGGCCTAGATCTACCAAAGAAATGAACAAATAACCTTCCAAAACAGAAAGCATCAGGCCCAGATGGGTTCACTGGTAAATTCTACCAAATATTTAACAAGAAATTATACCAATTTTCCACAGTCTCTTTCAGAAGGTAGAAGCAGAGAGAACACTTGCTAACTTATTCTGTGACATCAGCATCACTCTAATACCAAAACACATTACAAGAAAAGAAAGTACAAATTAATCTGTCTCATGAACATAGATACAAAAACGTTCAACAAAATATAAACAATTAAAATCCAAGGACTTCCCTGGTGGCGCAGTGGTTAAAAATCCACCTGCCGATGCAGGGCACACGTGTTCGATCCCTGGTCCAGGAAGATCCCACATGCCGCAGAGCAACTAAGCCCGCGCACCACAACTACTGAGCCTGCGCTCTAGAGCCTGCGTGCCACAACTACTGAAGCCCGTGCACCTAGAGCCTGTGCTCCGCAACAAGAGAAGCCACCTCAATGAGAAGCCTGCACACCGCAACGAAGAATAGCCCCTGCTCGCTGCAACTAGAGAAAAGCCCACGCGCAGCAACAAAGACCCAACACAGCCAAAAATAAATTTTAAAAAATAAAATAAAATAAAATCCAAACACTGCATAAAAAGAATTACACATCATGACCAAGTGGAATTTACTCCAGGTATGAAAGGCTCGCTCAACATTCAATAATCAATTAAGATAAATTCTCACACTGACAGGCCAAAGAAGAAAAATCACATGATCATAACAACACACATTAAAAAAAAGCATTTCACAAAATTCAATAGTTTTAAAAAAAACCATAAAAACTCAGCAAACTGAGAATAGAGAGGAACTTCCTTAATATGATAAAGATTATGCACAAAAAATCCTACAGGTTGGGACTTCCCTGGTGGTCCAGGGGCTAAGACTCTGTGCTCCCAATGCAGGGGGCCCGGATTCGATCCCTGGTCAGGGAACTAGATCCCACATGCCAGAACTAAGAGTTTGCATGCCGCAACTAAAGATCCTACATGCCACAACGAAGACCCGGCGCAGCCAAATAAATGAATAAATATTAAAAAAACAAAAACAAAAAACCTACAGGTAAGGAGTGACATCAGCAAAATGGACGACTAGGAAGCTCTAAGCCCTTGTTCCCACAGAGACAACAAAAAACAATCCAAAACTGGCTGAACTAACTTTAGAGGAGATCTGGAGAACAGTCAAACGTCTATAGCAGCCAAATGAATGTGCAATCAGTGCCCACCCGCCTTGGCATGGCAGTGTCTTGGTCTAGAGGAGGCAGCAGACCAGTTCCCAGTTCCCTCCCGGGCAGAGCTGACCTTATTTGCAATGTTCTAACCAGTCTTGGGACTGTCTGAAGGACTGATCTCTGTCCACCTAACTTGAATCTCAGGCAAAGAAAATCAACAGGCACTAATCATGAAGGCTACAAGGATTTCAGACTCTGAGATGCCTTAAGCAAGAGCTTATGAATGAAGACATACAATAGATAACCTATGGCCACAAACAGAAGCTGGAGATGAGACTCTTGGGAAGTTAAGACATTCAAAAACAGCTGTGTATAAAGAGGAAATGAAAAAAGCCACACACAGACGCAGGCAAAACAAATCCTCAGAGACGACCTTAAGCTTTCACCTGGGCTGATTCCTACGCTCAAAGCAAGTCCAGTCAATCAGTGAAGGACTGCCCAGGCACAACAGAGCCAGCCTGCAAGGACAGGGAAAGGTGGCTGTTTTTTTCAAATACCTAACTTTCAACAAAAACAATAAAAGGCAAACAAAGAAATAGGATAACATGGTTCATCCAAAGAACAATATAAACTGGCAAAAACTATCCCGGAGGAAGCATAACATAAGATTTACCAGATAAAGACTTTCTAACAGCTATCTTAAATATGCTCAAAGAGCTAAAGGAAAACACAAAGAGGGAAAGCAAATCTGGAAAATGATATTATGAACAAAATGAGAATATCTACAAAGAGAGAAATTATAACAAAGAACCAAACAAAATTCTGGAGCTGAAAAATATAATAAATGAATGAGAAAATTCATAGAGAGGTTCAACAGCAGATTTGAGCAGGCTGACAAAAGAATCAGAGAACTTGAAGACACATGAAATTATTGACTCTGAGGATCAGAAAGAAAAAAGAATGAAGGAAAGTGAACAGATGGACTTCCCTAGTGGTGCAGTGGTTAAGAATCCACCTGCCAATGCAGGGGACACGGGTTCTATCTCTGGTCCGGGAAGATCCCACATGCCGCAGAGCAACTAAGCCCGTGTGCCACAACTACCGAGCCTGAGCTCTAGAGCCTGTGAACCACAACTACTGAAGCCCGAGCACCCTAGAGCCTGTGCACCACAACTACTGAGTCCATGCTTGCAACTACTGAAGCCCCACGCACTCTAGGGCCCGCATGACGCAACTACTGAAGCCCGTGCGCCTAGAGCCCGTGCTCTGCAACGAGAAGCCACCACAATGAGAAGCCCGTGCACTGCAACAAAGACTGTCCCTCGCTCGCCACAACTAGAGAAAGCCTGTGCGCAGCAACGAAAACCCAACGCAGCCAAAAATAAATAAATAAGTTCATAAAAAAAAAAAAGAAAGATATCAAAGCAATAGACTAACTTTACACCTTAAGGAAATAAGAAAAGCAAACTAAACCCAAAGCTAGCTGGAGGAAGGAAATAATAGAGTACAGTGGTAACAGAGAAAAACAAAACAACAGAGACCAGTTGCACTTCTATACACTAAAAATGAACAATCCTAAAATGAAATTAAGAAAACAATCCCATTTACAATAGCATCAAAAAGATTTAAAATATTTGGGAATATGGGGACTTCCCTGGTGGCACAATGGTTAAGAATCTGCCTGCCGATGCAGGAGATACGGGTTCAGTCCCTGGTCCAGCAAGATCCCACATGCAACGGAGCAACTAAGCCCATGCACCACAACTACTGAGCCCGTGCTCTAGAGCCCACGAGCCACAACTACTAAGCCCGCGCGCCACAACTACTGAAGCCCACGCACCTAGAGCCTGTGTTCCGCAACGAGAAGCCACCACAATGAGAAGCCCACGCACTGCAACAAAGAGTAGCCCCCACTCGCCACAACTAGAGAAAGTCCACAGGCAGTAACGAAGACCCAACGCAGCCAAAAACAAGTAAATAAATAAAATAAATAAATTAAAATACTTGGGAATAAACTTAATGAAGGAGGTGAAAGACTTATAAACTAAAAAATACAAATCATTGATGAAAGGAATTTAAAAAAGACATAAATACATGGAAAGACATCTCATGTTCACGGATTGGAAGACTTAATTTTTTTTTTTTAATAAATTTATTTATTTATTTTGGCTGTGTTGGGTCTTCGTTGCTGTGCGCAGGCCTTCTCTAGTTGCGGTGAGCAGGGGCTACTCTTCGTAGCAGTGCGCGGGCTTCTCATTGTGGTGGCTTCTCTTGTTGTGGAGCACAGGCTGTAGGTGCATGGGCTCAGTAGTTGTGGCTTGTGGGCTCTAGAGCACAGGCTCAGTAGTTGTGGCACATGGGCTTAGTTGCTCCATGGCATGTGGGATCTTCCCGGACCAGGGCTCGAACCCATGTCCCCTGCATTGGCAGGCAGATTCTTAACCACTGCACCACCAGGGAAGTCCTTAATATTGTTAATAAGATGTTAGTACTACCCGAAATTATCTACCTATTTAAGCAATCCCTATCAAAACCTCAATGACTTTTTTTTTTTCCACAGAAATAGAAAAACCTGTCTTAAAATTCATATGGAATCTCAAGGGACCCCCAAATATCCAAAACTACCTTGAAAAAGTGGAACAAAGTTGGAGGTGTGTCTCAAACTTCCTGATTTCGAAACTTAGTACAAAGCTACAGTAATCAAAACAGTGTGATACTAGCATAACGACAGATTTATAAACCAATATAATAAAGAGCCCAAAAATAAACACTTGCATAAGGTCAAGTGATTTTCAACAACAGTGCCAAGACTATTCAACAGGGAAAGAACAGTCTTTTCAACAAATGGTACTGGGAAAACTGGATGTCCACATGCAAAAGAACAAACTTAGCCCCTTGCCTCATTTTATAACAAAAAATAACTCAAAATGGACAAAGACCTAAATGTAAGAGCTAAAACTATAAAACTCTTAGAAGCAAACATAGGGTAAAACTGCACAACATTGGATTTGGCAGTGATTTCTTGGATATTACACCAAAATCACCAACAAAAGAAAATATAGGTAAACTGGACTTCATTAAAATTAAAAACCTTTGTGCATCAAAGGACACTATCAGGAAAGTGAAAAGACAACCATGAAGTGGGAGAAAATATCTGGAAATCATTTATCTTATTACAGTCTGGTATTCAGAATATATAGAGAACTCCTACAACTAAACAACAAAAACCAAACAACCAAATTTAAAAATGGGCAAAGAAAAAAAAAAATGGGCAAAGGACTTGAAGACATTACTCCAAAGAAGATATGCAAATGGCCAATAAGCACATGAAAAATGCTCATTATCATTAATTAGCAGGGAAATGCAAATCAAAACCGTGATGAACTATTACTATCCACCCATTAGAATGGCTATCATTTTTAAAAAATTACAAGTTTTTATGAGTATATGGAGAAATTGGAATCCTTGTGCACTGCTGATAGGGATGTAAAATGGTGCAGCCACAGCGGAAAACAGTATTGAGATTCCTCAAAAAATTAAACATAGAATTACCATGATCTAGCAACTTCACTTCTAGGTCCCCAAAATGGAATGATGAAAAAGTTCTGGAGGTGGATAGTGTGTGGATAGTGGTGATGGTTGTACAACAGTGTGAAAGCATTTAATGCCACTGAGTTGTATACTTAAAAATAGTTAAAATTGTAAATTTTATGTTACATATATTTTATCACGATGAAACACCATTCAGCTAACAGCATACTTAACAGTGAGAAATTAGATGCTTTCTTGCTAAGATCAGGAAGAAGGTAAGAATGCCTTATTTTTACCACTCCCATTACTGGAAGTCCTAGGTAATACGACAAGAAAAGGAGATAACAGTTATACAGATTGAGAGGGAAGAAATAAAATAGTCTTTGTACATAGATGACATGATTCTCTATGTAGAAAATCCCAACGAATCAATAAAAAAAACCCTCCTAGAACTAATAAATGACTATGTCAAAGTTGGACAATACAAGATTAATATACAAGGGGCTTCCCTGGTGGCACAGTGGTTAAGAATCCACCTGCCAATTCAGGGGACCCAGGTTCAAGCCCTGATCCGGGAAGATCCCACATGCCGCGGAGCAACTACTGAGCCTGCACTCTGGAGCCCATGTGCCACAACTATCGAGCCTGCATTCTAGAGCCCACGAGCCACAACTACTGAAGCCTGTGCGCCTAGAGCCTGTGCTCTGTAACAAGAGAAGCCACCGCAATGAAATGCCCGTGCACCGCAACAGAGTAGCCCCCACTCGCCACAACTAGAGAAAGCCCGCATGCAGCAACGAAGACCCAATGCAGCCAAAAATAAATAAATAAATAAATTTATTTAAAAAAAAAAAGATTAATATACAAGGGTCAGTTGCCTTCTTATCTACCAGCAACAGGACTTCTGGTTTCTAGTTCTGCATGTGAGGAGCCTGGAAGTCACCACTCTGTCCTGAACACCTTTTTTTCAACTCTTCTGAGCAAATACCCAAGAAGAGAATTACTGGGTCATATGGTAATTCTATGTTTACCCTGTTAAGGAACCACCAAACTGGTTTCCACAGCAGCTGCACCATTTTGCACCTCTAGGAATGTATGAGGGTTCCAATTTCTCCACATCCTCACCAACACTTGTTTTCTGTTTTGGGGGTTTTGGCTTTTTTTTTAATGGCTGCCCTAATGGGTGAGAGATGGTATCTCACGGTGGTTTTGATTTGTATTTCTCTATGACTAATGATGTTAAGCATCTTTTTATGTGCTTGTTAGCCATTTATATATCTTCTTTGAAGAAATGTCTATTCAAGTCCTTTGCCCATTTTCTTTTTTTTTTTTTTAAAGATTATTATTTTTTTAAATTTTATTTATTTTTTGGCTGTGTTGGGTCTTCACTGCTGCACATGGGCTTTCTCTAGTTGTGGCGAGCGGGGGCTACTCTTCGTTGTGGTGAGTGGGCTTCTCATTGCGGTGGCTTCTCTTGTTGCAGAGCACAGGCTCTAGGCGCGCGGGCTTCAGCAGTTGTGGCGCATGGGCTCTAGGGCTCACGGGCTCTAGAGCACAGTCTCAGTAGTTGCGGTGCATGGGCTTAGTTGCTCCGCGGCATGTGGGATCTTCCCGGGCCAGGGATCGAACCCGTGTTCCCTGCATTGGCAGGCAGATTCTTAACCACTGCACCACCAGGGAAGTCCCTCTATCCATTTTCTAATTGGGTTGTTCCTTTTTGTTGTTGAGTGGTAAGAGCTCTTTGTATATTGTGGATACCAGACCCTTATAAGATATATGATTTTAAAATGTTTCCTCCCATTCTGTGGGTTTTCTTTCCCCTCTCTTGATAGTCCTCTTTGATGCACAAAAGCTTTAAATTTTGATGAAGTCCAGTTTATCTACTGAATTCTTTTGTTGCTTGCTTGTGCTCTTGGTGCTCTATCTAGAAACCACTGTCAAATCCAGGGTCATGAAGATTTACCGGTTTTCTTCTATGAGTTTTATGGTTTTACTCTTACATTTAGGTCTTTGATCCATTTTGAGTTAACTTTTCTATATGGTATGAGGTAAGGATCCAACTTCATTCTTTTGCATGTGTATATTCTGTTGTCCCAGCATCATTTGTTCAAGAGATTACTGTTTCCCCATCGAATGGTCTTGGCATTCTTGTCAAAAATCAATTGCCCATGAATGTATGGGTTTATTTCTGGGCACTTAATTCTATTCCACTGACTTGAATGTCTATTCTTATGCCAGTAGCACAGTCTTGATTACTGTAGCTCTGTAAGTAAGTTTTGAAATCAGAAGTGTGCATCCTCCAACTTTGTTCTTTTTCAAGATTGGCTATTTAGGACCCCCTGCAATTCCATATGAACTCCAAGTTTTTCCATTTCTGCAAAAAAGGCTATTGGGATTTTGGCAGGTATTACACTGATCTGTAGATTGCTTGGGGGGAGTATTGCTATCTTAACAATATTAAGTGGAAGATGACTTAATTTTAACATCAAAATTATGAGTGGCATTATCAACTTTATTAAGGAGAATGCTGTTCTGCAGTTGAGGTCAGTATGTCTGCATGCAATCTCCCCTCAAACTCATCTAGCAAAATTAACATAAGTATATATCACACAAATGGCAGCAGTGGTAGACAGAAATGCAGCATAACCTAGAATGACTTTTGTACACTTTGACATGTGAAACAGTCATTTCCCCTCTGGATTTCAACAATTTTGGCAGTGTAGGAAACAGGATTATACAACAGTAAATAAAAGCTTATATGACCAAAGAACTGAGAATATAGACAACCCTTCCCTTGTTCAATCTGCCCTCTCCCCAACCCCTGCCAAGATAAATGAGAGGCAGCTGGGCAGGTTTTGGTTTTGTGATTTATAACCAAACCACAGACCTGGGAAAAGGGCCTGTCACTTCTTTCACAGAACTGTTTAAAACATTAACTCTGTGGAAGATGCCAGAAGTTTCCAAAAAGGAAATATTCCAGGAGAGTAATGAAGTAATAATCATAGCATATTCAACCTTTGCCTGTTTCCCCTGGACCCCAAATCTACTCCTATGGGCTTCTATGGGCTTGGAAAACAGAGCCTCTACTTGGAATAACACTCTTTACATTGTGTCTAAATTTTTCCACACACTTCTGCATCTATTCTCTTTCTGAAAAACCATGTAAAGTTTATCAAACATAAGGACAATTCTGACCTTTTAATATATTAAATGTTCCTTCATGTCGCTGGCTTTAGTGTTTTGGCAGGGAAGTCCTGCCACAAATGCTGGCGGGGAGCAAACATGCAGTATTCCCACTGAAATAACATGGACTCGATAACATTGTTTTTGGATACTGTCCCTCAGCTTAGTCACACTGGGTGACTCCTGTAATTCCAGTGGAAGAGTGTGAACCTCAGAGCTTCTGCTGGAGCTAAGTAATAACTGGGTCCAGGTCAAGGGGGCTCCCATGGTTCACCTTGGGTCAAAGAGAAAGCTGCCCCAGAACTTTGTTCCTTGAAGGGAGGAATCATGTCTAACTCTAAATTCCAATCACCCCTCACTCAGCTTTTGGCATCTCTTTTATATTTAGCCTATAGGATTTGCTCAGTAGGTATCGGCTAAATGTAGTGACCATCAGTCTCTAACTTAGAGACCATCAGAATCATCTGTGAAACTTTCAAAAGACACAGGCTGGGAACCCTACCCAAGGTTTATTTAGCAGGTCTAAGGGTGGTGTCCAAATATTCCAGTTTAAAATATTCCACAGGTAAATCAGTTGAGAAGCTAAGGTTTAAGGAACACTCCCCTCTCTAAACTACACTTCAATAATTCATTTTGCTTAAAATGGCCAGATTGAGCAGGTGACAGAGGGGAGAAAGGGAACAGAGTTTTCTTCCCCAGCCTTCTAAGAGATTTAAATCCTAAATTGGAGAAAAATACGCATCACCTTCACAACTGTCCTTCACATCATCCCAGCCATGTCCCCGTGCATTAATCAATTTTTTTCCCTGTACTGTATGATGTTTTGACATCTTAAAAATCTCACTGGTGGGGAAGAGACTAACCTTCCCAGGACTAGCTAATTCCCAAAGATAGTAATCAATTTACTTGGGAGCAGCCTCTCATGCACACTCATCAATTCCTTTATCTCCCACAGATGAAGTCAATATTGCCCCTGCCCTGAATCATCCCAGGCCAGGTACCAGGCAACTAGGGACCATCCCTATAGCCCAAAGCCCACCATAATTACTCAAACTAGCTAGTCCTAAACTGTTTACCCTGCCCTGTCTTGCCTTTTTCAGTGAATAAGACTCCAACCTAGGCTTTCCCTTCATTCCTGCTTCTGTCTCCTGACCAAAACCATGCCACAGCAAGGCATGCCCTCTTCTCTCTGGAAATGTAATACATTTTTCTTTCAATGGCACTGGCTTCTCCGTGTTCTCACCCAGTCACCTCTTATAAATTAATATCCCACTGGTACAGATCAGACACTCCACCCCTACCACTCTTGTGCTGTCTACTTAGCTAATCCAGTTGGAAACCATATTACAAACTAACTTAGGTTTCCAAAACCAGAGAGCAAGTAACACCTCCTAGCACCTTCATACACAGAAAGTTCTTCGAAGTCCTATTAGCATTTGAAACTCAACACTCAGAACTAAATGCTGTATGACCCAGCAATCACTCTTAGGTATATACCCAAGAGAACAAAAACACAAACACTCATACACGAATGTTCACATGACCATTAGCTGTAATAGCCAAAACGTGGAAACAGTCCAAATGTCCATCAACTGATAAATGGATAAATAAAATGTCGTATATCCATAAAGGGGAATATTACCCCATCATTAAAAGAACTGAAGAACTGATTCATGCTACATGGATGACCCTTAAAAACATTACATTAAGTAAAAGCCAGACAGAAGGCGACATATTGTACGATACCATTTATATAAAATATACAGAATAGGCAAATCCATAGAAACAGAAAGTAGATTGGTGGTTGCCAGAGGGAGTAAGGGGTAATAAGGAGTAACTGCTCAGGGGTACAGAGATTTCTATTTGGGGTTATAAAATGTTCTGGAATTAGATTGTGATGATGGTTGCAAAACCCTGTGAATATACTAATAACCAACACTTTAAGAGAGTGAATTTTAAAATATGTAAATTATATCTTAAGGAAAAAAAGCTAAATGTATTAGCTCCCTTCCAAAACTACTCTTTCTCCTATGTTCATTATTTCAGTAACTAGGACCACGTTCTACTCAGATGCTCAGGCCAGAAACCTATAATTTTTTTTTTTTCCAAAAACCTACAAATGTTAACTAATTAGGTCACGGCAATTCAAACGTCTTAATATCTCTCCCTTCCCCCACTGCAACTCCTAATTCAGGCCGCGCTCATTTCTCGCCTTCATTACAGTAGCTTCCTAATGGGTCTCCTGGCCTCCGGGCTTGCCTCTCCAGATCAATTTTTACATTGCAACTAGAACCTCCTTTAAAAACAAAATCTTTACCGGCTCCCAATAACCCCAGGTTGAAGTTAGAACCTTTAATAGATTTATAGTCTCTCAGACTTCAGCCCGCGGTGAACCTCTCCAGCTTCACGTTCCCCTCACGCCCGGACAGCCTGCACCTGGCAGCCTGGAGAGGGTGGGTATCACCTCGGCCCCGGCCCGCAATGGGCGACCCGCCCTCCAGGCCTCAACCTGCTCGCCAGCGTCTCAGGAAGATCTTTCCTCACCCCCCACCCCCCGCCCCCAGCTCTGGCGCCTCCGTTTACCCGTCGGCTCCTCAGGCAGGTACGCTCTGAGGGGCCGCCAATGAATCCGCATACATTTCCTGTGTGAACCGTGGTGCACCCAAATTTCAACTTAAAACTGCGGCGGAGCCCTAAACTCACCCCAAGTCTTCCTCAACACTTAACAGACTTTGCCGGACGCCGCCTAGAAACGCAGCCACATGGCCCTCGGGCGCCACGCTCCGCCTAGTCCCGCCCTGCGCGATGTGGGCAGGTTCTCTGCTGCTCGCCCCGGCCGCGGAGGAGGATGGGAAGCGAGCCTTGTGGATCGCTCTGCGCCTGCGCAGACGCAATTCGCCGCCGGGGCGCCAAGCGGCGCATGCGCAGGCGCGTTGGTCTGCGTTGAGAAGGTGCTGCGGCGGTGCGGGAGGTAGGAGGAGCCGGGTTTTGGGGCCGGGAGTCTGCACCCGGGAGAGGAGGTCCAGCCACCTCGGGCCTTTCTCGCTCCTCTGAGGGCGAAGAGGCTTTCTCGCCCGCCGCCAGCCGCGGTTAGAGGCAGGACCCGGGCTTGGGTGGAGGAGTCCAGGGCTGTCTGAACGGAAGAGGGGTGGGGGGATCCGGATACCCACGGGGCACAGCCCGGGGGTCCGACTAGCGATCGGAATTCGCCGTCTATCTTTATAGCCGCCAGAGTCCTTGGCAGCCCTTCCCCAGGTGACAACCCGTGTGTCACCGGGTTGGGCGAGGCGGGGGGTCAGCCCCGCACCTGCCCATTCTTTCTTTCAGCGTCTGCGGTGAGCCCGGCCGCGGTAGGTACAAAGCTGAGTAGACACAGTCCCCAGCCCTCTGGAAACTTGCCGTCTCATAGGATCCATTACTTCCTTCAGCAGATACTGATTGAGCACGTATAGGAGATGCACCGTTTTAAACTAGTATCGGCAGAGATGTGGCGACTCCGGGCAGTGTGGAGGGTGGAGTTTGCTCTAGCGCCCACATCCAACAGTTTGCTTGGCCTAACGTCCCAGGCTCTCGGACACGGATTCTCCCTGCAGCCTTCTCTCCCACCACTTTCCTCTTCGCTCCCTATTGTACCAAACTCTTTGCAGTTAATTAATTCAACAGATAACTATCGAGCACTTGTTACAAGTCATGCACCTTGTCAGCCAAAGAGAATACAAAATAGAGATGAGTGTGTGCCAACCTGAAGTTTTGAGCTTAGTAGGGGACAGATAACAAGTAAATGAATAAAAATGTAAGAGCTGATGCCCTGGAACCACACTGCCTGGATTTGATCCCAGCCCTGCCACTTGAAAAGCTGTGTCAACTTGAGTCAGTTCCTCATTCTTGTGCCTGGTTCCTTGCTGTAAAGAAAGGGTGTCAATAGATTGTACCCAGTAGAGTTGTTGTAAGTATTAAACAAGTTTGACTTGTAAAGCACTTGGGACCACTGCCTGCATTCAGTAAGCATTCAATAAATCTGTTACATGTGATTATAACTTGTGATAAGTACCATTGTGAAAACAGCGTGTAATGATAGAAAATAATGGGAGTGGAGAGGGTTCGCTTAGATAAAGACGGAGAGCAAGCTTCTCTAAGGAGATGTAAGATGAGAATGAGCCAGCTATGCAAAGTAGATTTTAGGTATGTGTGTCTGCCCAGCTTTGGAAAACTAGGTGATTAATTGGATTACTTGGACAGTGGAGATTTCATTATGGTATTTGAAATGAACTTTCTACCACTGGGTTATTCAGTTTTGATTTCTGAACTCCACTAAACTGTGCCAATATAAGTAATCATGCCCGTAAGGCCCAACCTTTGCATATGAGCAGCATTCTAGTCACCTGAGTTAGGAGAGTTGCTGGGGTGAGAGAATGGAGAAAAGTGACCTATTTCTGATTTGGAAAAATTGGTTGTATCAGTGAAAGAGAGCCTGCTATGTTCCTATCTTTTGTTTCTTCGTGAGCGTTCAAGTGCATATTCTCTCTTTCTCTCTCTCATTACATTGCTTGCTGATAGAGCCTCTGAGAGCTGGAGGCCTTGGACCAGCACAGGCCTAAGAGATAGGTTTTCTGGATTCCGGGGCCATCTTGTTTCTGTGGTGACTGCTCTTCATGGGATTTATTCCCTAGGCTTCAATAAAACTCTACTCTTCCAAGATGCACACATTTTTCTGCCTGTGGAAGAACATGCTTTGACAGGTTTTTAGATCCCTCTCCCCTGTTGTGTTGTGGTAGCCTGTAGGACAGTTAGTTTGTGCTAACCAGGCTATAGCTGATTATTTGACAGGGGTATTGTTCCTCTGGAGACTTTTCTCATACCCCACATGCTCTTGTACCTTCCTGGAAGAAATGGCATAAAATGACAATATCTGTCTAATTACACTTAGATGCTTTTGGTTTTCCACGAGTGAAAAATTAAATGAATCAAATGTGCTTTATCACCGTGGAGATCTTGGAGAATCACCTGAGCACCAAGGTCACATGTACTCTCAGAGGCATCTACTGGACAACAGAAGCTCTCAGCTGTGAACTTTAATAAAGGTAAGCTTTAAACGTGCTGTTTAACACAGGTTCAATTTGAAGAAAGACATTTTAAATCATTATGGCAGGGGGAGCAGTACTTCCTGCTCAGTTGTGCAAACCCTCCAGGTACCTCAGTGAGAAGTAGAGAGGAACCATAATGAAGCTGCGAGTGCGAACGAGGCCTGGCTAGGCTCACACTCGGGTTCACTTTCTCATCTGTCCACATGCCCCCAGATTGACCCTCACTCCTCCGAAGACCAGCCTGAAAGCCTTCAAACCCGTCAGATGATGGATGAGTCAGACGATGACTTTAAGGAACTCTGTGCCAGCTTTTTCCAAAGGGTGAAAAAGAATGGCCCCAAGGAAGTGTTGGGGGAAAGGAAGACACAAAAGGCCTCAGACAGCACTCAGATAAGAAGCAAACTGAAAAGGACCAAACCAACTGCTTCCAAGAGCAAAACCCTTCAAGGCCCCACTGAGAGGAAAACTCGCTCTGGCAGCCAGGTCCTGCGGACTCAAAAGCAAGGGGCACCCAAGTGGCCAGAGAGTGAACCAGCTCCCCCTGAAAATGGGGAGGGAGGCGTGCATGCTTCTGCTATGCTCCAAGACAGTGCATGGAGCACCCAGACAGGTAACCAGCTGAAACAGCTGCCAAAGCTTTTCCAGAGAGGAAACCAGAGGTGATTTGTACTGTTTTAAACCAGGGGTCGGAAAACTTTCTGAAAAGGGCCAGCTAGTAAATTTTTTTGGCTTTGCAGGCTGTACAGTCTCTGTCGCAAACTACTCAACTCCCTATGACGGTATGTAATAGAGTGGGCTGTGTTCCAGCAAAACTTCACTTAACAAAAACAGGCAGCCAGCCCGAGGACCGTAGTTTGCCAACTCCTGTTTTAAACAATAGTGATAAAAAATATAACCCGTGTGAATTTTCTACATGATATATTTGGGACCCTCTTCTCTTTCAGTTTCCTATTAATGTTTACATCACACAGTTGACATGAGTTACATGAACATGAAAATAATGCTGCTTCTCTCACTTTCTTGAGTTCATTCCAAAGTGGTTAAGTTGCAGTGGGCCAGCCAATTTGGTTAGGCTGCTGAAAGGTAGAACAGCCGTGTGGGTGCTACCCACAGCCAAAAGGGTGCCGTGTGGGTTTGAGTCCCAGGAGAATATTCTGGTCCTTCCTTTCTCCTCCAAACACCTTTTATTGTTTTCTTTTTCTTCTTCTTTTTTTTTTTTGGTTTGTTCGTTTAAAGCAGCTTTCTTATCCTGCTGCCCTTGGTGTACTAAACCATATGCTTAGCATACATTCTTCATGCAGAACTGAAAACCAGCCTTGCATATATAATACAGCACAAGATCTTTGGGCTCCTGAGTTCTGTTTCTAAATTTTTCTCACCTTCACTTCCTGATCTTAAATAATATGTGGTCAGCATGACCTCCCAGTGCAGTGCTGGTAAAGAGACTGTTGTAAGGCTTCGTTAATGTTGCTGAAATGTTACTGGTCCTTCATGCACCCTTTGAGAGTCTAGTGAAAGCTATGCTTGATTTCCCCCAGAACACTGCACCCCCGAACACACCTGCAAAATTGACATATAACTTCAGGGGCTTCATGGGTCCCCCGCCCGGAGGTCATCTACAGACACCAAGTTAAAGGAGAACTTCTGACCTAGAAAGATATAAGTGTTTGTCATTAATATTTCTTTAATAACAGCTTTATAGGGATACAATTCACATTCTATAAAATTTACCCTTTTAAAGTGTATGGCTCAGTGATTTTAGTATATTCACAGAGTTGTGCAACCGTCCCCCCTACTTAATTTTAGAACATGTTCACCACCTCAGAAATAAACCCCATGTTCAATAGCAGTCACTCCCCATGCCCCCTCCTGTCATAGATATTTATGACAGGGGTATTTATATTACCACAAACAGTGAGGTTACCAAAAAACAATCAGTACTATTCACACTTAAGAGTTAAACCTAAACTAGTCAGTAAAGGACCCCTTTGAAACTTGAGGTGTTTGAAACTTTGGAAGAGTGTTTGGTTCCTCCGGCTAGAACTGATGCATGTGAATGTTTTCCTCCTTGCCAGAGGCTGCTCCTGACAGCTGCTCCCAGCCCCCTCCTTCCTGTCTGACTGCAATGGTGCCCAGTCCCTCCAAACCCCGGGCGGCAGAGCTGGTGCTACAGCGAATGCAGCAGTTCAAGAGAGCAGACCCCGAGCGTTTGAAACACGGTTCAGAAGGGTGCTCCCTAGAGGCTGCACTTGAAGAAAACGTCCCAAAGGGCCCTCAAGAGATGATGGCGGGGAACGGTATGATGGGAGTCCTCTGTCTTCCCAACAGGGATGACTTTCGGGGAAGGGAGTCAGGAAGGAGCCCGTGTTCATTGCATCTCTGCTGGGGGTGGCGCTCTACCTTTGCCACTCTGTCTGGCCAGAGAACAGAGGGTCCCTTGGGTCATTTCTCACTTAGCTTCTTTGACAAGGTACCGCTTCCTCTTTTTTTTATTTTGACCTTTTATTACAAAAATTTTCCCATTCATAAAAGTCAGAAAAATATATTACAATGAAGTCCCTATGCCCTCAACCTATATTTAACAATTGTCAACATTTTGCCATACATTTTCTTATGTCTCTATAAATATACGTTTCTTCTGTACCATATGAAAGCAAGTTATATACATCATGACGCTTCACTCCTAGATTCTCCTATATAATCACAATACCATAAACACAAGTGATTCCGTAACACTGCCTGGTATCAGTTCACATTCAGATTTCCCTGGTTGTCCCAAGGATAGCCTCTGTAGCTGGACTCCTTCTCTTTCTGAATGAGGATTTGTCACACACATGTGGCTGTGGCTCAGCAGTCTCTCTGGTCTAGACCCGAGACCAGTCCCCTTGTCTTGTTTTTTCACGATACTAACTTCTTGAAAAGTCCAGGACAATTGTCTTTTAAAATTCCCCCCTTTCTGGATTTGCTTGTTTCCTCCTGCTGTCATTTAACCTTTTCCTGCAGGGAAGTGCCGTGCACTGCATGTTACACCACCTCTTGAGGCTTGTAATGTCAGGTGGTACTACACTTTATCCCCTAAACAATAGGAATTTTCATCCCTGGTGAAAATATACAAAAGGAAAAGAAATAGGAAGAAACTGTATTGACAGACTTACGGCTAGTAAATACATAGTCTCCTGGTACTGTACCTGCAGATTTCACCTCAGGATTACTGAGGATTCTCAGGCTACCCCAAAGGTCCATGCAGGTGACATAGCGATGTGACATCTGCTGTGGCGTCAGTCCTTGGTCCACGTGGCACCAAGGGGTGCAGAGGAGTCACTCAGCCAGTGCGTAAGCCCAGCACCTGCCCTACATGCGACTCAGTTGTTTCCATAAATCGTCACATTATACCCAGTAATACTCAGGAGAGATAAACCATTTCTTTGTTTAAAAAAAACATTGGACCAAAATGAAGTATGATGCTTTTCTGGCTTTGTTCTCAGGGCATATCCCTCATGAGTGCCGAGGGTTTGCTCCAGCAACGTCAGATGTGACAGAGGGCCGCAGCAGTGGGCATGACCACCTTGAGAGCCATCTCAAGATTAGAGTCACTCCATCCTCTGGTCTGATGCTGAGAAAAACCGAGAATGGCATTTCACTCTGACCTGGTTCTTCTAGGATGGGCAAGAAAAAGTCAGAGTAGTAGGAAAGGTTGAGCTTTGAAGAGAAAACTTAGATTTTTTTGGAATAGAAGCCTTATAAACCTGGAATGCCCAGGGTTGCCGACTTTAGCAGAGATGGGAAATGAAAGGCAAGTTCTTTAGTACCTTGATGCTCAAGAGAATGGTCCTGGACCAGCAGCATCAGCCTCGCCTTGGAGTTGTCAGAAATGCAGAATCTCAGGCTCCACCTGGGCCCCCAGAGTGCCAGCCTCTGGACCTGCATTTCAACCAGCTTTCTGGGGGTCCCTGTACCTGTTAAAGTTTAAGGAGTACCCTTCTCAGGGCCCCACTCGGGGTCCAGTCTCCCTGGATGGGGCCACACATGAGCCAAGTGGTGCCAGGTCTGGATTCCTCACGATACACCCAGTGTCCGTGCTCCTCGACATCTGAGGATAAGCTGGTCCTCATGGGTGCTTGTGCCTCCACAGGGTCTGGGCCCAGGCTCCCTGCCACAGAGAGCGACACTGCAGTGGCCTTGGCCCTCCAGCACGAGTTTGGGCCAGAACGGGCATCCACACACAACGACAGCCTGGAGGAGAAGGGGTTGTTCTTTTGCCAGATCTGTCAAAAGAACCTCTCAGCTATGACCGTGACACGGAGGGAGCAGCACGTGAACCGGTAGGAGCAGCTCGGCCGTCACCTGTCTGCGGTCACCTCTCCCGTGGGTGTGACCAGCTCCGGGGCTCCTGTGGCCGTGGTGGGAATCTTGAGATAGTACCTCAGTATCGGTGTCAATCTATCCTTGCTTTTCTTTTTAAACAGCTTTATTGAGATATAATTCGTATACCATACAATTCACCCATTTAAAGTGAACAATACAATCGTGTTAACTTAATATATTGACAGAGTTGTGCAGCCATTACCACAATTTTTTTTCCCTATGAATTTATTTATTTATTTATTTATTGTTGGCTGCGTTGGGTCGTCGTTGCTGTGCACGGGCTTTCTCCAGCTGCAGTGAGCAGAGGCAACTCTTAGTTGTGGTGCGCGGGCTTCTCATTGCGGTGGCTTCTCTTGTTGCAGAGCACGACCTCTGGGCACGCAGGCTTCAGTAGTTGTGGCACATGGGCTCAGTAGTTGTGGCTCACGGGCTGTAGCACGCAGGCTCAGTAGTTGCGGCACACGGGCTTAGTTGCTCCGCGGCATGTGGGATCTTCCCAGACCAGGGCTCGAACCCGTGTCCCCTGCATTGGCAGGCGGATTCTTTTTTTTTTAATAGTAATCTTTTTATTTATTTATTTTTATATTTATTTTTGGCTGTGTTGGGTCTTCGTTTCTGTGCGAGGGCTTCCTCTAGTTGTGGCAAGCGGGGGCCACTCTTCATCGCGGTGCACGGGCCTCTTCACTATCGCGGCCTCTCTTGTTGCGGAGCACAGGCTCCAGACGCACAGGCTCAGTAGTTGTGGCTCACGGGCCTAGTTGCTCCGCGGCATGTGGGATCTTCCCAGACCAGGGCTCGAACCCGTGTCCCCTGCATTAGCAGGCAGATTCTCAACCACTGAGCCACCGGGGAAGCCCCGGCAGGCGAATTCTTAACCACTGCGCCACCAGGGAAGTCCCCACAGTCAATTTGATAACATCTTGTCACCCCTAAAATAAACCCCAGACCCATTAAGCAGGCACCCCCATTTCCCTCTTTTCTTCAGCCCCTGGCAACCATTGATCTGCCTTATGTCTGTGGATTTGCCCGTTCAGGACATAAGTGGACTCACACAATATATGGCCTTTTGTGTCTGGCTTTCCTTCACTCAGCAGTGTTGGCAAGGGTCTTCCATGCTGTAGCTGTGTCAGTGCTTTTCTCCTTTTTAAGGTTAGATAATGTTCCACTGTATGGATGGACCACATCACATCTCGTTTATCCATTCATCCATTGGTGGACATTTGTCTCCACCTTTTGGGTTTTATGAATAGAGCTGCTGTGAACATGCTTTCCATGTATTTGCTTAAGTATCTGGTTTTTTCATTTTTTTTAATGTATTTATTTATTTTGGCTGTGTGGGCTCTTCGTTGTGGCACGCGGGCTTAGTTGTGGCATGTGGGATCTTAGTTCCCCAGCCAGGGATGGAACCCAGGCCCCTTGCATTGGGACCACCAGGGAAGTCCCTTGAGTATCTGCTTTCAGCTCTTTGGGGCATATACTTAGGAGTAGAATCACTGTGCCATATGGTTACTCCCATGACTCTGTGTTTAGTGTATCCTTGCTTTCTTCAGACACCTTTGCTAACAGAAACCTGAATTCAATGTCTGGAGGCTGACTGTAGGCTGTGTGGAGGGATCAGCTCAGGGGGAACAGGCTTTGTCCCACAGCATGTCCACGCTGACATGAATCCCTATCTACGATCATATTACCAGGGAGGGTGGTTCTTCTACCTTTGCTGTCTTCCTCCAGGTGCTTGGATGAGGCTGAAAAGGCACTGAGACCTTCCGTGCCTCAGATCCCTGAATGCCCAATTTGCGGCAAGCCATTTCTCACCCCAAAGAGCAGAATCAGTCACTTGAAACAGTGTGCGGTGAAGATGGAGATTGGCCCGCAGCTCCTGCTCCAGGCTGTGCGGCTGCAGACAGCTCAGCCCGAGGGGGCCTCTGGCACACTGGCATCGAGGTGAGTCAGATGAAAAGGAAGAAAAATCAAAGTAGTCTGATTTGCTTAAAAAAAGAAAAAGAAAAAAGGCCTTTTGTAGTGTTGGAGGACAACAGAGCCCTCTCTGATTCTGGAGATGAAATATTTCGGGAGGAAATTGGGCATAGTCTCCACAGGGACTGAGGAGGGGACAGATCTCTATCGTCAGAGGCTTTGAAATGGACCAGATGGATTGGACTGGTTTCCACGAGGGCCTTCCTGAGATTTACCCATCCCCACCATCCTGAGCAGCTAAGAATTCAATAATTCTCTTCACCTCATCCATTTCGTGTGGGGTACAGCATGGCTTCCAGCTCAGTGTAGTCTGATTTTCATACTATTAATGTAAGATTACTCAGCATAGCTCAACAAGTTGATGAGACAGAACCATAGGCCTATTTTTTTGCATGAATTAAATGCTTAAGTGTTTGGATGGGAGGCCTTGCTGATACCCAGAAACAAGTGCTTGGCATGCAAACCACAAACAAGTGGCAGAGGGTTGCTTCCCTCCACATCGTCTCTGCCGCTGTGGTTGCCTGGGTAGGTCCCAGTGTTACAGGGAACAGAGTAGCGCGGGCCCTGGATTTCTGTAGGTTCGGGACTTCTTTCCCTCGGCAGCTCTTGAGGGCAAAGGGAAGGCCGAGGGCAGTGGCTCTGTTTGTTCCAGCCATTGCCTTGCACGCAGGTGATGGGCCTCTGAAGGGGGCCAGTGCTGAGACTGGGTGGTCGATTCTTAGCTGCAAGCCTGTCCGTATTTTAGCACATCAACACTAGCATCACAGATTCAGAAGCCTTAAGTCCTTAGAATAGATGTCATCTAAGCCATTGCTTGCCTTTTGGCAGGACTAGACTGAAGCTACCTACTCAGATAAAATATATCTGCTTTTTAAATACCTCCAAGAAGTGAGACAAGATGTGTGTGGGTCCTTCTGGAAGGTTGTTAGAGTAGAAAACCACGGCAAACGAAGAGCCTTGCCTGCCATACGGCCAAACCCAGGGCGTTTTGACTCCGGGGTAGTCAGAGCTCCCCAGCCAGGGCACACATGCTGGTGAGAGCACCCCACTTGCTCCTGCACCCCTCGCGTGCTTTCACCTCAGCCCAGGCCCTGCCCGCTGGGCTGAGGTACAGTCTGCAGCAGCTGCCAGCAGGGCCTGGAGGTTAGGGTGGCTCCTTCCCCTCTTGGAGGCTGTGGTTATCGTGCAGGGTTCCCAGGAGGTTGGAACTGAATTAGGGCTCGCTGAGATCTCTGAGATGATACCTGAGATTCTGGAGCCATCCCTGGCCCGGTGGAGAGCACGAGCTTTTACCCAAACCAGAGGTGCTTCCCGCACACTGCCCTGAGGTGCAGGGAAGGTGGTCCTGGGTCTGCACTCTCCATCTGTCTCACCTTTACCTCCCACCTCTCGCCCAGACCATTGGAATTCACCAGGCAGTGTAGGTTCCCTCCAGTCAGAAAATCCTTTAAATAAATATCCTCCAACCCAAATGACATGCTGCACGTTGACCTCTGAGTCAGCTGACCACATTGGTGGCCTAACCTGGGAGGCCTTTCAGGCCTTGGGCAGAGGTGCCGCCCTAAGGCCCCCGCAGGAGGGAAGGGATCTTTTCACGGCCAGTGTGGCCGGGTCCGCCTCAGGGCATCTGAGGTATGGATGGGCAGAAGTGGGTGGAATCCGGGGAGCTGACTCCACCGGAAGGGTCTGGCCACGTCTGGGGTATGCGGGTGCTGCTGTCGGCTTTGTGTGTCTGCCAAGAACCCTGCTGGGCAGCATCACCCGGAAGGACCCAGACCCTCCCGTGTCTGGACTGTGCTGCACTCATGGCCCAGGATCAGGCGAGCTCACGTGAGGCACAGAGTGAGCGCAGTGACTGAGTACAGAAGCCGTTGATGCTTCTGTCCGCACATTTATCCCTTTTCTCTCGCCCCCCCTACCGAGGAGAAAGGGTGAGCCCTCTCAGGTCCAGTAGGGACCACCTCATAACAGGAAGCGCTCGCACCTCTAGCCTCACTAACCTTTCGGTGTGGCTGCCTTTTAAGCCTCAGGGATCACGCTGGAGGTCTGAAGCGGAAGGGAGCCACTGCCAAGAAGGAGCCGCAGAAGAGGCGGAAGGTCGCCAAGCCCGAGGCGCCGTCCGAGGACCTGCTGGTGGCCATGGCTCTGTCCCGGTCCGAGATGGAGCAGGAGGCTGTGCCGGCGGCACTCAGGCTGGGAAACGCTTTTTCTGGGAGGACGAGACCGGGAGCAGGTATGTGTGGTCAAGGGTGGTGCCGGGGGAGCCTCGCCGCACGGCAGCCGCTAAAGGAGCAGCTGGGGGCCTCGGGGGGAGGATGACTCCGTGTTGCTTCTGTTTAGTTCTAGAGAAGAAAAGCCGCAAGAAGAAAGCCCCTGTTACGCCCCCGCAGTTGTTAGTCCAGGACGCGGAGACCACAGGGAGACAGATGGAGGATCGCGTGGCCCAGCTCTTGGCAGAGGAGCTGGAGCTGTCTGGCACGCCACCGCTTCCTGCGAGCAGAATTTTTAAGGAAGAGCTGGAAAAGGGCAGGCGGGGTCTTCGACCACCTGGAGGAAAGCAGAACTTTCTGTGGGAGGGCAGCGCCCTGACCGGGGCCTGGGCTCTGGAATCCTTCTACACGGCCAGCCTGGTCCCTCCCCTGGTGCCCCAGCGGCCCGCCGAGGTGCGCTCCCTTCTGAGCTGGCACGGGTGGGCTCAGGAGAGAGGGCGGCGGCAGAAAGTTGGAGGAAGGTGGGAGGGGGGAGAAGCCAAGGAGCATCGTGTGTGGTCTAGTGTGTTTTCTTTGCAGCAACCAGATGGTTCCCCTGGTAGGAACAGGGAGACCACTGGTTCCCAAGTGTGTTATGTTCCTGGAGAGTTTAAAATGCAGAGTCCCAGGGCCTTCTCCCGGACCGGGTATGACCTGCTTGTGATGGAGGGCAGGAACCAGACTGGCCTATGCAGGTGTCTGGAATTGGTACTCACCCGCTTGAAGCAATTCAGACGATACTAGGAGGGCGGAGGCCCTGGAAACCCTTCTGCAGATGTGGAGGCCACAGGCATGGCCTCTGCTGTGACAGATGAGCTTGCTGACAGGTGGCAATGGTGACAAGCTTCCCAGGGTCGCGCTGGGCTGGGGCTCACACCCTTGGGGAGCCTGCTGCGGCAGCCACACGCTCACTCTGGCTCTCCCACTTCTTTCAGGGCCTCACACAGGAGCCCACGCTGCCACTGGAGCTGCCTGAGAAGCCAGAGCCTGGTGTGCAAACACCCCTTGCCGTCCATGGCACCCGCCCTGTGGGCCACAGCCCCCTGAGCCCAGCGCCCTCCGCCAGCCAGAGGGAGCATCAGGCCCTGCAGGACCTCCTGGACCTGGCAGGAGAGGGGCTGAGCGCCAGCCCGTGGCCCTGCAGCGGGGGCCCGGCCGGCTCAGGAGGGGCCACAGGTGAGACACTGGCCGTCGGGGCCTCTCCTCCCTGGGACCAGGGCCGTGACAGCTGCTCAGATCCGATGTTGCCAGGCTTATCCCCATGTGACAGGGAGAATGTAGTCTCACTAGGTGCTTTCATTTTTCCTCAAAGGTGAATGGGATTTAGGTGAGTCTGTCACAGTCTTCCTTCAACTTTGACCAAGGACAGAGCCTTTTGCCAGAACGAGTGGTCATGAGGGCTGATTTCGGCTCTTTCTCTCCCGAGTCCCTCTCTGTTGGGAGGGGGTGGTGGTGAAGGTGGTCTGTGGGCAGTTCGCTTTCCATGAAGACGTCCTCGGGTCAGCCCAGGTGATGCTCTTTCCCTGGTGGTTGATGTTGCCAGGAGGTGCTGTTCTTTTAACCTGCAAATCCTCCTCTCAGGAATGGACTTGTTGCCCAGCAGCCTTCCACTGACTGGGTTTGTCCTGCCAGCCAAGGAGAAGTGCCTGGAGAGGAGCGGCCAGGCTTCGGTAAGAATGTCTGGCCCTGTCCCGGCTCCATCCATGGTCTTGGCCGAAGGGCTTGTTGTGTGTTCAGTGCTGCCAGCTCACTGCCAGCCTCCAGGCCCCTGCTCGAGTCCACTGATCCCCTTGACGGCCTTTGAACTGAGCGGGGCTTTGCCATGAGGCTGTTGTCCCTTTTGTCGCTGAACCCTGGGGCACCTCAGTAGCCCGGCCCTGGGAGCCTGCTCTGTCCTGGGGCCTGGGGAGCACCCCTGCTCGGTGAGGGTGCCTCACTTCAGCCGACGGCTCTGAGCATCCATCTCTCAAAGTTCCATTCACTCGTTCAGGACTTGCTGTGCCCTCATGTGTGAGTCCTGGAGGCCTCCAGCTAATAGTTCGTGTTCTGTGTTGGTGACAAATTGGGTTAGAAGCTGGGTTTTCCTTAGAGTGGGTGTCATCCCGTGAGTGCACTGGTATCAGCCAAGCACTTCTCACCAAGGTCTCCCTGGAGATGTGGCACATGTCAGAGAGGGACACGCAGCTCCTCAGCCGGCCCCGTACCTGCTTGGGCTCAGGTGCCATCTGTCACGGCAGGCTGGGCTGGTAGCTTCCTGTGGGGCCGCACACCTCCTGGCCCACGGAGCCCTCAGCAGGTGCTGATGCTGCCGCCACATCCCGGTGAGGCTATCAAGCACACCTCTCCATGGGCTGGGGCTCCCATTTAGGCCAGGGAATTGGGTGTGATGGAGATTTTTAGAAAGGACTGGGTTTTGCTGTTCCGTGTCCCTGAGGGCCTAAAGGTAACTTAAAGGTGGAGCCCAACATTGGACCTTGTGGGGAGCAGCACGAGGCCCTGACTGGCCACCTGCACCCCGTCAGTTGGGCCTGCATGGTTAGGCGAGCGACAGGTGGCAGTGGCCGCTCTCCCCGTCTCATTTCAGCTCGCCCTCGGTTTGCTGGTGGCCGACTTCGGTGCCATGGTCAACAACCCACACCTCAGCGACATCCAGTTTCAGATGGACGGCGGGGAGGTGCTTTATGCCCACAAGTTTGTGCTCTATGCCCGATGCCCACTTCTCATGCAGCACGTAAGTGTGCGGCCAAGCTGCCTCCCCACCCCCTTCCCTCCCCCCTCCTCTCCCTCCTCCCCTCTTCTTCCCTCTGTGCCCTGCCTCTCCCTCTGTCTTCCTGCCCCCTTTCCTCTCCCAACCCCGGCTCTCCTCCCACTGCCCTGGATCGTTCTTCCTCTGTTGCCATCAAGGTTATGCTTCCATGGAGAAGACAGGTTTGAGGTCAGGAAGCTCTATGAGGAGATGAGCTTTGGGAAACATCAGACTTCTTGTTCTGTTGAATAAAAATCCTTTTTTCCCCAGAATTGTTTCCTTTTCCTCTATTTGCATAATTGTAAACTCTTATAAACAACCTTGTTAAGGTCGAGCTACTGCGACATTTCTGTGCCGTTGTGCATTTGACTTGAACATCGCATTGCAGGAATCCCAGAAACTGCTGTCAGTCTCGTCAGAAAGTTCTAGTGCCTTTGATATGCCTGTCAAGAGGGGACTGACTGGGTTCTTGAGCATCTATCACTGACTTGATTTTGGAAACAGACAAGTTTTGTGGCCTAACCTGCAGAATTCCTGGCCAACTAAATGGAGTGACACTGGCTAATACCTGTCCTAGGACAAGCTCAGAGGCTCCCAGAACCTCCCTGAGGTCTGTTTTGCCCCAAGTCACAACTGTCCGATCGGTAACTCTCCTGCACGTGTTTCTCCCTCAGGTAAACAGTGAAGGCTTCTTTGCAATAGAAGATGGTGACATGAGGACCCAGCGCGTTCTGCTGAGTGACGTCAGCGCTGAGGCCGCCCGGATGTTCCTGCGTTATCTCTATGCTGCGGACACTGCCCTTACTCCCCAGCTGGCCCCTGACCTGAGCTCTCTGGCCCACAGGTCCGGATTGTTCTTCCCATTTACTTAACAGCTTTTGACATTAACTGACAAGGATTATCTGGTTGATGGCCCGTGGGAAGGTCAGGGCTGAGTCCTTCCTGTACCTTTTAATCCCAAGTTTATACCTGGTGGTGACCTTGAACAGGGTGTATTGACTGGAAGTCTGGCCAGAATGAACACTTGCAGGAGAGCCAAGTGCTGGCTGAGGAGGGCCCCCCGTGGCTTTCGATCCCTGGGCGTGATGAGAGGGTGGTCCCAACCTCAGCCCCCAAACACTGCCGCTCCTTGGTGGTTCTGCCACCAAAGCTGAACAACAGCCGTCCTTTCCCAAGTTCCAGAAAATGGAAGTGAGTAGGATGCTTGATCTAACTCCCATGAATTTGCACCTACCTGGTTTGTCCACACCAGTATCTCAGGAGAGGTGGCAGGTAGCTCAACAAAAAATAGGTGTTTTACTTCCTGATAAGGCTCGAGGGCCTGTGGGATGAAACCTTGCTCATCTCTCAGGTGCATTCTTGGGAAGGATGGGCTCAGCCTCTGGGGTTTCAAAGGTACCGATTAGACCACAGAGCCGTCAAGCAGGTGGCAGGCTTGTGTGGCCCTAGGCCTGGCTGACCTGTGACAGGTTTGGGTGTCCCGGTTTGCATCAGTCACAGCGCTTTGGGTGCTCTCCCGGTCACAGCACCACCCATCCCTGCCATCTCCCCTCAGCCTGCACTCGGGCCTGCGCAGCAGGGTTAGTGGCCCTCTTTGAAGGCTCTGTTTCCAGAACTGAGCAGCCTGGGGCATAGCTGGGCATGAGCACGGGAACCGTCTCCGTAGAGGAGCAGGGGAAAGGCCAGGGTGAGTCACGGCCATCCTCCCCGTGAGGGCTTCTGCCCCGAGCCTTCTGCACCTGGACACCCAGCTGCCGCCTCTGCGCAGGGTGGGGTAACGCATGGCTTTCCCATTGCAGGTTTGGCGTGACTGAGCTTGTTCACCTGTGCGAACAGGTGCCCGTCCTGATGGATGCCGAGGGTGGACAGCAGAAGGAGCAGGAAGACGAGGATTGTGAAAGCAGAGTGGAGACTTTCCAAGAACTCCTGCGGTCAGTGTGGCGGGGGGAGGAGGAGGAAGCAGAGGCTCTGCCGAAATCCGAGGGCCGAGAAGAAGACAGAGAAAAGGTGAATGAGGCAGAGATGGAAGAAATTTATGAATTTGCAGCTACTCAGCGAAAGCTGCTCCAGGGGGAGAAAGCTCCAGCGATGGAGGAAGAAACTGACCAGCTCAGGGAGGACGGTCCAGTTTCTGGGGGAATCCTCACAAGCGTTCGCAATAAAGAACAGTCAGAAAATGCAGAGCAGATGGAATCATCTGGGCAAGGAAGAGAAGAGGCCCCAGACAAATGGAAAAACATGAGACAGTCCACGCTCCTGCCCCCCGGGGACCAGGGTTTGGACAGGGAGGAGAAAGCAGAGTCCCCAAAGGAAGCACTGGCTCTTCCCTACTCTTCCAGCCCTGCCCGGGGTCGGGCAGAGAAGCAGGAAAACACCTTTTTGTGCTCAGTTGATGTTGATGATGATGAACAGTCCTTTTCATCGCCTCAAGCCGGATACCCTGAACCCTCCCAGATGACAAGTGATCGCAAGGAAGGAAACTGCACCGTATGGGAAAGGGAGATAGAGAGTTCCCATCCCCCTGCTCACCAGCAGGCACCTCCCTCACACTCACCCTTCTTCCCATCACATCCCCATCAAGGCAGGAGTCCCTGCCGGCCACATCTTCGTTCTCGTCACACCAGTGACCTATCCCTGCCAACACCCCAGTTGCAGGGCACGGCTTCCAGGGTGGCCTCCCAGAACTCATCACCAAAGCCAAAGAGGGCCAGAAGCCTTCCCATGTCACGTAAGGATCCAGGCCAGAAAGACAAGGAATGTAGTTCCGTGTTGGAACACAGAGGTAAAGGGGTCCTGATCTCCCCCAAAAAGTCTCCTCCCATGGATCTAACCCAGTCAGAACCTGGCTGCTTGAGTGCCAGGTCTCAGAACTCTCCATCCAGCGTGAACAGAGAAGATGAGGTGATCCTTTTATTGGATTCAGATGAAGAGCTGGAGCTGGAACAAATCAAAATAAAGTCAGTTTTGAATGGTCCCTCGGAAGAAAGGAAAGTTCTTGAAGTTAGCACCAAGTCCTCTGAGCTGTTTTCCATCATTGACCTCGATGCGGAGCAGGAACATTCCCAAAGCCCACCAGGAAGAGAGCCCACGCTACAGCAGGAGGTGGAGGGACCGCTGGGGAACCGGGGCTCTGTCGGGGGCACAGGGACCCCCCAGCTGTTCTGCGACCCCAAGATCAGTGGCGACGAGGACAGCACGACAGATACCTCGTGGCTGGTGCCCGCCACCCCACTGGCTAGCAGAAGCCGTGACTGTTCATCGCAGACCCAAATCACAGGCCTCAGGTCCAGGCCTTCAGCAGACCCACTGGCTCAGCCCAAGCCCAGGGCCCTGTTACAGAACAGGGACGAACCGGAAGCCATGAGTAAGTTTTCGGTCATCGTGCCTCAGACATCCTCACTCCTGGGCCACGTCGCTCCCGGAAGCCCTGACAGCAGAAGGCAGGTCTGCAGAAGCCCGTCCAGTCCCCACCCCAGATGCCACCAGTACTTTTCTCCTCTGGCTCCCCGTCCCAGCTCAGGAGGCCTCGCTGATCTCACTGGGCAGTTCCAGAGGCACCCGCCGCCTGCGCCGAGCCCAGGGGTTCAGGCCACTGCGAGTGAAGTGGTGGAGGTTGAGGACAGTGAGGAGGAGCAGGAGGTGGCCTCCCGGAAGGCGAGCAACATCCTCCTGCCGGGTAGTGACCCCCCGATGCCAGCCGACGATTGGTGTTGGCATGTGGAGCCCCTCTCACCAATTCCGATCGACCACCTGAACCTCGAGTGGACCGGCCCCCTGAGCACCAGTAGCCCTGGCAGTAGGGTGGAGGGGGCCCCGGACAGCGGTGACTGCCGCTCCCCAGCACTGCTGGGCACCACCCCCATCCGAGGAAGCTGCACTGGCCAGAGGAAGGCTCAAGAGAAATCCCCTGGGGCCAGCTCCCCTGGGAGCAGCAGGCTGAGCTTTCTGAACTCAGCTCTGTGGGACGATTGGGATGGAGAACAGAAGTCCCCAGAGGCTCTTCCTCTGCCCCAGACACCGAGCGCGGATGGAGCCCAGAAATTGCAAGAGTTACAGACGCCAAGTGAGTAGTGGGAGGGTGTTGTCTTTTACACTGTTTTACACTAAGGGGCGTGGAAGGTCGTAACGACAGTGCGGGGCAGTGATGCTAAAGGGCCTGCTGACCCGCGGCCAGCCCTCCCCTTGCCTGCCTGACCCCACTCCCCGGTTGGGGAGGATCGGCCTGCTGTCAAACATACACTCCTTAGCCAGTAAGTCAGGGCTTCCCAAACCTGCCTGGATCCTGTGGCTCGCCTGGGTACTTGTTCAAGATCCCTGTCTGTGGCTCCACTCCAGAATAGTGGACCAGCACCTCCGAGAGGCTGTGACAGGCACCTCACGTGCACCTTAAGAGCAGACATGTGTGGTTCCTCAAGTAGTCAAACACAGAATTGCCATTACCACCAGGCAATTCCACTCCTACATATACATTCAAAGGATTTGAGATCAGGACTCCTGTACACAAATGTTCACAGCAGCAATATTCACAACAGCCAAAAGGTGGAAACAACCCAAATGTCCATCAGCTGATAAGTGGATAAATAAATGTGGTCCATCCATCCAGTGGAATATTATTCAGCCATATGAAGGAATAAAGCACTGACACAGATACAGCAGAATGAACCTTGAAAACATGCTGCTCAGTGAAAGAAGCCAGACACAAAAGGCCACCATGTATTATATGATTCCTTTTATATGAAACGTTCAGATGGACAAAGCCATAGAGACAGAAAGTAGATGAGTGATCGCCAGGGGCTGTGGGGGAGGAGAACAGGGAGTGACGGGCATGGAACTTTCTTTGGGGGATGAAATGTTTTAGAACTAGAAAGATGTGGTGGTTGCACAACACTGAATGTGCCAAGTGCTACTGTTCACTTTAAAATTTTGTTATGTGAATTTCATCTCAATTAAAAGACCAGATGGGGTGAGTGTGGGAGGTCTGCTGTGAGCCTTATCGGCCCCACTGGTGGAGGGACCCCACTTCCCAGCTTATTTCAGTCACAGGGGAAAATCAAGGCCCCCGGTGTTGGTGTTGGCCCCTTGAGGTGCTGCTGCCCCACCGCTACCCCCTCCAGCTGGACTGATCCAGGGAGAGTCTGGGAAGGGACCAGGCGACACTGAGCCGTGACTGGTGACAGGGAAGCAGAGCCTATGGGCAGAGCATCTGCCTGTGTCCTGCCATTTCATGTCCCCCTAAAGTCTTAGACCAGCTGGGCATCACTAACCAGTGCTTTCAGCCTTGAGTGGGCGTCAGAATTGCCTGCAGAGCTTCTTAAAACACACGTGGCCGAGCTCTACCCCAGAGCTGCTGCTTCAGGAGGTCTGGTGTGTGACCAAGAATTTGCATTTCTAACAGGTTCCCAGGTGGTGTGTGAGAACCGCTGCAGGAGACCTGAGAACAGGGGACCTTAGTCAGAATCTGAGGGGAGATTCATGAGGGTGACAAACTCTCTGAAATGATATAAAGAATTTTGTGCATTTTTCACAAGACAGATCCTGTTGTTTTCATTGGCATCTCAAAGGACTCCATGTTCATAAAAAGGATAAGAACCAAAGTCCAGATGTACTTAAGTTGTCCCTAAGTTGTCTTTAAAATACTGATTTTTTTTTAAATAACAGCATTATTGAGATGTTATTCACATATCATAAAATTCACCCTTTCAAATGTACTATTCAATGGCTTTTTAGTACAGTATTCTACAACTGTCTAATTCCAGGATGTTTTCATCACCCCAAAATAAATCCCACACCCATTAGCAGTCGCCCCACTGCCCCTTCACCCCAGCCCCTGGCAACCGCCTACCTGCTTTCGAGCCCTTCACAGCATCAGCACCGCGTAAGCCCGTGGCCCTCACCGTGTGCTGTGTGATGCTTTCCAATGGGAAGACAGGACTCCAGAGTCAAACAGTGAAGGGTGGACATCACTGCTGTCCTGGAGCGAGGGCAGCATTTCTCTAAGTGACACTATCAGGGTCAGAAGAGGCAAATCCAGGGCCCTCGTGCTGAAACGTGTGTTTCTTTTGTTCTACCCAGAAGGTGCTAATCGGAAGAAGAACTTGCCCCCCGAAGTGCCCATAACCCCAATGCCAAGGTATTCCATCATGGAGACCCCGGTGCTGAAGAAAGAACTGGACAGGTTGGTGTTGTTCTGGAAAGCTTGCTCTGAGCAGACCCTCCCTCCTGTGCCTGTGTCCAGGCTTAGTGAAGCAGGGAGCAGAACGGCACCCTGGGCTCTGGTGGCAGGAGCCTCTGGTTGGTGGGGGGGCGTGCGTGACTCCCAGCTCTCCACATACTGTTCCCCAAGTGACTTAGGGCCAAGAAATGACACTCCTCCAGGTCACCCATCAGGTGACAGGTCTCCATGTGCTGTGTGGATGGGAATGGGACCCTTGCCTTAACAGTCTGAGGAGGGACACCTGATTTTTTAAAAGAACATCAAAACTCACATTCCAATGAATTCTGCTGTTCACCTTGGACACTGGGGAGGTCACTGCTACCACCACCACTCAGAACTCAGGGGGAATAGCCCTTCTGGAATATTCCTGAGTCAGCTCAGTGGGTATGCAGGATAGATATTGACCTCTGAATGCTCACAAGTCAGGCATTTAAGATTCAGTTACATAAAGCCACTAGTTTAATTAGTTGATAACTGTTTGCTCTTTGCTGACGTTCACCTGTTTTCCCATTCAGGTTTGGGGTCCGCCCTCTGCCCAAACGCCAAATGGTCCTGAAACTGAAGGAGATATTCCAGTACACTCACCAGACACTGGAGTCAGACTCCGAGGAAGAGAGCCAGTCCTCACAGATGCCCTTGGAGGCTCCTTGCAGCCAGACTTACACCACCAAGACCTCTAAGGCTTCAAGGGCAGCTGGCCGCACCCAGCTGGAGGCCACTTCTGGTCCCGTTCCCCAAAGGTCCAAGGGACCTGCTAAGAACAAGGGCCCCCAACATCAAAAGATGCAGCCTGGTGGAAGCATCCCTGCCCTGAGCATGTCACCAGCCAAGGAGGGGCCTCCAGGCCCTGATGGTGACACCCAGCTACCGGCCTCCCAGGAATCCATGGCCACCTCTGTAGACAGCAGTGACAGCTCCTGCAGCTCACAAAGGTAACCAGATGGAAGGACAGGGCCAGTGGCTTTATAGGTCCTCTGACAAGTGAGTTTTGAGAATTGGCATAAGCGAGGCCTGATGGCCAACATTCAGAAATCCCAGCTGCCTTCTGGGTTTGAACGACCGGAGACCCAGGTGGGGTTAAAGGTCAGCCCCCTGGGGGCCTCCTGGGCAGACCTCTGGGGCTTCCACATCCTCGCTCACAAGCAGGGCCAGCCTAGCACGGCTGCCCTCGGCATTAGATTCTGGCTGAGGGTGCGATCCTGCTCAGGCCGGCGGCTAGAGTGCCAGGGACACAGCAGCCTGGGGCTTCCTACTGCCCTGGGGGTCGTCCACGTGCCAGGCTCCGCAGGGGACACAGAAACACACTCCTTCCCTCAAAGAAGCTCCTGGTCTCGGGGTAGAGGCTGGAAAGAAAGGGTGTTGCTAGATGTTACTGTCTGGTTCTTTTCAGTTCTTCCTGTGAGTTTGGAGCAGCCTTGGAGTCTGCAGGAGAAGATGAGGAGGATGAGGAGAGTGTCAGTGCTTCACAGGCGGCCATCCAGGGAGCGGCCACAGAGGAGGCCGTGAGGCATTACATCTGCTCCAAGCCAGCCCTCTACCGCAAGGTCCTGCTGTACCAGCCCTTGGAGCTGGCAGAGCTACAGGCCGAGCTGAAGCAGCAAGGCATCCACATGGCCACGGGGAAGCTGCTGGACTTCCTGGACACCCAGTGCATCACCTTCACCACAGCTGCCGCCCGCAAGGAGAAGCTTGAGAGGAAGAGACGGCAGCCCGTGGGCAAGAAGACGGGGGTCAGAACCCGCAGGCCTGTCCCCCGCCCCCAACCCCTGGCCATCAGCAGCCTGTGAGGGTCTGCGGCCCCCGTCAGCCAGCCAGGCCCCCACTGTGTTTCTGAGCTTTCTGACCACACCGCTCCCCCTGTGAATAACGGCAGCACCAACCCAGATCGGCTTCCTCTTGACCTCGTATCCTAGAGTGGCCTTCGGAGTGTGTCGTCCGCTGGATGTAGGGGCCCTGGCCCCTCCCTCCATCGGTGCCCACAGTTTGTCTCCCTTTAACCCCCTTGGGCCCTATGTGTTTCAGGAGGGGGTGGGCCACTGCCAGCTAGCCAGGGCAAGGCCTGATTCAGCCGCGTCTTCCACTCTCTTTGCCCACCAGTCACAGGTGTCCGTGTCCTGAGGTGGATGTCTGGGTCCAGGCTGCCCCTGCCCATGTCTTCCTTCTCAGCACTTGGGCTGTAATCCCAGCCTCCACCAGCAGACCAGCTGTCCACAGGTCCTGCACTGCCAGGCCCCAGGTGCTCTGCTGGCCCAGCTGTCCTGCCCAGACACTTGTCATTGTCACCAGCAGTCTCTGAATTGGACAGTACAGAAGGCCCAGTACAGCTCTGAAGCCCCCAAAATAAGCACGTTCTTTGTTAACTGGTTCCACTAGTATGTGTTGCAGCCGCCTGTGGAGTGCAGGTGAGGGCTGGAAGAGAAGAAAAGTTTGGGTCTCTGCGTCCTTGTGAACGTCTTGTCTGTTTTAAATACAGTGCAGTTCGTTTTATATGATGTGCAATAAAAACAAAAAGGCTTTATAGAAACCTTCTGGATGCTGTACTCTAGAAAATAACGAGGGAAACGGGCCGTGGGGAGGGGACCCACCATGCCCCTGCTGCCCCCACACCCGTGTCTGCCGAAGGCCTGTGCCTGTTCTTCATCTCAAGGGGGAGCCCAGGCCTGCTGCTGCTCATTCCTCTGGTTCGTAGGTACTCATTCATCCACACATTTGCGCCCCTCCCCCAAACCCCGCACGCCTACAGTTAAGAGCCCTCAGCAGGCGCTGAGCTCCCACCCTCGATGATCCAGGAGAGGCCGAGGCCCAGCAGCGTTGCCCGGGGTTTGTTACATGCAGGCTTGGGCCGCCCATACCCACTGGGTCAGAATCTGCGTTTTAACAGGATGAGTTTATGAAGCCTGCTCTGGCCTGTGTGCTGGGCCCTGTGGAGAAAGGGGAACAGGCCGGCACTTCCGGTCATCTAATGGAGGAGACAGACTGGCCTGTTCTCTGTGCCAGCTGCGAGGGTCAGTGCTCAGATGGCCCAAAGGGACAGCTTCCTGGAAAAGGGGGTTTGTGAACTGGGCCTCAGCAGCGTGCAGCATTCAGGGAGGCGAAATGGGGCTTCTTGAACACATACTGTGTTTCCTGATTTGTGACCAGGCGGAGGGGACCCAGCCTTCCCCGTGTCTGCTGCCCAAGGGCAGACGGCTAGAGGGAAGCCTCGGCTCAGATCACACCGCTTTGATCAGACTGAAGATGGAGCCTGGCCTGTTCTAGAAGCTACCATGCGTTTCTTGTATGAAGGGCTTGACGCCCCCTCCCGAGTATGGGCTGTGTCAGGGAAATGAAGTGGAGTTAGGAAGCAGGGAGCCGACCCAGGGTCCTTACCCTGCTCACTGGCTCGCGGGGGAGACCATGCAGCTTCGGGTGCACTCCCTGGGGGGAGGCCTGGGAGCCTCACTCCTCGGACAGTGTCCTGACTCCGAGAACGCTACCAACTCCAGGTGGAAAAGGAGGTTTTGGGGGAGGGGTTAAAGTTGATAAAAAGCCACCAGCAGGTAAAGGCAGGGAAGGTGGGCCTGGGGACTGAAGACCTTGGCCCATCGGGTCTGTGCAGCGCGTCCCCGGAGGCCAGCAGGGGTCAGCAGTGGGCCTGGCCATGGATCGGCCAGTGCAAAAGCAAGGAAAGAGCGTTAAACCAGCCACAAAGAAAAGAAACCACCACAGCCGGAGAATCGGCGGCACCCAGGAAAGCATGACCTTTCCAGAGGATTTAAACCTGACTCAGGAGCTAGAGAATTAGGTCCAGCTAACTGGTTGAAAAGGAGCCGATGATGAGCTGCCCTCTCCCAGCACCCACAGGGAGCCTGGAGGAGCCAGCGGCCATGGCCTCGTTCTGGGCAGCAGGCACAGGCGTTCCCGTGCAGAAGCTCTGCCAGTCGCCACGGGGACTCAGCATAGGAAGAACATGAGCTGAGCTCCAGGGCAGCGGAACGTTCACCCATCAGCGAAAACGATGAGACACCCACGCTTCACTGTGATGTGACCTCCTGGGCTGGTCCTGCTTCCTGTGGCCTGGCCTCGGCCTGGACATGTTCACTCAAGGCAATCAAAGGACAGCCACAGCCCAGCTTGAGCAGGGCCCCAGCAAGGGGGCCTTGCAGCCTGCACAACCCCAGAAAGGCCCGTGCAGGCAGGAAGCCTCAGGTTTTTGCTGAGCTGGGAAGGGCCTGCCCAGCTGACCACAACTCTGGGTGGATAGAAAGCCCCAGAGTGAGAACGACCACGGGAGACCTCACCTCAAACGTACAAAAACCCCCAGGAGAGTCAGGAGAAGGCCCCGAACTTCTTAGAGGAGCTGGCAGAGGGAGCCTGGGGCCCAGCCCTACCCAGCCATGGGACATCCCTTCTAGGTGGGGAGGAAAGGTGGGGGGCAGTGCTGACTCAGGGGTGCCCCGAGATTCCCCACAGAGGATGCTGTTTCCTTTTGTGCTCAGGATCCATCGACCCTGAGCCGTGGAGGGAGGAGCAGAGGGGCCTCCTGGCCTCTGTCGTGTGACAGATACCCACCCAGCCCCTGTGGTTTCCAACATCCTGTGGGCGGCCTGCTCTCAAACGCCTTCCCTGCACCTCTGGCCAGGGCTGCAGCCGCCAGTCTGCACTCTGCCTGTCTGAAGCCTCAGCAGGCTTCTCCAGGGTAGCCACCGTGTGTCCCCCCAGCACCTGGCGAGCGCTGATGGAAGGGACAGAGGGAGTGAGGGGGGAATGGGAGGATGGCATTCTATGAAGCACTTCTGATCTGCCGCCTTGGTACCCTCCCCTCCATCATCCACGCGGCTCGAGGACAGGCTAATACAAGCACACGCCCCCTCCCAACTCCCCTCACACACAAGCTGCTACATGCACTTGAACCTACTACTCTCCTGCTCTATAACCATTGCTGGCTCCCACCTGCTCGCTGAGAAAATCTGAGGCCCCATCACTTTGCTCCCACCTCGTCATCTGGTTTGCTCCCTGTCACCAGAGGCTGTCCTGTATTTTTCCTCTACTGTAACTTTTCTCATGTTCACTCTGGGCTGTGTCCTTCCCCATCAATGCAGCGCATGTGCTGAGGTCCACCTCCAGGGGCCTGAGTGAACTGCCACATTCTGCTGTTTCAGGTGCAGCTGACCTGCCTTGGGGGCCCTTGACTCAGGAAGACACTGTGGGGTACAGCCGGGGCAAAGGTGCCTGTTGGGTGCTAGAGAGAAGGAAAGCAAGGGCGGTTAGAAGAAGGGGTGAGGAGGGCCACACACCGTATCAGAGTATGCCGGCCTAGAGTGGCAGGATGCAGTTCCAGCCCCAGCGAGGTCAGCTGCCTGCTGTGTGGCTTTGAGGAAGTCACTGAATGCCCCCAAGCTTGCCTGGTTTCCCTACCAACCCCCAAAAAGCAAAGGTCTGCTGATGGTGAGTCTGTTTTCCTTTGTGGCCTTGGTTGGACCACTTTCCCTTGAGCATCAGGTCTGCAGGGGCACTCAGTCCTTGAAACAAGACCCTGGCGTCACCCCTGCCTCTGACTTACAGGGTGGTGACAAAGCCAGAGAGCTGGCCCGAGGCAGCTGCAGCTCGCTGATTTGTCTGTAAGGCTGTTGGCTTTTGAAATCAGACAGGAAGGAGGGTTGAGGTGGAGCCCGGCACAGGAAGAGGTGAGGAGCCCCGGCTGCCGTGACAGCCGGTGGGCTCGGGGGAGTGCGGGAGCTGGCAGGCCGCGGCCCTGCTGCCCTGCACGGTCAGCACCTCCTGATCCCTCCAGACAGGGCTTCACTCCTGCCCTGGACAGATCCTGACGGCTCGGGGACCAGGTGACCAGCCACAGGGATTCCCAGGACATCCTCACACCCACCCAGCTGCCTCTGTCCACTGGAGCAGGGCTGAGCCCAGAAGCGCTGGGATGGACCCCCCCCGGCCCCCCAGCGTTGGTGGCATCCCTGGGGCAATGAGGCCCGGGAGGTAAGTCGAGTCCAGACTGCCTCAGTGCAGGATGGGGGAGGAAGAGGAGACAGCTGGCAGAAAGGACCATGACTTTGAAGGCCTGAGCCACTCTGTGGAGTGGTGGCTGGGGCAACTCCAGGAAGGTGTCCCCATGGGTGCCAGGAGCTGCTGGGAAGGACTAGATAACGGTGTGAAATAAGCAAACAGATGCCTAAGGACAGCCCACAATGGGCCAAGGCGACAAAGCCCAGCACCCCAGGTACCAATGATGGGACAGGAGGAGCAGGAAGTAGCTGGAAAGTGCTGCAGGCAGGCAGAGGTGATGTTGAGCAGTGCAGCCCAGTGGTTAAACTTGGAATCAGCAGACCTGGGCACCATTCTAGCATCCCCCTTCCTCCCTTAAGATGGAGGGGACAATACCAGACCTGCCCAGGGTCCTGAGGACCAAGGGAGGTGGTGCAGGTGGGGTGGGGGTCTATCACCCAGTGCCTGCTCCATAAATGTCGCCCTAATGTTGGGTGAGCAGTCCCCAGGGGCCTCTCCCAGCTGCGCCCTCGGATGGAGGTGAGGTTCATCATTCTGAGATGGACGGTAATCACAGAGGCTTTCTCAGAAGAGGTGCCATAGAGCTGGTCCAGGGTGGCTATTGGTCATAGGGCCCTTCCCTGTGGCCAGGCTCCTGGGTCCCAGGGTTTTTCCCCGTCCCCTCAAAGGACACACATGCTTTCCCTGAGCCCTAGGGCTCACCCTTGGCCATTACAGGGAAACCTGCAGCTGGCTCCCAGGTGGGGGTGCAGGCTGGGCACCTCCTCCTCTGTCCCAGGGGTGCCAGGATCCCCAGGGTTGAGCCTGTCCCGGTCCCCAAGAGGGTTCCAGGGCAGTGAAGTTAGGAGAGCCGTGTCTCGCGGTGAAGGCACTGCTTCCTCCCTCCTCTGGGAAAGGCTGTTTGGTCTCAGGTGGTCAGCGGTCATGGTGGGGGGGCGCAACCTAAGAGGGCTGAGAACTGAAGTCTCGGGCCCTGGGGGGCAGGGGCAGGGGCAGGAGTCAGGAGACAGGAACATCCGAGAAGCTGTGGCCTGGGACACGGGCAGCCCAGGAGGGAGGGCAGCACTGCAGGCCCCACAGTCACCAAGTGCAGGTGGGCAGAGTGGAGGCCGGCTGCTCTCACACAGGCCTGGCAGACGGGACTGGGGCCCCTGGAAGGAAAGCGTAGGACAAGCCAGGCCTTGTTGGCAGAGACAATGAGGAAATCGGGGCCAGGGCCTCAGGGATGAGACAGAAGCCCAGCTGTGGAGCCTGAGGGACAGGGTCTGAGTGATTCCAGCACAAGGGCGCGCAGGCCCTTAGCTGTGTCCTGCCCCATGGATGAAGCACTGGAGGATGCATGGGAGCGGGGAAGCCCTACTCCAGGGAGGTGGCCGTGGACCCCCGGCCCTGCGTCTGGCCTTGCCCTGCCCGCTACAGCACAGACCCTCTGCAGACTGGCCGCCCTCTGGCCCTAAAAGCCCCCAAGGCGATCCAAGGCCCACCCTCCCTCAGTCTTCTTCCCTTTAAGCTGGGCTCTCAGGCCTCCTGCTGCTCACCAGAGACTGTCTACACTGGGCAGGGTCTACCTGGCTGTCCCTGGTGGCATGTGTGGCCACCGGATGTCACCCTGCTCAGAAGCCTGTGGTAGGTTCCACCCCGTGAGGGTGGCATCTGGGGCTGCAAGCAGGGCTGTCCACACAGGTGGCCAGGTAGCCACCCTCAGCCGCTGCTGGCTCTGGGAGGTCATGGGAATGGTGTGGCTCCTGGGCCAACTGCTGGGGTCTCCTCTTCTGTTCTTGTTGGGACAAGATGTCCAAAGGTGAAGGCCAGGTTGGGGGGGCTCTTATCTGAGTGGGGCCTGCGTAGGGGTGCCAGATAACAGAACACCCTGTTAATACTGAATCTCAGATAAACAATGAGGTTTTTTTTTTTTTTTAAGTATAAGTATGTCCCAAGTAGTACATAAGATATACTAAAAGAATTATTTGTTGTTTGTCTGAAATTCAAATTTCACTGGGCGTCCTGTATCTTAATTTGCTAAATCTGGCAACCCTAGGCGAGCTCAGTGGGGCAAGAAAGATGGGTGTCTGATCAGGAGGGAATGTTGGCCCCACTGCTGAGTGGCTGATGGGACCCAGAGGCAAGGAGCTCACCCTCCCACCTTCCCAGGCACACGCAGGCCGGCCTCTTCCTCCCGCTCACTCTCGCCTTCTGCTGTCCCTTCTTTGTCACTTTCCTAGCCTCTCTCTGGCCCAGTGGTTCTCAACTCTGGCTGCTCATTAGAATCACCTGGGTAGCTTTAAAATGCATCCATGTGGGGGCTCTACCCCAGACCAGTGAAATCTCTGTGCAGTTGGGCTAAGCAGTGGCTTTTTTAAAATAGTGCTCCATAGAATGACCATAAAATCCAGCAATTCCACTTCTGGGTATACACCCAAAAGAGTTGAAAGCAGGGCCCTGAACTGCTATTTGTACTCCCACGTTCACAGCAGCATTATTCACAAGAGCCAAAAGGTGGAAACAACCTAGGTACAATATCTATTGACAAATGGATGAATAAACAAAATGTGGTCCATCCATAAACTGGAATATGATTTAACCTTAAAAAGGAATGAAATACCTGTTACAACTTGGATGAGCCTGGAAAACATTATGCTCAAAGAGGCCAGATGCAAAGGGACAAATACTGTGTGATCCCACTTACATGAGGTACCTAGAGATGTCAGATTCATATAAACAGAAAGTGGAATGGTGGTTACCAGGGGCTGGGGAGTCAGTGCTTAATGAGTACAGAGTTTCCATTTGGGAGGATGAAAAAGTTCTAGAGGTGGATGGTGGTGATGGTTGCACAACACTATAAATGTACTTAATGTCACTGAATTGAATGCTTAAAAAATAGTTAAAATAGTAAATTTTATGTTATGTATACTTTACCACAATAAAAATTTTAAATTAAAAAAATATATAGTGCTCCAGAAAATGTCCTGCCAGAGCTGAGAGGCACTGAGCCTGGCCCTTCTTCAACATGGTCCTGCATGCTCCAGGCCACCACCCCACCCCCACCGAGGCATAGTCTGTTACCTGGTGGGTGTACCTGGACATCCAATGCAGGAGGCTGTGTCCAGCCCTGGGCCACACCCTGACATCGCCCTGAGAGCAGGACAGAGGCCTGAGTGTCCCAGCTCATGCACTAAGAGGCTGCAGTAACAGTGCTTCATTTTGGTTTACATACATTTGAACGTTTAGATAGCTGCTAGCATAATGTTCTCTAAATTGAGGTATAACTTAGTAAAGAGAGCTCAATGGATTTTTATATATGTGTATGCCTGTGTGTACACCATCCAGATTAGTAGATAGAAGTTTCCAGCACCCTAGAAGGCTCCCTCATGCCCTGTCCAGTCAGAACCGCCTCCAAGTGTAACCACTACTTTGACTTCTATCTTTTCAGATTGGTTTGGCCTGACTTTAAACTCCCTACAAATGGAATCACAAGAGTGTGTCTCTTTTGTCAGACTTCTTTCACTCACAATGTCTGCGAGAGTCAGCCATAGTGTTGAGGATATCAGTAGCTTATTCTGTTTCTTTATGATGTAGGATTTGATTGTATGAACATTCCAAAAAAAATCTCAATCTTTTGTTGATGGACATTGGTTGTTTCCACTCTTCTGGACTTTATGAATAAAGCTGACATAAATATTCTGATCTGGGTTTTGGTGGACATAAACACTCGTTTCTGTTGGGTATATACCCAGGAGGGAAATTACTGGGTCACAGAAATATGCATATTTAGTCTTATCATTACCAAACATTTTTCCAGAGTGATCTTAATTTTCATTTTCTGATTACTAATGATATTCTCTGCAGTGACATTCTTTCAATTTTTGGCTCAGTTTATCATCAGGTGTCTGTTTCTTACTGATTGATTAATGTGTTGGGGATGTTGTCTCCTAGTCCATGGTTTGGTTTTTCACCTTTTAATGCTGTCTTCTAATGAACAGATATTCCTAATTTTAATGAATCTCAATATATTGTTCTTTTCTTTCATGGTTAGTGCTTTTTGTGTTCTGTTTAATCTTTACCTAGACCAAGTTCAAAAAGATATTTTGATCCTGTATTTTTTCTAAGGCTTGACTGTGTTAGCATTCACATTTAGATCTATGATCAGCTTGAATTAATGTTTTGTGTACTGTGTGAGGTAGAGGTCAAGGTTCACTTTTCCCATATGAATATCCCATTAGCCAGCACAATTTAATGCCCACTGAATTGCAGTGGAGGCCTTGTTATAAATCAGGTGCCCATATATGTGTGGGTCTGTTTCTGGACCCTCTATTCTAGTGCACTGGTCTATTTGTCTGCCCTTGTACCAATACCTATAGCTCTATACTAAGTCTTGATATTGTGTAGTGTAAGTCCTCAGGCTTTGTTCTTCTTCTTCAAGATTATTTTGTCTATTTCATGGTCTTTTGTTTATGTTTTAGAATCAGCTTACCAATTTCCACCCTCCCCACCCCACTCCAAAAAGCCTACTGGGATTTTGATTGGGATGTCAATCTATAGATCATCTTAATAATACTGAGTCTTTCAATCCATGAATATGGCAAATCCCTACTTTAGGTCTTCTTTAATTTCTCTTAGTATTGTTTTATAGTTTTGAGTGTGGAGGTCATGCAAATTTTTTTGCTAGATTTATTCTTTTTTTAATATTTATTTATTTATTTGGCTATGCTGGGTCTTAGTTGCAGCACGCAGGATCTTTGTTGCAGCATGTGGGATCTAGTTCCCTGACCAGGGATTAAAACCAGGCCCCCTGCATTGGGAGCGTGGAGTCTTAGCCACTGGACCACCAGGGAAGTCCCTAGATTTATTCTTATATATTTGATTTTTTAAATGGTATTTAAAATTTTTACTTTTTACTTGAGTGTTGCTAGTAAGTAGAAATATAACTGATCTTTTTGTGTATTGACCTTGTGTCCAGAAACCTTGTTAAGTTCATGTATTAGTTCTAATAGTTCTATTGTAGATTCTTTTGGATTTTCAAAGTATACAGTCATGTCAACTGTGAATAGTGACAGTTTTATTCTTTCCTTTTCCAATCTTGATGTCTTTTATTTCTTTCATTTGCCCTATTGCACTAGCACCTACTTTAAAAAAAAAAAATCATCAACTAGAAGAGGTCACCCCTGGGGAGTGGAAGTGAGGTATATACTTTACTTACTTTTGTATTATTTAAATGATTTTAATGTTTTACTTTTATAATTCTATAAGCAATCTATTTAAATGAGGGGAAGCAATACACATTAGTTAGCAAAATCTAAGCAATCAAAATTTACAAAATAAGAAACAATTCCTTAATCCCACTGTCAAATATTTCCAGCTAATCTCTAGCCAGACAAAACCGGTATCCTATTTTCTTTTTAAAACATAAAGGTATCCTATCATAATTCTCCTCTGCACATTGATTTTTTTTCCCACATAAAAATACATTGTAGGGCTTCCCTGGTGGCGCAGTGGTTAAGAATCTGCCTGCCAATGCAGGGGACATGGGTTCGAGCCCTGGTCCGGGAAGATCCCACATGCCACGGAGCAACTAAGCCCGTGTGCCACAACTACTGAGCCTGCGCTCTAGAGCCCGTGAGCCACAACTACTGAGCCTGCATGCTGCAACTACTGAGCCCACGTGCCACAACTACTGAAGCCTGCATGCCTAGAGCCCGGGCTCTGCAACAAGAGAAGCCACCGCAATGAGACGCCTGTGCACTGCAACAAAGAGTAGCCCCTGCTCACCACAACTAGAGAAAGCCCGCTCGCAGAAACGAAGACCCAATGCAGCCAAAAATAAACAAAATTAATTAATTTAAAAAAAAATTTTTTTAAATACATTGTAAACCATACAGGAAGCTCAACAAACTCCAAGTAAGATTAATTCAAAAAGACCCACACCAAGACACATTATAATCAAACCTTCAAAAAACAAAGACAATCTTGAAATCAGCAAGAGAGAAGAAAATCATCACACACAAGGGATCCTCAATAAGATTATCAACAGACTTCTCATCAGAAACTTTGGAGGCCAGAAAAGGGTAGGCTGACATATTCAAATAGCTCAAAGAAAAAAACCTATCAACGAAGAGCCTTATATCCAGCAAAACTGCCCTTCAAAATTAAGGGAGGAGTTTCCCTGGTAGTGCAGTGGTTGAGAATCCGCCTGCCAGTGCAGGGGACACGGGTTCGATCCCTGGTCCAGGAAGCTCCCACATGCCACGGGGCAGCTAGGCCCGTGAGCCACAACTACTGAGCCTGCGCTCTAGAGCCCACGAGCCACAACTACTGAGCCCATGTGCCACAACTACTGAAGCCCGTGCGCCTAGAGCCCATGCTCCTCAACAAGAGAAGCCACCACAATGAGAAACCTGCGAACCGCAAAGAAGAGTAGCCCCCACTCGCCGCAACGAGAAAAGCCCACGCACAGCAACAAAGACCCAACACAGCCAGAAACAATAAATAGATAAAATAAAATAATAAAATAAATAAATTTATTAAAAAAAAATTAAGGGAGAAATTAAGACATTCCCAGATAAACAAAAGCTGAGGGAGTTCATGACCATGACCTTCCCTGCAAGAAATGCTCAGGGGAGTCCTGAGCACTAGACAGTAGTAACTCAAAGTCATATGGAGAAATAAAGATCTCAACAAAAGTCAACACATGGGCAATTATAAATGCTAGTAACAATGGTTTATAACTGCACTTTTGTTTTCTAATGATTTAAGATACTAATGTATTTAGAGAAAAAAACCAATTATTAGTGTACAAGCTAATATTACTATATCTTTGGTTTGTAACTCCAAATTTTGTTTTCTACATAATATAAGAGACTAAAGAATTTTTTAAAACTATTAGTTTATGTTTGGGGGGCACACAATGTATAAAGGTGTAATACTGTGACATCAACAACCAAAAGGGGTCGGGACAGAGCTGTAAAGGAGCAAAGTTTTTGTTTGTTATTGAGTTAAGCTGGTATAAATTTAAATTAGAGTATTATAACTTTAGCATATTAAATGTAACCCATGGTAACCACAAAGAAAATAACTAAAATATATACACAAAAGGAAATGAAAAAGGAATTTTAACATTTCAATACAAAAAATCAACTAAATACAAAAGAAGACGGTAATGCAAGAAATGAGGGGGGAAAGTAATAAGGCAGAATAAAAACAAATAGCACAATGACAGAAGTAAGTCCCTTCTTATCAGCAATTACTTTAAACGTAAATGGGTTAAACTCTCTAATCAAAAGACAGAGATTGGCAGAATGGAGAAAACCATGTGATCCAACTACATGATGTCTAACTTTATGAGAGACTAACTTTAGATCCAAAGACACAAATAGGTTGACAATGAAAGGACAAAAAAAGATATTCCATGGGGAGTTCCCTGGTGGCCTAGTGGTTAGGATTCCGGGCTTTCACTGCTGTGGCTCAGGTTCAATCCTTAGTTGGGGAACTGAGATCCCACAAGCCATGCAGCATGGCCCCACCCAAAAAAACTAAAAAATACATTCCATGACAATAGTAACCAAAAGAGAGTAGGGGAAGCTATACTGATATCAGACAAAAAAGGCTTTAAAATCAAAAAAGGTTACAAGAGACAAAGAAGGACATTTTATATTAATAAAAGATTCAAAACAGCAAGAAGATATAACAATTATAAACATTATATACCTAATGAAAGACCATTAAAACATATGAAGCAAAAACTGACAAGACTGAAGGGAGAAATAGTTCCAAAATAATAGTTGGATACTTTAATAACCCACTCACAATAATGCATAGAACAACCAGACAGAAGACAAATAACAAAATAGAAGTCTTAACACAATTAGATCTAACAGATACACACAGAATACTCTACCCAACAAGAGAATATTCTTTTCAACTGCACATGGGATTTTAACAGAACTGACCATATGTTAGGCTACAAATTAAGTCTTTAGAGACTTTGAAAGATAGATATTATACAAAGTATCTTCTCTAACCACAGTGGGATGAAGTTAGAAATAAATAACAGAAGGAAAACTGGAAAATTCATGAAATTGCAGAAATTACACAATACACTATTTTTTTAAATTTATTTTATTTTTATTTATTTTTGGCTGTGTTGGGTCCTTGCTGCGGAGCGCCGGCTCCCTCCAGTTCCGGCAAGCAGGGGTCACTCTTCGCTGAAGTGCATGGGCCTCTCACCATGGTGGCCTCTCCTGTCACAGAGCACAGGCTCCAGGCACTCGGGCTTCAGTAATTACGGTGCACGGGCTCAGCAGCTGTGGCTCACAGGCCCCAGAGCACAGGCTCAGCAGCTGTGGCACACAGGCCCAGTCGCTCCGTGGCACGTGGGATCCTCCCGGACCAGGGCCCGAACCCATGTCCCCCGCATTGGCAGGCAGACTCCCAACCACTGCGCCACCAGGGAAGCCCAAACAACACACTTTTAAATCACTAATGTATTACGGAAGAATTCACAAGGAAAATTTAAAAATACTCAGAGATGAATAAAAATGAAAACACAACATGCCAAACTTATGGGACACAGTGAAAGTGGTGCTAAGGGAGGAAACTGATAGCTATAAGTACTTATATTAAAAAATGGGAAAGATCTCAAATCTACAACCTAACTTTACAACTTAAGAAACTAGAAAAAAAAGAACAAACTAAACCCAAACCTAGCATAAGGAAGGAAATAATAAAAATAAAACAGAGAATAGCAAAACGATAGAGAAAAATCAATGACACCAAAAGTTGGTTCTTCAAAAAGATTAATAAAATTGACGAATCTTTTGCTAGATGGACTAAGGAAAAAGACGACTCAAATTACTAAAACTAGAAAAGAGGGACTTCTCTGGTAGTCCGGTGGTTAAGACTCTGTGCTTCCAATGCAGGGGGCGTGGGTTCGATCCCTGGTCAAGGACCTAAGATTCCACATGCCATGTGGTGCAGGCAAAATATATATATATATATTCACTACTGAATTCTACCAAACATTTAAAGAAGTAATACCAATCCTTCTCAAAATTTTCTGAAAAGTTGAAAAGGAGAGAACATTTCCCAAGCCATTCTATGAGGCCAGCATTACACTGATACCAGAGCCAAACAAAGACACTATAAGAAAAGAAAAATATAGATATCCCTTATGAACACTGATGCAAAAATCTTCAACAAAAACCAAATGGAATTTATTCACGGAATACAAGGATGGTTCAACATAGGAAAATCAACCAATGTAATATGCCACATAAACAAAAGGAAGGAAAAAACCCACATGAACATCTCAACTGACACAGAAAAAGCATTTGACAAAATTGAACACCCTTTCACTATACGAACGCTCAGTAAGCTAGGAATAGAAGGAATCTATCTCCACATAATAAAAACCCACAGCAAACATCATACTCAATGATGAAAGACTGATAGTGATTCTTCTAACATTGGGAACAAGGTAAGGATGCCTGTTTTCACCACTTCTATTCAACATAGTACTGGAAGTTCTAGCCAGAGCAATTAGGTAAGAAAAAGAAACTGAAGAGGAAAAAATGAAATTTTTATCCAAAGAAGATTGGTAAAATTATTATGGCCAAGTTATACAGTGGAAAATTATGTGGCCATAAAAGGCCACACAGAAAAGTCATCCAAATTGGAAAGGAAGAAGTAAAATCATCTGTTTGCAGATACGATTTTTTATGCAGAAAATCCTAAAGATTCCACAAAACAATTGTTAGAACTAATAAGTGAATTCATCAAAGTAGCAGGATACAAAGTCAACACACAAAATTCACCTTCATTTCTATACATGAACAATGAACAACCTGAAAAGGACATCACAAAAACGATTCCATTCACAATAGCATCAAAAAGAATAAAATGCTTAGGAATTAACTTAACCAAGGAGGTAAAAGACCTGTACAATGAAAACTACAAAACACTGCTGAATTAAAGAAGACATAAGTTAATGGAAACACATCCCATGTTCATGAATTTGAAGACTTAATATTGTTAAAATGTCAATACTACTGAAAGCTAGCTACAGATTCAGTGCAATCCCTATCAAAGTCTCAATGACATTTTTTTTTGCAGAAATATAAAAACCCAACTTAAAATTCACATGGAATTTCAAGGCACCCCAAATAGCCAAAACAATCTTGAAAAAGAACAAAACTAAATAAGAACCTGCTGTATTAAAAAAAAAAAAAAGAACAAAACTAGAGGACCCACACTTCTTAATTTCAAAATTTACCACAAAGTGGCAGTAATCAAAGGAGTATGGTATTAGCATAAAGACAGACATGTAGACCAATGGAATAGAATAGAGAGCCCAGAAATAAACCCTCATGTATATGGTCAAATGATTTTTGACAAGGGTGCCATGACCATTCAATCAGAAAATGACAGTCTTTTCAACAAATGGTGCTATGAAAACTGGATATCCACATACAAAAGAATAAAGTTGGATCCTTACCTAATACCATATACAAAAATTAACTCACAATAGATAAATGTAAGACCTAAACCAATAAAACTCTTAGAAGAAAACAGAGGACAAAGCTTCACAACATTGGATTTGGCAATTACTTCTTGGCTATGACACCAGAAGCACAGGTAACAAAAGAAAAATTAGACAAATTGGACTTCATGAAAATTAAACAATTTTGTACATCAAAAGACACTATCCACAGAGTACAAAAACAACCCACAGGATGGGAGAAAATATTTGCAAATCATGTATCTGATAAGGATTTAATATCCAGAATATATAGAGAACTCCTAAAACTCAACAACAACAAAAAACCCAAACAACCTGATTGAAAAATGGGCAAAGGATTTGAATAGATATTTCTCCAAAGAAGACATATAAATAGCCAATAAGCACACGAAAAGATGCTCAACATTACTAATCATTGAGGAAACACACGTCAAGACTACAATGAAATACCACCTCACACCCGTTAGGATGGCTGCTATCAAAAAACCAGAAAACAAGAAGTACTGGTGACAATGTGGAGAAATTGGAACCCTGTGCATTGTTGGTGGGAAAGTAGATGCTAAAGCTGCTTTGGAAAACAGTGTGGCAGCTCCTCAAAAAATTAAAAATAGAGTTACCATATGATCCAGCCATTCCACTTCTGGGTATAAACCCTAAAGAATTGCAAGCAGGGTCTTAAAGAGTTCACCCTTGTACACCCATGTTTGTAGCAGCATTATTTACCAAAGCTAAAACATAAAAGCAGCCCAAGTACTCACTGACAGGTGAATGGATAAGCAAAATATGGTACCTACATACAATGGAATATTATTCAACCATAAAAGGGAACAAAATTCTGATACGTGTTGCAATATGGATGAACCTGGAAAACATTATGCTCAGTGAAAGAGGCCAGATGCAAAAAGACCAATACTGTATGATTCTACTTATATGAGGTACTTAGAGTCATCAAAATCATAAAGACAGAAAGTACAGTGGTGGTTGCCCGGGGCTAGGGAGGAGGGGAGCATAGGGAGTTGTTGTTTAATGGGTATAGAGTTTCAGTTTTACAACATAAAGAGAGTTAAGGGGATGATGGTGGTGATGGTTGCACAACAGTGTGAATACACTTAATATCACTGACCTGTACACTTAAAAATGGTTAAGATAGTAATTATGTTATATGAATTTTACCACAATTTTTAAAAAGTGGAAAAAAAAATTGAAATTCTAGAAAAGGTAAAACTAATCTATGGTGAAAAAAGCAGATGGATGGCTCAGGGCCAGAGGGGTGTGGTTGGGGTAGACAGCAAAGGGGCATGAGGGATCACTTTTTGGGAGAAAGAAATGCTCAGTGACTTGATTGTGGTAGATGTTACACAGGTGTATACATTTGTCAGAACTCATATAACTCTATTTGAAATGCATGCATTTTATTTTATATAAATTATACTTCAGGACTTCCCTGGTGGCACAGTGGTTAAGACTCCATGCTCCCAATGCAGGGAGCCCGGGTTCGATCCCTAGTCAGGGAACTAGATCCCACGTGCATGCCGCAACTAAAAGTTCGCATGCCACAACTAAGGAACCTGCCAGCCGCAACTAAGACCTGGTGCAACCAAATAAATGATAAAATAAATAATTTTTTAAAAATATATATATATGATTCTCATTTAAGAAAAAATTATACCTCAAAAAAGTGATTAAAACCTTTATAACAGGGCTTCCCTGGTGGCACAGTGGTTAAGAATCCGCCTGCCAATGCAGGAGACATGGGTTCGAGCCCAGGTCCAGGAAGATCCCACATGCTGCGGAGCAACTAAGCCCGTGCGCCACAACTACTGAAGCCCGTGCGCCTAGAGCCCGTGCTCCACAACAAGAGAAGCCACCGCAATGAGAAGTCCGTGCACCACAACAAAGAGTAGCCCTCACTCGCCACAACTAGAGAAAGCCCATGCGCAGCAACGAAGACCCAACGCAGCCAAAAATAAATAAATAATAAATAAATGAATTTTAAAAAAAACCTTTATAACATTAAGAGACAAAAAAATACACTGTGGACATTTCCAGTTTGACCTTATTATTTTTTATGGCCACATAGTTTTCCACTGTTTAACTGCGCCAAAATAATTTCACCAATCCTCTTTGGATAGAAATTTAGTTTTTTTCCCCTTCAATTTCTTGTTGTTGTAAACAATGTTTCAGGATCATCCTTATAGTCACATCTCTGTGCACTTGCCCAATTATTTCTTTAGCATAAATTCCCAGAAGTGAAACTTCTGGATCAAAGATATTTAATGACAATAGATAATGATACATTATGATCCAGAATCATACTAATTTACCCTCCCACCAGCTATGCACTAAGATTCCTACTAATCCCACGTTCTCACCAATGCAGCCTGTTATGTCATTATAATAGCTCCTTGCTTTGTTTTTTCTTGATCATTAGTGGGATTGAGCATCTTTTCAATATCATGGTCACTTATACTTCTATGAATTATCTATGTCCTTTTTTCTATTTCTGTCTGGGTCCACAATTACCTGTCTGTGTCCATCATTCTATTTCTATTTCTATTTCTATTCATTTCTATTTCTTTCTTATTGATTTTAAGAGTTCCTTATACATTAAAGATATTAATGCTCTTTCATATATTTGCAAATGTTGACTCTTGGCTTGAGGTTTTCCTCCAACTTTATTTGTGGCATCTATTATTATTTAGAAATATTCAATTAAGGCAAATCTGTTAGTCTTCCCCTTTATGACTCCTGGATTTTATGTCTTGCTTAAAAAAAAGCCTCCCTTACTGAAAGAATATTTTAAAATATTCTCTCATATTTTCTTATTGTGTTTTTATGGTTTTGTATTTAATCCAAACTGAAGTTAAATTTTGCACTTAATGTGAAGTAAAGTTCAAAAAAATTTTTTTTCATAGGCTGCCCAATACCACTGACTTGAAATGTTATTTTTGTCATATTACCAAATTCCTTCATATGTAAATAATATAAATATATATTTGTTCCTGGACTCTTTATTATGTTCTATTGACTTATGTTTCTATTTTTGTGCTATCCCACCCTGTTATACATAGCTTAATACTAATGGAAGATTATATTCAAGAATGCAAGTTTGGTTTGATGTTAGAAAATCTATTAGCATAGCTCACAGTTTTGTTTTGTTTTTTTGTTTTTGGCTGCGCCACGCAGCATACAATTCCCTGACCAGGGATCAGGCCCGTGCTCCTTGCAGTGGAAGCACAGAGTCTTAACCACTGGACTGCCAGGGAAGTCCCAGTGTAGTTCACGGTTTAAAGAAGAGATCTGAGGGACTTCCCTGGTGGTCCAGTGGGTGGGACTCCATGCTCCCAATGCAGGGGGCCTGGGTTCGATCTCTGGCTGGGGAACTAGATCCTACATGCATGCCTCAACTAAGAAGCCCACATGCCACACCTAAGACCTGGCACAGCCAAAATAAATTAATTAATAAAAATAGAATAAAATAAAATAAAATAAAGGAGAGATCTGATATACATCAGTCCCGTTGCTCCCTCCAGTGGCTTCGCACCACACTCAAACGCATCCAAACTCCTTAGGGGAGTGACCAGGTCTCAAGCCCCTCTGAGCTTCCCTCCCAACCCCCTTTGTGAGCCCACGTGCTCATTCACTGCATTCCAGCAACTCTGGCCTTTTCCTGCTGCTCTAACACGCAGGGTATTTACACTTGCTGTTCCCCTGGCTCTCTGCATGACTCTCTCCTTCTCACCTTTCAGATCTCTGCTCATATGTAGCTTTCTCACAGAGTCCTTCCCTGGACACTGAAACTAAAGCACCCCCTCCCCCTGGACCCTGACCCTCTCCATTACTCACACGGTTTATTTTATTCAGGCACTAATCACCATCAGAACTGCCTTGCTCATTCACTTGCTTTCTTCTTTACTGTCATTATCCTCCACCCCCACCACACTCACAAGGTAAGAACTTTGTCTAATTGTTCACCTTTACATCACCAGTGCCTGGAACACACAGCAGGCCCCCTATAAATATCTGCCAGCTGGATGAATGATTGGAAGTAAATCATGCAATTATATCAATATTGCTAAAAAGTCTTTTGCTCATTTAACAGACATGCCTAAAACTTTTATAACATGTGTCAACATACCTTAAGAGGCAGGTAGATTATACAGCACAAGTGTTGCTGTCAGTGAAGCCTTGGTTTCTATTCCAATACAACTGCTTCCCACTCGTGGATCCTTGAGAAAGTCATTTAAACTCTCTGAGCCTCAGTGTCCTCATCTATAAAATGCGAGAAGTAATGGTAATGAGAGTTGTTACAAGGCGTAAATGAAATGATGTAAGTACAGTGCTTAACAGAATGTCTGAAACACAGTAAGCCTTCAACAAGTATTATATAATGTTACTTGAATGGCAATAAGAAAGGAGGAATTGAAGGAATCTTTTCCAAGAGGAGAAGAGAACTAATTGGAAACCGGTCAGAAACATCAGGTCTAATGGTTTGGGCTAGAACCACTCCTGGGAGAGTCAGGAGTAAGAAAACGATGCCTGCTACAACTGCTGTCCTTCAACATTGCTGGGGGCAGCGGTGGGGCTGGACCATGCAGAGAAATTGTTCAAAATAAGAGATGAAATTATTTGCATTGCAGTAATTCAAAAGCCTGAAGAGAGTTAACTGAAAAATGAGAACTAATGTGACTACTTAACATGTTGGTGGGATACAAGATAAAATACACAAAAATTGCCTTCTTTGACACCAACAAAATTCATAATAACAACAAGAACTATTTAAAAATACTTAGACACAAAGAAGAAATTGGCAAGATCTAGATAAGGAAAAATATAGTTTTAGCAAAAGATCTAAAGAAAAACCTCAATAATACCTCCATTAATCTGTGCACATTAACATGACTTAAACCAACACCCCATCCAGTTTTTTTCCTCCTTGGTTTTGACATTTAGAAAAATAAAATAAAACAGCCAGAAGGGTCCTGAAAAAGTGTAAGGAGCATGGCCTCACCCTGGCCTATTTCTGAAGTTCCCAGAATAGTTTAGTCAGCTCGGTTGGGCACCACCTACCTCAAATTCATTGCACTAACTCTTCAATATCACCGTGAACTGAATGGTTAGAAAATGCTATTTTACTTGTTGCCAAGCTTCTTTTAGCATTTTCCAGGTAGAAAGGTTCATCTCAAGTTAAAATGCCTGGGAAGCCCAATTCAAATCCAAGGTCAGCGAGTGTGTTGGATCCTAGGGGCTGTAGCCAGTGGCCCCCTCTTAAATGAATCACATTGGGACCCAGAGAGCTGCAGGGCTGGAGGGTGCGGGTCGACCTGTTTCAATGAGCTGCTGCCACCTGAAGCAGCAGGCATGACTTCTGCCCAGCCACACGCCCTGTTTTCTCCTAGACCCGTGGACAAAGGATGGCCGACCCCCGCCCCCTGAGTTCCTGGGGCCCTGCTGGAGGGGCTGCCGAGGGCTGGACATCCTGCCTGGGGCAGGTGAGGAGCGGCTGGGGGTGGGCTCAGGGTCCTCAAGTGTCCACCTTAGCTGACGGAGGGACACATGGGGGCGGCCAGCCTTGGCAACAGGATCCACTCCAGTCCCCAGGGAGGGAAAGGAACGTGAGCAGGTGGGGCTCTGCCTCTCAGCGCCTCGGCATCACTGTTCCCAGCAGAAAACAGTGCTGCCTGCGGGTCAGGAGCCTCTGTGCTTCCCAGAGGCCCCAGGAACACAAATGAAAAGTAGCTGAGTAGCTGAACCAGCTCTCTCTTCCCTTTTGGCTCCTCCTTTCTTTCTTTTTTTTCTTCTTAAGTTAATAGACGTTAGTTTTTAGAGCAGTTTTAGGTTCACAGAAAGATCAAATGGGAAATACAGAGATTTCCCTCTACCCCCAGCCCACCTACATGCACCCTTCCCCGACCAGAGGGGCACATTGGTTACAATCAGTTGACTTACACCGACACGTCACTATCACCCAGAGTCCAGAGCTGACATCAGTGTAACTCGTGGTGCCATACATTCTATGGGTTTGGACAAATGTACAATGACATGAATCTACCACTGCAGTATCATACAGAGTAGTTTCAGTGCCCTAAAAATCCTCTGTGCTCTGCCAATTCATCCTCCCTCCTCGCCCCAAACCCCTGCCAAACATTGATCCTTTTACTGTCTCCATAGCTTTGCCTTTTCCAGGAGGCCATAGGATTGGAATCATACCACACGCAGCCTTTCCAGATTGGCCTCTTTCATCCTTCCCCTCTCGTGAGTGGAACTGTTCATAATCTCATCCTCTTTCCCAGGTTACAAATGAGGACACCACGGCACAGAGCACTCAGGTGGCCTATCCAGTGTCGCAGAGCCAGTAAGTGACAGAGCTCAGATTTGAGCCCGGGGCCCCTGCACCTGAGCAAAGCTCCTGGCATCAGGGACTACTGTCACCATCCAGGAACAAACAGCCCTTCCAACCCTGTCCCGGAGGCCAGATCAAGAGCCATCCGTAGTTCAGGGCAGGAGAAAGGGTGGGTCCCCATCCTGCCCATCCCTTGAGCCTCGCTTAACCTGTCCCCAGGCCACTGATGGGCAGACAGAAGAAAGCAGATTCAGGCCCTCTCTCCACAGCTCCTGGCAGCAATCCCAGATCCCATGAGGAAGCAGGAGGTGCACACAAGCAGGGAGGCTGGCCAGGGCCACAGTGCTGGCTCCCCAGCTGAGCAGGTGAAAGCCCTAGTGGACCTGCTGGCAGGGAAGGGCAGTCAGGGCTCCCAGGCCCTGCAGCCCCCTGACAGGACGCCAGAGTCCCCACTGAGGCCCCACGGCAATGGTAAGCAGACAGACAGGGATCCCTGGGCCCTCTTCCCCTCCCCCACCCTCCCCTCCCCCACCCTCCCCCATCCCTCCCCTCTGGCTTCTGTCCAACAGACTTGAGGATACAGAGGCACCGAGAGGCCCTTCTGAACAGGATGGGAGGCAGCCCTGAGCTGGGCAGCCCCTCCCCCAGGTTGACCAGCCTCCTGCTGGTGGAGGGCCTGATGGACCTGCAGCTGAGGGAACACGACTTCACGCAGGTGGAGGCCACGCGTGGGGGCTGGTGCTCCGCCAGGACCATCGCCCTGGACAGGCTCTTCCTGCCTCTGTCGCGGGTGTCCATCCCGCCCCGCATCTCCATCACCATTGGGGTGGCTGGCGTGGGCAAGACCACCCTGGTGAGGAACTTTGTCCACCTCTGGGCCCGGGGGCAGGTGGGCAAGGACTTCTCGCTGGTGCTGCCTTTGACCTTCCGGGATCTCAACACCCATGAGAAGCTGTCTGCAGACAGACTTGTCCACTCTGTCTTCCCACACGCGGGGGAGACTGGCCTGGCGTCAGCAGCCCTAACCAAAGTCCTCCTTGTCCTGGACGGCCTGGATGAGTGTAAGACGCCCCTGGACTTCTCCAACACTGTGCCCTGCACAGACTCCAAGAAGGAGATCCAAGTGGACCATCTGATCACCAACATCATCCGGGGCAACCTCTTCCCAGGTGTTTCTGTCTGGGTCACCTCCCGCCCCAGCGCGGCTGGCCAGATCCCGGGGGGCCTGGTGGACCGGATGACCGAGATCCGGGGCTTCAATGAGGAGGAGATCAAGATGTGTCTGGGGCAGATGTTCCCTGAGGACCAGGTCCTCTCGGGCTGGGTCCTGAGCCAGATGCAGGCTGACAGGGCCCTGTATCTGATGTGCGCCGTCCCAGCCTTCTGCCGGCTGGTGGGGTCGGTGCTGGGCCACCTGCACCGCAACAGGCCAGGGACCCACGACACAGAGCTGTGGCCTCCGAGGACCCTGTGTGAACTCTACTCATGGTACTTCAGAATGGCCCTCAGCAGGGAGGGGCAGGAGAAGTGCAAGGCGAGCCCCCGTATTGAGCAGCTGGCCCACAGCTGCCGCAAGATGGTGGGGACACTGGGCCGGCTGGCCTTCCACGGGCTGGTCAGGAAGAAGTATGTGTTCTACGAACCAGACCTCAAGGTGTTCGGCGTGGACCTTGCTCTGCTGCAGACCGCCCCGTGCAGCTGCTTCCTGCAGCGGGAGGAGACCCTGGCCTCCTCGGCAGCCTACTACTTCACCCACCTGTCCCTGCAGGAGTTTGTGGCAGCTGCCTACTACTACAGCGCGTCCAAAAGGGCCATCTTCGACCTCTTCACCGAGGGCGGCGTGTCCTGGCCCCGGCTTGGCTTCCTCACGCACTTCAGGAGTGCGGCCCAGAGGGCCATGCAGGCCGAGGATGGGCGGCTCGACGTCTTCCTGCGCTTCCTCTCAGGCCTCTTGTCTCCGAGGGTCAACGCGCTGCTGGCCGGCTCCCTGTTGACCCAGGGTGAGCACCAGGGCTACCGGGCCCAGGTGGCTGAGCTCCTGCAGGGCTGCCTGCGCCCCAACATGGTGGTCTGCGCCCGGGCCATCAACGTCCTGCACTGCCTGCGCGAGCTGCAGCACACGGAGCTGGCCCACAGCGTGGAGGAGGCCATGGCAAGCGGGGGCCTGGCCGGGCTGACCAGCCCCCCACACCGCGCTGCCCTGGCCTACCTCCTGCAGGTGTCCGACGTCTGCACCCAGGAGGCCAACCTGCCCCTGTACCTCAGCCAGGGGGTCCTCCAGAGCCTGCTGCCCCAGCTGCTCTACTGCCGGAGTCTGAGGTGGGCGCCAGGGTGGGGCTGTGTGGGGCGTGTGGGCAGAGGAGAGAGCGGGGACCTGGAGGGCTCCTCCCCTCCACCATGTCCCTCTGTGTCCATGTCCTGGGGCTGCTGTAACAAAGGACCACAGCCTGGGTGGCTTAAAATGACATGTTATTCTCTCCCAGTTCTGGAGGCTAGAGTCTAAGATCAAGGTGTCAGCAGGGCTGTGTTCCCTCTGAAACCTGTAGGGGAGGATCCTTGGGTCATTCCTGGCCTCTCCAGCCTTCAGTGTTTGCTGGCAATACTTGGCTTGTAGACGTATCACCACAGTCTCTGCCTCCGAGGTCACACGGCCACCTTCTCCGTGTCTGTCTTCATGTAGAGCTCTCCTCTCTTGTGAGGACACCAGTCACACTGGGTTACAGGCCACCCCACTCCACCTCATCTTAACTCATTACCCTGCAATGACCCTATTTCCAAATAAGGTCACATTCTTGAGGCACTGGGGGGGTTATGACACCAACATATCTTATAGGGGGACACAATTCAACCTACAATACCCTGTAAACCATCCCAATGCTAACAGGCCACACCCATTCACTCCACTCTCAGCCCATCACCCTCTGTCCACTCTCTGGACCTTGGCGGAGGGAGGGGAAGGCTTAGGACAAGGGTCATTCAGGACCTCAGAGTAGCTTCTACATCCTCAGAAGGAGGAGAGCTAGCACCTGGTGTCCTGCACACGCATACAGACTGCGGGGCTGCTGGGAAGACATCCCTGTGGGTAGGAAACCCAGGGTTTACACCACTGAGCCTCCCAAGTCACTCTTGTAGGAAAACTCTGAGCATGTGGGTGTGCTGGCACGGATCTCCGAGCCTCACAGTGGGGGCTGCACTGGGATGGAGAGGAGGGGGAGGGAAAGGATCTCAGCCTGGGTGTCTGTGTAGCGCCCCCTCTGCTGCCTTGATGCCAGCCCTGTGCCAGGGGCCTCATCCCACCTGCCCATGGGCGGTGGGACTGTTCATTATTGCTGTTCCTCCTGACCAGGCTGGACACCAACCAGTTCCAGGACCCCATGATGGAGCTGCTGGGCAGTGTGCTGAGCGGGAAGGACTGCCGCATTCAGAGGATCAGGTAACACCGACCCACGAGACCCTGCCCAGGCTGCCCACCTGTCTCTTGGTGTCCGGGGCTCTTTTCACATCCTCCTCTCTGCTCAAATGGCCAGGGGTGCTTTCAAAGTGAGGTGTCTTTGAGGCGTGTGGCTCAGGATGCAGGCTGCTTGTTTCTGCTCATTCCGGAAAGTTCCAGAGGCTCAGGTACCTCATCTGTAAGAAGAGGGAAAGGATACGGTATGGGCCAGATGCTATCGTGGATACAGAACCATTTCTCCAGATGCTGTCTGTGCGGACATACCGCCAAGCCTGATTTACTCTAAATGCCTCACAAAGTTTGCCCTCAAATGGTATTTTGAGCACAGGATTGCATCTTTAAATAACACCCAAATTTTTAAATTAAAAAAAATTAATATTAATTAAAACAATTTTAAATTTAAACATTGCATCTTTAATAACATAATTAGATAGAGTTTATATGCTGACTGCAGAACAGATCTATGTGCTAATGAAATCACTCCTACATTGGGTTGGCCAAAAAGTTCGTTTGAGTTTTTCTACATCATCTTATGAAAAACCCGAACAAACTTTTTGGCCAACCCAATAACATCCAAGTGTGAGTTAACACTCTGATTCGTAGTTGAATCGATGTGATGACCTGAGGGTGGCTTTAGGAGAACTAGGGAGGTGAGTTTATAGAACAGGACCCAGAGAGTAATTTTTCATCCTCACACATCCTCCAGCTTTTGAAATAATCTTTATCTGAGGAGACAAGAATATAGCATGAGTCCGGAGCAAAAGTAAGTCTTTGAGGATAGTGGTTAGAGTAGTGGTGAGCTCCACGTGACCTTGGACAGACACCTCTGTGCCTAAGAAGGGTAAACGGTATGGGTTCAGGGGTCCCCATGACCACCCTCAGGTTCAGTGAACTCACAGAACTCAGAAAAGCCACTATACCCACAGTTACGGTTCATTACACTGAAAGGATACACATTAAAATCTGCAAAGGGAACGGCCCTTGGGGCAGGGTCCCAGAGACCAGGCCAAGCTTCCAGCCGCCCTCTCCCAGCGGAGTTGAACAGAGAGCGCTTCCTACTCCCAGAGACCATGTGTGACAACACACATACGGAGCATTCCAACCAGGGAAGCTCACCCAAGCCTTGGTGTCCAGGGTTGTTACTGGGGGTCGGTCGTGAAGACACACCTGCCCACCGCATGCTGACCTTAGTCTCCAGCCCCTCCAGAGGTCAAGCTGACACTGCATGACCATAAATCCCATTGTGAGATAGACTATCCATCAAGGCCCAAGGCCCCCAGGTAAACAGAGACATTCCTACCAGGCAGGACATTCCAAGGGCTTAGAGGTCACCTCTCAGGAGCAGGAGCCATAGTTAATCCTTTACTGCACACTGCCCCTTAGGGTTGCCACGAGGCTACATGAGTTAATTCACGGAAAGTTCTCAGGACAGGACAGCCACAGAGGAAGCACCGTGTAAGAGCCAGCTGTTAACTAGCAGGATCCTCTGGTTAGCCAGAAATGTAAATGCAATCTCTTAGAAAGAAACAAAATAATGACAATTTCTCATTATGAATATAGCTTCCTTCATGAGAACCTTCAGCAAAATAGCCAACTTTCAGTGTTTTGCTTAAAGGAATCTAGATAGTACTCAGAGATTTTTCTGAACAAAGCCCAAAACTTCTCTGGCCACACGCTCTCCTTCACCTCTCTATAGTTGGTCCTCAGTGCCACAGCCCTGTTTGAAACGTCCAAGGCATCCTTCATAAAATATTTTTTATAAAATGTTATAAAAGTCCTGGGGGTAGGGGATGGGGACAGAGGCTCTCTAGAAGCTGAGAACAGTTATATAGAAGGTGGTGGTCTGGATGAACAGTCTTCAAACTTTTTTTAAGCGACAGAACACTTTTTAAAAGTGGCATATGAGGGACTTCCCTGGTGGCACAGTGGTTAAGAATCCGCCTGCCAAAGCAGGGGACATGGGTTCGAGCCCTGGTCCGGGAAGATCCCATATGCCGCGGAGCAGCTAAGCCCGGGCACCACAACTACTGAGCCTGCGCTCTAGAGCCCGCAAGCCACAACTACTGAGCCCACGTGCCACAACTACTGAAGCCCGCGTGCCTAGAGCCCGTGCTCCGCAATGAGAAGCCACTGCAACAAGAAGCCCGTGCACTGCAACGAAGAGTAACCCCTGCTCGCTTCAACTAGAGAGAGTCCACGCGCAGCAACGAAGACCCAACGCCGCCAAATATAAATTAATTAATTAAAAAAAAAAGTGGCATATGAGGCAGAATCCCAATTAGGCAGACAAAAGGGGGGCTGCTGGGATTGAAAGAAGTGGGGGGCAGAGCCTAGGCACTTGGTTTCCCCTCAGCCTCCTGAAGCTTTTCTGAAGAAACTTAGGGGCCGTTGAAACATAGCTTGAAAAGCACTGGGGATTCCAATTGTATCCCATGGGGCTGCCTCACATGTTAAAATGCCTAAGAAACTGTAAAGAACCTCAACAGATATCATTTCTGAAACTGGGTGTATGAAGCGGATCCCCAGCATGTTCCTGGAATGCTTTTTTTTTTTTTTTTTTTGGCCACACCACGTGTCTTGTGGGATCTTAGTTCCTTGACCAGGGATCAAACCCACACCCTTGGCAATGAAAGCACAGAGTCTTAACCACTGGACCACCGGGGAATTCCCTGGAATGCCCTTTCAAGGCAGACACAGATGTACATTTTGTTACTTCAAAGTTAATTTTATAATAACTCTACCATTTTCGTTTCTTGGATTATAGAAAGGGCTGGGGTCAGGGGTGTGCTGGAACCGACTTCAGCCACCAGTTCATGAGAGCTGATTGTTACATTTTCAGAATTTTTACAAGCTGAGAGTGCTTGAAATTGGCCATGATGGGAGTATTTATTTACACCATGGAAATTAGCCAACCCAACAAATCATGATTTTTGTATTTTTTTCCTGACAGCTGGTTTTCCAGCACACCCCTGGCTGGGAATCCCATGGTCGTCTTCAGTAATTGCCCGTACCCTCTGCTGTGCTGTTGGGGTAGAAGCTGTTGTGCTGGATTCTGAGCATACTTTCCCCTGGGACCCTCTGCTGGTGTGAGGGTCTGTCCGCCCACTCTGGCCCTACCTTGCCCATCCCAGAGGCTTTCCTGGGCCTGGCTTACCTGATCTCCACCTGAGTCCAGGCCCTGATGATGCTACGGTGGCTGACGGGTTTGGATCCCAGGCCTCGTGTTGCAGGATAGGTGGCAAGATTTACAGACCTTCATTAACCACTCCTCTCCCTCTCTTTGGGCAGCTTGGCTGAGAACCAGATCAGTAACAAAGGGGCGAAAGCTCTGGCCAGATCCCTCCTCGTCAACAGAAGTCTGACCACTCTGGAGTAAGTAGGACCCTTCACCCCTGGGACAGGGAGAGAGTGTGAGCCATCCTGTGAAGTCCCCTAGACCACACTCTTCTCAGCATGGGTTGGAAGGACAGCTGAGCAAGCAAAGTCTTGACTCCTGCCCAGCTGCTGGGACTCACCCAGTGAAGCGCCAGAATTTTGGCCTTGAACCTGGTGTTACCATCTCCTCTTCACACTTGGCCCAAGCCCACTAGTCCATCAGATCCTGCTTTCTTCTCCCCATCACATGGGGCCATCTTGGGGAACTCCTTCCTTGATCGCCTAAATAAGGATCTCTGCCCCAGTTCTACCGAACGTGAAATCCTAAACCCTGATGCATTCTTTTCGAGGAGCATGGATTTAAAGGTCCATGTAACTTCTGTTCCTCCTTCCCTCCCTGGGAATTGGCTAAAAGAGAATGGTTCTTCCTCTCTCTTCCTCTGCCAGCCTCCACAGTAACTCCATTGGACCTCAAGGGGCCAAGGCACTGGCAGATGCTCTGAAGATCAACCGCACTCTGGCCTCTCTGAGGTACGTGTCACCCGCTCCCCGTCTCTCTGCCCCCAGGAGGCGGCCCAGAGAACCCTCTCATCAGGTGCCACTCATGGAGTGGGAGGTAATTCAAAATGGCGGCCATGAGATACTGGCTTCCACCCAGTGGATGCCAGGGGATCTTGTATCCTAAGCAAGTTTCTAAGTTCAGCTCTTCCCTGGTCATTGTGCCTGTGTTTATGGCCTGAACAGGGGATGGAGGAGAAGAGGGCAGGAGGTATATGGAGGTTTGAAGGACAAAATAATCTATGAGGAAAAGCTCTTGTCCTCCATTGAGTAGGAAATCCCGAAGGCCATGGCATCAGAATGATCCCCTGCAGTGTTTTCCAAGACACTGAAATCCCATCTTCCAGATGGTTCCTATGGTGTGGTGTGGTTTGCTGGGCTCCTTTTAGGGGCCAGTGGTTGTATCCATCCTTAGCGGAGTGTGTCCTGTCATTTTGTTTTGTTTTGTTCATTTACGTATTTATTTTTATTGAGGCGAAATTCACATAAAATTCACCATTTTTTTAACAATCGTCTTTTTTTTTTAAACACCACTATTTTATTTATTATTTATTATTTTTTAATTTTTTTGGCTGTGTTGGGTCTTCGCTTCTGTGCGAGGGCTTTCTCTAGTTGTGGCAAGCGGGGGCCACTCTTCATCGCGGTGCGCGGGCCTTTTCACTGTCGCGGCCTCTCTTGTTGCTGGGCACAGGCTCCAGAGCGCAGGCTCAGTAGTGTGGCTCACGGGCCTAGTTGCTCCGCGGCATGTGGGATCTTCCCAGACCAGGGCTCGAACCCGTGTCCCCTGCATTGGCAGGCAGATTCTCAACCACTGCGCCACCAGGGAAGCCCAAAATTCACCATTTTAAAGTGTACAATTCAATGGCATTTAGTACATTCACAGTTGTGCAACCAACACCTCTATCTAGTTCCAAAATATTTGCATCACCCTAAAAGGAGACACTATACCCATTAGCAATCACTTCCCATTCTCCCCTCCCCTCAGTCCCTGGCAACCACCAATCTGCTTTCTGTCTGTATGTTTACCTATTCTGGATATTTCATATAAATGGAATCAAACAGTAAGACTTTTTGTGTCTATCTTCTTTCACTTAGTATAATGTTTTCAAGGTTCATCCACATTGTAGCACGTGCCAGTATTTCATTCCATTTCATGGCTGAATAATATTCCATTACATGGATAGACCACAATTTGTTTATCCATTCATCAGCTGATGGACACTTGGGTTGTTTCCACCTAGTGGCTATTGTGCTGTACACATCTCTGTACAAGTATTTGAAGACTTTTTTTCAATCCTTTTGGGTAGATATACGTAGGAGTGGAATTTGCTGGGTCACCTGGTAACCCTATGTTTAACCTTTTGAGTAACTGTCAGACTGCTTTCCTCAAAGGCCATACCATTTGACATTCCCACCAGCAGCCGATGAGAGTTCCAATTTCTCCACATCCTCACCAACACCTGGGTGCTGTGGCTTTTAGCTGTAATTGGGACTATCGATGACCTTGTCATTATGATCTAGATACCATGGGCACCTTGTCCCCAGTCAGCAGGCAAGTGCTTAGAGACCCAGAGGAAAACCTAAGGCCAAAGCAGCAGTGGGAAGGGCCAGTTGTTTCCCCACTTCCTGGGTAGTGAGGGTGAGGGCATGCCAGGCACCCTCCTATGCTCCATCAGTGATGCACCTCTTTGCTTCCACAGCCTCCAGAGCAACAGGATCAGGGATGACGGTGCCAGGTCCATGGCTGAGGCCTTGGCTGCCAACCGGACCCTCTCCGTGCTGCAGTGAGTGGGCATGCTGGCTGGCAGAGAACGTTTCCTCTTCTCTCTTCTCCTCCAAGGGCCTGTCTGTTTTCTGCATGGAGGGATGGATGGGACAAAGCCCTGAGGCTTTCTGATCCATCTGGATGGCCCCTGGAAAACCTGATGTCTACTGCTTTTCCAGAGAACAGGTGTGGGGGAAATAATTAAAAATAAAGCCTCCTGCCAACCCAGAAAATCCTCTCCACAAATGTAGAAAAGTATGAAACAACTTAATTCCTGGAATAAGCATTCAGCTAGCCTGCAATGAGCATCAAAGGCAATCCACCAATGGGATGGCAAAGACAGAAAAGAATCTCACCCTTTCCTACAGTCGAGCAGATACAACCCATTACATAAGTGTTTTCAAGAAAAACCACAACTTGCCCTCAAATAAGAGGACTGGACAGAACCATTTGTCACACTTACCTTATACTAAATTTGCCTGTTATTTGGGGGTAGGCATCTGTGTTTGCTACCTGCCTTTATCCCAAGGAAAATGAAACTTCTCACATCTTTATGACCAGCAGGTACTTACAGCTTGGAGCAGGTGTTCTCTTACTTGATGTGCACAGTTCAAAGAGATGGCTCCAAAGCCCTTACAAAAGATATTCCTAGGCTATAAACTTGCCAAGAGGTTTACTTCTAGCTCTTAAAAAGATTTACATACTCTCAAAGGGACAAGGAAAGGATTTACAATCCCAAGTTTTCTCAAGGAAATACTCTAAGGGAGGGGAGGGGAGGGTTTTTTTTCCCTTTGTAACCAGGGAAAATTCCATTTTGTTTAGAGTGTACTTAGCCTCACACAGAAGAGGTCCTGCCCTGCCTGTCCTTCTAGGATGAGTACAGGGGTTCTCCTGTAACATCTCCCTCCTCCAGATTTAGTATAAGAGGAAGAAGCTTTTGAAGACGAGGCACCTAAGTGAGGGTCTGCCCTTGGGAGGACTGTAGGGTTGCAGGACAGGCTGCTGGCTGGTCTGGATGGAGGCAGACTGCTGAGTGTTGAGAAGGCTGGTCAGGTGAGGGGCCAGTGGGACTTGTACGTGGAAATCTCCAGTTTGGAGGTTGCTGGATATTAACAGTGTCCTGTGGTCACTGCTTTCTGGCCCCTGAAGGGAAGGCCCAACGGTTCTTGTCTCTTAACTCTTCACATAAGTCTATTAGCAACACTTTGGCAACAATCCACAGACCTTTCCTGGAGACCCCTCCCCCCATGCTGCGATAAACAGAGACGGCACTTGAGTAGTCTCTGACCTCTCACCTTGAACCAGACTGTCCTTGGCCTGGGAATGGTTGTGACCAGCTTTGCTGAAGGACCCCTCTCCTACAGCCTGCAGAAGAACAGCATCGGGCCAGTGGGAACCCAGCAGATGGCAGATGCCCTGAAGCAGAACAGGAGTCTGAAGGAGCTCATGTGAGAAATGCAGAAGGGCCAAACTGGTATCCTCCATGCCTGCCACAATGCCCAGCCCATCACAAATATTTGTGAACAAGAGGTTGGATGGATGGGTAGATGGATGGATGAGTGGGCAGATGAGTGGGTGGGTGAGTGCATGGATGGATGAATGGATGAGTGAGTGAGTGGGTGAGTGGATGGATGAATGAATGTGTGGGCGCAAGATAGCTGGCTTTGGACTCCAAAGCCCTGGACCAGGAGAATGGAGATCCAGATTCCCAGGAATGAGTGAGCCCCAACTGTCTCAGACTCACATTTACTGTCTTCCCAGCTGGTAGAAGAAAACACCATCCCAGCCACCTTCACATAAAGTATCACAAATACCCCTCACTAAAGAGTTGGCCCTGCCAACCCTGTCAAGGAATCAAGAAAGACTTTGCTACCTTGATCTCTTACGGAGGCTACCCACCAACCAGCCTCAGGCAGAAGAAACTGTGCCCTGGGCACCCTTGAGACAACAGAGACAGCCCTTCCCTGGAGGGCTTCCTGGACTCTGATCCCCCAGCCTCGCCCTACCAGGCTGCTCCACCCATGTCCCATCTCTTGCAGGTTCTCCAGTAACAGCATTGGCGATGGAGGTGCCAAGGCCCTGGCGGAGGCCCTGAAGGTGAACCAGGGCCTGAAGAGCCTGGAGTGAGTCTCCAGGGGTGGCTGTGGGCAGAGGGTGACTCCCCACCTGGGTTCCCATCCAGCAGGTGGGTGGGTCCTGGAGGAGGGCTGTCAGTCAGGACCACTTCCCTGTCAGAACCCAACCAACCACCGACCCTGGGCATACTGTGATCTTAGTGTCTCTCCCTCCAGCCCACCCCAGTGGACAGTCAGGGTCGGCACTGGTTCTGGAATTTTCAGTGACAAGCACTGAGTGTACTTTAGAAGCTGGCACAGGTGGCTGCAGAGGGGGCTGGCTCCAAGGGCCTTGGTGGGGAGTGGGGAGCTCAGTGCTGTCCCCATAATGGGAACACTCAGCTGCACCACTTTCTCTGGGGGCTGCAGACACATGTCCCCCCCAGAAGCCATGTGGAGCCACTCAAATCAAGGCAGCGTGTAAACTTTGGCACTGGTTGTGCTAGACCCACCTGCCCTGACCTAGCAGGAGCCGGAATGCGCGGAACGGGATGAGAAGGGCCGTGGGGGCAGCACAGGTTTCCCCCAACTCCCTGCTGAACTCAGTGCCTGCAGCCCCAGGCTGGACTCCCTCCTCGTCCTGAGACAGCCACGCCAAAGTACACCCTGTCCTCTGTCTGCAGCCTGCAAAGCAATTCCATCAGTGACCTGGGAGTGGCAGCGCTGATGGAAGCCCTCTGCACCAACCAGACGCTCCTCAGCCTCAAGTAAGTCCCTGCCTCCCTCTCCATCTGAGGGCGTCCCTTTGGCCAGGGGGTCTGAAGGGACTTTGGGACGTGGAAGGAAAGGCTGGTGCTGAGAAGCCCACACCCCCACCTCCAGGGGCCTGTGACGGGGAAGACCTATGGTTGGGCAGCTTGGCTCTGAAGCCTGGCATCCTGCACTCCCCCTGCTCGCTGGGGAGGCAGGGGCAGCTCTGGCCCTCAGCTGGCCATATCTGCAGCTCCCTTCCTACGGGCAAGCCTGTAGGCCCACAAGCATGCTGGCCTGCCCCTCCTTTCACACCTCTGAGGTCCCGTCATCTTATCCTCTTCCTCCTGGACTGTCTGTCCAACTGCTGACAGTCCTGGGGGGGTGTGGGGACATCTGGCTGGTGAGCCGTTGGAGGGGGACTTCCTAGAGCAGGCTCTTCCCACCTTGGCCCAGGTCCCACCTGGGGCTCTCAGCTTCTCACAGCCTGAGTACCTGGCAGGCCTCCCCTGTCAGTCAGCAGTTCAGGGTCCTCTCTTTCCTCAGCCTTCGAGAAAACTCCATCAGCCCGGAGGGAGCCCAGGATCTGGCTCGCGCTCTCTGCACCAACAGCACCCTGAAGAGCCTGGAGTACGTGAAGGGGGCAGGCTGTACTTCCTAAGGCTCTTTATGCCACCCAGGGCCTCACTCACCCAGAGCTGGGAGCTGACAGCAGACCCTCGGCGCCCCCGCCATTGTGCGAGAAGGACCTGATTGGTGGGGGGGACTGGGAGACCTGCTGCCCGGTGGCTACCCTGACACAAGTCCCCCCTCTATGTCGTAAATTACAGGAGGATGAAGTGAGTGGCGACACTCTCCCTGCCCTGACCCCCACTCCCTGGCAACAATATATGAGCAAGTGGGAGGGGCTCCCAGCACAGGGATCAGGAATGAGTGAGTGCCCGGGCGGCTCCGCCACCTCCTGGCAGGTGACCTGTCATGGAAGCTCACTGAGCAGAGCCTGCCCCCTCGCCCCCACCCCCCGTGGGGTTGCCAGGATGCAGTTCAATGGTCCAGGACACGTGCTGGGCACAGCACCTGGCACATTCAAGTGCCTCAAGAGCGTGAGCCAGGCAATCCCAGGAGACGCGATGCAGTCCTGGGGTGGGGGGTTGGGGACAACACGGCAGTGGTCTGGATCCCCCAGTGAGCAAGAACGGGGGTTGCACTGCCAGCTCCCACTCACTTGCCCCTGTTCACCTCCTCCCAGCCTGACAGCCAACCTGCTCCATGACCAGGGCGCCCAGGCCATCGCAGCAGCAGTGAGAGAAAACCGCGCCCTCACATCCCTTCAGTGAGTCTTCGACGCACCCTCCCTGCCCTGTCCATATGTCTGCTCACAGAGCTGCAGGACCACACTCAAACCAGGGGAGGCAGAAGGCCAAGTCCGGCTTAGGGCGCCCCCCACCCCCGCCAGCAACATGGCCTCAGGGCCTCTAGGCTGTGCCCTGCCCCGTGCTCTGCTCCCTGGGGCCGATCCATGGAGAGAGGCCAATGGTGGGAGGTGTGTGCCCACGCTGTGCTTCTGTCACATGCTTCATGCAGGGCCACCTGGAGTCTATGTGAGCCTGTCCCTGTGCCCTCCACTAACCAGAGTGCACGTAGGCCCCTTGGGACTAGCCTGAGGGGGGCTGCAGGCGTTCTGCCCACCTTGGTCAGAACCTTGTCCTTCAGGAACCCCATTCCCTGCAGTCACTCTCCCAGGAGAAGCCCCTTCTTTCTGGAGCCCCTAGGACCTCCTGGGCTCTGCCCTGGGCCACGCAGTCATGTGTGTGTGTCTGCCCAGCCTGCAGTGGAACTTTATCCAGGCCGGCGCCGCCAAGGCCCTGGGACAAGCACTACAGCTCAACACGAGCCTGACCAGCCTTGAGTAAGTGGGGCCTCCGCAGGGGGGGGAGAGGGGGCAGGGAAATCTGCAAGCTCGGTGCCCACCAGGTGCAGGGCTCGCACCCTCAGCACACAGCCTCCTCTGCTCTAAGGCCAGCAGGCAGGTTTCCATCTCATCTGCTATTAAAAAAAAAACAGCTTTGTTGAGATATAATCCACCCATTTAAGGTGTACACGTCGCTGGTTTCTAGTATATTCACAGAGTTGTGCAATATCACTGCAATCAAATTTAGGACCTTTCAATCACCCCAAAAGAAACTTCATACTCATTAGCAGTCACTCCCCATTCCCCCCCGCCCCCACAACCAAGTCTCCCAGTTCCCTAATCTACTGTCTCTATGGATTTACCTGTTTTGGACATTTCATGTAAATGAAGTCTTTCATGACTCACGTCTTTCATTTAGTATAATGTTTTCAAGGTTCATCTGCATTGCAGCATGTATCAGTACTTCATTCCTTTTTATGAGTAAATAATATTCCACTGCATGGACAGACATTATGTTTATCCACTCTCCCACTGATGAACACTTGGGTTGTTTCCACTTTTTGGCTATTATGAATAATGCTGCTATGAACATTCATGCACAAGTTTCCGTGTGGACACATGCTTTTAATTCTCTTGTGTGTACACCTGGGAGCAGAAATGCTGGGTCAGATGGTCACTCCGTGTTTAAACTTTGAGCCTCATCTGCTTTTCATGCCGAATACTTCTCCCTCAACTTTCAAGATATCCCTTCTCTGGCTGGTCCTTCTGTTTGACTCTGAATATGGTACTCCTCAAGGTTCTGTCCTGGGTCATCTTCCCTTGAATGATGTCTCCTTCTAGAAGCTCCTCCTCACCCAGGGCTCCAATTCCCTTCAAAGTCCTGGTGGCCCCCACGTCTATAGCTCAGACCTCTCTCCTGAGCTCCAGACCCACGTGTCCACTGCCCACTCCACTTCCCACTGGGTGGACCTGACTTATCTCCCCCACAAGTCTGCTTCTTGGTTCCTCACCTTGTGAGGGAATCCAGCAACCAACTGTGCAAGCTAGAAACATCGCCTTCATTCTCACTTCCCACCTGCACCCCATCTCCCATCCTAGATAAGATGTTTAAATGGCTGCCTGGTGCCTGCAGAGTGAAGTCCAACCCTTAGCGTGGCTTCCAAGGCCCCTAAAGATCTGCTTCCTTTGCACCCCCTCAGCCTCATTACACACTCCAGCAACTCAACTCGATTTCTTTGGGTTTCTTAGATGTGCCAGGCCCTCCCCCCTCTCTCACCTGCAGGTTTGGTTTAGACCTATTTCTGCTGGGCAGCCTCTGTGACCACACTGGGGAAGGAGACTCCACAGGGCCCTCCCAGCACCCTGCAGTTGGTAACTCTCATCTCATAGGTCTCCCCACCTGAGTTCCAAGAAGCTGGAACTGGGCTTGCTGGCACCCAACATACTCAAATGTCTGTTAAAATTATCATTGCAAACTGCTCCCTCAAACATACCAACGTCCACTTGAACTAAACTCTTAATCATTTATTGCTCCAGGGCCTGCCACTTTCCTCCAATGTGGAAGGAAAGGGGGGGGAAAAAAGATGTAAAACACTGACCAGCAAGAATGGCCCGAGGATTGAGCGCTTTGATTTTCTGGATGGCTTTGCAAAGCACACCAAGCTCTTATTGATAGTAGGTCCACGTGTCCCTTTTCTGGTTTGGCTCTGACAGTCCAGACTCATGCAGACCCCAGACCCCTGAGCACGTGCATTAGGTGGCCATGGGGCTGCAGTGGCCACACAGGAGGCACAGTGATCCCCAGGGTGACCCCAGGAAGATGGTCTGCTATGGTGTGTGTGGTCTGATTTAAATCTAGAAGGTCCATGCTCAGCATGTCCTGCCACAGCATTGGTCCCTGTTCCGTGCACCCAGAGTTCAGGCTCTATGTTCAGTTTACAGGAAAATGCCATCGGGGATGAAGGCGCTTCTGCAGTGGCCAGTGCGCTAAAGGCGAACACAGCCCTCACTGCTCTCTAGTAAGTCCTGATATGCACAGCAGCCCAGGAAGCTAGCTCTTAATCATCCTTTCACATTAACCGTCACTTTTGTTTCCTAGTCAAGGAAGGTGGGTTTGATTTTCCTAATATTAGCAATTGGGTCACCAGACATCTAGAAAAAACTAGGGGTGCAGGGAGTATTACCCCCCAAACTCTCCAGGAGACCACCTCTACTTCCTATATCCATAGCATCCAGATCTCTGTCAGGCATCAGTGCAGGAAGGAGATGCAGCCTTCTCTGGACAGACCAGGGCCAACAACTTTCAGTGCTATTTCACCACTTTCAGCCCTAAGTCAAGGGGTAGTGGAAATGAAGGGCGAGTATGGATGCAGTTGGGCCCGGGTGGGTGTGAGGGCCGGAGAGGCTGCCTGTCTGTGTTGACTGCATCTCCTTTTACAGTCTCCAGGTGGCTTCCATTGGTGCACCTGGGGCCCAGGCACTCGGGGAGGCCCTGGCTGTGAACAGAACCTTGGAGATTCTTGAGTAAGTATTCCAGTCTCTGGCTACAGCCTCTTGCCCAAAGAAACCAAGCTGTTGACTCACAATGAATAGACATGGAAGGGGGAAGTGTACATGGAAACTCCCAAATCATTTAAATATCTTCACGTAGATCGGGAAGGACCCAGCTTCCCCAACCCCATGTCACCCCTTTTCCTGGGAGTCACTCGCTGGTCCTCTCCTTGGCCTTGCCCAGGCTGAACATGTCCCCAGGCCTGGGGTGGCCAGTGGCCACTGACCCGGTCTGCGAGAAGATCAAACCTGGGGCCCCAATCTCTGTGGGGCTCTCAGGATGTCTGGGTCATCCCTGCTCCTGCAGTTCTGTGGCTCCGAGCACACGGGCACCTCTGGATGGAGGGTTGCCGCTCCGGTCTCGGCCCAGCTCTTTCTTTGGAATGAAAACGGAGGATAAAAGTTCCAACAAACCACCAGGTTGGGCCGGCCTCACCCCTCCCAGTGTCCTGCTCCCCAGAGCCAATTTCCGTTCTGTGCCCAGGAGTGAGGAAGGAGCAACCTCACCGCACCCGCCACCCCTGTTGTTGCTAAGTAACTCATGGTCACCTGAAGAGGTACCGTGTTCACCTCTCAGCTGTCACTGTGCCTTAGGGTTCCTATCTTTCCCAACAGCTTAAGAGGAAATGCCATTGGGGTGGCCGGAGCCAAAGCCCTGGCGAATGCTCTGAAGGTCAACTCAAGTCTCCGAAGACTCAAGTGAGTGGTTGTATAGACCTACCTGCATCTTAGAGCAGCAGACTTCTTCTCTTCTGGAACCTCCCCCGTGGCATAAGACGCTCTTGATTTCCTCTGTAGCTGCTTCCTTCCGAGTACAAATAGCTGACACTATTCTGATTACTACAGTCCATATTGTGGATGGGTTTGTTCACTTCTGCATTTTTGGTCTTATGTCCTCCATGGCACCTGGACGAGACAACCTGGCAGCCTGCAGACACAGGTCTCAAGGTTAAATGCCACTTCGCTGTTGCTATGGCGCCTGTGGACAAATCAGTCTCAGACTTGTCCCCCCAAGATAGTGCAGTGCTGCTTCCTGCGGAGTGTTCTTCTGTCCTGAATGGCTCACTGTGGTGTCTCCATCTTTTCTCTGCCTAGTCTCCAAGAGAATTCCTTGGGAATGGACGGGGCGATATGTGTTGCCACCGCACTGTCTGGAAACCACGGGCTACAGCACATCAAGTGAGTGGGGCTCGACAGCATCTGCCCGTTCCTGCCATCCTTGCTCACCCTTAGAATTTGCTCCCAGGGCAGACCCTGCCTTCTGCCTGAGTCTCGGAGCCGGCTGACTCCCAGGCCCCTTAGCAGCTCTGCAAGGGAACTCAGTATAAGAGGGAGCCATGCTGAGCCTTGTCCACGGGAGGAATCCTGGAAGCACAAAGGTTTCACACTGGGTTCTGCATTTTATGTAGTGACCATCTGCTCTTTACTAATGAGAATCTTCAGGCCTCCAGCCCTTCAGTCAATTTCTCAAGCCCTGTCCTAATCCTCTCTTCTAGTCTCCAGGGAAATCACATTGGAGAACCTGGTGCCAGGATGATCTCAGAGGCTATCAAGACAAATGCTTCCTCATGCACTGTTGAAATGTGAGCAAAACAAGTTCCTGGTGGACCAGGCAGAAGAACGGCAGAGACACAGCTGGGAGCTTTCCAACAAAAAGACCACTTTCCAGGTGCCTTCCTGTGTTCTGGGAATGATGCTGACCTGCAGGAGAGCTGGTCTCCTGCAAGGAGGCAGGAGTGGTGCTGCCAGAGGAGGACACAAGCACCTCTCCTGGTCCAGGGTCAGTCCAGGCAGGGGAGCGATGAACACTGTGCTACAGCGCAAGGAAAGGAGGGTCTTCCTCCAAGGGGATCAGGAACAGGCCTCAGAACTCAGCAAGTAAGAAGCCAGTCGGAGCTATTTATATCCTGAGGTCTTCATGTGCCCCTACTTTTTCTTATCATTACTGCCCTTTTCCACTGACCTGGCTAAAATCATCCCCCTCACTCTGAAATGAGTTGCCATCTTCAAGCCCATGAAGAGTACCAATTTGGCATCCGTGACAGAGGGGACCTCTCTTTCTTTTCTCAAGATGAAAAAAAGGTTTTAGGAGTATGATCCTTAGAGTCATATGGAAAAATTATGAAAAAATTTTAAAGAGAAATGAAGGCTTTAATTATAGGATTCTGGAGACAGAGACAAGAAAAGTTCTCCAAGGTTTTTGCCATCTTTTATCCATTACAAAATCTCTGATTTTGTCTGCCATATGTCATTTGGAATCTGGTATAGTGGTTATCAATGGCACATTAAATGTCAATGCCATAATATCATTCTATATTAGGCTTCCCAAAGCACTACTGTGGCTACAGCTTCCCTGTAAGGGCAAGAAAGCCGAGCTTCCATGTGGCATAAATTCCCTCAGACGTGTGTCTGTGTTGAAAGGAAAAATATTCCAAATGGACATCACAGCTCTCATCAACTAAATAACCAAGGAAAATGCTTATGAAAATTATAAAGTAATTATCACTTTTAAATGTGACTAGGAACTACGTTCCAAATGTTCCTTTAAAAATTAGTATTTGGGCAAGAATCATCATTGGATGATAAAGCCATGGATGAAAGCCTATTAAGGAAGAAAATCACACAGTCTCCAAGTATCACCCCACGGAGGGGTATTTACAAAGGCTCCTTAAAAATGGAGACATTTTGGGACTTCCCTGGTGGCACAGTGGTTAAGAACCTGCCTGCCAATGCAAGGGACACAGGTTTGAGCCCTGGCCGGGGAAGATCCCACATGCCGCAGAGCAACTAAGCCTGTGCGCCACAACTACTGAGCCTGAGCTCTAGAGCCCGCGAGCCACAACTACTGAGCCCACGTGCCACAACTACTGAAGCCCACATGCCTAGAGCCTGTGCTCCGCAACAAGAGAAGCCACCGCAATGAGAAGCCCGTGCACCGCAACGAAGAGTAGCCCCCGCTCGCCATAACTAGAGAAAGCCTGCACGCAGCAATGAAGACCCAACACAGCCAAAAATAAATAAATTTATAAAAAAAAAAAAAGGAGACATTTTGCAAATGCTGCCTTAGCAAAGTGATTGAACTTAACATCACTGATAATGGGACAAATGGACATCATGTGCCCCCAATGTGATGCGCTGAGGAGGACACATCACTGATGTATTTTATTCTTGCCAAAAATGTCTACTTGAATCTAATCATGAATGAACAGTCAGACAAAATCCAAATGGAGGGGCATTCTGGGGAAAAAAAAGGAAAAACTAGCCTGACCTCTTAAAAAATGTCAACATCATGAAAAATACAAAAGGCTGGGGACTATTTTAAATGAAAGGATATTATTAAAGAGTCATAACAACTTAAGATCTTTGATTGGATCCTAGACTAGAGGGAAAAAATCAGCTATAAAGAACATTATTTGGAAGTTGGGGACATTTGAACATAGGTCTAGTTATAGTCTTTACTGGATTACTGGTTTTGAAAGATATTTTTGCTGGGTATAGAATTCCAGGGTGACAGTTTTTTCTTTCAGCACTTTCAAGATGTTGCTATACTGTCTTCTGGTTTGCACTGTTTCTGGCTAAGTTGAGAATGTGACAGACAGTAGTTGCAGTAGCCAAATGCTACAGAAAGCTGTGCCTTTGCAGGAACCTAGCACTGGAGAAAACTCAGGGGCCAAAGCAGTAGAGAAAAAAGTGTGCTCTCCAGGAACTTTGAAAGCCAGCCACACTGGGAATTGGAAGTAAAGGCCCGTCTTCTCTCCTTCAAAGTCTCTCTAGCACCCTACTGACGAGGCTTAACATTTTGCTGGCTAGCAAAGGAGAGATATTTACTACGAATAGCTCCACTATCACAGAGCAGGCCAAAAGATGAATTTGGAGCTGAGGCAGTAAATTGATAATCAACACAATGGGATCTTGGGGGTCTTTTTTGTATTCCATTTTGGAGAAACATGTCCTGAGTCTTCAGGATCAGTAATGTTTTCTTCTGCAGTGTCTAATCTGATCTTAATCTCAGCTTGCACAGTTGTCCTCTCATTTTTTTAAATCTCTACCAGAACTGTGTGAGACTTTCTTTCCATCTTCCGTATCTCACAACCTGCTCATGCTTTCCTCTACTGTCTGAATATATGGAATATAGTTATAACTGTTTGAATGTCTCTTTCTACTAATTCTATCAACTGTCATTTCTGCATCATTTCTTGGTCTGTTTCTTGACTTTTCTTATTATACCTGGTAATTTTTGATTTGATCCCAGACATTGAAAATTTTATATTGTTGGGTATTGACTATTTTCATATTCCTTAAAATATTCTTGAGCTTTATTCTGGGACACAATTACCTAGAAACAGCTGGATCCTTTCAAAACTTGCTTTGAAGATTTGCTAGTCAGGATCAGCCATCCTTTAGTCTAGGGCTACTTTGACTCAACTTCTAAGGCAATGTCTCAGTATTCTGGGTGCTCTACCTGATGCCCAAGTCAAGAGAACTGTTTTGGGCCGTATTTACAATAGACACTATAGAAATCCAGGTGTAAAAGACCATGAAATCAGCCTTAGCCTTCTTACCCCAAATAGCAGCATCAACCCAAATGGTTATCTGGTGTATATGTTTTCAATATACAATACATATTTAAGCAGAATGGCTCCTAATGCAAACTTTGCTTCATCATTACACACACGGTCACTCCCTCCCTCTCTCTCTCCCATAGATTCAACCCCTCTCATTCCAAAAGCTAGTTCCCTTCAGTTAAAAAGCTATGTTCATTTTCCTCTTAAAAAAAAAAAAAGGCCCTCTGCCCCTCCAAAATGTTCAAAATGTTCTTTGATCCCACTTTTCCCTGGCTCTGCCTTCTCTTTTTACTTATGACCACCCACTTTCTAAACAGTCATCAATACTCACTTCAAATCCCAACCTCTCTTCAACCCTCACCTGCTATCTTGCTTTTCCTTGTTGAGGTCACCAGAGATTTCCTAACTGTCCATTTCAGTGACTTCTCTGACTCAAGCTCACTTACAGCAAGGACCTCACATTGTTCACCTCTCCCTTCTTGGGAAATTCTCCCCTGCCCTGGATTCCATAACATTACCATCTTCCAATCCTTCCACCTTCTCATTACCACTCTTTGAAAAACTAAACATATTTCTCCTGATTATTAAAGGAAAAATATATTCACTTTAGAAAATCCAGAAAATACTTTCCCAGTCTCTCCTGGCTCCCTGTGGACTCTCCCCTTAGACACAGGCGTTTCTCAGGCTTCCACCCTTAGCTCTCTTCTCATCCCACATGTTCTCCCCTGAGGAATCTTATACACAAATGATTCTCAAACCTGAATCTCCAGCCCTCACCCCTTTCCTGCCTGTACATTTACTTTTTTAAAAAATTCATTTTCATCAGGACAAAATGTGTAGTAATACACAGTTTAAAAAGTCAGAGTACTAGGCTTATAATGGGAAAGAACAATCTCTTGTCCTATTCCTCCCCTTCCTGAATACCTCTCCACCCAAAGCTAAATGTCATACATACACTAGTTCTTGTTTTATCATTTTAGAGATTATCTATTGACTTTCTATTATGGGAAATGGCACTTGTACGTATATCACCGTATGACCCCACTTTCTGTTTCTCCATCCTTCCAATACAGTTACAGCATGATTCTTGGGTAAATCATTATTTAGTGTTTATTTTATGATTTTATTAGTACTGATGATCATTGCTGAGCCATTTTCTTCCTATATAATTTATTGTTCTTTCTAGAATTAAAAGTTGCATCATTTTAAACTTTCTATGTCACTACTAATTAATTTTTCCAAACTATCTAATAGAAAAGTAAAATCTGAATACTGTTTCCTACAGACATATCGGTTATCCTGTCAGTTCCATTTTCCCCTAATGACATTACTTCTTGAGCCCTTTGTCTTCCTGCTCCAGTGTGTCCTTATAGAAAGGACTTCTGTTCTGGGTAGGAGGCAGAAGCTTTTAGTTCACTTCCAATTCAGCCAGTCCTGTGTTCTAGCACACATGAGTCCCCTGGGCCAATCTAACAGTTGTGATATTTAAGCAGTATGTTGCTAACCTAAAGGGACACACCTTCCTTTCAGACATTTGACACTGATGTTACAGTTTAAAATACTAGTGAAAGAGATCTTGTATTTCTTCTTCCTGCCCCAGATAAAAGGGAAACAGTTCTTCAGAATTCCCAATGGACATCCTTGATGGTTATCACCACCAATAAAAACTGAGGACTTAAAAAGTTCCTTTAAATTTTCTGCCAATATATGTATTTTAAAGCATTTTAAGAGGTCCTTTGATTACACAGCAAAAAACAAAAAACAAAACCAAAAAAAGCTGTCAGCAATGATCTAAAAGCTAGTTTTTCACTGACCTAATCACACAATCTTCTCTGGGTCCTAAGTCCGCTCTGCTGCTTGACCAAAACCAAATGACACCAAATCATAAGGCACCGCATAGCACAGGGAGATCAGCTCGGTGCTTTGTGACCACCTAGAGGGGTGGGATGGGGAGGGTGGGAGGGAGGGAGATGCAAGAGGGAAGAGATATGGGAACATATTGTATATGTATAACTGATTCAGTTTGTTATAAAGCAGAAGCTAACACACCATTGTAAGGCAATTATACTTCAATAAAGATGTTTAAAAAAAAAAAAAAGAAATGTTATAGGATGAAGAGTTGAAACTACAGAAATAGCATAGAAAATGTTAAATATTTTAATAAATATAATTTTAAAATTAAAAACAAAAATCATAAGGCACCTGCACATATCTGACTCCCGGATCTGTCAGAGCAACAGAAGTACATTAATAATTACGATCCATACTTGAAGCTCCTTTGTTGAAAGACGCTGCTGAAGTAAGGAAACATCAGACCACGCAAGACTCTGCACAGAGTCAGTTAATCAAGGGATGAGGGATGACAAGAAGCAGGTGAGGGGCTTCCCTGGTGGTGCAGTGGTTGAGAATTTGCCTGCCAGTGCAGGGGACACGGGTTCGAGCCCTGGTCTGGGAAGATCCCACATGCCGTGGAGCAACTGGGCCCGTGAGCCACAATTACTGAGCCTGCGCGTTTGGAGCCTGTGCTCTGCAACAAGAGAGGCCGCGATAGTGAGAGGCCCGCGCACCGCGATGAAGAGTGGCCCCCACTTGCCGCAACTAGAGAAAGCCCTTGCACAGAAACGAAGACCCAACACAGCCATAAATAAATAAATAAACAAATACACCGTAAAAAAAAAAAAAAGAAGCAGGTGAGACAATGACTAGCCGCTGCAGCTCTTGCCTCTACCTGTGGACGTGTTATCTGTGGGTTGGGTTGGGCTCCCATGTTAATGCCCATTAGAAGAAAGCATCACATAAGGGAAACAGAAATACAGTTTTTGTTTTTTAAAATAAAAGTCAGGTCAGACTCAGGTAAACCAAAGCTATGTCATCCAAGGAGATGCAATGACTCTCTTGTGCCTTAAAAGCCATGGCATCTGAGGAGGTAATGTGGCTCCCGATACACCTCTTCCCTGTTAGCTTATCGTTTCAAAGATGGCACATCTCAAATTACTGGTGAATTAACTTAATGCTGAATGTTTTTTTAAAAAAAGGGAGTAATCTCTTATGTAAAATTGAGGGAAAGACAGAAAAAAGCAAAGATAGAAATAACTGTCACATAGTCTCCTGAAATTCACATGTAATATAATAACCCATGAACTCTTCTTAAATAAGTATTTATATGTTATGGTACAAATAAATAATTATACTTTCAAATAAAACAATAATATAAAAATATGGTATTAAATAAATTTATTAAGAGAGAACTTCACAAGTCTTCTGACTTTATAATTGAAAATAAATGAAAACTCCTCTGTGCTTTCCATATTAACAAGACAAAACCAAACTCCACCTATCTGTCACTTCTCCTTTCACAGAAGGGAAATTCTTCTAGTGCTATTCTATCAAATTCAATTCCGGTTTATTTTTTTAGGTCAGAAACATGAATCCGTACCAAAACTTTTTCCTTAACTTGCTCCTTCCTAAGGAGGAATGTCAGCCTTCCGAGAGAAAATGGAGTATGTATGATCTGGAGCATCTCTCTGTTGCCTGATTTTCAAGGAAAGCTAGTTTTCATCAGAGTTAGCTGACTTTCTTTCAGAAAATTTTAGTTAGTAAAATACATTTAAAGCTTGGTATTGTGAGCATGCAGAAGAAAGAAAATAAAGGCTAGAATCAAAAGCTGATCTAAAATAAACATTCTGAACTGTATGTGATGAATAGTCAGACACTCCCCCACAACTCCTGAAATAAGTCCTATGCCCAGTTCTAGCCCCAGGTCTGGACTTGAAGGTCCTGCTGACTTTTAGAGGAAAAGAGTAACAAAAATAACAGGCAAGACTTATACAGCGTTGGCTGTTATTTCTCAAGTTTTTGTCCTGTGGATGTGAATCACTAAGAACACATGCATTTCCCAAGTTTTAGGAGATAGATAAGGGAAAAAAAATCATCTTTGGGGTTTGCTCCGGTTCTTGTTTAAGCTTTGGAGTGTGCAGAGTAACACATAGGAGGCTAAAGCTGAAATGGGTTTTGCTTCATTAACAATGAGTCTTGCTGGCTTATCCAACAAAATGCCTATTTCCTTCTGACCCTTTAATTTCCCCTTTACCTACAAATCTGAGGGTTTTAATCTGCCTGGGTCCCTTGGCAAGAAGGTCAGAAGTCATTGTCACTCTCATCCAGGGGCTCAGGTTTCCGGACTCTTTGACTGGGCTTAGCTGGTGAGAGAGCAATGCTCTCGTCCTCCAAATCGTCATCGTCTTCATCATCCTCCATGTCAATCTCACTGTCCTCTGAGTCTTCCTACAGGAAAAGACAGCAAATACAGCTGAGGGTCCTGTCCTGCTACTGACATCATGTCAGCAGAGACCCTACCTTGCTTTTTTACTAGTAGCTCAATAACCAGCAACACCCACATGAAGGAAGAGCTTGCCAGAGCAGCAGTCAGGCCGTGGGGGCATAAGAACGGGGCCAGTGTCTACATATTGCTGGCTGAAATACATATATAAATGTGTCTTCCAACCAGTAACCCTCAAACACCAACGGGCAAGCCAAGGCTGGAGCTGCAAGGTGGCTTTCCCGCCGCCGTCTCAGGAGCACCACTGGATGTGCACGGAGGCTCACTGGAGGCCCAGAGACCCACCAGTGGACAGCAAGAAGGGCAGGGGCTTGGTGGGGGTTGCTTATTTGGGCTTCTGGATGGAAAGCCACTCAGGAAATGGGTGTAAGGAGCAAAATAAAAGACATTCTCTCTTTCATCATCTAGATCAAGGTGACCAACTCAACAAGCTTTTTCATACTGCAAGTCCTGTAGCCCCAGTAAACCAGGATGGTCGGTCACTCTATATAGACCATTCCCACCAGCACACATACATGCTGCAATCTCCTTCTTAAAAACACAAAATAAAAAACCCTAAAATGTAACCCCACCTTCCTCTGCAGCTACTCTGCCCTGTTCTCCTGTGGCCTCACAGCAAACCCCCTGAATGAGCTTGCACTCACGCTATCCCTGCTGGCTCCCCTCTCGCTGCCCTCTAAGCACTACTAGCCAGGCTCTCACCCCCCCGACAAGTCCCCCAAGACTGAAACATTCAATGGACTCAGATCCTATGGGTAATTCTCCGTGCTCCTGTTTGACTCATGGCTGCATCTGACACAGGACTGCTCCTCCTCCCCCGGAACCCCCTTCCTGTGCTCCAGGCCCCCTCCTCTCAGGTGCTCGCCCCACTTCACTTCCTCGTCTTCTCGGTAGAGCTTGCCTGACCTGCTTCCTCACCCTGACCTCTGCAATACAGGGTCGGCCTTAGGCCTCCTCTCTTCCCTTTCTATTCTCTCTCCCCGAGCAATCACATCTATCCTCATGGTGGTCTTTGGGTGGCTCCCCCAAATTCAATCTCCAGCTCAGACCTGACCCTTGAAGTCCTCAACACCAGCATGTGGACATCTAGCAGGCAGCTCACACTGAGAATGTCCAAAACCAGACTCTTGATTTGCTCTCAAGTCCCTTCCTCAGGTCTGCCCCCCTCAGGAAATGAAAACTATGCTTTCAGCCAATTAAGCCACAACCAGGGCATTTCTCTCTTTCTCTAACACCTCATGTCCAATTAACAAAACCTAATGGTCCTCACCTTAGAAACATCCAGAATCTGACCACTTCTCACCAGTCTGCTGCTACCGCCACCCTCGCTTCTGAACCAGACCCCTGCAAATGCCCCCCACCTGGTTCCTCTGAAACTCAGGTCAGCTCTCCTGGGTCTCCAGCACCTCCCCGCTGCACTCAGAGAGCACAAGTCCTCGTCACATCCTGCAAAGCTGTGCGTGGCCCCTGCTGCCTCTCCTGCTGCTCCTGCCCCAGTTCACTCACTCCCAGTCACGCTGCCGCCTCCAGCCCTCGAATTCAGGAACCACGTTTCCTAGGCCTCATTGCCCCACCGCATCACCTTCCTCCTACCACTCAGCCCCCGCCCAATGTCACCTAATCAGAGACCTTCTCCGACCAATCAGAAGACATCGACCTCCTCCCTCATCCCTGTCACTCTGTCCCCTGAACCTGCTTTATTTTTCTTACCACCATGACCCCTGATGTATCTGCTTGATGACCGTTGGAATGTAAGCCTCAAGAAGGCAGGGGCTTTGTTCTGTTCACTGCTGTATTCCCCAAACCCCTACCGGTGCCTGGTACGTAACAGGCACTCAACAAGGACCTGGCAAGTGAATGAGTGAACAGGTGAAGGGCAAGCCCCTATGCCCAGGGGGATGTATGGAAAGAGCCTCCTTGAGATAAATAAGTGGCAACAGGCACAGAGGAGATTTTAAGCTACAAATAAGGCATTTACTCAGAAAAGTAGAAAGCTATACAAATGATCAAGCAAATCATAAGAAAAGAGGCCAGACAGTGTCATGAGTTTCCCCACCAGACTTTCCCTAATTCTGTCTCAGATGGGTAAGATGGATGGATAGAAGCTATTTAGCCATCCATCCCCTACTTTGTTAAAAAAATTTTTGAGGTAGTCTCTCTGCTTCTCTATAGACTGTCTTCTATGAATTCAAGGCCCTATCTTCTCTGTGCATCTTGCCCAGCAAATCTGAGTGACCTCTCCCCTCCCGTGAATTTCTCTAAAAGTATTCACCATCGGTACCTAATAAACGGAACTGTTGTACAAGAATATCAGCCCATGCTATGTGCATGCACTAGTGCCGTGCTCCAGACACGCATGGCATTCAGCCTGATGGGAGGTCTGTGATCTCCATCAGTCCGGTCACCTTTGCCTCTTGGGCCTCACAGCCCTGCCAGGGACTCAACAAAGAAGGCACGCCCAGAGCGATGGACGGTGCGGCCCCAATAACCGGACCCCAGCAAGGATGCCTTGGTTCCCCATTCCATTGGTTTCCCAGTCAGTTATCCACTCAACAGTGCTCAAGGCATCAGCAACCTGATGTAACACTCCGGGCCCTGGTCTCGAGAGAGCCTGACTTTCAGGTTCCCTCCCCAGAATGGAGCTGAAGAAAAGCCTGGACTTGACCCCAGCCCTCAGCAGAATCCCTTCTCTTCTAGGTTACAGTTCAGGGGCCTGATAACCTTCCTTGTTTCTTGGCTCAGTGTTCACCCCGCCTCCTCATTAGCACAGGGACCTCTAGGTAACTTCACCACTCACTGTGGAACCCATCTGAGTGGCTTCTTGCCCCAGACACAAGGCATCACTCTTGGGGAAGGCTCTCTGCTGACCCTAAGTCGCTCACACACACACAAATGGAGGTGAAAAAGAAAACCAACCTGTTTCTTGGAGCTGGGAGTCTTGCATTTACCTAAGAGAGCTGGTGCTGCTTCCATCTTTGGAAAGCGAGAATGGAAAGAACAATGAGAAGAAGAAAAAAAAAAGTAGGGCAAGCACGTTCATTTGAAAAGAAAAGAAATGAGCCAACAACTAGCAAAGAAGAGAGTTTAGCTCCTTGGGAGGTCGAACTCCGCCACAAACCCAGCAAAGGGCCGGGCTGAGAAGCAGCACCTTGCACTAAACTGGTCAGATACACTTAGCATCTCGGCCAAACTAGCCTACGAGGCTGGCCCAAGATGGCCAAGACCAGGACAGCTCAGGGAGCTGGTCGGGACTCACGTCGTCGTCCGAGTCTCCACCTTGCATTGTGCCCACGACGCGTTTGCTGGGTCGTCCTGAGGAGAACAAAAGCGTGAAGAGAGTATGAAAACCTTGTAGGATACAGGACAGGAAATGGCCTTCAAGATTTGCTTTCCTTTAGAAAACTGGGAAAAAGAAGAATCACATTAAAAAACTGACTTAAGTAGGTACTTCCCTGGTGGTCCAGTGGTTAAGACTCCACGCTCCCAATGCAGGGGGCCTGGGTTCGATCCCTGGTCAGGGAACTAGATCCCACATGCATGCCAAAACTAAAGATCCTGCATGCCACAGATAAAGATCCCACACGAGGCAACGATGATCCCACGTGCTGCAACTAAGACCCGGCACAGCCAAATACATAAAATAAGTAAATAAATACTTTTAAAAAAATAAAAATAAAAAACTGACTTAAGTAGCATCCAGCTAATCAGAACTGTGATAGTAATAGATTTTCTGCATTTCCACTTTGAAAAAGAGGAAAAGGGCATTAAAATATAAGCACAAATCATAAATCAGAAAAATAAATATGCATCCTGTAAATATTTTAGGGAAAAAAATCACTGAATCTCATTATTAGTATACATGCAATAGAACAGATGTGCTCTCTGTTGAAAAAAGAAATATATTCTCCTTTTATGGGCCAATGTCACTTGCACTTGGATCTATGTCTGAGCTCCAAAAAGTAAAAAAATTTAAGTATCACATTAATTTATCCTTCAAAACACCATCATTATCTAAGTGATTCTCCCCTCCTCCTCTGGAAGCCAATGTTGTCTAGATGTGACTTCTGCAAAAACTCAAGAGCCATCCTTGCTGGGTGAAGGCAGAGAGCTGCACATACCCGAAGGCTGAAAAACGGCCACCGGTGATGCCAGGGCCAGGCCTCAGAAGAAAGGCAGCAAAGGCAGCTCAGAGGCACTCACTCAGGGCAGGCCTGGAGATGGCCATCAAAAGCTGTTTATGGACATGCTCTCTTGGTCAGATAAAATGCAACTCTTGTGTTGTTTGAAGAACTTATTTATAGCTTTTGGAAACGAACACTGTTTCCTGATTTTACTTCTGCAGGCTGAGTGGTCAGCAGGAGAATTTAGGAAACCAGTGCCCTTACTATGTTCTACTGAGCCAATTCCATACATTTTTAGAGCCTTGGCCCCCATCTGCAGAATGGGAGTCATAACCTCTAACCTCTATTTATATCATGAAGCTCTTAAAAAATAAAAGGAAGAGAAAGGAATCAGAGCATCTAATTATCCTATAAAAAATGAAATGTAATAAATAAAAATAGCTGAGCCTATAAGAGAAAGCAGTTAATATAGAAGTTAATATAAAACAATAAAGATGATTTACCACTTAGGAGTATTATATACATAAAAATGCAATTTTGTTCCAAAAATTAACAGGTAGTAGAAATGCTTTATAGGCAAATATAGGGCAATTTAGTTTAGTATCTATCAAAATAACAATTTATATAACCTTTGACCTAAGAATTCCATTTTTAATGATGCAACCTAAAGAAACACTTGCACATGTGTGGAAAGATGTACATACAAAGGAAAGAGTGGAAATACTTAAATATCTATCAATATGGAATGCCCAAACAAATTATGGGTACAGTCATAGGATGGAACACTATGCAGCTGTCAGAAAGAATGAAGCAGATTTGCATTTTACTGACATGGAAAAGGTTCCAGTATATTTAATAATAATTTTAAAAAGCAAGTACAGAACCACACACAATCTGGTCCCATTTAGGTTAAAAAATGTTTCAGGTGATCTTTGTGTCCACATCTGAGTGTGTGTGGGTGTGTGCGCGCTCACAAGCGCACGCGTGTATATGTGTGGAAAGGTAATTTGGAAGGACACACCCCAAGCCACTGGCCATGACCCGTGTAGGTGAGGGAGTGGGACATGAGGAAGACCCCAGGGGAGCACCCGCATTTGCTCCACATATGTTACTGCTTGAATCTTTTGCAGTAAGAAGGTAGAAACTAGAAGAACTTTTTTTTTTTGGCCACACCCCACAGCATGGGGGATCTTAGGTCCTTGGCCAGGGATCAAACCTGTGCCCCCTGCAGTGGGAGCACAGAGTCCTAACTACTGGACCACCAGGGAATTCCCAGAAGAACTTTTTTTTAACAGCAGAGATGATCATGTAAGTCCCTTATTTGTGCATTAATTCTCTGACCATAAGGGATGTAACTGCACTGAGAGCGGTTTGGACCCAAAAAGGGCAGAATTCAGCTGATCAGCAGAGGCAGTGTGTTATGTGGCCTCTGTGAGAAGTACCAAACCATAAATAAGACTGGCTATTCTTGGGGCCAAAGGTAAGAGTATTAGCAGCAAAGGTGACCACTGACCAGTTTAAGAGCCAAATCCTGATAAACAACAGGGCAGTGTGCTTACGAGCCTCGAAACCAAGCAGCCCTGACCCAATCCTGGCCGCCATTTCCTGTGACAGGGCGTGGGGCGGAGGGCAAGCAAGAGCCACCGTGGTACCTTGCAAGAGCGCCTCCATGGCTGTCCGTGGCTTGGACAGCCGTCTCTCTTCTAGTTCACTGTCGGATTCATCGTCCTCCTGGATGTCAATGTCGGAGTCATCATTACCTGGCAGCGACACAAGTAGGCAAAACAAAAGGGCAGCTCTGTCATTGCCGCTAAAACAGCTTCTGTCCAGTAAGGCTCTTGTGAAAAGCCATCTGTGCTTCTGAGCCTTTCTTTTAATGCATTTGATTTTACAAGGCTCTTGGGAGTTGCCTGTAGATACTTAGTGAAGAGTTAATGCAAACAACGATAGGCTAGTTTTTTTATAAACAATTTTCCAAAGCAAGAAAAAAGTGGGTCAGTTATATCAGTTAGAAACATTATTCCAGTATGTAAAACTAAAAAACTGACTAGCCAGCTGTCAAGGTAGCTGGGAGTTCTTCATTAGTTGGGGGGAAAAAAACATTCTCTGTTCAGTCTTAGGCCATGTTACCAGAACTCAAGCTCCTTGAAGATAACACGAGGGAAGTGGAGCCCACTGAAATGGTCAGCAACTGCACCAAAACAAGCCTAGAGGCAAGAGGGAGATGGGCCAGGAAGGGCCTGATTGGGCTGCCTGGGAAAGATGGCTACCTGGTGACTGGCAACGAAAATTGGTGCTTGTGATATTCCTTACTGGAGAAAATTCATTATAAAGGTAAAGAAAGGTCATTCTCAATGCAACGGCCTTTTACATTAATTTCTTAAATACTCCTCTGGAGTCTTGTGCAGGTTGAACATTTCCTAATGTAAACCTACAGAAGGAGAGTTTCCACAGTGGGGAGAAAAAACTTTCACTGCCCAGCGCAACTGCTCTGTGCCCAGAGAGTGACAGGGGTTTTAGAAGGAAGGAACTGGAAGAATGCAGTTGCTGTTCTGATCACTGACTCTTAAGACAGTCTGGAAGTAGAGTAATTGTTCATCTACAAAAAAGCTTTGCTTAACCCCTGCTGTTAAGAGAGTAATGAAATGACAGCTGCATCTAGCTGGGCACTGAGGGAAAGTTTCCTGCTTCCTTTAGCCCTGGAGAGAAGAGCTGTACTCTACAGCATGAAGGGGCAAAGCTGGGAGCTGGAGAAAGTGTCAATAAGGGCATCCTGCAAGGACTTCAGTACAATTGATCTGACAACTACCACCTTATAAAAGCTGTTACAGAGAATGTGATTAGATATTAACTAGATATTAACACAAATTAATGACCACAAAGTGAAATCACTCTTCAGATTAGTTCACTTTTTACCTCCTCCAGGAAAATTATGACATTAAATCCTCACCCCAAGCAATATAAAGCAAATGATATCATGAATTTTAAACCAACATTAACACAGGTACCTTGGGCTCAGTACAATTTCTTCTGACAAGTCACAGCAATAGACTGAGGACCAAGCATGTAAACTAAAGTTAATACATGCTGACACCGAAATCACCGAGTTGTCAGTGACACGTTAAAATGAGTATGGCCAACTAGGGTCCCGGGATGATTCAACAGGAAAAGAACAGACTTTCCAAAAAATAGTGCTGGGACAAATGGACAGCCACACGCAAAAGAATGAGGTTGGCCCCCTACCTCACACCATATACAAGAATTAACTCAAATTGGGTCAGAGACCTAAATGTAAGAGTTAAAACTATAAAACTCCTAGAAGGAAACAGAGGGGTAAACCTTGGCGACCTTGAATTCAGCAGTTTCTTAAATATGACACTAAAAGCACAAGCAACAAAGAAAAAAATTGATAAATTGTACTTCATTAAAACTTTGTACAGCAAAGGACAGCATTAAGAAAGTGAAAAGACAGTCCAGAGAATGACAGAAAATATTTGCAAATCAGAAATCACCTAAGGGTCTAGTATATATAACTCAACAATAAAAGGAAAACCCAATTGAAAAATCTGCAAAGGGCTTGAATAGATCTCTCCAAAGAAGATATACAGACAGCCAATAAGCAGATGAAAAGATGCTCCATTTCATCGGCTATCAGAGAAATTCAAATCAAAACCACAATGAAATATACTTCATACACACTTAAACTGTAGACAGTTCCTTTGTAAGTTTCTCCTTTTAGATCAACACTGTCCAATAGAAATATGCCAGCCCCAGATGCAATTTAAAATTTTCTAGTAACTACATTAAAGCAAAAAGAAACAGGTGAATTAATTTTACTAATGTTTTATTTAACCCAATATATCTAAAATGTCATTTTAATAAGTAACCAATAGGAGACTGGTTCAAGATGGCAGAGTAGAAGGATGTGCTCTCACTCCCTCCTGCAAGAGCACCGGAATCACAACTAACTGCTGAACAATCATCGACAGGAAGACAGTGGAACTCACCAAAAAAGATACCCCACATCCAAAGACAAAGGAGAAGCCACAGTGAGATGGTAGGAGGGACGCAATCAAAATAAAATCAAATCCCATAACTGCTGGGTGGCTGACTCACACACTGGAGAACTCAGATACCACAGAAGTCCACCCAATGGAGTGAAGGTTCTGAGCCCCACGTCAGGCTTCCCAACCTGTGGCTACAGCAACGGGAGGAGGAACTCCCAGAGAATCAGACTTCGAAGGCAAGCGGGATTTGATTGCAGGACTTCAACAGGACTGGGGGAAACAGAGACTCCACTCTTGGAGGGCACACACAAAGTAGTGTGCACATTGGGACCCAGTGGAAGGAGCAGTGACCCCATAGGAGACTGAACCAGACCTACCTGCTAGTGTTGGAGGGTCTCCTGCAAAGGTGGGGGGTGGCTGTGTCTCTCCGCGAGGACAAGGACACTGGCAGCAGAAGTTCGGGGAAGTACTCCTTGGTGTGAGCCCTCCCAGAGTCCGGTATTACCCCACCAAAGAGCCCAGGTAGGCTCCAGGGTTGGGGCGCCTCAGGCCAAACAACCAACAGGGAGGGAACCCAGCCCCACCCATCAGCAGACAAGTGGATTAAAGTTTTACTGAGCTCTGCCCACCAGAGCAACAGCCAGCTCTACCCACCACCAGTCCCTCCCATCAGGAAACTTGCACAAGCCTCTTAGATAGCCTCATCCACCAGAGGGCAGAGACAGCAGAAGCAAGAAGAACTACAATCCTGCAACCTGTGGAACAAAAACCACATTCACAGAAAGATAGACAAGATGAAAAGGCAGAGGGTTATGTACCAGATGAAGGAACAAGACAAAACCCCAGAAAAACAACTAAATGAAGTGGAGATAGGCAACCTTCCAGAAAAAGAATTCAGAATAATGACAGCATGATCCAGGACCTTGGAAACAGAATGGAGGCAAAGACTGAGAAGATGCAAGAAATGTTTAACAAAGACCTAGAAGAATAAAAGAACAAACAAACGGAAATGAAGAATACAATAACTGAAATGAAAACTACACTAGAAGAATCAATAGCAGAATAACTGAGGCAAAAGAACGGATAAGTGACCTGAAGACAGAATGGTGGAATTCACTGCTGTGGAACAGAATAAAGAAAAAAGAATGAAAAGAAATGAAGACAGCCTAAGAGACCTCTCGGACAACATTAAACGCAACAACATTCGCATTATAGGGGTCCCAGAAGGAGAAGAGAGAGAGAAAGGACCAGAGAAAATATTTGAAGAGATTATAGTCGAAAACTTCCCTAACATGGGAAAGGAAATAGCCACCCAAGTCCAGGAAGCGCAGCGAGTCCCATACAGGATAAACCCCAGGAGAAACACGCTGAGACACATAGTAATCAAATTGGCAAAAATTAAAGACAAAGAAAAATTATTGAAAGCAGCAAGGGAAAAACGACAAATAACATACAAGGGAACTCCCATAAGGTTAACAGCTGATTTCTCAGCAGAAACTCTACTAGCCAGAAGGGACTGGCATAATATACTTAAAGTGATGAAAGGGAAGAACCTACAACCAAGATTACTCTACCCGGCAAGGATCTCATTCAGATTCGATGGAGAAATCAAAAGCTTTACAGACAACCTAAAGCTAAGAGAATTCAGCACCACCAAACCAGCTCTACAACGAATGATAAAGAAACTTCTCTAATTGGGAAACACAAGAGAAGAAAAGGACCTACAAAAACAAACCCAAAGCAATTAAGAAAATGGTCATAGGAACATACATATCGATAATTACCTTAAACGTGAAAGGATTAAATACTCCAACCAAAAGACACAGGCTTGCTGAATGGATACAAAAACAAGACCCATATATATGTTGTCTACAAGAGACCCACTTCAGACCTAGGGACACATACAGACTGAAAGTGAGGGGATGGAAAAAGATATTCCATGCAAATGGAAATCAAAAGAAAGCTGGAGAAGCAATACTCATATCAGGTAAAATAAACTTTAAAATAAAGAATGTTACAAGAGACAAGGAAGGACACTACATAATGATCAAGGGATCAATCCAAGAAGAAGATATAACAATTATAAATATATATGCACCTAACATAGGAGCACCTCAATATATAAGGCAACTGCTAACAGCTATAAAAGAGGAAATCGACAGTAACACAGTAATAGTGGGGGACATTAACACCTCACTTACACCAATGGACAGATCATCCAAACAGAAAATAAATAAGGAAACACAAGTTTTAAATGACACAATAGACCAGATAGATTTAACTGATATTTATAGGACATTCCATCCAAAAACAGCAGATTACACTTTCTTCTCAAGTGTGCACGGAACATTCTCCAGGATAGATCACATCTTGGGTCACAGATCAAGCCTCAGTAAATTTAAGAAAACTGAAATCATATCAAGCATCTTTTCTGACCACAGCGCTATGAGATTAGAAATCAATTACAGGGAAAAAAATGTAAAAAACACAAACACATGGAGGCTAAACAATACGTTACTAAATAACCAAGAGATCACTGAAGAAATCAAAGAGGAAATCAAAAAATACCTAGAGACAAATGACAAGGAAAACACAACAATCCAAAACCTACAGTATGCAGCAAAAGCAGTTCTAAGATGGAAGTTTATAGCAATACAATCCTATCTCAAGAAACAGCAAACATCTCAAATAAACAATCTAACCTTACACCTAAAGGAACAAGAGAAAGAAGAACAAACAAAACCGAAAGTTAGTAGAAGGAAAGGAGTCATAAAGATCAGAGCAGAAATAAATGAAATAGAAAGAAAGAAAACAATAGCAAAGATCAATAAAGCTAAAAGCTGGTTCTTTGAGAAGATAAACAAAATTGATAAACCATTAGCCAGACTCATCAAGAAAAAGAGGACTCAAATCAATAAAATTAGAATGAAAAAGGAAAAGTTACAACAGACACCACAGAAATACAAAGCATCCTAAGAGACTACTACAAGCAACTCTACGCCAATAAAATGGACAACCTGGAAGAAATGGACAAATTCTTAGAAAGGTATAACCTTCCAAGACTGAACCAGGAAGAAATAGAAAATATGAACAGACCAATCACAAATAATGACATTGAAACTGTGATTAAAAATCTTCCAACAGGGCTTCCCTGGTGGCGCAGTGGTTGAGAATCTGCCTGCTAATGCAGGGAACACGGGTTCGAGCCCTGGTCTGGGAAGATCCCACATGCCGCAGAGCAGCTGGGCCTGTGAGCCACAATTACTGAGCCTGCGTGTCTGAAGCCTGTGCTCCGCAACAAGAGAGGCCACGATAGTGAGAGGCCCGCGCACAGCGATGAAGAGTGGCCCCCACTTGCCACAACTAGAGAAAGCCCTCGCACAGAAACGAAGACCCAACATAGCCATAAATTAAAAATAAATAAATAAATAAATAAAAATTTTAAAAAAAGGAAAGCATTAAAAAAAAAAAAAGAACCTAAAAAAAAAAAAAAAACAATCACAAATGTGGCTCTTTAAAAAAAAAAAAAAAAAAAATCTTCCAACAAACAGAAGCCCTGGACCAGATGGCTTCACAGGTGAATTCTATCAAACATTTAGAGAAAAGCTAACACACATCCTTCTCAAACTCTTCCAAAAAATTGCAGAGGAAGGAACACTCCCAAACTCATTCTATGAGGCCACCATCACCCTGATACCAAAACCAGACAAAGATACTACAAAAAAAGAAAATTACAGACCAATATCACTCATGAATATAGATGCAAAAATCCTCAACAAAATACCAGCAAGCAGAATCCAAGAATACATTGAAAGGATCATACACCGTGGTCAAGTGGGATTTATCCCAGGGATGCAAGGATTCTTCAATATACACAAATCAATCATGTGATACACCATACTAACAAACTGAAGACGAAAAACCATATGATCATCTCAATAGATGCGGAAAAAGCTTTTGATAAAATTCAACACCCATTTATGATAAAAACTCTCAAGAAAGTGGGCATAGAGGGAACCTACCTCAACATAATAAAGGCCATATATGACAAACCCACAGCAAACATCATTCTCAATGGTGAAAAACTGAAAGCATTTCCTCTAAGATCAGGAACAAGACAAGGATGTCCACGCTCACCACTATTATTCAACACAGTTTAGGAAGTCCTAGCCAAGGCAATCAGAGAAGAAAAAGAAACAAAAGGAATACAAATTGGAAAAGAGGAAGTAAAACTGTCACTGTTTGCAGATGACATGATACTATACTATAGATAGAGAATCCTAAAGATGCCACCAGAAAACTACTAGAGCTAATCAATGAATTTGGTAAAGTTGCAGGATACAAAATTAATGCACAGAAATCTCTTGCATTCCTATACCCTAATGATGAAAAATCTGAAAGAGAAATTAAGAAAACACTCCCATTTACCCCTGCAACAAAAAGAATAAAATACCTAGGAATAAACCTACCTAGGGAGACAAAAGACCTGTATGCAGAAAACTGTAAGACACTGATGAAAGAAATTAAAGATGATACCAACAGATGGAGAGATATACCATGTTCTTGGATTGGAAGAATCAATATTGTGAAAATGACTATACTACCCAAAGCAATCTACAGATTCAATGCGATCCCTATCAAATTACCAATGGCATTTTTTACAGAACTAGAACAAAAAATCTTAAAATTTGTATGGAGACACAAAAGACCCCGAATAGCCAAAGCAGTCTTGAGGGAAAAAAACGGAGCTGGAGGAATCAGACTCCCTGACTTCAGACTATACTACAAAGCTACAGTAATCAAGACAATATGGTACTGGCACAAGAACAGAAATATAGATCAATGGAACAGGACAGAAAGCCCAGAGGTAAACCCACGCACCTATGGTCAACTAATCTATGACAAAGGAGGCAAGGAAATACAATGGAGAAAAGACAGTCTCTTCAATAAGTGGTGCTGGGAAAACTGGACAGCTACATGTAAAAGAATGAAATTAGAACACTCCCTAACACCATACACAAAAATACACTCAAAAAGGATTAGAGACCTAAATGTATACCGGAGACTATAAAACTCTTAGAGGAAAACATAGGAAGAACACTCTTTGACATAAATCACAGCAAGATCTTTTTTGATCCACCTCCTAGAGTAACGGAAATAAAACCAAAAATAAACAAATGGGACCTAATGAAACTTAAAAGCTTTTGCACAGGAAAGGAAACCACAAACAAGATGAAAAGACAACCCCCAGAATGGGAGAAAATATTTGCAAACGAATCAACGGACAAAGGATTAATCTCCAAAATATATAAACAGTTCATGCAGCTCAGTATTAAAAAAACAAACAACCCAATCCAAAAATGGGCAGGAGACCTAAATAGACACTTCTCCAAAGAAGACATACAGATGGCCAAGAAGCACATGAAAAGCTGCTCAACATCACTAATTATTAGAGAAATGCAAATCAAAACTACAATGAGGTATCACCTCACACCAGTTAGAATGGGCATCATCAGAAAATCTACAAACAACAAATGTTGGAGAGGGTGTGGAGAAAAGGGAACCCTCTTGCACTGTTGGTGGGAATGTAAATTGATACAGCCACTATGGAGAACAGTATGGAGGTTCCTTAAAAAACTAAAAATAGAATTACCATATGACCCAGCAATCCCACTACTGGGAATATACCCAGAGAAAACCATAATTCAAAAGGACACATGCACCCCAATGTTCATTGCAGCACTATTTACAATAGCCAGAACATGGAAGCAACCTAAGTGCCCATCGACAGACGAATGGTTAAAGAAGATGTGGTACATATATACAATGGAATATTACTCAGCCATAAAAAGGAATGAAATTGAGTCATTTGTAGAGACGTGGATGGATCTAGAGACTGTCATACAGAGTGAATATATGTGGAACCTAGAAAAGTGGTGCAGATGAACCAGTTTGCAGGGCAGAAATTGACACACAGATGTAAAGAACAAACGTATGGACACCAAGGGGGGAACGTGGCGGGTGGGAGGGGTGGTGGTGTGATGAACTGGGATATTGGGATTGACATATGTAAACTCATATGTATAAAATGGATAATAAGAACCTGCTGTATAAAAATAAAATTAAATTTAAAAAAAAAGTAACCAATTTAAAAAAGTATTAATGAGTAATTTTACTCTACTTTTATAGTAAGTCTTCAAAATCTGGTGTATATTCTCCACAAACAGCATATCTCGATTCGGACTAGCCACGTTTCAAGTGCTCCAAGAACACCAGCTCATGGCCAGGTACCGATGGTGCAGTTCTAGATGTGGAGCTCCCTGAGCGCCTTTTCCATCACTGTGCACTGGAACAACACCTGACACACAGTAGGCACGTGGTAAATGTGTGTGACATGCATAAACATCTGCTCTCCACTACACCATAAAAATGGAACCACAGCAAGGTTACTCAGTTGCTTTCTAGAAATTCCTGGGTCATTTTATAAATTCAGAGGATTCTTTAAGTTCCTAATGCTACAGTACTTGAATCCTACCGAGGATACAGTTATAAATTTACCACCAGCAACAAGGTTTAAAAGGATGGTGGGAAGATGAAGAGTCGCCCTTGACTTTTACTACAGGGCATCCGAACAGAGCACATTGCCTTTTTAATCTCTGGGGCCTATGGCACTCTCCCATCTCTAATTACTCAAACTTTCTCTTCCTCAAACCTCTTACTCCAAATCCCAAAGCCAAATCTGAGATGACTTTACCTCCTGCTTAACAGAGAAGACAGTCTCCATCAAATGTGAGCCCCTCAAGCACACGGCCCACCTTCCAGCTCATCTCATCTGCCTCAGCTCCAGCCCCACATGTTCATACTTTTCCTCACTCAGCGAAACTCAATGAGTTTCTCACAGAAAGGCTGGGACTTTCCCCATCTGATAGCTCCCTTCTCCCCAGCTCTACTGATTTAGCCTTTGCTTAAACAGCATCTCCTGGTGAGGTCTACCCTGACTCCTCTTTAAAACTGCAATTCTATCACACCTTCCCTATGCCCCTTACCTGCTCCACGTTTTCCCCCATGGCATTTTTCACCTTCCACAAACAGCTTGCTTATTGTTTGTCCCCCAGCATGTCGTTAGCACATCAAATCGTTTAAGGCAAGGATCCCTGTCTGCTGTCCACTGGTATGTCCTTAGCACCTAGTACTCAATAATGCTTTGCTGGGTTGAATCAGCTGCCTGCAGAGTGGCCTGAACAAGATGCTCTCTTCCAGCTTTTGGATTTTGCTAATTCTTGCCCCGATTCACATCTATGTACTATTAGATTTTTCTGTTCAGAGGAGTCTTTCACAGATGGAGAAAAGTTCAGAAGGTCTTCCTTTATATCTCTCCTCCTTTATATCCCAGTATTCTGGTCAATGTTCCCACATGTGCAGAAAAGCAAAGAAAGACAGGGCATCTTAAGAAGCTTAGGATGAATAGAACTGAGAATGGTCCTTTGTAAATATTTTCCTAACTTCTTTGCTCAAAAATTACTAAATTAAGCGCTTTCCTTCATTAAGTGGGTTTAAACTGGAACTTATTTTTCCAAAAAAACTAAATCACACATACTCATGAGAATCTCTGTCCTTCATGAGATCCCAAACCTATGGATCACAAAATTAAAGTCTGAGTTCAGAAGAATAAAGCAAGATCACTGAGAAAGGTCTTAATGTGCTGGTCCAGGGCAGAGCAGGATGCAGCCAACCAACCGGGCTCTTACCTGTGCTGGGCCTCTCGGAAGGGGATAAACTCCATGCAGGCTTATCACTTAGGGCTGCTTCAGGCACTCCTGGCCGACCTGGAACCATAAAGGTGAGGGGCTGCTTTCGCTAGAGAGGCCCTTGGAATTTTCTAAACTTGTCCCTAGAGAATTTCACAGCAGTCCCTACTCTTCTTCTAGAGTTTCCTGACATTCAGGACAGAGAGGCATAGAACAAGTATGACAGGAGAGAGATACAAAGGGAAAAGACAGAGAGAGCGCACACCTGCTGTCCCAGGTACACTTCCCGCAAGCATGAGAGAATAAACCATCACAAGAAAAGAGAAACATGCAAGAGAAGTAACTCTGTGAGACAAAGCCATCAATTCCGCGTGAAGATCACGTGCTGCTACTGCTCCCAAGGCTGACTTGACACCTTGGTGAAGTTCATGGATGAAGTGTGCTACCCATTTATGGGGAACATTTCTTCCCAGAATCTAGGTCTCACAAGTAGGTAACCCCCATTTCTCTACAGGTGAGAGCCTAGATGAATGACTTTGGATTACTGGGGAACATATGACAGGTGTGTGTGAAGTGGGGGGACTACCTTCAAGTAAGTACACTTGCACTGCGTCACAATACTTGCTTTCCCTCAGTTTGCCCTAAAATAAGGAACCCTACAAGACCTCTAAGAGCAAATTTTCTTGTATAATTATATGCAACTCAAACTAACTGTATCAGTTAAACAGGGGAAAACAGTATCTCAGTTGGCACGAAAACCAAATGTACTTTAAATGCTATGTAATTTAAAACATTCTCTTGAGCTCCTGAGTGAATTAAAATGGTACCTGATATAAAAGTTGTGAGAAAATTGCCTTTTGAAAATAAATAAAATACGTGTGTAAGTTTTCCGAGGCTGAAAACTAGTCCAGAGTAAGCACGTCCATTTAAAAAGTGTGGGCTTACTTCTGCTCTTGAGCAGTCGCTTTTCTTCCTCCTTTAGCTTGTTCTGCATCAGACGGAGAGTGTTTTCAGCTTCCTATGGAGCAGGAAAAACAAGATCCAGAAGAAATGACACTTTCTGGACTGTTTTATTATTCTTTACCATGTAAGTACTGCTAAATTTGTGATATAGAAGCAAAAAAGACTAAACTACAGGAAGGGGAAGAGAACTAACGCTGCATGGGAAACTCAACGCCCCTTCTCCGTCATCACTCTGGCAGCCTGATGAAAAGGGGGGCTCCCAGAAGTGACACCACTGGCCCAAAATGGGCCTCACTGGCCCCCAAAGCCAGGCTCCTCCCACTACACCTCACTGCCTCTGAAGAAAACTGACAACACAACAAGATGCCCGTCACGTGTGCTGTGTGGGATGTGGACACAAGAACAGATGCATCAACTATGGGGCCTCTTGCTCTTAAAATAAAGCGCGAATTTTATCATTTTTCTGCCCTGCACAATTCTAACCCTGAAAGGGGCTAAATGGTAGGAGTAATCAGATAGGAAAAGAAAGAAAGAAATACTAGTTTTAATTCCTAGCGTATAAAAAAAAGCTAATACTTGTGGCTAATAAAATGTGGCCCTGATTATTGTCAAAAAAGACAATGGGAGGGACTTCCTTGTGGTGGTTCAGTGATTAAGACTCTGCACTTCCACTGCAGAGGGCGCGGGTTCCATCCCTGATTAGGGAACTAAGATCCCGCATGCCATGCGGTGTGGCCGGAAAAAAAAAAAAGTTAGAAAAAGAGAGAATGGGAGAGGAAATTGGCTTTTAAAAATGTGCTGTTGTTCTAAATGTTAAAAAGGAAGCACTGTTTCATGCATGAGATATTTTGAGGGACCAGGTGTTAGAAGCATGGGGAGTAGCTGTGAGCACAGAAGAAAAAGAGGGTAGGTACTTGCTGAAGGGAGGGTGGGCAGGAAGGCGCCCCTCAGAAGTAACCTGGGCCACCCACTCGTATCCTGAGGCACGTTCTTTGGTACGTTCTCTGAGCCCAGGGGTGGCCCAGACAATAGTACAAAATGATCAGCTTATTTTCACTGTCTCTTTACTGCTCTTTCCCAGACACCCAATGTTTAAAATGTCCAGAACTCCAGGGTCTTTTCATTGCCCTCAAAACGTGCCTGTCCTGGACCCTCCATTCCTCCATGGCCTGCCTCTGCCTTACAGCAAGAGTGGCAACGGGTTCCTCTTCCAGATAAACACATCCAGATGAAAGTGTCAGTTACAGCCAGCCCTCTTGGCAACAAAGTAGCGTCACCTAATTCAAATGTCCAGGTTTGTAATAAGGCTAGGATAACCTTTATACCAAAAGCTGTCAAGAACAGCATGAGAAAGGGAGACTGGAGACCAGTTTCACCGTGAACATAGATTCCAAATGCCTATTTTAGGGTTAAGCAGAAATATCCCTAAGGGATAAGGGTAATTCAAAATGATAGCAACTTCCTCCAAGTTCCTTTGCTCCGAGTCCATATTTATCAACTGACGCTGGGATTTGAAATACTCTTTCCTAAATTCATAAAGCAGTTTCTGAAAAGCTACTCTGGGTGATTCAATAAACCAGGGCTTGAAAATCTTTAAGTGAACTGACCAAGCAAGATCTGTACCCAAGACATGTTACATAATTTGTGGGACTCAGTGCAAAATAAAATGCAGTTAAAAATTACTAAGAATTTCAAGACGGTGACAGCAGAGGATTAAAGCAAGCCCAGGCCCTTCTAAGCTTGCAGCTGTATCCAACTGCACAGGTCATGTCCCAGCCCTGTCTGTAGTCCTAACTGACCAAACTCTGGTGACAACCTACTACCAAAGATCTGACAACCTTGGAGCCCAGGCTACACAACCAGAAAAACAGAAGAATCACATGAGCAATCCTTAGTCTGATCAGGGAGAAAACACATTCACCTGATATTCTTTTCACAGTGATATTTACAAACTGGCATGTCAACAAGTACAAAGTAACACACCAGAACGAATGGTCATACAGAAGGACTAAGCACTCACCTCAAACCTCTCTTGCTCCATCCTGTGATGATCCTCAAGTTGCTGTTCCAGATAAGCCAGATTTCGAAATTTCTCTAGATAAATATCATACTGCTTTTGCAATTCGTCCTCAGTCTTCTCATATTCATCCATAAAGGCTGGCCTAGGAAAACAAAATGAAATAAAAACTGAAAGATTAATCAATATACAAATATATAGTAGTTTGAAATTGGTATTCAGAGCTCCAGATTCCGTCCTGGTTTTCTTTGGAAAGCCTTTAATTAGAGAAGGTTCTTCATTCTTGTAACTAAAGCTAATTTCCCCTTTTCTCTTCCCTCCCCACAAAATGAACATACTTTCAATCAGAAATTAAGACATGCTCTTTGTAAAAACTAGAAATAATCCTGAAAGTATTAAGAATAAAATTAAAATTATTCATAATCCCATCACTAGGTATTAGCACTTAATATTTGACATACATCCTTCCAGACTTTTCTATGCATAGATACATACAGAAATGCATTTCTTTTTAACAAACATTAAGTATATTATCTTAAATGAAGCTCTGAGGTCTTTTTTCCTCACTCAATATGGCACATATTACAATACAGAGTTAAAGAATAATCATACATTATACACATCTCTAAAAATCAATAAATTAAATATATGCATTATCTTAGTTGGGCATAATATTCTGTCTGAATGTTCCAAAATTTAATCAGTCCCCTAAAAAGAGAAATATAGGTTGCTACAAATTAAAGCTAAGTTTTAAAACAATATAAAACTTAAAAATAAAACCATAGCATAAAAACCTGTTTCAACTAGTTTGCTGAATTTTTTTCTCTTATTATTGAGCTTAAAGGGAAAACTTTGTTCTTTTAAAAATATAAACAGATAGGGACTTCCTTGGCAGTCCAGTGGTTAAGACTCCGAGCTCCCAATGCAGGGGGCACGGGTTTGATCCCTGTTCGGGGAACTAAGATCCCGCATGCCACACGGCACAGCCAAAACAATTTTAAAAATACAAACATAAACAGACAAACTAGAAAATAATTTATAATCTTTTGGACTAGAGGAAAACACAGAAATTCTTCTATTAAAAATATCTGAGGCTTGTGGAACAAAAACCACATTCACAGAAAGACAGACAAGATGAAAAGGCAGAGGGCTATGTACCAGATGAAGGAACAAGATAAAACCCAAGAACAACAACTAAATGAAGTGGAGATAGACAACCTTCCAGAAAAAGAATTCAGAATAATGATAGTGAAGATGATCCAGGACCTCGGAAAAAGAATGGAGGCAAAGATCGAGAAGATGCAAGAAATGTTTAACAAAGACCTAGAAGAATTAAAGAACAAACAAACAGAGATGAACAATACAATAACTGAAATGAAAACTAAACTAGAAGGAATCAATAGCAGAATAACTGAGGTAGAAGAACGGATAAGTGACCTGGAACATAGAATGTTGGAATTCACTGCTGTGGAACAGAATAAAGAAAAAAGAATGAAAAGAAATGAAGACAGCCTAAGAGACCTCTGGGACAACATTAAACGCAACAACATTCGCATTATAGGGGTCCCAGAAGGAGAAGAGAGAGAGAAAGGACCAGAGAAAATATTTGAAGAGATTATAGTCGAAAACTTCCCTAACATGGGAAAGGAAATAGCCACCCAAGTCCAGGAAGCGCAGCGAGTCCCATACAGGATAAACCTAAGGAGAAACACGCTGAGACACATAGTAATCAAATTGGCAAAAATTAAAGACAAAGAAAAATTATTGAAAGCAGCAAGGGAAAAATGACAAATAACATACAAGGGAACTCCCATAAGGTTAACAGCTGATTTCTCAGCAGAAACTCTACAAGCCAGAAGGGAGTGGCATGATATACTTAAAGTGATGAAAGGGAAGAACCTACAACCAAGATTACTCTACCCGGCAAGGATCTCATTCAGATTCGATGGAGAAATCAAAAGCTTTACAGACAACCAAAAGCTAAGAGAATTCAGCACCACCAAACCAGCTCTACAACGAATGATAAAGAAACTTCTCTAAGTGGGAAACACAAGAAAAGAAAAGGACCTACAAAATCAAACCCAAAGCAATTAGGAAAATGGTCATAGGAACATACATATCGATAATTACCTTAAACGTGAATGGATTAAATGCTCCAAACAAAAGACACAGGCTCGCTGAATGGATACAAAAACAAGACCCATATATATGCTGTCTACAAGAGACCCACTTCAGACCTAGGGATATATACAGATGAAAGTGAGGGGAGGGAAAAAGATATTCCATGCAAATGGAAATCAAAAGAAAGCTGGAGCAGCAATACTCATATCAGATAAAATAGACTTTAAAATAAAGAATGTTATAAGAGACAAGGAAGGACACTACATAATGATCAAGGGATCAATCCAAGAAGAAGATATAACAATTATAAATATATATGCACCCAACATAGGAGCACCTCAATATATAAGGCAACTGCTAACAGCTATAAAAGAGGAAATCGACAGTAACACAGTAATAGTGGGGGACTTTAACACCTCACTTACACCAATGGACAGATCATCCAAACAGAAAATAAATAAGGAAACACAAGCTTTAAATGACACAATAGACCAAATAGATTTAACTGATATTTATAGGACATTCCATCCAAAAACAGCAGATTACACTTTCTTCTCAAGTGTGCACGGAACATTCTCCAGGATAGATCACATCTTGGGTCACAGATCAAGCCTCAGTAAATTTAAGAAAACTGAAATCATGTCAAGCATCTTTTCTAACCACAGCACTATGAGATTAGAAATCAATTACACGGAAAAAAATGTAAAAAACACAAACACATGGAGGCTCAACAATACGTTACTAAATAACCAAGAGATCACTGAAGAAATCAAAGAGGAAATCAAAAAATACCTAGAGACAAAGGACAAGGAAAACACGACAATCCAAAACCTATGGGATGCAGCATAAGCAGTCCTAAGAGGGAAGTTTATAGCTATACAAGCTTACCTCAAGAAACAGCAAACATCACAAATAAACAATCTAACCTTACACCTAAAGGAACTAGAGAAAGAAGAACAAACAAAACCCAAAGTTAGCAGAAGGAAAGAAATCACGAAGATCAGAGCAGAAATAAATGAAATAGAAACAAAGAAAATAGCAAAGAGCAATAAAACTAAAAGCTGGTTCTTTGAGAAGATAAACAAAATTGATAAACCATTAGCCAGACTCATCAAGAAAAAGAGGGAGAGGACTCAAATCAATAAAATTAGAAATGAAAAAGGAGAAGTTACAACAGACACCGCAGAAATACAAAGCATCCTAAGAGACTACTACAAGCAACTCTATGCCAATAAAATGGACAACCTGGAAGAAATGGACAAATTCTTAGAAAGGTATAACCTTCCAAGACTGAACCAGGAAGAAATAGAAAATATGAACAGACCAATCACAAGTAATGAAATTGAAACTGTGATTAAAAATCTTCCAACAAACAAAAAGTCCAGGACCAGATGGCTTCACAGGTGAATTCTATCAAACATTTAGAGAAGAGCTAACACACATCCTTCTCAAACTCTTCCAAAAATTTGCAGAGGAAGGAACACTCCCAAACTCATTCTATGAGGCCACCATCACCCTGATACCAAAACCAGACAAAGATACTACAAAAAAAGAAAATTACAGACCAATATCACTCATGAATATAGACGCAAAAATCCTCAACAAAATACTAGCAAACAGACACCAACAACACATTAAAAGGATCATACACCGTGGTCAAGTGGGATTTATCCCAGGGATGCAAGGATTCTTCAATATACGCAAATCAATCAATGTGATACACCATATTAACAAACTGAAGAAGAAAAACCATATGATCATCTCAATAGATGCGGAAAAAGCTTTTGATAAAATTCAACACCCATTTATGATAAAAACTCCCAAGAAAGTGGACATAGAGGGAACCTACCTCAACAATAATAAAGGCCATATACGACAAACCCACAGCAAACATCATTCTCAATGGTGAAAAACTGAAAGCATTTCCTCTAAGATCAGGAACAAGACAAGGATGTCCACGCTCACCATTATTATTCAACATAGTTTTGGAAGTCCTAGCCAAGGCAATCACAGAAGAAAAAGAAATAAAAGGAATACAAATTGGAAAGGAGGAAGTAAAACTGTCACTGTTTGCAGATGACATGATACTATACTATAGATAGAGAATCCTAAAGATGCCACCAGAAAACTACTAGAGCTAATCAATGAATTTGGTAAAGTTGCAGGATACAAAATTAATGCACAGAAATCTCTTGCATTCCTATACCCTAATGATGAAAAATCTGAAAGAGAAATTAAGAAAACACTCCCATTTACCCCTGCAACAAAAAGAATAAAATACCTAGGAATAAACCTACCTAGGGAGACAAAAGACCTGTATGCAGAAAACTGTAAGACACTGATGAAAGAAATTAAAGATGATACCAACAGATGGAGAGATATACCATGTTCTTGGATTGGAAGAATCAATATTGTGAAAATGACTATACTACCCAAAGCAATCTACAGATTCAATGCGATCCCTATCAAATTACCAATGGCATTTTTTACAGAACTAGAACAAAAAATCTTAAAATTTGTATGGAGACACAAAAGACCCCGAATAGCCAAAGCAGTCTTGAGGGAAAAAAACGGAGCTGGAGGAATCAGACTCCCTGACTTCAGACTATACTACAAAGCTACAGTAATCAAGACAATATGGTACTGGCACAAGAACAGAAATATAGATCAATGGAACAGGACAGAAAGCCCAGAGGTAAACCCACGCACCTATGGTCAACTAATCTATGACAAAGGAAGCAAGGAAATACAATGGAGAAAAGACAGTCTCTTCAATAAGTGGTGCTGGGAAAACTGGACAGCTACATGTAAAAGAATGAAATTAGAACACTCCCTAACACCATACACAAAAATACACTCAAAAAGGATTAGAGACCTAAATGTATGACCGGAGACTATAAAACTCTTAGAGGAAAACATAGGAAGAACACTCTTTGACATAAATCACAGCAAGATCTTTTTTGATCCACCTCCTAGAGTAATGGAAATAAAACCAAAAATAAACAAATGGGACCTAATGAAACTTAAAAGCTTTTGCACAGCAAAGGAAACCATAAACAAGACGAAAAGACAACCCTCAGAATGGGAGAAAGTATTTGTAAACGAATCAATGGACAAAGGATTAATCTCCAAAATATATAAACAGCTCATGCAGCTCAATATTAAAGAAACAAATAACCCAATCCAAAAATGGGCAGAAGACCTAAATAGACATTTCTCCAAAGAAGATATACAGATGGCCAAGAAGCACATGAAAAGCTGCTCAACATCACTAATTATTAGAGAAATGCAAATCAAAACTACAGTGAGTTATCACCTCACACCAGTCAGAATGGGCATCAGCAGAAAATATACAAACAAATGCTGGAGAGGGTGTGGAGAAAAGGGAACCCTCTTGCACTGTTGGTGGGAATGTAAGTTGATACAGCCACTATGGAGAACAGTATGGAGGTTCCTTAAAAAACTAAAAATAGAATTACCATATGATCCAGCATTCCCACTACTGGGCATATACCCAGAGAAACCATAATTCAAAAAGACACATGCACCCCAATGTTCATTGCAGCACTACTTACAATAGCCAGGTCATGGAAGCAACCTAAATGCCCATCGACAGACGAATGGATAAAGAAGTTGTGGTACATATATACAATGGAATATTACTCAGCCATAAAAAGGAACGAAATTGAGTCATTTGTTGAGACGTGGATGGATCTAGACACTGTCATACAGAGTGAAGTAAGTCAGAAAGAGAAAAAGAAATATCGTATATTAATGCATGTATGTGGAATCTAGAAAAATGGTACAGATGAACCGGTTTGTAGGGCAGAAGTTGAGACACAGATATAGAGGACAAACGTATGGACACCAAGGAGGGAAAGCCACGGGGTTGGGGGTGGGGGGATGGTGGTGTGATGAATTGGGCGATTGGGATTGACATGTATACGCTGATGTGTATAAAATTGATGACTAATAAGAACCTGCTGTATAAAAAAAATTAAATAAAAAAAACAAAAGATCTGAGGCTTAACAAAAATGAATTTATGCTTGAAAGGCAGAAGTTTTTAATGAGATAAATCTATCTGGTGGCCCTGATCCAGAGGCAGAAGGGGCGTGGGCTTGCCCTTGGCAAGGAGGAAGCCTTGATGCTCCCTTGGTTACTGTCTGCTGCCCCCAGGTGCTGCCTTCCCGCAGATCTCAGGACAGGAGCCAGAGTGTGGGCCAGGCACCAGTGTCCTGAAAAAGCAAGACACATTCAGAGCGAATACAGCAGCTGGAGAAAGGAAGGAGTAAAGAGAGAAAAATAAAGGGAGAATGAAAAGGGAGGAAGGGCAACACAGAAACAAAGCAAAGAAAGGAGGGTACAAAGTGAGAGAAAAAGGGAGGGCGCAAGAAAGAGGTGCGGTGGGGGAAGTGGGGGCTCCAAGAAAATGTGAGGCACACACTTGAAAGGGAAAGTCAGAAGAAGGATGAATTACCAGTGAGGAATTATAAAACTCTAAAATCTACTCAAACCTAGAAATGGGAGTATGTTTCTGTTTCCACCTAATTTATGGCAAGACACAGATCTGAGGAGCCAGGCCTTGTATAACTTTCACCATCTGGATTTACTTACTTTGCCTTGCGTTCCCAGAAGCTATAAAAGCTAGAAGGGCGGTTCAAGAACTAAGCAGTTTTCCAGGCATATTGAAAGCAGTAAAGAGAATGAGTTTAGCAGTGTGCCTGTTAAAAACACACGTACAGGGCTTCCCTGGTGGCGCAGTGGTTGAGAATCTGCCTGCCAATGCAGGGGACACGGGTTCGAGCCCTAGTCTGGGAAGATCCCACATGCCGCGGAGCAACTAGGCCCGTGAGCCACAACTACTGAGCCTGCGCGTCTGGAGCCTGTGCTCCACAACAAGAGAGGCCGCGATAGTGAGAGGCCCGTGCACCACGGTGAAGAGTGGCCCCCGCTTGCCGCAGCTAGAGAAAGCCCTAGCACAGAAACGAAGACCCAAGATAGTAATCAATCAATCAATAAATCTTTAAAAAAAAAAAAAAAAGCCTGTGCCTTTAAAAACCATATTAAGATGGTTTAAAAAAAAAAAAAAAAAACACACGTACATTCTGCAGCAGAGACATCTTTATGCCGGGCTTTTCCCACTGCTTGAAAGGTTAATATCACTGACGATGTATTCCCTCAGTCTGCTTTAACTTGCAGAGACAGCGTTCTACTCACTCTTCAGGTGTTCATATCTACCTGACACTCTGCAGAGTCTGGAGTCGCTTCCGATTTCTTTCCAGCTCTAATTTCCTCTTGTCAATTTTGGCTTCTAGGTTAGCTTCATCAGAGGCCACATTATTGAGCAGGTCTTTCGTCTTCTGAACCTGCACCTACATTTAACAGGAAATGAAGGCGACAAATGTGCCAATAAGGACCACGACCTGACTCTTGGAAGAGCAGGACTTCTCAACCTCTCAAGCCCAGCAACACCTCACTAAACAGAATCAAGGGGAAGCAAACAGAGCAAACCCTCCCTCAAGCCATCACTCGTTTAACCAACTATTTCCAGGAGGAACATCACATAGGCCTAGAAAGAATCATCTACTTTTTTTTTTCCATGAGAAGGTGTTTCCGAAGAGGGACCCAAAACCTCCTGCCACCTCACTTGTTTAGATGGTTACACGTCACTCTGAAGGGTTGGTTTGCCTTCATTTACATAGTTCAGGCTACTCCCCAGCTACAAATAACTGACTTATAGAATACATGCACACACAAGCTTTATCTTAGCTTTACTTAGAAGGGAACAAAAAGAAACGCCGCCTGGTCCCAGCTCTAATGCGCTGCCTGTTGGGACTGAGAGAAGGTTCCTCTCCCCCTCCCAGGCAGCTGAACCGCAGACTGAACTAAACAGAGAAACCACTCCATTATGAGAAAGTGGCTCCCTGGGTGGCTCCGGTGTGATCCAGCCTTGGGGAGGGAGCCTGGGCAGCAGTGTGACACAGGCCCCTGGGCAAGGGGGCAGCGTGAAGGGGAAGAGAGATCACTGGTGAAAACCACAGGCCTCCCCATCCTCCCGTAAGAGCAAGTTCATCTGAGGCAGGGCTAGTCTGAGTAAATGCACTGTCTTCACACTCGTGTTGTCTGGGAAGCGGGCCAGGTCAAGGCCTGTGGCTCAGAGCTGCAATCTGCTGCCCTAGGAATGACATCTGCAACACAACCAGCCAAGTGTAGAACTGCTCCCCGCGCCCCCAGGCTGGGACTATCCAACTCTGCTGTTAAGTTCCAGATGGCCAAGGTGGGGTCCTCCCCTCCAGGACTTTACACATGTGTAGGCCCATGAAGGTTTACTGACTGTTTACCTGCAGGCCTCTGAAACACTATGCGGTCCACAAAGAAATCAGCTAAGGAGCCCAGACACGCTTCACGACTCTCAGAGACAGTGCATATTTGGAAGCAGTCACTTTTATCAACACTTTATGGCTTAATTTTTTTTGTCTAAGTACACTAACCATTTCGAAGACGCTTTCATGAAGATTAATCATATCACTAACTATTGATTTGCTGCAAGTACTTTAAAAACCCCAGCAGAGATGTGAGTTCACTCTCAGAGGAAGACAAGGTGGATCTCCTTTCTAAACAGACAACTCAGGTTGATGGCAACTATTTCTCTGAATCAAAGTCAGATTAAAACCTAGTGAATCTATCTGACCTCAAAAATAAAGATTTTTAAAAAGGGTCTGTTCCTCAAAAAAGACAAATGTGATAAATACAAAAAATTTTCTCTAGCTTTCTGAAATAAATGGCCTATATTTCATAACCCCTTTTAAGTATCCATGTTGTTGTTTCGTTTTTGTTTTTAGAATTATCAAATATCATGTATATTTTCCAGCAACGAAAAGATATCTTAAGAGGTGTTCACCAAGAAATGAACTGTGCCCTCATTTGGTTGTTCCATTTTTAATATTGACTTAGTGCTAAAGGCACATTCATGCCATGCTAACCTGATTCAGCCAGAACACTGACAAGCACAAAAGTATTATCATTAGTTTTTTTTCTAATTTAGAAACAATCAGGAACTTACAAACAGCTGAAGTGTAATACAAAACATTTTTTCCTAACCTAGGTGAGAATGAGCTGCTGACCTGATGCTCCATCACTTCTAAATACTTTAATGTGTATTTCCTGCGAATAAGGCCTTTCTCCTAAATAACCACAACACAATCATCAAGACAGGAAATGAACTCTTGACGTACCACCCCCATCCAACCCTCAGACCCACTGCCCCATGAAGTCCTTAACAGCAGATGGGAGTGACCCCTGGTATTCAGTCATCAGGTCTCCTTAGCCTCCTTCAGTCTGGAATGGCTCCTGAACCTCTCCTGGATGTTCATGACAGGAACATGAACTTTTCACTGTTGAAGAGTAGGGGCCGGGGAATTCACAGAATGCCCCTCAATTTGCCTTTGTCTGATTAGCTTCAGATTACACATCCCTAGCAGGAATAGCACAGATATCACTGAACCCTGCATCCCATCAGGCGGGCATAATTCTGGTTTGCTCCATCACTGGTGATATTCCTTTGATCACTGGATTAAGAGGGTGTCTGTCAGGCTTCTCCTATGACGTTACTCCTTTCCTCTCTGTAATTAATAAGTATTTTGTAGGGAGCTACTTTGAAACTATGTGAAAAACCTGCTCTTCCTCAGTTTTCAATGTATTCATTTATCAGTGAGAACTCAAGATCTCCCATTTCATTCAATGGTCTATAACCCATTACTATAATTCATTCATTTTGATGCTTATCCTGTCCCTGGTGTGGCCAGGGGAAGCTGGCTTCTGTGTCCTTCTGACACTCTTTGAGCACTTCCTTGCTTTCTGGCACAAGAAGATCTTGTACTTTCTTGTCCCAGCTTTGGAATCAGCCATCCCTCCCGAAGAGCCCTGCTTCATTTTAGTGGAGAATGGCATTTAGAAGCCAAGATCTGGGTGCTAGGTATGCTCAGAGCTAAGGAGTGTATGAATGTATATGTGGGTGTGCATGTGTATGTACATAAATATACTACATACATATGCTACACATACATACACACAACAAAATTTATTACTATATCTATCTACATATTGAAATGCATGCATTTAACCAACGCCTCCTATTTCAGGGTTCAATCTAATTTTCTCCCTTTTCATATCTGTAACTCCATTCTCCAACAGTGAGAACCCTGGCTTCCATTATCTTTAATATATTTACTTATTTGATCAACCTGCCTGTATGTAACCATCTCCCATCTCGGCTACCCTGCACGTCTCACCCTGCTGAGGCTCTGACTCTCTGTGCTGGGTTGCGCAGGGAGTATTACTGTTTTATGATAAGAGTACTATAAAAACCAATCTTAGAGTTTTGTACAACTCACAGTAAATTCTTGTTTTATAACTATTCCTAATTTACGTAAGGCCCCCCTGTCTGTGTCTACTGAATAAAATGAATCTCTAATAATGACTGAATACCTACTATGTGCCACGCACTGTCATAATGAATGCTCACAAGGACCCTATGTGGTGGGCACTGCCATTCCTCCCATTTTATAGATGCGGAAAGTGAGGCACAGAGAAGTTAAGTAACTTGCCTAAAATCACACAGAGGGATTCAAACCCAAGTAGTCTGAGTCCCCCACACTTTCTGCTTTCCAAATGAATGATTTAGGTGAGATAAGCAAATAACAACTGATCATGGGTTAAGTAGTAAAGGATGACGATCATTCTATTTCTACAGTGCTGTTTAAAGTTAAGAAAACCTGGAAATCATTTAAACGCCCAGCAGTGAGGAACTGGTTAAATCAAGTATGAAGAGTCCATAAAGTAGAGTATTTACTAAAATTACTGCAGAATTTAAGAGAATTATTAAATTAATAAAACTGGCAAAATTTTAGCAACAGGAGAAATTGTTCATATTTGTAATGAGGAGAAAAATAACAGTAAGTCACCAACTATTCTAGAATGTGCTCTAAATTTTTCACCTCCCCACTAACCTGTCCCTTCTTTGTTATGAGGCCTGGCTTGTTCTGTCCTGTAGAGCCAGGAACTGTTTTCCAGTCCCAGGCACAAAAACATTAAATAAAAGCGAAGTAATCTTACCAAAATATCTTTTATTGCAATTCTCATCACTTTTTCAGTCTCATTTATTTCCAGAGGTCTGGCAATTGCTTCTGTTCTCAGTTCCTATGGGAAACAATGAAGCGAAATTATTTTTTCAGAAGACGAATTCACAAGACCAATTCCCCTGTCTAGATATGGCTTATGGACTGGTTCTCAAAAGCTTCATTACTGTGTGGGTCTCTGATGCAAAAGCACTCCCACCATCACCTCCTCCAGTGTCTTCTGTAATCCTCTGGCCAGCCTGGCCTCTCTCCAGTGCTCAAGGTCCCCCTCTCCAGCCACAGGCCCCCTGTACCCTAACACCATGGGAACCTGAACTCACCATCCAGAATCTTTTCTCCCAAATTTGCTTCTTTTACTTGCATTCCATTCAGGTGACCCCAAACCAAGTGCAGCTCAACTTGCTGTCTGAACCCCCTGCCAGCCTGTACAATCTTCTTTGTGATCACGTCCCTCTAAGGTGCCTATCACTGACAACTGTAACTAATGAGATGAATCAGCTCGGCCCTGCCCCTAGCACTAACCACTAACCATCAAGGGAGGCATCTGTGCCTATCATATCAGTACTGGAAATTTCCGAGACATGGGACTTCATTGCGGATGCAGTTATGGGGTTCCTGGAGCACTTTATCAAATCCTGTCTTGTGCTTCCTTTATTCCACAGTGTACATTACCTCCCCCACAGTGGAAAACTATTGAGGGCAGGGACCGTGACTTACTCAAGGACACAGAGCACAGTGCCTTCCTTGCCTGTGGTTGGTGTTGGTCCTCAATGAATATTTGTTGAGTGTATGAAAAACATATATTGGATAGGGGATCTTCCTCAGATCATGACTGTATACAGAATTTGAGAAGTCCTACATTCAGGGTCTCTTGGCTTCCATGGCAACAGTTTGGCCTCTGATTGCTCCATCAATTCATTACAGGACAGTGCTAAAAGAGCCCCCAGGGGAATCCAGGTGAGCCTCACAATGAAGCCAGGGCTCTGCTGGCAAATAGCAAGTGACCAGCTCCTGTCTCTGGGACTGTGAGGAACACGTGTAGAACATGTGCACTATTGCACTATAAACAGAAAACATGGAAAGCCGGGAGCTGCCTCACTGCTTATCTAAATTAGCTGTCAGACATTATGTCAGGTTTGTTCTGCCAACTACACTTCACCAGGTGGCAATATATCAAGAGCAGGGATGGTGAGCTAGCACCAAGTCCCCCGCTTCCAGTCTGTTCCTAGGGCAGAAATGAAAAATGCCATTACACTGTAGCAGCAATGCCAGAACACAGGCAAGGCAGTGAGAGAGCAGTCATGGATGATACACCTGATGGGAACGGAATGGACTAAGTGCATTTAATTCAAAAACATTAGATGTGAGCATGTATGCTTCAAATGCCATAAATCCTCACAGGTAAGAATTAAACAGTACTCCATTTCTTCTCCAACCAGTAGGTCCCAAAATCTGCTGCTCGTTGGAATCACCTGGAGATCTTTAAAAATCTGGCTCTCACCCCCAAACATTTTGATCCACTGGTATGGGGGATGACCTGGATATCGGGTGATTTAAAAAGCTCTATAGGAGCTCCAAGGGTGTTTTAGGAACCCACTCTTCAACAGCTCCTTAAACACAGTGGACAGAGCATCCTCCTTGACTGGCATGGTCTAGAATAAGGACTGCAAGTAAGTTTCAACTGTAACATCAACTTCAAATGATTGGTAGTGACTGCCTAAATTAATGACTAGTTCCCAAACTCTGCTGTATGTTAGAACCACCCAGAAGACTTAAAACTCCCAGTGCCCAAGTCACATTTCATACCAATGACATTAGCATGGAAGCCAGACATCAGTAGTTTGTAAAGATCCCCAGGTGATTCCACTGGGCAACAAGATTTGGGAACCACAGGCTCAGAAGAGCATTTTGTTGGGAAGAATGCCAAGGCTGAGTGTACCGGGGGAAAGCATCATGATCAATAAAGTCTGCCACGGGCACAAGGAGGAAAGTTTCAGCAACAGGCACATTATTTGCCATTCCTGAACTAGATGTCAAAGGTATTAGAAACAGACCAGAGCCCACCAGAAGCACGAACAGCAGCAAACACCATATGCATATTACTTTCCCACACAGTAGCTCATTTAATCAGGTACCGTTTAATAAAATCAAAAGAACAGGGAAAAACAGAATTGGAAAAGAAACCTTGGAAATCTGCTTAGCTAAGGAGGTAATTGAGTTATCTGAACACTGCTTACCCTCAACTCCACCTCCTTGCCCAGCAAGTCATATAGAGATGCTCCCTTGGAAGTGATTTCAGAAGCAAGCTGCCTGGCTGCTTTCAAATCTGCAATCTGGAAGGAAAATATCAAAAACAGAAACTTCAGTGACAGGTTTTTATTAGGCATTCAGAAAGAATCAATCTGTTCATATCGGTTCCTACCTCCAGTCAGGATATTTGACTTACTTGACTATAGAACACATTTTCTACACACACATATTTACATCCTGGAGAAGAGAGTTCCCAGAACACCAGTTTAGGAAACACTGATCTAAGAACAAATTAGACCAATTCCAGGCCACCTGAAAAACCCAAATGTCAGGTCAAATGTACTCTGCCACCAGGAGGTGTGGGGGTTGTGAACGTTGACACGCTTCCTATAATAAGGGACCCTGGCAGTGGTGGGGTGAGCAAAGGAGGGGCAACCTGAGGGACACATGCTTACTGCAGAACCCTGATGCCCTATGTTTAACCTTCCCTGTCCCCTCATTCTCTGCCTTCAGGCTGCACTTCACTGGGCTGCTGTGAGCTCAAATGAGCTCACAGGCATGAAGGCCTTACAAGCTCCCACAAGGCACTGCTGTGAAGATGATGATGATCTGGCCCTGGGCACAGCTTCTTTCTTAGGATCTACACGTCACACCCTCTTCCATGAATACGCTAAACTTCCAAAGAGCCCAAACATTTCCCAGCTCAGCTCCCTCTCCCTCTCCCCAAAACAACGAATTCCCACCCTCTTTCATTTTCAAACCACTGACAACTCTCGCTCTTCATTCACAGCTGGTGACTTCCTTCCCATTTCCTCAGTCCTCAGGACTCCTCTCCCATAGCTGCTTCCTCACCAGCAGTGAGTTCCCAGCTTCCTCTCTGGGAGTCCTCTCATCCGCCCCACTTCTCAGCACTGTAGTTCAGCAGAGTCCAGCCGCACACCACCGCCCCCACCCGGACCTCCCTTCCACGCACACTCCCCGCAAGCTCTCAGCTCTGATACCAAGATTAAAGCCGTGAGCTGGGGCTTGACATCTCCACTTGGACATCTCGTGGACGTCGCAAACATAACATGTCCTTAACCAAACTCCTCATCTTTCCTGCCAGACCTGCTCCTTCCAAACTCTTCTCCACTTCAGTAGACGGCAACTTTGTCCTTGCAGGAACTCACACCCAAAACTTTAGAGCCATGATATCTAATATCGTGCCCGCTAGTCACGTGTGGCCATTTTCAATGTTAAACCATTCAAAATTTAATAAAACTTAAAACTCACTTCCTTGGTTATGCTGGCAACACGTGGCTAGCGACTACCGTATCGCGTGGCAGAGACACAGAACACGTCCACCAGCATGGAAAGCGCTACCAGACAGAGCTGCTTCAGGACCTTCCTCGTGCTGTCTGCTTTCTTCCAACCTACACCCAATCCATAAGACCTCCCTTCAAAATATGCTCTAACCTCTGACCACTTCCTCCCAGTGAGGATCTGGCTCCTGTGTATGGTTTTTCAGGCCTGACCACAGGCAATCCCGGAGGCTTTACCTGGCAGGCCTCCTGGGGAAAGCTGCACTCGAACACCAGTACCCTGCAGTCTCTGAAGAGAGTTGCAGTCAAGGAATCAGGCCCTCTGGCCAGTCATGTTCTCATAAAGACCTGCATTCCTAGGTCTCTTTATCTGAGGCCTTGGGTCCAGGTCCTCTTCAGTGCCTCTGCTGAGGCCTCCTTATTGGGGTAGGTAGGGCAAACACCTTCTCCCACACCTCAGGGGGCATTAAAACTGCCAGAGCAGTCTTATGAAACAGGGAGTTGACACTTCTTCTGGCTTTAGCCCCTTGCTTATACCACTGCAGTTAGTGATTAAAGACACAGCTTTCACGTTCAGCTTGTTGCTTTAATCGAGTCCTCCGACGCCTGGCAGCTCACTCTCTCCCCAAGCTCAGCTGAGCACCTGACGGCCACTCTGCTCAAAGGCGCTGTCACCTCCTGCTTTCTAACAGGTCTCTGGGCTTCCACCTTTCTTCCCCCTTCAGTCCGACTCAATTCAGCAGCCAGAGTGATCCTTTTAATATGAAGTTTCAAATTATGTACTTCTCTGATCAAAACTCAACGATTTTCCACGTCAGAGTCAAAGTCAAAGTCTTGACAGTGGCTTTCCAGGGACCACAGGCCTGGGGCTGCCTCCCCTCCCAGCTCTCATCACATGGCCCCCTTGTGTTTCCTCAAACACACACAGCACACCTTTCCACTGAATGGTTTGCTCCTTCCCTCCTTCAGATCTCTGCTGAAACCGTCACCCAGTCTCTGAGGCTGTCCTAGCCCTCCATTTAAGACACCTCCCCCGGCACCCCAGCCCCTTCCCTGCTTTACTATCCTCCACACATGCAGCCCATCTGACCTGTCACTCTTTCTGCTTTGCAGTTTACAGTCTGGCTCCCCCAACTGAGCCGCGGGAACAGAGGATTCCTGTCCTCGTTTTTCACGCCTGTATCCCCAGTGCTTGAAGAGTGCCTGGCAGATAGCAGGCTTTCAATAAAAAGTTGAATTTAGGGCTTCCCTGGTGGTGCATTGGTTGAGAATCTGCCTGCCAATGCGGGGGACACGGGTTCGAGCCCTGGTGTGGGAAGATCCCACATGCCACGGAGCAACTAGGCCCGTGAGCCACAACTACTGAGCCTGCGCGTCTAGAGCCTGTGCTCCGCAACAAGCGAGGCCGCGACAGTGAGAGGCCCCCGCACCGCGATGAAGAGTGGCCCCCGCTCACCACAACGAGAAAGCCCTCGCACAGAAACGAGGACCCAACACAGCCAAAAATAAATAAATAAATTAATAAATTAAAAAAAAAAAAATGCCACGCCCAGTGCCCACTTTATAGGCCAGTAAAAATCCCTATTTCTGGGCATTGGTAGTTTAAAAAAAAAAAAAAAAAGTTGAATTTATTGTCCCTTCTGCTTTGATCCAAATGCTGACAAGCACAAAACTGACAAATGGCCCTCAGTCAAGGAATAAGGAAAGAAGTGATGCTGTATTGATACAGCCCATTTCAGAGTTTGAGAAATAAACATTCCATTCCTCACTACAAGCCTTGCATTGTCCTTACCTTTGAGCTAAGGTCAAACTTGAATTTGCTGATATCTTCCTCTCCTATTTTAGAGTCCTCCATCCCTTTGGTCTTCATAGCATTATAAAGGACAGAGGTGATCTTCAATAGTTCTTTCACTGCATACCCGTCTGCTTGATAAAGCTTCTTAGTATTGAGTTTTATATGTGCCTTAGTGGCCTATTTTCAGATTAAAAAAAAAAAAGTTTAAGACCCATTCCACGTAAAATCTAAACCAAATTCCATGTAGGTCATTTGAAAATGTCACTGCCAACAATAGGGATATAACCAAATCATTTTAAGAATCAAACTTTCAAGTTACTCATATATTGCAAGTGGGTATGTTGACTGACACAATCTTGATGGAGAGCAATTTGGTAAATGACAACAAAACTACAAATGCATACGTCCTTTGACCCAGCAATTCCAATCCTAAGAACTTATGCTAGGGATATACATATTCACAAACAAAATGATGTGTATAGGCTATTTGTTACAGCATTGCTTCTAAGAACAAAAGTTACCAACAACCTAAATGCCTACCTGTATAAATTACATAAGTTATGGTATAAACGTGCAAGCAATACTACTCAGGTGTAAGAGAGGATAAAGAAATTCTATGTGTATTTGAAAAGTTCTCCAAAATGTACTGTTACATGAAGACAAGATTCTAAACGGTGGTGTGCAGTATGCCACTATTTGTGTAAGAGGAAGGAAAAGGAATATACAGTCTATTTGCTTAAATATGCCTAAAGAAACTCTGAAAGATATTAAGAATAGTGATCACTGGGAATGGAACTGGGCTGATGGCAAACAGAATAGAAAGTCATTTTACTCTGTATTGTTTCATGATTTAAAAAATTTTTTTGAACCATAAAATATATTACCTATTCAAAAATAAGTAAATAAAATTCTTTTTAAAAATCTGCATGCTATTTTATTTCCATTAGAAAAATATTACCTATATAAAATTTTGGTCCAGTTTCTTCTCCTTTAGCTCTACTAGGTTTGAATACTTAAATACTTTAATTTTACTCAAGTAAAACCAGAATCATATATCTGACATGAAAAATAAATATTTTACATCATTAAATTAATAGGGTTTAATTAGGTGTGCTCTTTATTATTTCTCAGGAATAGTATCTCATCTTTCCTGTATGTTATTTCCCTTTACTTTTATTTATCTGAGTAACTATGTAATGCATGTCTTTTTTCCCACATCCAGTAATACAAGTGTTATGTAAGCATAATTTGTAACGTCAATAACAAGATTCGTCATTAATCTTCAATTTATGTTCAATTCCCCTTATTATATGGTATTTCCATAATAACTTCAGATATTTCAGTCAACCTTACACTTTGCAACAAAGACTGTAAAAATTAAGATGTTAATTTAAAAACATTATTAAAATTCCAGACTAAATAACCCTGGGCCCACTTAAAGTGATGCTGTCACAAGATGTCCTGGAACAGCTACTGCTTCAATTTCAACATGGCCTCCTTTGGGCAAAGCAGCAACCTGGTAAGCAGCTCTCACAGGAAAACTACTCTGGAAATATTGTCTGTAGATGTCATTGACAGTATGTCAGCCAGCAAAACAGTTGTTTTTATCACATTCGTGAACTCACAGCCTACTGCTTTCAGAATTTCACCCATGTTTGTAAGAGCCTGTTTAGCCTCTTCTGCCACCCCTCCTGGCACAAGCTGTCCACTTGCACGGTCCATGCCTAGCTGTCCTGAAACGTAAATGGTCCTGCCAACTAACACAGCCTGACTGTAGGGACCAATGGCCGCTGGGGCATGGGACTCCAAAATTCTTAACAAATAATGAATTAAAAACAAAAAACCCAGAAAACTTTGTTGGTAAAATGGCTCCACAGAAATCTGGTAATGGAGTGTGTTTAGAAATCTGGGACTTCCCTGGTGGCCCAGTGGTTAAGAATCCGCCTGCCAATGCAGGGGACATGGGTTTGATCCCTGGTCCAGGAAGATCCCACATGCCACGGAGCAACTAAGCCCGTGCACCACAACTACTGAGCCTGCGCCCTAGAGCCCGCAAGCCACAACTACTGAGCCCGCGTGCCACAACTACTGAAGCCCATGCGCCTAGAGCCTGTGCTCCGCAACAAGAGAAGCTACAGCAATGAGAAGCCTGCGCACCGCAACGAACAGTAGCCCCCACTTGCCACAACTAGAGAAAGCCTGAGTGCAGCAACAAAGACCCAACACAGACAAAAATAAAATTAATTAACTTTTAAAAAAAGAGAAGGAAAAAATACTTTTAAAAAAGAAATCTGAAAGCAGCTCTAACTAGGCTTCATCTCCTTCTAATGTATTTAATTTTACAACTCCATCAAAAAACTGTGAACCAACCATGAACTGGGCAATTGCCTTAATGAAGAAAACTCGGTCTTGTTCAGTCTCAACATCAGAAGGGATGTCAGTCTGAGGTTCATACCTATTGCAGAGAGAGAAAGAGAGAGAGAAGACACAAGGTAATTAAGTATAAAGTTCACAAAAGAGAAAGTAAAGCAACTGAGAGGACAGTGGCTCTGTAACGGGAAGCTCTCTGAGTCCCCAGCTAAGGCAGTAAGAGTAAGAAAGGCTTCAGAAGCAACACAAAATACCAAATATTCAAGAGAACAAATCTTCACCTAAAAATAGGTTTAACAAATTTCAAAAATCAAATTCGGGGCTCAGCTTACAAAATTAAATCTATCTCAGACTGCAAAGTTTCATTAAAATAATCAGAACTATTACTCTGGCTGCCTGCCCTTGACCCAGTGGAGTTCCTTTCTTCGAGTAACTGATGACACACCGGGGTCAGCAGACGGCAGCCCTTGGCCTCTTCCTGTACAGCCCGCAAACTAAAAAGGGTTTTTACATTTTTCAAAGGTTATAAAAAACACAAGGAAGAATACATGACAGAGATCTTAGGTAGCCTGCAATGCCTAAAATACTATCTCCTTAGCAAAAGAGTTTGCCAACCCTGAATCATATTAGATTTTTCACACAAAATGAAATCTAAATTATTTCCAAGCCAGGTACTCAGCAGAATGTGTGAGGAGGTCCTGTCACTCCCTGATGAAGGTGAGGGGATGAAGAGGAATGCGGACCAGCACCCCTGTGTCGGCTTCCTACTGAGAAACATTCTCCTTTTACCGCTGCTTGGTACACTCCCTTCTCCCACAGCGTTCTTTAAACTCAACTGATTTTTAACAGGTTACAACCGAGTCTGTCAAATTTTATTGAACTTTTCGTTTTGCTTCACAAAAGCATCCTGTTTCTAGGTGGCTAATGAATAACATCTCATATTCATTCTTAGACCTCAGTAAAGTGCAGTTCAAACCTTTTCACAAGCCAGAGAAGCACTTCAGATACAAGTCCGAAATTTGGTGAGCGGAAATTTTCCATAGAAATATGTCGAGGGTATCCCAAGGCTCTCATCATCTCTGTAAAGTCTGTCCAAGGTAAAACACAATGTAGTCAGTTCCTCGTCAAACAGCAACGACTTATGAACGTAGACACTTTCTTTGCTTTCTCTTCTTACTCCCAACCTACTGACACTTTTATGGACTATTTATCAACTCTCTAAGAGGGAAAGAAAAAGGGAGATAAAAGTTAAAATACCTAATCTGCTTCCTGAAAATCATTTATTTAAATTCAATGGGAGAAGAGGAAACTGTACATTGCAATGCGGTTTAGGGATTGGCTGTGATTTAATTTCTCTCTTGGATACCTCATTTATCTCTTGGATAGCTTTCTCTTTACCACTCAACATGAGAACTACCGGGCTTCCCTGGTGGCGCAGTGGTTGAGAATCTGCCTGCCAATGCAGGGCACACGGGTTCGAGCCCTGGTCTGGGAAGATCCCACATGCCGCGGAGCAACTGGGCCGGTGAGCCACAACTACTGAGCCTGCGCGTCTGGAGCCTGTGCTCCACAACGGGAGAGGCCGCGATAGTGGGAGGCCCGCGCACCGCGATGAAGAGTGGCCCCCACTTGCCGCAACTGGAGGAAGCCCTCGCACAGAAACGAAGACCCAACACAGCCATAAATAAAATAATTAATTAATTAAAAAAAAAAAATGAGAACTACCTGGCCACGGTTTAAATGTTAACCGTGGGGTTTTTTTTGGGGGGGGGGGTGATGATGGTAGGGTGAAGTTTATGTCTCTGTGTTATTTCTGAGTTGACTTTTTTTCTCCACTGAGCATATAGGACCTTAATAACACAAAATTTAAACATTAGTTGCATTGTATTTAGAGAAATCTTCAAGAAAATGATTGAACGATTGAGCAATATTTAGATGTATTATGAAACAGACTAAGAAACAGTAACACTAATACATGTTGATACCAGATGCTGCAGTCACTAAGCTTTCAGCAAGACTTGGAAATAAAACATCTTTTTAGTTCCCACGATGTGCTAAGACCTATATTCAGTGTGCTTCTGGCTAAGTAATGTCTGTCTTCACTCTTCTTGAAGGTGGGTATTCAAGATGTCCCAATGACATTCACAAATAAGCTACCTGGGCCTTGGAAATTAGGCTGGATTTCACAAGACAACAGAAGAGAAGGCATAAGCAGAGGAAAGAGAAGCAGAGAAAAGAGAAGCAGAGGGGGGCTTCCCTGGTGGTGCAGTGGTTAAGAATCCACCTGCGAAAGCAGGGGACATGGGTTCGAGCCCTGGTCCGGGAAGATTCCCACATGCCGTGGAGCAACTGAGCCCGTGTGCCACAACTACTGAGCCTGCGCTCTAGAGCCCGCAAGCCACAACTACTGAGCCCGTGTGCCAGAACTACTGAAGCCTGCACGCCTAGAGCCCGTGCTCCGCAACAAGAGAAGCCACCACAATGAGAAGCCCGCGCACCGCAACAAAGAGTAGCCCCCGCTCACTGCAACTAGAGAAAACCCGCGCGCAGCAACAAAGACCCAACGCAGCCAAAAATAAATAAATAAATAATAAAATTAAAAAAAAAAAAAAAAAGAGAAGCAGAGGGCCTCTGTTGCTGTTTTGAGGGCTATTTAAATAGAGCAATGGAAAATAAAGCAGCAGCCTTCCCATCACACAGTAAGCCCTAAACACTTCTTGCCGCTAAGTAGCAGTGCAGTTGTTAATTCTACAGTATTATTGTCAAAATGGAGACAATCTGAGTAAGAATCTTACCATGAACTGCATAATGTACAGCATTCATTTAAGGTCACAATGCTCAGAAATCCCCTTCTTGTACACTTTTCCCAACACAACTCCATTCAACGTCCCCTAGCAGAAGGCTGGCCTCCCTCAACTATGAGGAAGGAGAAACTTGTCTCTACAACATAAGGTCACCAAGAACCTCCAAATTCCAGAGGGCACAGATTCACACAATAGTGCTAATAGGCATCAATAAAATGTGATGCCTCTTCCTATATATTTCCATTATAGAAAAGAGAGCAATTCACAACTGAAAGGAGTAATCTTTAATGGGGAAATTTCAGGCACCAGCAATTGTTAGAAAATTGGCCTTAAAGAGGCCCCTCAGATCACACCAAATTGGCAATCACCTGCTACACCTATGAAGGTGGAGCCAGTTGGCTAAACTGCTTCAGATTCAGAAAATGAAAGCTATAAAAGGCAACTGATTCATTCACACAGTCCTACCTTTTGATCCTCGTTTCCACCCAGTTCTAGCTATGTGACCTAAAGCAAACTACTTTACCTCCCTGCCTCAAAGTATTTCATCCAGAAACTTATACGAACCACCTTACTGCTACAGTGAGGACTAAAACAAGATACTGAATGTAAAATGTTTGGTGTGTAACAGGTGTCCCCCAAAGTAGTAGTAACTAATTCTCTTTTCCCCATTCTTCCACTTCCCCACCCTCCTAGCAAAGGCACTTGGGTTCCCTTCTCCTCACCAGCCCCTTTAGAAAAGATGCAAGCTTTGTAGGTTAGACAACCTGACTTCACACTTCAGCGCCAGCTCTTACCACGTGTGTCCCCTGACCTGACCTCTCTCTGCCCAGTTCCTCATCTCTAAACACAGGAGCACAGTTGTTCAGAGGAGTGAATGAAACGATGAACACACATAAGACAGTAACTAACTACCTGGCAGATCATAAAAGCTCGAAAAAACGGAAGCCTCAATTATTATTCACCAGCCCCTCCTCGGTTGTTGTTCGTTTCCCGGAGCTCTAAGCTAACCCAACTCAAAACGGTCTCTGCGTTTTCCAATACAGTAGCGAACAGACCCATAAGTCAATTAAAATTAGATAAAATTAAAGTTTCGGTTTCTCAGCCGCACTAGCCGCATACACATACACAACCTCCCATCATCGCAGGAAGGGCTATGAGACAGGGCTGGGGCGCTCAGCCTGGGGGGCGGCGGGCCAGGAGCGCCCCCGAGCCGCAGAGGCCCGGGAGGGGGCTCCAGCGCGGGAGCCTCGGCGGGGCTCAGACAGGGGACCCGGCGGGCCGGAGCCCCGAGTCTCGGGAGGACCGCTGGTCACAGGGGTCAGGTTTGCCTTACTGCGGAGGTCGCGGAAAGACATGGCGCTCTGGTCCTCAGGACGCCGGAGTCTCAGCCGCTCGCCCCTCAGCGCTCACGGGTTTCTATGGCAATGCACGGAGCCCTCTACGGCGCGCAGCCGGGGCCAAACAGGACTGGAGGCGAAACGGCCGGGCTGTGTGCGCATGCTCCATGCCGCCAGAGAAAGGGCAGCCGGCAGGGGGCGTCCCGCGACGCTGAGGGAGGGGGCGTGGGGTCCCGCGACGCTGAGGGAGCGGGCGTGGGGTCCCGCCCCGCCTGGCGGCCGGGCCCCCTTTACACAGTTTGCAGACATTTGGCACTGACTGATACGTTCTGAGGACCTACTAAGTGCCTGACGCTGTGCGAGGCACCCTACGTACTACTTCCCATTTCCTCCTAAACTCCTCTAAAAAGAATGTACATAATATCACGAAGCCGGGTCTCCAGCCTGGGTCCTGTGCCCAGTACACTTCTCTCTGGCATGTGTAAAATGGCTGGCCGCGCCCACGTCCGAAACCCGCAAGAAGCGCCTGCAGCGTGAAGCAGTTGAGGCCACAGACTGCGAGTCGCAGGCAGGGGCTGACCGCAAGGCGGCGAGAGCAGGCCCGGCAGCCATCTGCGCGTGCGCAGCCGTCTCGCTCTTCACAACAGGCCGGAAACTGGCCCGGGTCTTCGCGCGCCGGCGGTTGTCCTGGCAACCGTGAACTCCGGCAGCTGGAGCTGTCGTTGCGCCTGGTGGAGGGAGGGGGCGGCTCCGGGGTGAGGACCGCGCCCAACATGTGGCCAGATAAGCTGTGACCTAACTTGGGAGTCCTCTCTACTGGGCTGCCACGGTTGGGGATAGGCGACAGCAAGGGCTGGGGAGGTGAAGTGAGCTGAGCCCAGAAGGGTAGGCGAAGACGAGGGACTACCAACCCGTGGGACGCCCTCCGCCCCTGCATTGGTTTTGGCGAAGTTACAGACACATGAAGGCACGGGACCTCAAAGAGAGTCCCAAAATAGATCCACATATACATGGTCATTAGAACAAAGATGGTAAAGCTCTTTAGTGGAGAAAGAATAATCTTTCAGAAATAGTTTTGGAACAGTTGGAAATGCAAGTAAATGAACCTCCACCCTTGCCTAAGAGTAAAACCTAAAAACTATTGGGTTGGCCAAAAAGTTCGTTAATATCGCACAGAAAAACCGGAACGAACTTTTTGGCCAACCGAATATAACTTTTCCAGAAGAAAACTTATGGGGAAAACTTTGTGACTGGGTTAAACAAGAATTCTTAGATATACCAAAAGTATCATCCTCTAAAAAAATGTTTTTTGATAAATTGCACCTCATCAAAATTTAAAACTGCTCTTCAAGACACTAAGAACATGAAAAGATAATCCAGAGTCTGAAAAATAAATTCACAAAACACATCTGATAAAAAGCCTTCTATCCAGAATACATAACAAACTCTCAAAACTCAGTAAAGAAAACCATCCAATTAGAAAGTAGAAAAAGGAACTTCCGTGGTGGTCCAGTGGTTAGGACTCCAAGCTTCCACTGCAGGCGGTATGGGTTCCATCCCTGGTCCAGGAACTAAGATCCTGCATGCCACACAGCCCAGTCAAAAATTGTTTTTAAAAAATTAAAGACAAGAAAGTAGACAAAAAACTTAAAACAGATACTTCACAAGGGAAGATATGGCAAATGTCAACAAAAAAATTAATCAATAGTCAATCTAAGAAATGCATAGTTTATTCGGGCCAGCCTGAGGATTATAATCAGGGAGACAGTCTTTCAGAAAGCTCTGAGGATGTTTCAAAGAGGAAAGAGGGAGGCTAGTATGTAGTGATTTTGACTAAGGGGTAGGTGCAGTCAAGCATACATCTTGGTAGAAGGCTACTGCTATTCACGAGGAGCAGATATCTTAGTTAATGGTTGTAGTGCTTTTCTAAGTATGGGAAGATGCAAGAAACTGAGTTCATAAAATTTTCTCCCACAAATATCTGAGAGCTAGTTCTGCCAGTTTTCCCAGAGCACAAATGCCTCATCCTGATCTTGGCCCTGAATTTCTTTCAGGGTGTGTTGTAAATCAGTGACTGTAGTGACTAATGACTCAATTCTTGTAGAATTGGATGGTGAGCAACATTCTTTGTTTTACAATCTCCTCCTTTTCCGTCTTAATTTCTACCAAGGTTTGGGAAGCATTTCATGACCAGTTTGTCCCACGGCTCTAGGAATGCTCATACCCAGGTCAAGCAAGGATTTCATTGATAGGCCATGCGATGTGCTATCACTGGACTGTTAACAGTAGCCAAAAGCCTCTGGACCACCTTGCCTGTCTTTCTAGTCTCTTATGGTCCAGGAAATGGTTCTCTCTTACTGCTTCTTCCTGTATCTAGAGTTACACTATTAATATCATCAATCTTGGAACTTCCCTAGTGGTCCAATGGTTGGGACTCTGCGCTTTCACCACCAAGGGCCTGGATTCAGTCCCTGGTCAGGGAACTAAGATCCTGCAAGCCACGTGGCGTGGCCAAAAAAAGAAAAAAATCTTCAATGTTATAGAACCATATATTTGATCAATTGTTTCAAGTAGCCTAGTTATTTTTATCAGAGGCTCAGTCACACATTCAGTAATACAAGAAACTATAATCTTGCAAAATAAACAGACTACAAGTAACATTACTAAGGTTCTAAGTAGGTATTTAAGCTAAGAACTTCCATTAGGTGTGGCCCAGTATCTCCCCAGATCATCTGACCCAGTGTGTTCTGCACCAATCGCTATCTTTAAGGGAAATGTTATATTGGCATTGCACACAAAGTTCACCAAAGATATCTGCATCATGACCCCTTACAAGATTGAGAAAGGAATGTTATCTTCTAAGGAGTTATATAACTGGCATCAGAAGAAGAAAAATTGAGCTTTATGGTTGAGCAGGTATTTCTGCTGTTGGGGAGGTCTGGTTAATGCATAAGGCAGATACACAATGCACACTACAGGGGAGAGAGGAGGCCCAAATGGGCAGAAAAAAATTTGTGTTTAAATCTTCTTGTCTTGCCTTAAAATATGAATTTTATTTCATTACAAATCGTAAGCAAAGGAAAAGATGCTCAAGATTATTAGTCATTAGAGAAATGCATATTAAACCACAAAATATCACTACACAATTATTAGAATAGCTAAAACAACAAAAACCCACAAAAACCCTGACAGTGCCAAGGGCTTGAAAGGATGTGGAGCAACTTGGGCTTTCATACACTATTGGTGAGAATATGAAACTGTACATCCACTTTGGAAAAACAGTCGGTAGTTTCTTAATAAAGTTAAACATACACAACGTACAGCTCAGCAGTCTCTCTCCCAGGTATTTGCCCAAGAGAAATAAAAACTTATGTTCACACAAAACTTATACATACATGTTGAGAGCAGCTTTATAATTGCCCCAAACTGGAAACCACTCAAGTGCCCCTCAACTTATGAATGGATAAACACATTGTGGTACATTCACACAATGGATTACCACTCACCAATTTTTAAAAAGCAAAGAGCTAAAATACACAAGGACAATGATGAATCTCCAATGCCTTATGCTAACTGGAAGAAGCCAGACTCAAAAGGCTTCGTACAAGGACTTGAGGACACAGTGGGAGAAGGGGAAGCTAAGACAAAGTGAGAGAGTAGCACTGACATACATACACTACCAAATGTAAAACGGATGGCTAGTGGGAAGCTGCTGCATGCCACAGCGAGATCAGCTCGATGCTTTGTGACGACCTAGAGGAGTGGGATAGGGAGGGTGGGAGGGAGGCTCAAGAGGGAGAGGATATGGGGATATATGTATACATTCACTTTGTTGTACAGCAGAAACTAACACAACATTGTAAAGCAATTATACTCCAATAAAGATATTTAAAAAGGGCTTCCCTGGTGGTGCACTGGTTAAGAATCCGCCTGGCAATGCAGGGGACATGGGTTCTAGCCCTGGTCCAGGAAGATCCCACATGCCGCGGAGCACTTAAGCCCGTGCGCCACATCTACTGAGCCTGAGCTCTAGAGCCCGCAAGCCACAACTACTGAAGCCCGCGCGCCCAGAGCCCATGCTCCGCAAGAAGAGAAGCCACCACAATGAGAAGCCACCGCAATGAGAAGCCCGCGCACTGCAACGAAGACTAGTTCCCGCTCGCCACAACTAGAGAAAGCCCACACGCAGCAACGAAGACCCAACACAGCCAAAAATAATAAATAAAATAAATATATTTTTAAAAAAGGCTTTGTACTGTACGATTCCATTTACATGACAATCTGAATGAGATGAAAATACAGACATAAATCAGTGATTGCCACGAAGAGTTGGGTGCAAAATAATTTTGGGGGTGATGAAACTGTTCTGTATCTTGATTGTGGTGGTAATTACATGACAGTAGCTGTTTGTCAAAACTCATAGATCTGTGCACTAAAAAGGGTGAATTTTACCACGTCTAAAATTGTATCTCTTGGGAATTCCCTGGGGGTCCAGTGGTTAGGACTGGGCGCTTTCACTGCCCTGTCGAACCTGGGGCCCAGGTTCGATCCCTAGTCGGGGAACTAAGATCCCACAAGACGCGTGGCATGGCGAATAGAATAAAATAAAATAGTGTATCACTAAGCATGACTAAAAAACAAAAAAGCTTTAAAAAAAACTATCCAACGGCTTCCCATCGCTGTTCAAAGAAAACTCAGTCCTCTGAGCTGCGCCTGCTCTGTGCCTCCTCTGCTCCCTTCCCTCCATCTCCCCTCCCTGGCTTCCTGTTGAACACGCCCACCTTCTTCCTGCTTTCTGGTCTTTGCGCAAGTAGTTCTCTCTGTCCGTAGTGCTCTTCCCAACTTCTTCAGATCTTTGTGAAGAGGGCTCTCGGACCATCTACACTAAAGCAGACCCTTCCCAGCCCCTCCCTGTCACATCACCTTCTTTTATTTTCTTCGTATTATGACCTGGAAACATCTCCCTTGCTTCTCTTCTGTGTCTCTGATCTGGACATGTATGCGCCGTGGAAACATACCTTCTCTGTCCTACTCGACTCTCTCCCCAAGTCTACAATAGTACCTGGCACTACACAGGCTCTCAGAACATACATGCTGAGACTGAATGAGTGAGTCGGAGTACAATGCCTCACCCCAGTGAAGTGAAAGGTCTTTGAGGAAAGGCCACGTCCCCTGCTCTCCTCCCATGCTCTGTGCTGGCTGTGATGCCCAGTTCAGAGCTGACACAACAGGCTGCCTGAAGTCCACCAGATCTGGGCAAACTGGTGTGCACAGGGCACCCAGTGCAGTCTCTAAAGCAGTCAGCTTTGTGACCTTGGGAAGTTACTCAACCTCTGGGGGACTTAAGATTCTTCAGTGTCAAAGTGGAGGTTGTGATGCCTGACACACACAGTGGAGGCTGTGATGGGCAGACAGCACTTGACATCCACTGTAGCTGGCAGGGCACGGAGGGAGCACCGAGCCTCCTCCCTCGGTTTTTACTTTTTTTAACAGCTTTTTAACATAAGATAAAATGCACATATTTAAAGTGTGCAATTTAATAAGCTTTGACAAGTGTATACACGCAAGAAACTATCCCCACAATCAAGATAGAGAACACATCTGCCACCTGTTTTCCTGTGTCCCACACCTTTGTAATGTCTACCTCCTGCCACTCCTTCTACCCCAGGCAACCATTCCTCTGCTTTCTGTCACTGTACACAGGTGTATTTCTCGGGTTTTATATAAATGGGAGCACACAACATATTCTTTTTGTCTGGCATCTTTTACTTGGCATAATTATTTTGAGACTCATCCATGTTGTAGCCTATATCGGTAATTCATTCCTTTTTACTGCTGAGTTGTATATCCATTGTATGGATATACCACAGTTTATTTACACATCACCTGTTCCTGGGCATTTCCAGTTTGGGGCTAGTACAAATAAAGCTGGTATGAACATTCATGTAGAAATCCTTATAAAGACACATATGCTTTCTTTTCTCTTGAATAAATACCTATGAATGACATAGAGTCATAAGGCAAGTGAATGTTTAACTTTTTTTCAATAATTTAAAAAAAAAATAACTTTATTTATTTATTTTTGGCTGCGTTGGGTCTTTGTTGCGGCACGCGGGTTTTCTCTAGTTGCGGCGAGCGGGCTTCTCACTGCGGTGGCTTCTCTTGTTGTGGAGCACAGGCCGTAGGCACGTGGGCTTCAGTGGTTGTGGCTTGTGGGCTCTAGGGCGCAGTCTCAGTAGTTGTGGCACACAGGCTTGCGGCATGTGGGATCTTCCCGGACCAGGGCTCGAACCCGTGTCCCCCGCATTGGCAGGCATATTCTTAACCACTGTGCCACCAGGGAAGCCCTTCAATGGACTTCTGATTTTAGAACAGTTTTAGATTTTCAAAGGAGTTTCAAAGATAGTACAGAGTTCCTGTATATTCCATCTCTCCCTCATGCCCGCAACTGTTAACATCTTACATTAGTATGGTGTGTTTGTCTGATGAACCAATACTGATACATTATTATTAACTGAAGTCCAGATTTCCTCATTTCTAACCTACTGTCCCTTTCCTGTTCTATGATTTGATTCAGGACACAGCATTACATTTAGTCGTCATGTCTTCTTAGGTTTCTCTAGACTGTGACAGTTTCTCAAACTTTCCTTGTTTTTGATGACCTTGATAGTTTTAAGTGGTGCTGGTCATTTACGTATTTTTATTGTGATAAAATATACATAACATAAAATAAAATTTGCCCTTATAAGTGTACAATTCGGTAGCATTAAATACATTTGAAATGTTCAACCACCATCTCGATTTAGTTCCAAAATATTTTAATCACCCCAAAAAGAAATGTCACACCAACTAAGCAGTCTCTCCCCATTTCTCCTTCCCCACAACCCCTGGTAATCACTAACCTGCTTTCTGTCACTTTGGATTTATTCATTCTGCATATTTCGTGTAAACAGAATAAAATATGTGGCATTGTGTATCTGGCTTCTACCACTGAGCAGTATGTTTCTGAGGTTCATCCATGTTGCCCTGTGTATCAGTATTTCATTCTTTTTACAGCTGAATAATATTTCCCTGTATGGACAGACTACAATTTGTTTATCCATCCATTAGCTGATGGACTTTTGGGTTGTTTCTACTCTTTGGTTACTATAAATAATGCTGCTATAAATATTTGTGTACAAGTATTTATTTAAATACCTGTTTTCAACTCTTTTGGGTATATACCTAGGAGTGAAATTGCTAGGTCATATGGTAATTCTACGTTTAACTTGTTGAGGAACTGCCAAGCTGTTCTCCATAGTGGCTGCACCATTTTCCATTCCCACCAGCAGTGTAGGCAGGTTTCAATTTCTCTACACCCTCATTAACTTATCTTCTGTGGGGTTGTTTGGTTGGTTGGTTTTTTAAATTATAGCCAGCCTCATGTGTGAGAAGTAGTGTCTCACTGTGGTTTATTTTTTGTAATTTTTTAAAAATTTATTTATTTTTGGCTGCATTGGGTCTTCGTTGCTACACGCAGGCTTTCTCTAGTTGTGGCGAGCGGAGGCTGCTCTTCATTGTAGTGCACAGGAGGCCCCTCATTACGGTGGCTTATCTTTGTCACGGAGCACGGGCTCTAGGCGGGTGGGCCTCAGTAGTTGTGGCATGGGGCTCAGCAGTTGTGGTTCGCGGGCTCCGGAGCGCAGGCTCAGTAGTTGTGGCGCACGGGCCTAGTTGCTCCGTGGCACGTGGGATCCTCCTGGACGAGGGCTCGAACCTGTGTCCCCTGCATCGGCAGGCGGATTCTTAACCACAGTGCCACCAGGGAAGTCCCTCACTGTGGTTCAAATTTGCATTTCTCTAATGACTAAATACATTGAACATGTTTTCATATGCTTGTTGACTATTTGTATATCTTCTCTGGGAAAATATCTATTCAAGTTCTTCACCCATTTTTAAATTGGGTTGTTTGTCTTTTTGTTGTTGACTTGTAAGAGCTCTTTATGTGTTCTAGATACTACACTCTAATCAGATATATGATTTGCAAATGTTTTCTCTCATTCTGTAGGCTGTCTTTTCACTTCTTGACACTGTCTTTTGCAACACAAAAGTTTTCAACTTTTATGAAGTCCAATTTACCTATTTTTTCTTTTGTTGCTTGTGCTTTTGTTGTCATATCTAAGAATCCATTACCAAATCCATGGTGATGAAGATTTCTTCAAAGAGTTTTCTTTGAGTTAATTTTTGTATATGGTGTGAGGTAGGGGTCCAGCTTCATTCTTCATTTGTATCTTTTGAACATCTAGTTGTCCCAGCACCATTTGTTGAAGAGACTATTATTTTCCCTACGGAATAGTCTTGGCAATCTGTTAAAAATAAATTGTCCAGAGATGTATGAAATTATTCTGGGCTCTCTATTCTATTCCATTAGTCTGGATGTCTAGCCTTATACCAGTTCCACAGTTATGGTTACTGTAGCATTGTATGCAATAAGTTTTGAAATCAGAACTCTTGAGTCTTCAAACTTTTTAAGATTGTTTTTGGCTTTTGGGCTCCCTTGTAATTCCACATGAATTTTAGGATCAGTTTTCCTGTTTCTGCCTACAAGGCCATTGAGATTTTGATAAGAATTGCATTGAATTTATAGATCACTTTGGGAAGGATTGTTGTCTTAACAATATTAAGTCTTCAAACCATGAACAGGATCTTTTTCCTTTTTTTTCCCCAGCAATGTTTTCTAGTTTTCAGTGTTGTCTTGTACCTCCATGGTTAATTTTATTCCTGTTTTATTCTTTTTGTTCTTTGCTACTGTATAGAAATACAGTTAATTTTGCGTGTTGATCTTGTATCCTGAGACTTTGCTGAATCTTATTAGCTCCGATAGTTTTATTAGCTCAAATAGTTTTTTTAGTGTGAATTAATTTTTTTCTCTGTATAAGATCATGTCATCTGTGAATAGAGAGAATTGAAGGTTTAACTTTTTAAGAAACTGTTTCCCAAATTGGTGGTACCATTTTACATTCCCCCAGCAATATATGAGAGTTCCGGTTCCTCCAAATCCTTCATTACACTTGGTGTGATCCCACAGTACTCCATCATCTACTTAGGGGAAAATGGACAGAAAAATTAAGGGACCTATCCAGTCACCCAATACCACCTTCTCAGCATGCTCAAAGCACTGAGCCAGATCTCACCAAGTCTGCATCCCTAAACCTTCATTATCCATCCATGGATGAAGAAACTGATACCCCAAGAAGTCACCCCTGGGAGTGACTCCTCAGCCTGCAAGAGCTGAATCTGTTTGGCATGCCTGTCCCAAGCCAGAGGGACCAGGGACCTCCCCTAAGGTTCTGCCCCCTTCCCTTGTCCTCCTCCCACCCTGCCCCTGCCCTTGAGCATCATCCTCTCCCAAACTCAGGGATCTGGGAAACCTGGGAGTCTTCCCTGTGACATCACAGAGCTGGTTGCCAAGGGAGACCTGCAGATCCATCCCCTAGGCAGGGGAGAGCACAGCCCTGCTGCACAGGAGGCTCGGCTGCTCCTCTCCCACCTGGCTGGCCCTCCATGGAAGCCTTGGTCTGTGTGTTCTCTCAGCTGCGCATAAGAGAAGGTGCCAGGCTGCGGGGAGGAGTGGCAGGAGGAGAGATGTCCTCCTGTCCTGACCTGGGCCCAAAGCCACCAGGGTGGCCTCAGGGACATACAAGCTTGGGAGAGGGGAATGGCCACCAGTCCAGGCCACGTGACCCTGGGCACCAGAATGCTCTCTCTAGGGTAGGGGGCAAAAAGGGGTGGCAGAAAGAGCCTGCAGTCCTGAAAGAGATCTTGGTGCCAAGACTCAGGCTTCTCAGCCTCCCTGTTGGTTGGGAGGGAGAAGGAGTGCTTTGTTGGGTGAGGGAGGTGGGAGACAGGGGGTGGAGCCCATTTGACAGACAGGTAAGCTGAGGCTCTGCAGGCCAGGGGTGGAGCCCATCACATGAGCATGTGACTACACTGTCCCCTCACGGCCTCTGTGGCCCACCAGCCACCAATCTCCTGCTCTCCCCTCCACAGATGCAGTGAGCTGAGTCCAAGGACGCACCAGTCACCCCGACACGCCACCCAATATCTACGACGGGGGGCTGGGGGCCCAGCAGCAGCAGTGTCCCAGTGCCCAGGGAAGCAAGCCCAAGAACTTCCGGTTGTACCACCTCCGGGGTCTGGCTCTCTACCTACCAGGCCTCATGCAGCCTGCCGGCCAGTGTGAGACCCATTGGCTGGGCCAGCTCATGGCCGGGGGCTGCCTCCCACAACCTGAGGGCACAGTCTGGCCCCTGGACTTGAAACAGGGGGCTCTGGGCTCAGGTAACAGTCACCACTCAGCCCTTCTGGAAGCTCGACAGCCTGGGAAATACAGGTGAGCACCTGTTCAGGTGATGCAGGGCTGGGGACAGGAGGGGAAGACCCCGGGCAGGGTTGGGCTGGGCACTCAGATGGACCCAGGTGGTCCCTCTCCACTCCCAATCCGCCTGGGTACCTGTCCCAGCTCTACATTTGATGAGCGACCTCAGACTGCTCTCCCCCGCTGGCCAGGCCTCAGTTTCCCCATTTGTAAAATGAGGCGTTCGCGTTAGAGAAGGGTCCTTTCAGTTTGAAACGTGTTTCCCTCTTCCTCCTCCTCTCCCAGGTTTTCTTTAAGGAGAACTGCCCCCTCCCCTCCGGTTTTGAAGGATGCCAGGTTCACGAGGGTCATAGGCTGGCAGCCTCCCCCAGGTCCCTCCAAGTGACTCCTCTCCCCCCGCTTTCCTCAGCTTCCAGTTCCAGCATGGACCCAGCCAAGGGTGCCCCCTCCCAGCCCGGTCCCCGTGAAGGCTTGGGGCTCAGGCCTAAGAGATCCTGGTGGGCCTCAGAGGAATCCACATGTCCCTCATGCAAGAGAACGCACTCTGGGGCTCTGGAGAGGCCATAGGGATCCAAGTGCCAGGGCTGGTTCTCCCAGCTCAGGACAGGAGGGGAAAGGATGACCCAGGAGGAGGAGGAGGACACAGGTCCAGGGGGAAGGGCTCAGCCCCCACCAGTAGCATCCTCACACCAAGATGCCTGGGCAGCTGCCCAGCACCAGAGCCTAGGCCAGCCTCGGGAAAACTTGAAGGTGGAAGGAGGAGGAGGTCCTGTGGGAGGGACAGAAAGAAGCCTGGGCGTACCCTTGCAGCCTGCTCCAATTCAAGTCAGCCACTTGTACCTGGGAGGCTGGGCGGAATGGAGAGTTGGGCTCCCAAGTGGCCAGGGAGCCTACAGGTCTAATTTCAATAAAAGCCAAGGCCTGCACCTTCTGTCCCTGGGTCTGTCTGTCATCAGGCCAATTCAGCCAGAGAAATGGCCCCTCGGCACCTGTGTTCTGAGAGCAGAGTTCCAGGTAGATCCTGGGGGAATCCGAGGTGCTCCCACCCTTAGTTGAGGAGGGAGCCGTCCTCCTCGGGGCGGGACTCTGGGCAGGCTTCCTGGGTGGGCAGGGTCTCAGCAGGCCTAAGAGCAGGGCTTGGTGTTCTGGGTGGAAAGGGCAGAGGACAGAGAAAGTTAGGCCAGGTTTAGGGAGGGTGTTGGGAGGAGAGCAAGTTCCCAACCTGGGCAGAGACGTTGACCCCACGCCGCCCCTCACTGAGGCCTTGGTTGAGTTCACCCTCCCTGGGGACCCCTGGCTGCCCTGACCCTCCAGGCAGAATGGGCACAGCCCTTCTCCCAGCTGGGCTAGACTCTAGGCACCCAGGCATGGGCTCCTCTGTATCAGGAGGTCTTAACCCCAGCCCTGTTGACATTTGGGGCTATGCCATTCTTTGTTTCGGGGGCTGTTCTGTGAGTTGCAGGATGTTTAGCAGCGACCCTGGCCTCCACTCACTAGATTCCAGTAGTGCCCTCCACTCAGTGTGGCAACGAAAAACATCTCCGGAGAGTCTGATGTCCCCTGGGGGGCAGAATCTCTCAGGCTGAGACCCCCTGCTCTACATCACTGGGCCTCAGCCTGTGGGGACAGATGGGAGGACCTGGGTTTGCCTCAGTGACCCTCACCATTTGGCTGATTTCCTGTCCTGGCAGCCTGGGTCAGGCAAGGGCTGACCTACCCCTCTCACAGGCTTCTGTCAGACCACACATGATGGTGTCAAGGACATTCTGGACACCAGGACAGCTGGGCTCCTTCCAGACATGGGGGAAAGCTCCCTCAGGCCCCTGCCCTGCCCCTGTAGCCTGGTACAGCAGATTCTGGAGACTTTGGCCCCTGGGTGCTTTTCAGGTTGTTCTAAGTGTGCATACGGCCCTGGGTGGTGGCAGCTCCTAGTCCGGGCCACCAGCCTCAGGCCCTGTCCCATAGGGAGGGCCATCGGGGGGAGGCCCAGCCCTCAGGGAGCAGCGCACCCACGCTTTGGAGGGGTCCACACCTGGGCTGGGGTCTCAAGCCCACCGTTCACAGCTGTGTGGCTCTTGGGCAACTCCCAGCCCCTGAACCAGTCATTTGTCTAACAGGGTGACAGGCACGACCCCCTGCCCCCAGGGTGGCCAGAGGCTCCAAGAAGTTGGTGGAAGGACCTGGTCCCAGGCTTGGCCCAGCCAGGGGTTGGGACCTGCTGCCCCCTCCCCCCGCCTCAGGCTCCTGCGGTGGGGTGCCCTGGGCAGGGCCCCGGCCTGACCACTGCACTGTCACCAGCTCTAGAACCTCTTCCAGGGCTGCATTCCTTGGCAGGGCAAGGTACAATTATGATCGTAAAAAACAATCGCCCTTTGAGCTGGAAGCCGTCCTTGGGACTTCAGGGGACAAGCAGCTCCTGGGCCGCCCTCAGCCACGGGGCAGGTCCACAGGCGCAGGGCCTGCAAAGACAGGATGTGACCAATTAAAGTCTATTTATTTGTTTGTAGTAAGACAAAACACTATAATCTGTTCAACACTGGGCTGGACACTGCAGTGATAAGGAGGCGAGGAGGGAGGGGCAGGGCAAGGCCTCTGAGCTCAATTAAGAATGTCCAAGGCAGAACCTTCTGGAAGACTCTTCCCTTACCCTGAGGGGCAGAAATAAAAATCACATGATCTTTGATTCAGATTAGAGAGGACACCCAGCTGGGCCTCAGCATGAAACCAATGTCAGCGTGGAGGTGGGGAGTGCGGGGAGATGGAGTGCTCTTCCTGCCCAGGATCCACCGGTGAGGCCGCAGGAGCCCAGGGCCGGGAAGTTCTGAGGGAAGGAAGGACACGGTCACGGAGCCCCCACCTGGGGTGTTCCCGTCTCCTGCTCTCGTCCGGCGTGAGACTCTGTGCCATCCCCTCTGCTCCGGAAGGGCAGGCCAGGCAGCAAGCAGCTCTAGGGGCCCTGGCAGAAGGGACGCCAGGAGCACGTGCCGTCCACGCACACACTTCCAGGCACTGTCTCTGCCCCAGAGGTGGAGGGACCACAAGGCACGTGACTGTCCCCAGCCCCAAAGGCCGGGTCTCACTTGGTCATGGTGGTGCTCAGCTTCGTCCCTTCTGCACCTGGCCAGGCCCTGGAGCTGCTGCTCATGGGGCTGGGGGGCTGGGGGAGACAACCCCCAGGCCCTCAGCGGCGCCTGTCCTCAGCCCAGCTCCCTGCGGCAGCTCAGCTGAATGGCACATCCACCATCTGACAGGCGGTTCCAATCGCTCGGGACAGAATGAAGCAGCCCGTGGGAAGAGGCTGCGGGAGGACTCAGCCTCCTAGTGGGGATGTGGGCATCTGTCTCATTATCCGCCCGCACGTGTGGGGAGCGAAGCCCCAGAGCTCAGTGTGTGGGTAAGAAGCCTCCTCAGCTGTGCCCAGCAAGTGTCAGCCCCGGCTGGAGAGACCGGGGCTGCTCTCTGCCCCCCGGGCTTCTGGGTGCTGGTTTTGGACCAGGGGCTGGCCTTCCCGTTATTTCGACCCCTCATTGTTCAGAGGCTCCTGTGTCTTTAGGGTCAAGTCTGTCCGTAACACTTGGGTTACTCCCTCCCAGAAGTTTATTCCGACTTTGGAGGAAGGAGCTGGAAGGATCGGGCAGTGGAGGGGAAGAGGCCGGTGAGGGGTGTGGGGAAGGAAGCCCTTTCCCATGCCCTTGCTCCCAGGGCAGCAGAAGAAACAGACCACAGTGAACACTACCACCCCCAGGTGCCCGTGGGGCTGGAGCACGTGCGGGGGCCCGGCCAGGGCTCAGCAGAAGTGAAGGTTTCCAGATTGGGAAGGAGGGCTGGAGGAGCCTGTGGGATAGACAAGAGGGGAGCAGGGGTGAAGCCTTCAGCAGAAACGCTCTGCTTCCCTCCCCTCCCCAGGGGCCTGGCCTAGGAGCCCAAAGCTGGGCCCCTGGTGCTCCTGAAGCGTGAGCCCTCCTCCAGGTCCAGAGTCCCTTCCAGTGACCACTGGCTCTCCTCGGTCCCAGCACAAACCACAGTACCGACGGGGGTGCCAGCCTAGGAGGCCACGGAGCCCTGCCGCCTGGGCTTGGCCCACGTCACAATCCGCTCTGGGCCGTGTCCATGCACAAGGGGTAGACCTTGGAGTCCCCATGATGCCTTCCAGCTCTGCCATTCCCTGAGGCCTGGGAGACCAGCTCCCCACGGTGCTCAGAAGTGGCCACGTCTAAGCAGAGCTCTCATCTAGGTGCCCACGACAGGGCAAGGCCGCTGCTGTTAAAGCCGCCATCTACAGTGAAGCACCACCAGGGACACAGTGGCACTGATAACCCCTGGGAAGGGGAAGCTGAGTGTCTGGGGACAGGAGTAGAAGGGGCTTGATCTTTTGGTAACTTTTCAATTTTTGAACCATGTGAATGCTTTATTTTTTAAAAAGTAGTTCAGGTAGTGAAAAGATAAAGCTCTGGCCAGGGCTCAAGAGCTCTGCTTTCCCTCCTGAAGTTTCTGAGAGACGTTCGGGAACTATCTCGGCCCCTGGCCATGCTTCCCAGCACCCTGAGCAGCAGATGCCCATCCAGGGCCTCCTGTTTTCATTGCTGAAAGCACCACCTCCATTTCCCCAACCATCATCCCACTGGGCTCTGCTCCCCTTTCTGCACCCCCTGCTCTGGTGTACCTGGGGGAGACCGGGCACGCCCCCTGACTCTCTTCTCCCGAGCCCACGTAGCACCGGGCCTGCAGCTGGGGCAGGCCGACGGGCCTGGCAGGTGCCCACTGGCTCCTCTGCAGAGGACAGCAGAAGTCAGATGGCCGGGAAGGCGGTTTCCACAGGGTGCCGAGGGGTGGGGCCTGGCAGAGACTGCCCGGCTGGCGTCACATGGTCCGGCTGTACTCGATGCCACCCTTGGTGGAGATGCTTGACCATGGCAGGAAGCTGCAGAGCAGGCTGTGGGCCTGGCGGTAGATCCTGTGCGGGATGGAACAGGGGCTCAGGTTTGCTAGCGCAGAGCCCAGGTGCTGGATGTAGTCCGTGCAGCTCCGTTAAGGAAGATTCCGACTCGCCTGCCCAACTGCCCCGGGGTGGCACTGTCAGCACGGTGACCATGGGGGCTGCATGCAGACAGCATGCCACTCTTGCAGGAGGCCAAGAGCCTGCTCAGCCTCTGCAGGGCTGGAAAGCCTCATCAGATGGAGGGGGCTCTGCTGCACAAAATAATGCAGGGCAGAGCCTGGGTACAAGGGACCTTCTGGGTGAGGCCCCAGGCACCTGGACACCCAGACTAAGGCTGGACAGGACTGGGTGCTGGGGGAGGGGTCTGGCAGAGCAAGTGTTCCTAGTTCTCCCCTACGCTCAGTCCTCAGAGTGGCAGGGCCCTGTCCCTGTGATGAGGAGGGGTCAGCAGTCCTGACCCTGTGGACACCCACAGAGACCCATCTTCACAGGAGCTAGGCCTGCAGGCTTTTGGGCCGCCCTTGTCTTTCTCATTTATTTCCCTGTGAAATGGATAAATCCTGGACTCATTCATTTAACTTCTCTCTCTCACATACACACAGTATTTTGGGGATCACACCCTATGACTATCAGGAAGTCTCCTGGCCTCCACTGAACCTGTCAAGGGCCAGAGAGAGTTAAAGAGGAGGGAGCAGGGCAGGGACACACCTCTGGGTCACGCACCCAGCAAAGAAGGTTTGAACCCAAGTGTTCACAAACAGCAAACAGTTCGTTTCACCTCACTTGCTTGTCTTCTCCCCCACCAGCACACAGCCCCATGAGAGCAGGGGCTTCTGGCTGTTTCGTTCACTGTTGTATCCCCCACGCACCTGGAACAGGAGGCTCTCATTCGATACTTGATGGATGGATGGATCTTGGGCCAGGAGGCTGAACACTCCCCTCATACCAGTCTAATGTCCAGCGAGCGCCGAGTGCCAGAGCTGGCCTGCTTTCCCAATGTCCACACCCAGACCGTCATTTCCCAAGATGTGCCGGCCAGACCCGCCCACAACAACATCTGGTCCCGTGAGCTTGGCCTTGTGGATGCCATGTGAAGGCAACCACAGCTCCAGCTGGCGCACGGGCCCTGCTAGGAAGCCACAATACCTCACCCCCGAAAGAGAAAGGATATAGGATGGTCCAGGGAGGGTGGCCACCGTTGATGTAGAGGACATAGGTGAAGCCATCTTTGAGGACCCCTCGGATGGAATAGTAATAGGGGAGATAGTGATGCTGCTTGAAGTCTCTGTTTTCGTAGAAGTTTATAGCCGTATTGTTGGTAGTGAGGACGTGCAGGTAGATGGCTTTGCAGTGGTCCTGGGCGGTGGTTGATATGTGATCCTTTAAACTCTCAAGTAATAGGGAACCTGCGGAGGAAGAGGCGCAGGGCAAGTGGGAAGGAAGCGTGAGGCAGACAAGGAAGTCATCTTTGCAGAGGTCTCTACAGATCTCTCTGCTATTGGACTGAAGACCGACCTCCCATAACCACCCACTATAGAAGTCCCTAACATCTGACGGCCCGATGGGGCTTGTCACCTGAGGTCCTCAGGCATCCGGGACCGCGGATGCCAGCCTGCTAGTTCCCTCCCAGGGGCTGAACCCACAACAGAGACTCACTGATCTTTTAGACAATGAAGTGTAAACCTGAGCCCAGGAAAATGTGGAACGGACACAAATGAAGACTCTGCCACTCACTGGCTGTGTGGTTGAGTGGGATGGGAATTTGGAGTCATGCGGGCAGCCCGGCACCCCAGGTGTGGCGGGCACCCGATACATGGTGGCTGGCACTATTTTTCAATTATGTTTTCTACTCTTAATCAAGAATACCTTGGGTCTCTGTCATACAGAGTGAAGTAAGTCAGAAAGAGAAAAACGAATACTGTATACTAAAGCACATATATGGAATCTAGAAAAATGGTACTGATGAACCTAGTGGCAGGGCAGGAATAAAGACACAGACGTAGAGAACAGACTTGAGGACACAGCGGGAAAGGGGAAGCTGGGACGAAGTGAGAGAGTAGCACTGACATATATACACTACCAAATGTAAAATGGATGGCTAGTGGGAAGCTGCCGCATAGCATAGGGAGATCAGCTCGATGCTTTGTGACGACCTAGGGGGGTGGGATAGGGAGGATGGGAGGGAGGCTCAAGAGGGAGGGGATATGGGGATATATGTATACTTACAGCTGATTCACTTTGTTGTACGACAGAAATTAACACAACATTGTAAAGCAATCATACTCCAATAAAGATATTAAAAAAAAAATACCTTGGGATCAGACATAAGCTATGTGTGTGGCGAGAGGCACGATAAGAGGTCCCATTCCCAAATGAGGACATTCGGGAGCGGTTATTAATCTGATCTTGTCAGATTTGGGAAGGAGGCCATGGCAGAAAAGACCTGGTGTTGTATGGAAAGAGGACAGGCTGAAGGCCAAGGGAGTGGGTGGGGCCGTGGGTCTTGGCGGAAGGGGAGGAAGGATGAAGGTCTGGCCCCAGACAGAGGGACAGGGATGGAGGAAGAGACTGAGGGGTATTTATGAGAGACAATCGTCAGAACGGGGTGGGGGTGGGGGGCGAGTTGGCGGTTGTGGTTTATGAGTTCTGCCACCCTTACCTATGCCGTGCTTTCTGAATTCCTTCACTACTCCCAGGCTTAGGATGTACGCAACCTGTGTGTCAACAGAGAAGCTGGAGGCTAGAATATCTCCATCCTAAAGAGAAAGTCAGAAACAGTCGGGTCAGCAGTGGAGGCCCCGGTCCCACTGCAGGACACAGCTCACTTGCCAACTTCCCAGCCATGACACCTGGGGAGACACTGGGGCAGAGGGAACAGAACAGAAGACAATATAGAGGGTCACCTCCACTCCCATGGAAACGAGAGGGTGTGGGCCCTTCTGCGAGAAACTGCAGATGTAACAGCACACAAAAAAATCGCTTCTCTTGGGGTGGGTGGTAGACCAGACAAGGAGGGTCAGGGATGCCAGACGAGTGAAGTCATGGCGGGAAGAAGGAACTGCTCAGCGGGCCCCTCAGCACGTGACAGTCCACCAGCCAAGAGACAAGACAGCCCAAGAGAGTGTGAATGTTTTAACTAGGGATCCTACACAGCCCCAGGTGGTCTCGCAGTAAAGGGGGAGGCGGGGGGTAGGGTGGGCAGTGGTGCCCTCCACCACCCTCTGCTGCCAAGGCCAGGCCAAGTGACACACCGCCCCACGTGGGTCTCTTGGTTCCGGAGATGCAGTTCTGGACCGGGAGTGTCATGAATCTGACCAGCACAACGTTCTTATGTTCTTCTACCTCACAAAGAACTAGAAGGATCTGCCATGTGTATGGTTTTCTCTCCCCCATTGAAAAGGACACTTGGTGACTCGGCCTTTGTGTCCCGTCCACTGCTCACTGAGTGGCTCCCACGTGCTGGGAGTGGGTCGGCTCCCCACTCCCCACCCCACCCTCCACACCACAGTTAGCCTGGACACAGGTGGACTTGCCATCGGTCTCAGGGAGGTAAGCATCCTTCCTGCTCTTGTGACTCGAAGCCCGCAGAAAGGCCAGTGTACCGTTTACCCGCCTCCCTACTTCAAAACGGCTGTGATTGTGAAGCCTGTGGTCGTGTTACTTAATGCATATACGACTGTGTCACGAACACACAGAAAGAAACCAACCAGGTACGAATCTCACATGCCATCTGGGCTCCCAAGAGAAAGGGTCACAGAGCAGGCAGCGTGACTGTGTCGTAAGGCCCCACAGTCCTGTCCAGAGGCACCGACTGCCAAGTCATTGCTGCATACACTCACCTCCTTGTGTATCTTGGTCCTACTTTTTATTTCAGCTACGATCATTCCCACGATGGCGCCCCTGTAGGTTGCGGCGAGGGAAAAGAACTTCTTGTTGGAGGTGATATCACGATACCATGAGTCTGGGTAACTGAAGAAGAGACAAACTCAGATGAACCGGCCAGGTCAAGTCCAACCCCTGTCGTGCTTCAGAGAGTTGAACCACAGGGGACCCTAGGCTGCTCTGTCCACCACTCAGGGTTGACGAGGGGTCTGCCCATCACTCAGTCTCCACCGAAGTGTATCACTCTCAGAGTATCATCTTCTGAAAGCGGTTATCTGTCCGGACAGGACTGGAAATTTGATGGGAAAGCGATCTTACAAGACACCGAGACAAGAGGGGAAAAACCTCTGATGATGCTGTCCCCTCGAGAGCAGTGCCTGGGGGGGCAGGTGGATGAGTTAAGATTGATGACCCCCGCAGCCTGTGGACACTTGGGTGATTTCCAAGAATTCTGTGAGACTTTTTCAAGACTGGGGGAAGTGGTGTGGGGAGAGCCAGGTTCACTGCAGAGTGGCATTTGAGTTTCAGGGACAGGGCCTCGAGGGCAAGGTGTAGCCAGGGTCACTGGGGCTGCTGACCAAGCGCCGTCCGAGGGGAGCAGGGAACAGAACAGTGATGCAGTGATGAAAAGGCAGACTCAGCCACAGCCAAGGAGGCTCGGTCGGGAGGGTGTATGGGTTTGTTTCCTAACGGACACAGCGGGTTAGCCCAAGATGCCTTTCATGAGACCAAGAGCTGGAGGAGGGTCTCAGACCCTCCAGGCGACACAGAGAGGTGCTCTACTCGGGTCTGCACTGTAGAGGCCACCGCCCGCCCACCGGAAGGTTCCATAGAACCTGAGCATCACCCAGGCTCCTCTCCTGGTCCTCATCACACTCCCGCCTTCTGACCCCAGCAGTGCCAGGTGTCGCAGCAGCCAGGAGGGGAGCTGCGACCACATGGTCTGATGGGACTGAAGTTCTCTCCATCATCTTTGGAACCTGAGGCCTCAGGCCCAGGAAACTGCAAGGAGAGGCAGGCAGGTCGGGCTCCTCAGAGGCACAGAGGCTCCGGCCAGTGAGGCTCTACCTGCCCCAGCTCACCCTCAGCGGGGTCTAACCTCGGACTTACTGGATTACTTTCCAGCGGTGGGACTGCTGGGATGACGTTTATTTTCCAACCTATGAAGCCGCCGCTAGCCTGTGGCCCCAGAAGGTGACAATTCACACTCCCATCAGGGACGTAAGGGAATCCCTCCCTTCCTGCCGGCAGCAGGTTAAACACATCTGAGGCTAAGGCTCACGGAAATGAGATGATTGGCAGGATCTTGTTTATTTTTAATTTTTAAAAGTTTGCACTATTTTTCTCACTATAAGCTCTATGTGCATATTACAGAAAAATGTAGGAAATACAGAGAAGCAAAACCAGACAAACTTGTAGATGTTAATCATCCACCCACCTGAACTACCGAACACATTTGCTACAAGGTACATATCCTCCTAAGCTTTTATCTTGTATGTGTTTTTAAATAAAAGGGGGATTGTGGTACATACTGCTTTCTAGTCTGCTTTTTCCACTTAATATCTCGTAAAAAAACTCTCCTTGTCAACATATATACCTCTAGGACAGGTTTTTTTTTCCCCCGGCAGAATAACATTATACTTTTGCATGCACATACCCCGATGTATGTAACCAATTCCTTTCTGTTAAGATACTTAAGTAGCTTCTCAATTTTCTGAATATTATAAGTAGCACTGCATGGAACATCTTTGTAACTAAAGATTCTCAGCAAAGCCCTTTCGGGGATCTCTAGGAACACAATGAGGTGCAAAGAGCCCGGTGGTAGTCAGGGAGCAGGGCCCGGGGCCCCGACAGGCGAGGTCACTCTGGGCCACCACGGCGCCTTCACAGCAAGCCTTTCAGCTTTGGCACCCGTGGCTCTGCTCACATACCCCCCGCCACTCCCCACCCCTCAAGCCACAGCTGGGGACACTGCTCAACTTACTCGATGGGGAACCAGTCGCCGCACAGGTGCTTCACGGTGTCTATGTCATCGTGGCAGAGGAGACGCAGGCTGACCTCGCTGAGGGAGCTGGATGGCACCACCTCTGTCATTCACACCTGCAGGGAGGGAGGTGTCAGGAGGGCGGCCGCACCCACGCTGCCGCCTCCTCCTCCTCATATAACCTGTGAGGCAAGCAAGGCGGGAAAGCTCGCACCATCCCCCTGATGGAGTGTTCCTCCCCTTACAACACTCCCTGCACTAGGCATCACAGGCACACCCCCACCTCCGCCGTCCCTGCAGGGCAGGAAACCAAGGATCGGGAAGGCCTGGGAGGATGGGGACCCAGGGTCCCCTCGCTGCTCACATGGGATACTCCTGAGCCCCACAGAGGGCAGCCCACCTCTGGTCTGTGTTCTCTCTTCTCTTGGCCCCTCTGAGCTGCCCGCTGAGCGCCCACACCAGCCCTACTTCTACCCAGAGGTTCTCACGTCTCCCTCACACCTGCTGTTTTTCCACTGGTGAGGCACACGGCCCTGCCAGCCCTGACTCCTCCCAGCCTGGGCCAGTGGCTGCCAACAAACGACCCAGGGCTCAGCAGCCCCAGAGACCTGCTGGATTTAGAGTGGCACTTGCTGGGTGGGCCATTTCTCCTCCCCTATGTGCGCACAGAAGGACTTCAAGACATGCCAAAAGTTCAAGACAGGGGCCACGAGTTGCAACGATTAAATCAGGAAGCTACATTCAGCCCAGGCAGGAAGGCCACGGGTGGACTCTGACAAAGCACCTGCACCCCCCAGGGCTCAGCGATCGCCAAGGAAAAGCCTAACCTCGCACCCTTGAGATCCTGCAGTGCCACATCCCCCAGGGATGGAGGCCAGCCTCCCAGTGCCTCCTGTGAAATACACAAAGCCCTCAAGCTTCCCACCTACAATGCTGGGCCTGAAGCCAATCAAGCCTCCAGGCCTAACTTCACGACTGCAGGTAACACTTGGCACCCGGGCACCATGACATCTGACACACACGGAACGGGTAGAATTCTACAAGACAACTGGCCTGGTCTCTTCAAAAAGTCAATGTCATTTAGGGACCTCCCTGTTGGCGCACTGGTTAAGAAATCTGCCTGACAATACAGGGTACACAGGTTCGATCCCTGGTCCAGGAAGATCCCACATGCCGCGGAGCAACTAAGCCTGTGCGCCACAACTACCGAGCCTGCACTCTAGGGCCCATGCTCTAGAGCCCACGCACCACAACTAATGAGCCCGCGAGCCACAACTACTGAAACCCATGTGCCTAGAGCCCGTGCTCCACAACAAGAGAAGCCACCGCAGTGAGAAGCCCGCGCACCGCAACGAATAGTAGCCCCCCGCTCGCTGCAACTAGAGAAAGCCCACACCCAGCAACGAAGACCCAACGCAGCCAAAAAATAAATAAATAAATACATTTATCAATTAAAAAAAGTCAATGTCATTAAAAAAAAAATAGACTAAAAAAGACAAGGAGACCTACAACCAAATGTGATGTGTAAACTCTTCCTGGGAAAAATAAAAAGTCAAACAACATTTTGGAGAAACTTAAATATTGGCTGGACAGTAGATGATGAATTTATGATGAAATTATTATGAAACTATAATTAACTGACTTAGATGTGGAGGGTACAGTGCTTATGCAGAAAGTCTTAGGAGATGCATTGCTGAAATACTTTGTAGTGAGGTATCATGAGGTCTAAAACTAAACAGTTCAAAAATTTTTCAACTGCTTAGAATGCAAACGTGACAAAATGCTATTAGTGGTTGGACCTAAGTGGCAGGCTGATATAAAATAGGAACTTACTGTTCACACATTCAATTTTTCTACATATTTGAAATTTTTCATAATAAACATCGGGGTTGGGGCAGGGGGTAGCCTGAAGTTACCTAAACTGACTCTAGAAACCACAGTTCTGTGAATGGGCACTGTGAGAGTCCAGGCAATGCCCAAAGGTCAAAGGGAGCCCAAATGCACTGCCCTCCTGCTGTCCTGACCCTGCTCCTGATTGGTTCCCATGAGACACAGGCGTTTCCATGAGGGTCCCCGGGAAGGCCGTGTCCTAACCTGCCACCTGCCAGGGGCCGAATCCACCCTGAGGCTTGACCACAGGGCCAGTGGGGCAGCTGCTCAGTCTCTGAGCCCTGGACATGATCCCAGTAGGCTCTGTCCAGCAAGAAGGGCTCCTTTGAGGGGTGGCCAAGGGTAGGCTGGGCAATGACAGGTCTGCCGCCGTCCCCCTTCCCCTTCATGGCACCAGCCAGTCTGACACGGAACAGCTGGGGCGGGGGCTTTAAAGGTCAGGTCCACGGGGCTGGAAACATGGTGACCTTGGTGACACTGAAGCAGACATGGGGTGGGCGGGGAGGCAGAGGAGGTACTGCAGGAGCTCCATGGCTCTGTGCCCACATCGGGTTCTGTCTTTTCAGCTCTCGCCAGACCCTGCAGGGTAAGGACCATGCCACCTTGACAGGTCCCTCTGCACAGCACGGCTTGAGAGCTGAGATGAGAGGGGACCTGCTTTCTCTTTCTCCTCTGTGTTTTCAGCCAGCACCTGCGCGCTGCACACACTGCCCGCGTGGGGTCTGCCAGGTGGGGCCCCTCCTGTGACCCCCTGGCAGCGTAAAGGGAAGCTCATCGGGACAAGAAGCTGGTGAGCTCCTGCCTGAGGCCTGGTGGATCCCAACAGGTGCCCTTCTTGAGAAGACTCGTCACTCAGAGGGGACCTCTGAGAGCCCACTCAGGCAGGGCAGAGACAGCCGCCCATGTCCTTGTTTTCAGATGACAGGACCAGGGACCAGGCCATCGCAGACATTAATGTGAGAGGCCACTGGAGAAAGGGCAGCCACAGCTGCTGGGCTGAGTTCTCGGCTCCAAACACAAAACAAAACCAAAACACCAACTAAACAACAAAAAAATCCTCCCAGACTTGGCAAATCTGACCTTCCCACATCGCCTGTGTTTTTCTTGTTGCTGGGACACACTTTCAGAAACCAAGATGCTGTCCGGCTCCATCTCTCGTGAACAGCTTGGCTGGTCCACTGCTCAGCAGCACCCCCCACCACCAATGGTGCCCAGGACGCTCTGGTGAATGTGACCTCAGGGACCTCAGGCCGGCCACCTCTTGGGAAATGGACTGTCGACCAAAAATGGCAACTCCTGAGTTTTATGAGTCATCTCTGTCCAGAATACATCCTGGCGGTCACAGCCAGGACGTGGCTTCACAGTCATCCCAGATTGTACAGTTCCAGGAGCAGAACGAGGCCCAACACATCACACCTGCCACAACAAAGCACTGCTTCCTGCGAGGTTTCTAAACAACCCACTGCACATGTGACCCTCTTTCCCCCACAAAGGGAGAGAGTCCACAAAAAACCTCTAGAAGCACCCACGGAGGTGCTGCTAATCTTGTTGGCATGAAAACAGCAGTGTGGTTGTGTAGGAAATGTCCATATTCCTGAAGAGATGCAAGCTGGACATACAGGGGTGAAATGCAGAATGTTCTGGAGCTGAATTTAGCTGCAGCGAAAGTGACAAAATGTTCACAACCATTGAACTGGATGACGGGTACACCAGGTGGATGTGTGAAAATGTTCCTAATTAAAATTAGCCACCAACCTGCCAAACTTCTCCACAGGCTGAGTTTCCAGCATGGACGGCAGCTTCCCCAGGTGACTGATGGAGGTACCTCTGCCATTCTGCACGAGGCCACCTTGCAGTGGCCACCCCGCCTCTGCACACTCCTTGCTGGGAACAGCACAGCGCGCCCCCTGCTGGCCGCGGCTGCCCACCGGCCACACGGGGGAGCCCTGGAGGGTTGGGTGCCTGGTTCGGAGCTTTCTGGGGGCAGGAATACCGTCCGGGACCCAAGTTAAGCGACCCCCAAACTCCACCGCGGTTTTAAAGAGGAGGGTGTAGACACCTGAGGACAAGGGCGCCGCTTTAGAAGCCGTGCCTGAAGCTGCCCGAGGGGCTAAGTCTTAACCACGGGGCCAGTTGGCGCCCCTTCTCCTTCCCTCGCAGCCAAGAGAGGGGAAACGCAGGAAACCCCTGTCAAAACCTCGAGCCTTCGCGACGGTCGACAACCCTGCACCATCTGAGGCCGAGGCCTGGCCCTCAGTGCAGTCTTTCCAGAGAAGGCTCCTGAGACAGGCGTCCCCCTCTCCCTGTGGCAACTGCCTTTAGGGAAAATCCTGGGGGACAAACCCCAATACATCACCACCTGCCTAATCCGAGTCGCCAAACAGGATGCCCTATACACGTTCTACTCAACACTCCAGTGAGGGCACAACCCCTGCTCTAAATTGAGCAAAGGAGTGTAAGCTAGAGCCCACTGTGAGCTCACCAAAAAACAGCCCCAACGTGGAAGCAACCCAAATGTCCATCAATGGATGCCTGAACCAATACAATGTGTGCATCCATGCGGTGAATATTTAGCACTGACACGTGCTACGATGTGAGTGAACATGGCAAACACGATGCTGAGTGAGACAGGCCGGACATAACGGGCCACATACTGCATCTTACGATTCCATTGCCATGAACTGTCCAGAACAGGCAAATCCATAGGGACAGAAGGCAGATTAGTGGTTGCCTACGACTGGGAGTGAGGTTGGGAGGCTTGGAGGGTGATGGCTAAGGGTGTATGTTTCTTCCAGGAGTGGTGAAAATGTTCTGACACTGAACATGGTGATGGCTGCACAGCTCTGTGAATACACTGAAAACACTGAATGGTACACTTTGGGTGAATTCATGGTAGGTGGACAGTACCTCAATAAAGCTGTTAAAAAGAAAACAAAAGCCAGCCCCAATCTTGAGAGTAAACGTTTCTTTGGTGAAATGGATAAAAACTATTCTTCCTGAAGGAAGTCACAGTAGATTCCAGAAAGAATCAGAAACTTTCCAGCCTGCAAGTCAAACTGCAGGGGCTCAAGCTGGTACCTGGAGAGGGGCTCTTGCAGTGGGCCTGGTCCACACGCCACCTCCCCCAGCCCCCGCCTCTGAGCCAGGCCCACTAGGGTGGGCGATGGGGGTGCTCTGGGGAAGATGAGGCTGAAGGTCAGGGAGGCTGGAGGGAGGCACAGACTCACAGAGATGAGGAAGAGCCGCCAGTCCACCAGGGCCGATCTGGTCGCTTACTCCAGATTTGGGCCAATTTTAATATTTCATATTCAAAGAAAAAAATATCTGTCTTTGGCTTGGAGTGTGTAAGAAGTGACCAAATAAAGTTATCAAGGCTCAACCAAGTGCATCTGTGTTGTCTACAGGTTTTCACGGGGTAAGCTGCTTAGGTGATTTTGAGAAAGGAAAGATCAGGCTCAGATTTGCCCCTGTCTGGGAAGTCAACACAGAGCACAAATCACCGGATGAAATTCAAATCAACTTTCGGCTCCAATACCTGACCTGCGCCAGGAAACTCCACATCGTCCTCTTCCCTGGAAAACCGGCTCCAGGTGGTTTGTCTGGGGTTTGATAGGCTGAAGCCAGCCTGAGAAACAGGGTCACATGCCTGCCCACCCTCACCACCCCTGGCAGAGCTCCAGGTGTCTCAATGGCTGTGCCCCACTCTTCTCTCAACCAACAGCAAATGTGCTCTGAGCTCCCGCAGAAAGGAGCTGCAGGATGGGATACGTCAGCTCACTCTCACCAGTCTCTCCTCCGGAGCTGGCAGGACAAGTGCGGGCAACCAACAAAACCGGCTGCAGAGCCTGGATCTGGGTGGTCATGGGCAGACACAGGGCACCTGGAGCCACAGGAAGCAAGGCCTTGACCTCTGGCACCTGCGGCAGGGGGCTGACTGCAAGGAGGCTGAGTGGGCACTTCCTGAGGGGACAGAAATGTTTTGTATCTTGATGGTGGTGGTTACACACACAAACACATATGTACACACACACATATATACACACATATTAAACTCATTGGGTACATTTTGTCATATGTCTATTAAACTTCAATAAAGTTGATTTTAAAACATTAAAAAAATTGAAGCTTGATAGCAAAGGGAGAGACTCATAATAAACGACCATCTCTTATGTCCCAGGATTTATACATTTTCCCCCTAGTACCCTTGGGATAATGCTCTTGACCAAAGGGGCAGGATTTGTTCCCTGTTCAACTTTCAAGAAGAACACTGGGCTCTAAGACACACAGCTATTTGTGGATTCTTGCATCCCTATTAAAAGTACTTCCGTGTTTTCAAAGGCCAGTTCTTCAGATGCCTTGATTTAAAAATAGAAACACATCACATTTAACTAAGGGAAAATGCAGCATGTCATAGTGTTAATCTGTCCCAGCCCAACCAACAGGAGTGGAGAAGGGGGCAGGAAGGCTTGGGGAATGGAGAATCTGGCGCCCGTGTGCCAGAGAGAAAGGAACGGTGCCAGGGAGGGCGAGGTCAAGGCGGCGGCGGTGCAGGTGGGAGGCTGGTGTGGCTGGTCCACCGCTATGGGAGAGGCCGTGGACTGACATCTGACACCTGTGGGGACCCCACCTGTCTGCCCGGAACTGATCTCCTATCACTATGGGCCACCCTAAGGGCTTAAGAGACAAGGATTCTGAATACTCACTAGAGAACAGAGGCCGGTGGGTGAAGCCAGAGCACAGCCCCCGAGTCAGCCCTCTGTCTTAAGGCCTGGGGTGCTGGTGGATGGGCACCGAAGCCACACAGGCCACCTTTTGGTACGTTTCTCTACAAAGACACAGACACGCCGATACTATGAAAGCAGGGACATGCTGTACGGGAGAAGGCATAGTTCAGGCCTGCAGGGAGAGTTCTCCCCAGGTTTCCTGGGTTTTCATCCTGTCCTTGGCCTTTAGGGGTCAGTGAGTGGAACAATTCCAAGAGGGACAGAAACCGGATTCTCCAAGACAATGAAGGGACCACCAGCTCACCTCTCAGTCCATCCTTTCTCCTTCCCCAAACCTTGTCCTTGTGGGCTGTCTGCAAGCCTCATCTTCCTTCTGAGCTGAAATGACCTCTCAGGTCCCTGTACTGAAGTCCACGTGGTGGCTGGGGGGTGGTGGTGCCTGATCACCTAGGCATCCCCTCCCCGATCACACTTCCCGAGCGCCTCCGAGTGCTCAGCCAGAGGGACGGAGTGAAAGCCAACATCCCAGGAGCATCTTCTATCCCCCTCCCACTGCCAAGTGCTGGGGATTCAGAACCTGGGGGCTTGGAATGGGATTGTTCCAGTTTTTGGAGGGGTTTCCTGGCACCAGCAAGATCCCCACGGTGCACTCCACTCCCAACCAGTGAAGAAAGCCATACACATCCCTGTTTCCTGGAAACCACTCCCCTCTACAGACTGTGTCCTGATGCCCCAGGTCCACAGGGCCTCTCCCTCCTTCAAAGGCACTGCTTCTCAGTCCCAAACAAGCCATACTTAACTTTTAAAAACTGCTCCCATCATCTTAATGGCTTGAGAAGTGCTCTGGACTCCACCTTGACCTCAGCAGACTGCCAGTGGTCAGGCCAGCCATGACCACATTGCCCCTAGAACCTTCCCTTCTTTCTTTTCTTTTACTCCTGTTGGTTCAAAACGGTCCTTTCTCCTTGCTGAGGCTAGGCCACCCTCCACTTGTGCTCTGGACTCTGTGCTCCCCACGTGCTCCCAGATCCTGCAGGGATGCTGGAGTCACCATGCCCAGGGTCAATCCCAGCTCTGCTGTCCACTGGGACACCTCTGTCCTGCTGCATGCTTCAGCTCTCCTATCCGTCGCTGGGAAGATAAATGAGGTGGCCACTAAGGGGCACCCCAGTCCCTGGCCCAGCTCCACATCTCCTCCCTCCCTGGCCCAAGCACCACCTTCTCCAACCTTTTCAATCTTCTCTTTTGCACAAATACCCTCCAGTGCACACCGCGCACCCTCTCCTGGACAAGCCTCCCGCCACCTTCTCTCCCTTCAATGGAACTGCCTGCACTGCCACATTTGCTGCCACCTTCTTGCTTTACTCCTGCCCCAGCTCCCCTTTGGCCTGGCCTCTGCTCCAGCACATGGTGACAACGCACTAACAGTCTCCCCCACTGCAGCCCAGCAGCCTCCCTCAGGAGTCACCTCCCTAAACTCACTACAGCTCACATCTCCGTCAATCCCCTTCCTGAGCCCTCAGTTCCCTGCACCCTGTGACAAAGCACCGCCCTGGTCTGTCCCCAGCACTCCAGGTTTCTTCTCAAGCGAAGCACAAGGAAGATTAGCACACACTCGTCCATAGCACAAGAATGAAAGACCGCTGGGCCCTCAGGAGTGTGAAATTCTGCAGGCGCCAGGCCTACCGGCTTGAAAAATCCAACAGCCATGGACTCCAAGCTCTTGCTTTCAGGATGGATGACGCAGAAAAGGAGATATAAGCCAGTGATGGACACAGGGCACTGCCCTGAGCATCAGTAAAATGGGCTGAAGGGCTCAGAACGGCAAGTGAGGGAAACTGAGCGCTCGGCACAGCTGGTCTGTTCAAATGAGCAGCCGCCCGTGGTGGGACAAGCCGTCTCTAAAGCGGCCTGGGCTCCTTCCAAAGTCTCAGAGTAGGAGGAACATGAATAATTTACAGGCGACAAGAAACAAACACCCAGCACTCCAGTTCCAAAGAGCCTCCCTCGTACAACCCACCTCATCGTGCCCAGAGGGGAGCCCACGTATCCCTCACACACAATTTAAGACACATCCCTTCTGGCTTCCCTGGTGGCACAGTGGTTAAGAATCCGCCTGCCAATGCTGGGGACACGGGTTCGAGCCCTGGTCCCGGAAGATCCCACATGCCGCGGAGCAGCTAAGCCCGTGCGCCACAACTACTGAGCCTGCGCTCTAGAGCCCAGGAGCCACAACTACCGAGCCCATGTGCCACGACTACTGACGCCTGCGCGCCTAGACAAGAGAAGCCACTGCAATGACAAGCTGGCGCCGCAACGAAGAGTAGCCCATGCTCACCACAACGAGAGAAAGCCCGCGCGCAGCAACGAACACCCAATGCAGCTAAAAATAAATAAATAAATTTATTAAAAAAAAAAAAAGACACATCCCTTCAAACATGAACTGATAACAGTGGAGGATTCCATTTGTGTGAAATTCTAAAACTGGCTAAAGGAACCGATGGCGACAGAAATGAGAATGTGGCTGGGGGGTCAGACGACACTGAGAGGGGGCAAAAGGTGACCCACTGGGCTGGCGGTGACGTTCCACGTGTCCTTTGGGGTCACCAACTGTGTGCATCTGCACACTTCTCGATTTAAAAATAAGACAACAGGTGGTCCAGGAGCAGTCCCGGGGACAGCCCATTTTGGCTTTCTTTTGGGCCAAAGCTTCTATCACCTGCCTCCCATTCCACACTGAGAATCCATTCAGTCATTTGTTTACCAAAATTGTACTTAAAACCCAGGCCCTGCTCTAGGCACTGGGGTCACAGCAAAGAGCATCATTGGACATCTCTGATTATTGGGGGAGCTACTGAGCGGAGAAGGAAGGTGTGTGTTTTCCTGCACTATTACCTAAAAACTCTCAGAAACCCCTTCTTTTGCTTGAGGAGTTCTGAGGCAAACAGCACATCAATGAACAGGAAAAGTGCTGTCCACCAGGCTGGGCTGGGAGGGGTTAACACAACTGTGGGAAGGGATGCTCTCCTCCCTCGGCCACAGGAAAGGCGGGGAATCCATCCCCTTGCCTCAGTCAAGATGTTTTTCTTGGGCTTCCCTGGTGGCACAGTGGTTAAGAATCCGCCTGCCAATGCAGGGGACACAGGTTCGAGCCCTGGTCCGGGAAGACCCCACATGCCGCGGAGCAACTAAGCCCGCGCGCCACAACTACTGGGCCTGCGCTCTAGAGCCCGCGAGCCACAACTACTGAAGCCCACGTGCCTAGAGCCTGTGCTCCTCAACAAGAGAAGCCACCGCAATGAGAAGCCTGCGCACCTCAATGAAGAGTAGTCCTGGCTCGCCGCAACTAGAGAAAGCCCGCGTGCAGCAACGAAGGCGTAACACAGCCAAAAAAAAAAAACGATCATGTTTTTCTTGAGTATTTGTTCCGCCTCCTCGAATCAAAGAGTTCTGGGAGGCAAAATATTGAGGCCTGAAATGTCCCATGTGCATGGGACACAAAGAAACAAGAGGATCATTGATTCACAACATTTCTCAGAGGGCCTGTGAAGCAGGAGGCAGTAGAGTCCAGGGCTAAGCAAAGCTTCGAGGCCACCAGGTCTGGGTTCAAATTCACTGTCCAGCTCCGCCTGCCATGTGCGGGCTATGAGCCGCAGGGAGGGCTATAAAGTGGGGATGGAAGTCCTCATAGGAAGCGTGCAAAACGCCTGCCAGGCAGTGAGATGTAAGCCCTCTGCAAAAGGTGGCCGCGACTGCCAGGTGCCAAGTTCTCTGCCAGGGGCCGGCAAACTTGGGGACCCGCAGTTGGAACTCGGGCCATCACCAGATTCTCGAGGATGAGAAGGCAGAGATAAGGGCACTACGCAGCTCAGGGCACCCTGCGTTTCAGAGCTCTGCCCTTTAACTTTACACTATATCCCAAGATGAGACAGATCTTATTTTGTTTTAAATTTTATTTCACCATTTTGCTTTTCTACCTCATGTCCATGGTAAAATGACCAGATGCGGAGGGCATGTCCTCGGACCACTGTGCACGTATGCCACCTGCGATCCCCCCCCCTACTCCTTCCAGAGGCAGAATCCTGTGGTTGTTCCAAGGACCAGCATCCCAGCAGTCGATGGGCGGCCAAAGGACTGCTCGTCTTTTGTGGCCCCACTTGGTCAGAATTGGGGAACTACAGCCCGGGTTTGGGGACAGACAAGGACAAAGAGGGAAAACAGAGACAAGAATGTGACCTGGGAGAAAAAGGGCCACTGAACTGGGGGCCAGAGATGTGGAGCCAAGAGCAAACCCTGAGGTCCCCTCTCCTGAAAGCTTCGGGCACGTCTCCTCTTCCTGGAACGGAAACGAAGTGCAGGTGCGCCTCTGCCACCCACCCGCACGTTCACACCCACGGACTCGGTCAGAGCGCGAAGCAGAGACAGCCGGACCTGGGCTGGACGGGCCACCAGGATGGCTGGGCAAGAGGCGCCGCCGCCCTGTGGCTTTTCAATTGGGGATCTTGGTCCAGCTGGGACAGGGCTGCCCAGAATGCTGATTCCCAGTTCAGATCGAGGGAGTGGGTCAACCAGTTGAGTTTAAAAACAAAACAAACAACAAAAAAACCACCTGTAAATACTAGGTTGGGGCTGATGGTGGTAAGTGTATGTATTTAATGGTAGTAAAATGTACGTATTAAATACACATCCTTGGACTTCCCTGGCGGTCCAGGGGTTAAAACGGTCCAGGGGTTAAAACTCTGCACTTACACTGCAGGGGGCACAGGTTCGATCCCTGGTCACAGAAGTTCCACATGCCGCAGGATGCAGCCAAAAATTAAATACACGTCCTTGACTGACACCCAAGACTGGACCCTATTGAGGGCTCTAACCCAACTGAGAGCGAGTGAGTTCTTCCACAGAAAACTTGGGCAGCTGCAGGCGCCCTCAGCACTGTCTGGGGCAGTGGGTGAAATGGACCGCTGGCTGCTCAGTTTGAAGGGGAAAAGCACAGCAAAGGGGGCATCGGGCTTCAGAAACCCTGCCTGCCCCTCACCGCTGCTCCTTCAGCGAAGCAGCCCCACCACTGGCCTTTCGGCACTTTTCCCATCTCACTCTGCTGGGTTTTTTTTATGTTTGATTTTAATCTCTACTTCTCTGGATTTGCATTTAAGGTCCTTCAGAAGCCAACAGATATTAAATGTGAAAGTGGGTCAAATTCGGTATAAATTAACACTTGATCATGAGGTTAACTTTTATAATAAAAATTATTTTTAAAAGTAATTCAATCTCCTGTCAGCATTTGCCTCTGGAATTAAGGCAGATGTTGGTGTTCTACATCACTCGCTTCTGTATCATTTGAGCTTTTTTTTTTTAAAACAATGAGCTTGGGTTGTTTTTATTATCAGAAAAAAACAAGACTTGCAGGTGGTATGTGAAAATTATGAACACATCTTTTATATTAAAATAATCTGGGTTTTTTTTTGCTATTTATTTATTTATTTATGGCTGTGTTGGGTCTTCGTTTCTGTGCGAGGGCTTTCTCTAGTTGCGGCAAGCGAGGGCCACTCCTCATCGCGGTGCGCGGGCCTCTCACTATTGCAGCCTCTCTTGTTGTGGAGCACAGGCTCCAGACGCGCAGGCTCTGTAATTGTGGCTCACGGGTCCAGTTGCTCCGCGGCATGTGGGATCTTCCCAGACCAGGGCTTGAACCCGTGTCCCCTGAATTGGCAGGCAGATTCTCAACCACTGCGCCACCAGGGAAGCCCTAAGATAATCTGTTTTAATTAGTAACAACTTGGGAATTTTACAGTGTCTCTTCAAAGTATAAGTAGAATGGTTACCCATTTTGCCCCCAAATAGACCCTCTTAGTGCCAACGTTTAAGCCACATACCCTTGGAACAGCATGGCATTTATGCACTGATGCCAGAAATAAACATTCTAAACACAGACCCACATTTGTAATGAAGCAAAGAGGAGGTAGTTGTGGATAAGGATGCCAAATAGACTTGTGAAAATATTTTAAAGAGTTCCTGTGCAACTGTTAAAAAGAAAATTTAGTGGCCATATAAAAATCAATTTTTAAAACTATTCATAGGTTTCAGGACAGCCATTTTAAAAAAAAAGGTTTAAAAAGAATATTCCCCTTTTGTTAAATGCTGTTTAAAACTATGTTTTACTATGAACACATGTTCATGGTAAAATAGGAATCCATACACAATGTGAAGCAAAAACTTGAAATCCCCTCCTCACCCCAGTCCCAATAAAATGACGGTTAATAGTTTCTTGCGTTTCCTACAAGAAAATAAACTTTTTAAATAGGAGAGGGCTTGCCTGGTAAGAGGCCCAAGGGGTCTTCTGAGGTGGTGGTTGCCCTGGTACGCTCATGCCATGACCGCTGGTCAAGCAGTGTACTTTTCTGTGTGTATATTTCAACAAAAAAGTTAAAAATGGGAGGCCAGAGGAGAAGCAATACTGTAATTTGACAGTAAGAGTAGAAAGAGCAGCAAATATCTGACCAGCAAGACCTTCTGAATAGTTTACAACTAGAGTCAGGAGTCAACTTCTAAAAATAAAAAAAATTTTTAAAAAGTAGCAAACAGCTACTGAATGCTACAGAAACCATGGAAATATTGTTGTATTAACATTTTCCAGATAAAAATCATTTTCAGTAGATAAGGGACAATTACTCAAAGACTATTTTATAAAATGAAATTGCTTTCTTCTCAGTTATTTTTAAGATGGGCTCAAATTTCACTATTTTGCTGCCCAAATACTTTGCTGCCCTATTTCAGGAATGCAGGAAACAAAAAAGAGGAACACAATTTGCTTTTTAATAACAAGAATAGAACTGGGAAGAATTTCTTTTTTTAATGTGGTCTGTTAAAGATGACAAAATACTTTTCTTTGGTCTTCCTGTGGAAGCAAAGGGAACAAACATTTGTTCTGTGTCCCTTTCCACAATCAGCTCCTCTTTGCTTCTTTACAACAGTGCATCTTATTAGAACGTTTAGAATGTTTACTTCTGGTACCAGTGAACAAATGCCGTGCTATTCCAAGGGTATGGGGCTTAAACGTTGGCACTAAGAGTCTATGAATTGGAAGAGACATTTTAAAGTCTCTACGTTGTCACACTCACAGGTGGTTCTCGCCATCAATATTCAGAGTGTTGGACCCCTCCCTGCCATGTAGGCCCTGCCTGAGCAGGAAGTGGGCCTCAGGTGAGGAGATGGGGAGTCTGAGATGCCCACAGGACGGGACTAGGGACTGGCCCTCATGCATGGTTACTCCCCCTCCACCTGACCATCCAGGCTCGGTGTTGTGGGCACCTCGGGGTGACTGTCATGTGTCTGCCAGCCTCTGCAGTGGGGCACTCGATGGAGCACTGGTTCCACTGTTGACGTAGACCCCAAACTACTTACTGCAGAAAGCCCTGGCTCCCTGCTCAGATCCCCTTCCCATCACTCCACAAGCACTGAGCAAACACCTTCAGGTTCAGAGTGGAACGTCAACCCTACTATGTATGTGCTCACTGGGTTTTCAAACACATAGGCCTCTCTTTAATCAGCAGTGTAAGATATCTGGGCTTCAGATAACCCTGACCTGGCCTGTCAGCCAGCCTCTATCAGAGGTCACCCTATAAAGAATGATATTTAGGGAAGGCGGCCTGATCCTGGAGTTATCAAAGACACTTAGAAATAGTCATTGAATGAAATTCAACATTTGGACTTAGCCAGAATGAGACCCAGGAGTTCCAGCATCATTTCGCAAATCAGCATTTTACTTGAAAGCACTGCACATGGACAGAAGCAGGACCAGCTTCGACACAGAGTCTATATCCCAAGCTAGCTTTCTGCAAACGAAGAACTGAGGTGGAAAAGCCATGAGGACTTTGTGGATCCCTTCCAGAAAGAGATGTCAGGGGAGGAGGTGTTGGCGGTTAAGATGTAGAGATGCAGGAGCCACCATTTAAGAGAAGACATGGCCTGACAAGCAGCCAGCCTTCTACTCAGGTAGGAGAGCTGTCACCAACAAGGAGCGTCCTCTGGGCCATTTTAGCAGAGCAAAGATATGCACTGCCCAGCACTCAGAGCTCTGAGGATTCTTCTCTACACTGTGTTCCCTGTGGCTGCTGCCAGGTAAGGATGCTGTGTCCACCTGGTCTAAACACACCTCGGGCTGCCAGAAGACAAACTGCTGCTAACAGGTCCACTGAGGCTGGGATAGTCTGCGGGGCAGAGCACCTGGTGAGCAATGACAGCACCAACCTTCTTAGTTCTACTGGGTGTCTTTTATCTCTCCAATCTCCTAACATCCAGGAACTTTCTTCCATCCCAGGCAGAGGCCAAGTTGCCAAGCAACCTCAACAAGTTACATCTGAAGTCTGAGTGGGTGCGGTTAAAATAAACATGGTGATAAAGTCACTGTAAGTTACAACGGGAGAGGCTAAAGATAAGACACACACAGACCTTTTAAAAAAGTGTCTGTATTTTTTATTCTGGCTTGTGAACACCACACTATGCCTTGACTTTGTTACTTACAGGTTTTAACCATCTTTATAGAAACCCAGCATGTCTGCAAGCTCAGTGAGATGGAACTCCAGCAAACTGTGGCCCAAAGGAGAAGGAGCTCATGCACACTGCTTTCTCAAAGGGCCAGTTTGCACTTTAATTGTGACGTACAAAATCCTGGAGCAGGGGAGATGAAGACCTATGTGCACAGCCATGACTGACTTTGTCCATTTGTTAAATGACTGACGTTTATATTTCAGCCACCCTTGAGTTTCTTCTGGTCTGGAATCCCTTCTTCTCTAACTGAGCTTAAATCAATTCAGGGATTCTTGTAAGAGAGTATTTGTTTTGCTCCAGCCCCTTTTAATTCAATGTTGTTCAAGACTCCCCTTCTCCCCACCTCGCAATCCAGTACTACTGATCAAAGAACTTCTAAGACTTATCTGTACATCACAAAGTACTACACGGAATGTGGTATTTCTATAGATGACCTGGAGTCACAGTGACTTTCCCGGTTCAGTCAGTTAAGCATTAACTAGAAGTTTTCTGCCTTCCATGCCCGGGTAAAATATCTGCAACCAGCAATGTTCTCTCCAGTTCTGACTCTCTGATTAACAACCACTCCAGGTACCACAGGGAACTACCCTGTGGGGCTGTTATCCTTTTCCTTCAGAACAAATGAGTAAGAAAATGGCATGGCTCAAGGATTTGGCAGAATGAAAACAGACCAATGAAGCAGGCAGTGTCCATGTTTATTGCAGAGTAACTCCTTTCCTCATCTCCAGGCCCTGGGCTCCGTCACCCGCTGGGCACACAGATCTCTGCTGTTAGCGGTCTAAGGAAGGCGCTCAGCCTCCCTGAAAATCTTCCCGGGGCACAGACCACAGAAGCTATAGATTCCCTCTATTCCTTGGGAAGTGCCCGATAGGGCAGAGGAGGTCAGAGGTGGTGTAGGGGTCTGCATGGCCAGTCTGTAAACTACCAAAAACGTAAGGAATTCAGTTATCTTAACCAAAATGTACAGCTGAAGGAGTAAGATGTGGAGACGACCAAGAAAGAGTCCCAGGCTTTCAGAAGTTCACGGGAGGGCAAACAAGTCGGCAAACAACTACAATCCGTGCAACAAGTACTAAAGCAGAGGTAGGGCCGGGCGAGGCAGCGGCGAATCGCTGAACTGTGAAGAGGGCAGGCCCTGCACCTCCCGTGAGACCTAGGGTGTAGTAAGGGGCAGGCTGCCCTGCGGTTCCAAATTTCCCCACCAACTCGTCCTGGGGCCTCGCACGGAGGCGTCCCAGGCAAAAGGGTCGGAATCGTGCTTCTCGGCACCCCTGGAGTCTGGGGTCGCGGCCCCCTCCTCACCCCGGGAAGCGTGAGCTCTGAGGCCGTCCCGAAACACCGCGGAAAGATCTGGGCTCCGGCTGGCGTGGGCCGCGCCCCCGGCCTCCCTCGAATGGACGGGCAGTTCCGCGCCCCGCCAGGGCCGCCTCGGTTCCCCTGCACCCCGGCAGTCCCACCAGCTGCGCTCCCCTGCCTCCCACGATCCCCGCCCCGGGCCGGGTTCGGCGCCCCACTGCAGGCCCGAGCCCGGGATACCTCACCTCGGGAGAGAGCCGGCGGCAGCGGACGGCGTTGTGGGGCTCAGTGCATCCTCGGTTCTCAGGGAGCCAGGAAGTGGGGCCGCGCGCAGCCCGCAACGAGTTATGTAACCGGTAGGGGCCGCAGCCTGGACGGAGGCGGCTGCCCAAGGCACTTCCGCCTCCCGCTCCGGGCCGGCGGCGCAGGCCCGAAGTCCATTGGCCACCGGCGCCCACGTGGGGCGCCACCTCTCGACGCCGACGCCGCCATCTTAGGAGCTGGCAGGCCGGGCGCGAAGCCGAACACAGGAGAGGCTGGGATGCCGGCGGTGGGGCTGGGGGCGCGCCTCCAGGGGGCGCGTCTGCTAGCGGCTGGAGAGGCTCTGAGAGCCAGCGGAAGGTCCGAGATCCTTCCGGACCCGGCCGAACTTTGAACTGCCCGAGCCTGGCGGGTGTGGACGCCGGGGGCGCGGTCCGGTTGGTAGCCGGCCGGCTCGGGTTTTTCGGGCGGGCACAGCTGAGCGTCCCCGCGCAGACCCGGAGGCTCACAGCCCTCCAGTTCCCGGCCAACACTTCCCTCGTTTGGGTTTGGGGCTTGAGCTTTTCCATCCCCAGCGGCTGGAGGGTTGTCAAGCCAGGGAAGCGTGATCGGAGGACCGACAGCGGCTGGTGGGCAGCGCCACCCCGCCCAGCGCCGGACGTCGGCCGGCAGCCAGAGTCCAGCTTCCGCAGACAGGCAGTTAAGGCTGTCGCCGTGTAAATGGGCGGGGGTCAGTTGCCCTCAAGTTGGAGGTTCTACATCACAAAACCTAACTTAAATTTTGTTGCTAAGGGACTCGTGTAGAGCAAACTCTGATGTTAACTTTAAAGGAGAGATTTATTCTTTGCCTTCAAATAACTTACAGTGGTAACAGGGCCAAAGGATGGAATCGGAAGGCTAAAATGATCAACCCTAAAAGGATTTAATTCACATCCAAATGAATAAACGTTATCACAGATTAAAACAGTCTAAAATCACACTATCAGGACTTCCCTGGTGGTCCAGTGGGTAAGACTCAGGGCTCCCAATGCAGGGGGCCTGGGTTTGATTTCTGGTCGGAAAACTAGATCCCCCATGCATGCGGCAACTAAGAAGTCCGCCAAAGAAGATCCGGCGCAGTCAAAACAAATAAATAATAAATAAATAAATATTTTAAAAATAATAAAATAAAATCACACTATCTCATAAATGTTGAATGCATATTCTTTAACATTTTGACAAAGAAAATATACCTAAAGAGATTAGAAGTTTTAAAGGCAATTGGTATAAATAGATCAAGAGTAGTGGAACAAGGGGATGTAAAACAACCAGGATATTCTATTGTCTACATAATATGATGTTAGTGACTGATGGAATCTTGGTTTGTGTAAAGCAACTTATATTTCCTTTCTGTAACAGTTTCTGTAAGTTCCTATTTTTTTAAAGGCTGAAAAATCACGGGCAAATGAAAACATAATATCATTTACAACTCGGTAGAGTTACAGTTTTAAGTACTGCAAACATGCTATTGTAAGCAAAGATGCTGTGGTAAACGTGTTTGGGTCCACTCAGAGCATTTCAAGCGCTCTATACAATTATATTTAGTGTGTCACTATTATAATCAAACTTGAAAAAAAAAGCTTTAATATAAATGAAGATAGAACAAGCAACAGTGAGGCGGGTATAAAACGCATACTTTGAAGTCCTACATACTTTGTAGAGATGGGCTGCAAATTTAGCTTCAGTCTTTCCAGAATCCACTTTGAAGAGAACTGGTTGGGAGATCCAGCGAGTCAGTGTGTCAGAGGTGGCTAACTGTCCCCTAGTATCCACTGTCTTCCTCCTCCTCCTCTCCCTTCTTTTTATTTTTGATTGTGTCGCGTCTCAGTTGCGGCATGTGGGGTCTTTCATTGCGGGCACGCAGGCTCTTCGCTGTGGCAGGCGGGCTTCTCTCGAGTTATGGCACGCGGGTTTTTTTTTCTTCTCTCTCTCTCTCTAGTTGTGGCGCGTGGGCTCTGTAGTTTTCGGCACATGGGCTCTCTCGTTGAGGCCCACAAGCTCAGTAGTTGTGGCGCAGGCTTAGTTGCCCTGCGGCATGTGGGATCTTAGCTCCCCAATCAGGGATTGAACCTGCGTTCCCTGCATTGGAAGACAGATCCTTTACCACTGGACCACCAGGGAAGTCCCATCTTCCTTCTTTTTAAAAAGCAACTGCTTTCTCATATCCTCTTGTAGTACAATAGAACAGCACCCCCTATAGCAGGTAATAGCTGTCAAGCTGAGCTTATACTTCTTACCCTCCCTTGCAGCAATGTGAGGCTATATGCCAAAGTTTTTACTGATGGACAAGAGCGGAAGTGATGTGGACAACTTAAGTTCTTAAGCATGTCCTTAAGAGGAAACTGCTTAAATATTAATAATTGGTGAAGCTAGGTGAAAGGTACATAGGTGTTTACTGCATTGTTCTTTCAAATACTCAGAAGGTTTGAAAATTTTAAATTAAAAGGATGAGGTTTTAAAAAAAGAAAATTGCTTGTTTTCCTCATCCTTTCTCTCGCCTTCCATCATGTTCCCATCCATGGAACATGGGGGCAGTGGTAAGCCCCTTCAATCACACAGGAAAGGCAAAACCCTTCCCAGGTCCTTGTTACTCAAAGTGTGGTCTTGTGGTCCAGCAGCATGAGCATCATCTGGGAGCTTGTTTAAAATGCAGAACCTCAAGCCTCACAAGACTGAATCAGAATTTGCATGAAGCACTCTGTAAGTGTAGCAGAGTTGACAACATTCTGTTGTTTCCAGGGTTCTACATAGAGCACTAATAAGATGAACTGTCAAAACTGAGAAGGGCATCTATATCCATTCAAACTTTAAAAGCACTTTCTAAAAAAAATGAGAAAATAATGATAACTATTCCCCCAGGGTTTACTATGTGCTGGGCACTGTGTAAGCATCTTACACAGGATCTCATTTATCCTCAGCACAATGGTTTCAGCCAGCTACCATGTGTCACTACAAGGGATATTCCAGGTAGTTGTCCTCTTTAAAAAAATTCCACTCTATCCCATTGTGTGGGTGGTATTGACTCCACCCCAAAATGGTCCCTACTTTGGTCTAACCCGTTAAGTTCAACCCATTCTCCCTTGGCTCAGCGACTGGCTCAGATAACCCAGCAAGTGGGAATTGCTGACCACAGGAATTGGTTCAGGAAAGGTCTAATCAGCACTGAGCTCAATACTGATTGGTCCTCCAAGTCTTTGCCTTCCTGGTTTTTCTCTATTTTTGATGTGTTTTGAGATATTTCTTCCACTTGATCTAAGAGACCACTGGCTTTATGATGACCATCCTCTCCTTCAATTTACCTACTGAATGTTAATTAATTAATTAGGCCACACCACACCATGCGGCATGCGGGATCTTAGTTCCCCAACCAGGGTTCGAACCCGTGCCCCCTGCAGTGGAAGCGTGGATTCTTAACCACTGGCCTGCCAGGGAAGTCCCTACTGAATGTAAATTTAAAAACAAAACAAAACATGCTTTTCAGTTCCAGAAAGTTTTGCTATAATCGAATCTCCTCCAGTCATCGTATTTGGGTAGAGCTGCCATCTGTCTCTTTCAGAAGTTCTATTTCCTCAAGAGCTGCCTATTCTGAGAGTTCTGCCAGCTCCTTCTCCCTCTGGCTGCCAAGTCTCTTCAAGTGTACTGTTATTTTTCTCTTGCCTACTCAAGACTGTTTTTACCCTCTGGCCATGGGTCAAGCACAGAGATATCTGCAGGCACTACCAGTGGGGGGCGTCATCAGTCTCTACTTCTGCATTCGAGCCACGTTCCAAGCTGCCAAGAAGAGTGGTTCTCTGTGGAGCTCTTGAAGGGAAACCCTCAATTCCTGCCTCCTCAGCTGCAGAGCCCTTTCCCAGCTTCGGTGATAGGGAGGTAATCAGGCTCTGCTGGGTCAGGGAGAGCCGCAAGCTACCATCTCCATGGGCAGGCTCTGCCGTTCCAGAGCCCCGGCTGAACTACTCTAATTATGGAATACATGCTCACTGTAACAAACAGGAATTAACTTTCTCTGCCGTTCCACAGACTTCCAAGGCCAAGATCTCTCCAGAAATTAAGGCAAGATTAAGCATAGTAATTTTCATCTCTCTCTCTCTGGTGCATAGAGGAATAAGGTTGGGTACCGCTGTCTTCTGCCAACCCTAGGTGATCCCAGCCACCCAGGGCCCTACTCACTGCTCTATCATAGATGGACTGCGGTTGGGGAGGCGGGGAGAGCAGGGGCTGGGGATAAGGTTTCCCTCCCAACACCCGGACATTCAGGTTGTAAGCAGTATTGCCACTAAAAACCTTGGACAGAAACCTGCAATATTTCAGATTATTTCCTTAGCGAAAATTCCTAGAATGTTATTTTTTTATATATATAATATATATTCTTCTTAAAAAATATTTATTTATTTATTTGGTTGCGCCAGGTCTTAGTTGAGGCAGGCGGGCTCCTTAGTTGTAGCTCCAGGGCTCCTTAGTTGCGGCTTGCCAGCTCCTTAGTTGTAGCACGTGGACTCCTTAGTTGCGGCAGGCAGGCTCTTTAGTTGTGGCTCCACGGCTCCTTAGTTGTGGCTTGCCAGCTCCTTAGTTGCAGCATGTGAACTCTTAGTTGCGGCATGCATGTGGGATCTAGTTCCCTGACCAGGGATCGAACCCAGGCCTGCACTGGGAGGGCAGAGTCTTATCCACTGTACCACGAGGGAAGTCCCAAATGTTGGTTATTTTTAATTGATTTCATTTTCAATTTGAAAACATTTCATTTTCATTTGAAAACAAATGCCACACTGCCTCCTGTCTCATACATCCTCACCAACATGGGATATTATCATTCCTTACCTCTCTGCACTCTAAGGGGAAAAAAAAAATCTCATTATTTTAATGTGTACTTCTTAGTAAGTTTTATCACTTTTTTCTATTTTTATTAACCATTTACATTTCATCTTTATATGATTTTTACAGATTTATGCAACATATTTTGGTTTTGGTTTAACTTGGGGCGATTTTATGACATAAACATTTTTTTAGAAGTACGCATGCCCTGGACTTCCCTGGTGGCGCAGTGGTTGGGACTCCGCCTGCCAACGCAGGGGACACGGGTTCAAGCCCTGGGCCAGGAAGATCCCACATGCCACGGAGCAACTGAGCCCGTGTGCCACAACTACTGAGCCTGCGTGCCACAACTACTGAAGCCTGCGCACCTAGAGCCCGTGCTCCACAACAAGAGAAGCCACCACAATGAGAAGCCCGCATACCACAAAGAAGAGTAGCCTCTGCTCACAACTAGAGAAAGCCTGCACACAGCAATGAAGAACCAACGCAGCCAAAAAATAAATAAGTAAATAAATAAATAAATTTTTTAAAAAAGAAAGAAGTATGCATGCCCATGGTAAAATTTTAAAAGCAGAACAAAAGGATATATGGTGAAAAGTAAGTTTCCTTCCCTCTGACTCTGAGTAACAGAGTTCTCCACTGTTACCAGCGTCTCTGCATGCTCTCAGAGACCTTATTTACACGGACGATATGATATTTTCATAAATAAAAAGCAAGTGTGAGTGAGATGAGGGCTGAGCTTGGGTACTGGATGCTTGTCCTCCCTTCTTCCTTCACTTAAGGTTAGCTGGGCACTATGCTGGGAGCTGTGGGTACCAGTAGTGACTGAGATGTGTTCTCTGCCTTTGAGAAGATATGTGATTACAAGACGGTTTGATGAGGGTTTCAACAGAAGCACTGACACAGAATAATGGAACTTTTTGAATGTAATTTGAGTGAACATGTAGTTTCTAAGTGTCTGCTATGTGCTACATACTGTGTTACAGTCCTTCCTCAATGTCCTCATTTACTCTCCCAATCACCCTGAAAAGTCAGTACTGTTGTCCCATTTTACAATGAAACACCCACCCAAGGCCTTTATAGCATGCAGAATGAAACTTCTCTCCCCAGGGGCACCATGAGGATGAAAGTCAAGAAACAAATTGGTTCTTCATTTAAAGACGTGATGTGTTCTCTTGGATCACAACCTTCCTGACACCCAGGAGGACAGCTGACTTACCAAAACCAGCCTTTCCAGGAAGACACCGAAACATTTTTCCAGGATCCCAGAAACAGATCATGAACAAGCCACTTCATGGCAAGCCCTGTAGACAGTCAGCTTGTTGACTAGCATCTGCTTTGCCTGAGAGGACTCTGGACCTCCCTGGGAGCACTCCCAGGGGAGGAGAAAGGTTCCAGGAGACTGGCTGGAGGTGCAGTGGATTGTTCTGACTCATGGTTCTGATGGGTTCATTAATATTTACATGGATCATAAGAAATCTGTTGCATTTCTTTACACTAACAATGAAATATCAAAAAGGGAAAGTAACAAAAAACCAAAAAACAACAACCCCTTTTGAAATTGCATAAAAAAGTAAAATACTTAGGAACAAAACTGACCAAGGAGGTGAAAGACTTATATGCTGAGAAGTATAAAACACTGATAAAGGAAATTGAAGATTATTCAAAGAAGTGGAAAGACATCCCATGCTCTTGGATTACAAGAATTAATATTGTTAAAATGGCCACGTTACCCAAAGCAATCTACAGATTTAATGCGATCCCTATCAAATTACCCATGACATCTTTCACAGAACTAGAAAAAATAATCTTAAAATTTATATGGAACCATAAAAGACCCAGAATTGCCAAAGTGATCCTGAGGGAAAAGAACAAAGCTGGAGGCATAACCCCCCCAGACCTCAGACAATACAAAGCTACAGTAATCAAAACAGCCTGGTATTGGCACAAAAACAGACATATGGATCAATGGAACAGAATAGAGAGCCCAGAAATGAACCCACACACCTACAGTCAATTAATCTTCAACAAAGGAGGCAAGAATATACAATGGAGAAAAGACAGTCTCTTAAGCAAGTGGTGTTAGGAAAGCTGGACAGTCGCATGTAAATCAATGAAGTTAGAACACTCCCTCACACCATACACGAATATAAACTCAAAATGGTGTAAAGACTTAAATATAAGACTTGACACCATAAAACTCCTAGAAGAGAACATAGGCAAAACATTCTCTGACATAAATCATAGCAATGTTTTCTTAGGTCAGTCTCCCAAGGCAGTAGAAATAAAAGCAAAAATAAACAAATGGGATCTAATCAAACTTACAAGCTTTTGCGAAGCAATGGAATCCACAAACAAAATGAGAAGACAACCTACGAACTGGGAGAAAATATCTGCATACGATGTGACTGACAAGGGCTTAATTTAAAAAATATACAAACAGCTCATACAACTCAATAACAACAAAAAAAACCCAATCAAAAAATGGGCAGAAGACCTAAATAGACATTTCTCCAATGAAGACATACAGATGGCCAATAGGCACATGCAAAGATGCTCAACATCACTAATTACTAGAGAAATGCAAGGGAATTCCCTGGCAGTCCAGTAGTTAGGACTTGGCGCTTTCACTGCCGAGGCCCAGGTTCAATCCCTGGTCAGGGAACTAAGATCCCACAAGGGCAGCACGGCTGAAAAAAAGAAAGAGAGAGAGAGAGAGAAATGCAGATCAAAACTACAATGAGGTACCACCTCACACCAATCAGAATGGCCATCATTAAAAAATCTACAAATAACAAATGCTGGAGAGGGTGTGGAGAAAAGGGAACTCTCCTACACTGTTGGTGGGAAGGTAAATTGGTGCAGCCACTATGGAAAACAGTACAGAGGTTCCTTAAAAAACTAAAAATAGAGTTGCCATATGATCCAGCAATCCCACTACTGGGCATATATTACCCAAGGGGAAAGGGGTCGGGGAGGGATAAATTAGGAGTTTGGGATTAGCAGATATAAACTACTATATATAAAATAAACAACAAGGTCCTATACTGTATACCAGAGGAAAATATATGCAATAGTCTGTAATAAACCATAATGGAAAAGAAAAAAAAATAAACAAAGTAGATCTACATGGGCAAATATAAAAAAAATCTCTCTAGATATACTTAAGTGTAAAGAAGCAAAGGCTATAACACATTTGTATTGTAAAATAAACAATGGGAAAAAATTTGCATGAATCAAAGCCAGTACAACTATGAACCAAATATTTTGCTTCCAGGGGGAGGGATAAATTGGGAGATTGGGATTGACATATACACACTACTATATATAAAATACATAACTAATAAGAACGTACTGTATAGCACAGGGAAGTCTACTCAGTACTCTGTAATGACCTATATAGGAACAGAATCTAAAAAAGAGCAGATATACGTATAACTGATTCACTTTGCTGTACAGCAGAAACTAACACAACATTGTAAACCAACTATACCCCAATACAAATTAATTTCAAAAAAATAAAATAAGTTTTGCAAGGCAAAAAAATAATTTGCTTCCAAAAAAATTCCCTTTGGGTGTAAAATGATGCAAGTGTATAAGCTGGATCACCAAGAATGATACTGATTGCTGCAGTTAAAACCAAGACAGAAGTAGCCACTTAGCCTGGACTAGGAGGGTCAGGCCAGTATATTGGGAAGGTCTGATTCTCCATTTTTATTGTCAGTGTACCCTGAGACTGGGCTTACCAGTCAGGCTCACAAAAGACTGAGGCTTAAACCAAATTCTGGTTTACTTGTTTATAGTCAAGAGTCACTGGAATGCTCTTAACCCTGCTCCAGACACCTCCTTCTCTCTTAGTGTTCCTGGGAAAATAGACTGCTAACCAGAAAGTTCTTGGTGAGCAGCGTATAAAGAGGAAAGAAAAGAGAGCCTTAAGGGAGATCTTTTACTCAGGCCTTTCTCAAAGGTCAGGAATGCTTGCCCCACAAGTCCATGTTCCTTGTGTCTGAGCAGTGCCGGAGGGTTGCCAGACTCTTGCTGACTCTTCTTTCTCTTGGCTCCATTCAGACTAGGCCGCTCTGTAAACACATTACTTTTCAGATCCATAAATCACGACTTAACTTCCCAGGCTTTCCTTAAGATTACTTTGTAAAAAATTTTTTATTATTTATTTATTTATTTTGGCTGCACAGGCTCTTCGTTGCAGCGTACAGCCTTCTCTAGTTGCAGTGCACAGGTTTCTGTAGTTGCGGCACGCGGGCTTAGTTGCAGTATGTGGTATCTTAGTTCTCCGACCAGGGATCGAACTGGGGCCCCCTGCATTGGGATTGCAGAGTCTTAACCACTGGACCACCAGGGACGTCCCGAGGTTACTTCTTATTGCTGCAGAAACACGATTTTATCTTCATTTTCCCCATTTAATTCTCAAAATTCAGCCTTATTCCCCTCTTTCAAGTTCTTGGGAAACGCCTCATTACAGGAAGCTATCTGTGGATTACATTGAGGTATCTGATTGCTAAAGTGCCAATACACAACAGCTTTATTTAGAAACCTTTTCAATTATAAAGCTTATACTTTTTGAGCAGTTCTTTTATGCCAAGTGTTATGCAACATATTTTCTTTTAATTTTCCCAATAATCATCTGAGGCAGTTACAATCATTACTCCTATTTTGCAGATATGGAAACTAAGGCTTAGAGAGGTTAAATAATTAACCCAAGATGTTATAGCTGTTAAACTGTTAGGAGCAATTTCAACCCAGGCAATCTGACTCCAGAGCCCTGGCTTAAATAATCTGCTAATTATGGAAGAAACACATACTCACTGTAATAAATAAGAAAAATATAGAAAAAAGTATAAAGAAGAAAAAATTACCCTTTGCTCATCATCCAAAGATAATCACTCAACATTATTGTTTCCTTATTGCTCTTTTCAGTATATTTTCAATAATTATGATGGCATTTTATGTACAATTTGGTATCCCATTTAAAAACTTATATTGGGGTCTTCCCTGGTAGTGCAGTGGTTAAGAATCCGCCTGCCAATGCAGGGAACACGGGTTTGAGCCCTGGTCTGGGAAGATCCCACATGCCACGGAGCAATTAAGCCTGTGCGACACAACTACTGAGTCTGTGCTCTAGAGCCCACTTGCCACAACTACTGAAGCCCGCGCACCTAGAGCCCGTGCTCTGCAACAAGAGAAGCCACCACAATGAGAAGCCCACGCACCGCAACGAAGAGTAGCCCCCACTCGCCACAACTAGAGAAAGCCGTGCACAGCAACGAAGAACCAAAGCAGCCAAAGATAAAGAAATTAATAAAGAAAAAAAAATGTATTGGAAGCATTTCCCCATGTTATCAAAAACTCCTTATATATATAATCTTAATTGGATGCAATCTTTCCTCCTGAAAGAGAGGAAAAATACTTAGAAATTAGGTCATTTTTCTCCAGTTTTTCTCTACTGTAAATAATTCTGCAATGAACTTCATGTTTTCCCATCCATTTCCATTCATCTTTTTCCATATTCAACATATTTCCTTAGGATAACATGGCACTTATTGCCAGCTGTCCCGTGTCTACCTCCTCCTTCTTTCTCATTGTAATAGAACTTGTGCTTTTTAGCTGGGTGTGGGCTACCAGAGTGATACTATGCTTCTTAGCCTCCCTTGAGCTAGGTGTGGTTGTGACCACGTGACTAAGATCTAGCTAATGGAATGTGAACAGAAGTGATAGGTGCAACCTCCCAAGTTCCACCCTGAAAAGGAAGGGACATGCCCTCCCTTTCTCCTTCCTGTTGGCTGCAATGCAGGTGTGATACTGAGCCATACTGGGTGAGAGTCATGCTTAAGATACTAAGCACTCTAAGATAGTGGAGCACAAAGCAGAAGGAGCCTGGGTTCCCAGCAACTTTCCAGAGCATAGCTATCAGACCAGCTTGGATTGTATGTGGGAGAAAAATATATTTCTATTTGTTTAAACCAATGTTATTTTGAATTTCTTAGTATAGTTAATGAAATCAGATGCCCAGTTAAAACATAGATTTTTAGAATTAAATTTACAGAGTCAAATGGTATGAATAGTTTTCAACCACACAATGCATACAATAGGGGCAAATTACAAGAGTATACTGAGTATACTTGCTTACCCACCGACCAGCAAAGTAAAAGCTTTTGTCTCACTAAACCCCCTCTATCATTCAGTATTAATAATTTTTTAAATGTTGACTAGCAAGATGGGTTTCATTTGAGTAGGTTCCCTCTGACTATGAGCGCGTCATCCACAGCAAGGCAGAGCAGGTTTTACATCTTGTTTATCCTTTTGCTGTTAATTGTAGTTATAATCACTTTTACAAAACTTTTTTGATTGTTTTTTAAATCTATGTACTGGATTGTTTAAGTGATCTTCAGTCCTTTTATACATTTGCCTTTCCTATTGTGATTTTCCCATTCCTATAGATCCTTGCCTCTTTTCTATTTAAGGAAGACTTTTCAATTATTTCTTTTAGAGCAGGTTTAGTGTTGCTGTATTCCTTTAGTTTTTGCTTAGGACACAGCAGGCTTTGACTCACTCCCTGGAACTCTTCTCTGCACTCCGGCTGGCTCAGTCCCCCGTCCCTCCAGGTACAGCCATTCTTATACTGCAGGGGAGAAACAGGCAGGCCATCACTTTGCTCCTGGCCACGCCATCTCTGTAACTCCTAGGCCAAGTGTCTCAGACAAGTCTGATCTCAGAATTCTCAATCTGATGGGCCTTTTCGGGGAAAATGAATTATCTGAGCACATAGTCCTCTAACCTACTATCCAACCCATTGTTTCTTCTCCGTCCTCACTGTGTTTAACCTGCATTCTCTGTAGATCTCATTACCCTCCAGGAATCTCTGGTTGCAGCTTCTATTTGCAAGAATTAATCAGTATCAGTAGATCTAGAACCTTTCTTTGGAAACGTCTCTGGCCTCAGTGACTGAAAAAGAATCCTGCTAGAGTTGATACGGAGCAAAGCCACTTTCTGGTAATGGGATTAACGTACTGGGGGTACATTTTAGAGCCCTGAGCTTCTTTCTGATGAAGGACCTCCTGCCCAGCTAGAGGTGATCCTAGCTTCAAATCATGAGAGCCTCTTATTCTTGGTGAAAGTAAAACCTGCAGGCATGAGCTACAGCCATCATTCCCCAATTAGAGACGAACTAGTGAACCCAGCTTTCTAACTGCTCAGTCAGGCATTTTGGATACTTATGAGAAAAGCCTCTTGCTGAAGTTGGGAAAAAAGATTATTCTTGCTTGTCTAGACTCCTTTGGTGCACTGTGAGAAGACCCTGTCAACTTCCCATTGGTAGTAAAATCTCATGAAGGATACACTAAAGGCTCTAAGCAGTGGTCCCCAACCTTTCTGGGCCCAGACACCGGTTTCATGGAAGACAATTTTTCCACAAACAGCGGTTGTGGGGGGGGGGGGTTGGGGAATGGTTCAGGCAATAATGCCAGCGATGGGGAGCGATGGGGAGCGGCAGATGAAGCTTCGCTCGCTCGCCCCCTGCTCACCTCCTGCTGTGCGACCCAGTTCCTAACAGGCCACGGACCGGTACCGGTCCACGGCCTGGGCGTTGGGGACCCCTGCTATAGGAACAACAGACATACTTATTTTTAAGTAATAAACCCTAAAAAGCAGTACCATCTGGGAATGTTAAAAACACCAAACCTGGGAATTCCCTGGCGGCCCAGTGGTTAGGACTCAGCACTTTCACTGCTGAGGACCAGGTCTGACCCCTGGTCTGCGAATCAAGATCCCACAAGCTGCGCAGCATGGCCAAAATAACACCAAACCTAGTGAGTAATTCATTCTGGAAGTCATGTTTAAAATTACCAAGGAAAAAATATATACTTAACAATAAATAGTGATAATGTCTGGGTGATAAGAATGTGGTGCTTTTATTTTCTATTTTTTTATCTGTATTTTCTAACTTTCTAAAATGTACATATACTGTTTTGTAATAATAAAAAGTTACTTTTAATTTTAAAAAAGATGATGTGATCTTCAGAGAGAAAGCAGATATTTGGCTATGGAAAGAATTTTAATACATACAGATTATTATTATTATTGGTATGTTAGGGGCTGAAATGAAGAAACTTGTCAAAGGGTTGTGGCAGAAGAATTTTTAAGTTTGGATGATTAAAATCTGTCACTTGAACTTCTAATGGATATATGGTCAAGCACCTCTGATTTTTAAAAAATCAAGTTAGAAAAATAAATAAATAAAAAATCAAGTTAGGTATATAATTCAGTCTTATTCTTTCAATCTTGGTCTATCATAGACTTTGTATCTCATCTCTTTCCTTTTAGCAAGATCAAGCTTTCAAGCTTCTTCTTTCTTGATCTACTTGTTTAGTTTTGGTAGTCAGAAGGCCTAGGGAAGATTTTGCTCCTCTCCTGTTTCAAAGATAACTCTCTGGTTACCCAGTGAGTTAATACCACAGGCTTAATTTCTAGTCATTGGAAACTGGGTTTATCTCTTTGTAATAATGAGAACAGGATTCAAAGGAAAGGGCCATTAGAGCCACTTGTTCTTGGTGAAAGGGCCACAGATCAAAATCAGGAGGATCTAGCCCCAAATGAGATATCTCTGACATAAGAATACCATAAAATTAAGTACAAAGGAAGAGGGGAAAGAGGACTACTTGAACAGCTCCGTGATTACATGGTGAACATGTACCAGGCCATTAGCTCTTCTTCAACATTTACACTTTGGGTTGGTCTAGCCTGTAGGAAAGTTTGTCCTTATCATTCTTCCACCTGTCCTTTCAGCACCTTTTTCCTTCCTCCTGGGACCCCCAGATACCTCTTTTGTGACCCATCCCCACAAGGCCTAGCTCTACCTGTCAAGATGTCACTTGTGGCAGATACTGTTAGTTAACCTGTCTATTCTTCGTCCTTCTTTTTATTTTCCAACAGAGCCCTGATTTTGTGTAGGTAGATGGTCAGGAGAGACTGGGTCCCCTGGAGGTGAACCATGATGGGTGTAAACCAATACAGTAGCTAGTCTTTTTACTCTTGATAATGATTGGTTTAGGACTGGTACATGACACAATGCTTGTCGGCATGTATTACGTGGATTCCATTGCCATCTTCCCCAACATGCTAAGGATGGCAGAGGAGAAATATGGAAGTATTGGGACCATGATGGTGTCATTACGCCATTGAATTAATCAACCTATAACTGCCCTACCTTTGAACATTTTGTTGGGTTTTCTGTTACTTGCAGCTGAAACTATCCTATCTGATATTCCACCAAATCCCGTTACTTATTTTGTCAACTCTGATATTGTTTCAATTAATATGCAACCACTCCTTGAGTAACCTTTTAGGTACAGGAACATGCCTGGCACAAGAATAAGAAAATATATTGAGACGTATTCAGAATTTTCTATTAAGGTAAATATCACCCTTGTTTTTTCAGACACCTTTGTAAACTGACAACTTCTTTGAAACTACCCTCTGAGGAAAGGCTTCTGAGTTCTTTGCAGCTGAGGAAAGCAAAGTTGTATATAGGCCAAAATTACACAAGCAATTAGTGGCAGAGCTGCGGAAGCAGCTCAATTTTCTAATTCCAAATCCCTACACCACGGCACCCAGTGCCAGTAAAGTGGAAAATATGTGGCAATGGGGCAGGTCGAATGTGAGGTATTAAGAGGCCTACAACGTCCCGCGAAGCAATCCGATGGCTCTACTACCGCTTGAAGTCCGCTGTGGCTCCGAGCCTGATACGGCTCGGTTGGGCTGCAGTCGCCGGGCACAATGCCCCTAGAATACACTGCGTTGGAGACGAGCAACCGGCCTGCGCCGACCTGAACTTTGTCCACCCAGAAGACACCCCTTTACATTCCATGGCCACGCAGTCCGCCCAAGACACAGCGGACTACTCAGGCTAAGACTAGGACCCGCACTCCTGGCCACTCAGGCATCTCACCTAGGCCGGACCAAAGTTTCGGACCCAGAGAGTACTGCCGGCCGAACCCACATTTCAGTACCGATACTCTTCAGGTTCCGAATTCTCTCCGTCTACTTGCTTTCCTTCTTCCCTGAAACATTACGTCCCTCTGTGGTCACGGTAACGCTCCATTTCACCAGGTCCGCCGGCACGAAGCTCACGGGGGGAGACCCAGACAGCGGAACCGGAAATGCTTGGAAAAACTGAGGGAAAACTACATCTCCCAGAATGCCGGGTGATCCGGGGGCGGGAGGTTCTCCATTAAGGCGCCCGATTGGTCAACACTCAAAAGGGACTGCCCCCCTCCTAGGTCACGCTAGCCAATCAGAGGTAGATCTGCGTAAAAGCATGGGGGCCGGCCGCATCCGGCGGCTTTCCCGGCAGGTCCAGCGTAGGGGAGCATGGGAGCGTGGGAGCCTAATGGTGGCGCCGTCTTTCGGTCTCGAGTCTCGGCTGGGCGTCGCTTTCTGTTGCTTTTGCCTGGATAGCGGGAGGCTTCCTGAGATCTTTAGTCTCGGAGCCGTAAGTGGGGCCCGGCCGGCCCGGGAGTCGGCCTTTCCGAGGCTGGGCCGGGGAGAGGAGTCATAGGCTCAGGTCTTAAAGGGTGTGGGGATGCGAGGGGGTGCGTGGAGGAGCTTGGCAGCCGAATTGGCCCCTCCAAGTACTATTTTCTCCCCACCCCAGATCTGTCCCGAAGTCCCTGTGGCGACTTGAAGACACTACCACCCCTCAAGATGGCATCCACACTCCCTACAACCGGGGCCCAGGTGAGACCGGGTCCCTTCTCTCGGTCCAAGTTCCGGTCGCTCCTTTCTGGCCTCTGCCTGGCCTCTTTTGGAGGAGGGTGAGGCATGCCCGTGATGCGAGGGCTCCTGATCCCCAGAGAGCCCTTTCACCAAGCTGTCTTTGTTCCTACCAGGCATATAGGAGAAATGGCTTATCAGAGCCTTCCTTTTAGAACCACCAACTGGGAGCAGGGCCCATTGGAGAAGGCTATTACAGGGTACCTCAAAGTGTCTTTCTGGAATGCTGCTCAAACTTACAGATTTCTAAGCTTCATTCCACACCTGTTGAATAAACAGAAACAAACAGAAACCCCAGGTGATTCTTAATAACACCAGAGCTCTATTGATTTATAAGTTTGGTAACCTTAGGGAAGGAGGAATAGGCCTGGATATGATGCTGCAGTGAGCTTAGCCATGAGTGTGACGAAGAAGAAGGAGAGGGACCAGCAAAGGGAAGGATGTTGGGAGAACACTGGACCTCCTGTCCTGTCATGAGTCTTCCCGGGCTGCTCAGTCTTCTCCTTTCCCTTAGAGCATTCCTACGTAATGGTTTCCTTAATGGTTCCCTGAGAGTTGTTCCCTCATCTTTTCTCTTCTAATAGGCTCTTCTAGAACTTCTCCCAGTTTACTGTTTTGGTCCTTATACCACTACCTCCAGTGGTCCATTTTTACTCTTTCCTTCCTAATCCCCACCTCCAGCCCTCAGAACCCATTCATACCCCCTCGCCAGCACTCAGGGACCTTTTCCACCAAGCCCTTTTCTCCCTTGCCTCTGATGTTTCTAGCTCTTCTCAGCCTTCCCAGACTGAGTAAGGGGGTAACTTTCCAGCTTCTTGTCCTGAGATGGGCTCTCATGTTGTTTCAGGGACCAGTGCTGTTTGAGGACCTGGCTGTATATTTTTCTCAAGAGGAGTGTGTGAGTCTGCACCCTGCCCAGAGGTCCTGCAGCAGAGACACGCCACAGGAGTGTTTGGAGGATATGGCCTTGATGGGTAACATAGTTGTTTTTCCTGCATTTTTGAACTTTGGTCATTTCTAGGATTAGGATTGCATATCTCATCCACATGTTGGTATGGGGGAGTGGGACCTACCCCTGAGTGATTTATGTGGACATGACAAGAACTTGCATGAGAGTGCAATTTTCAAAGGGTGAGTTGATTCTTAAAAGGCAAAAATTGGCAATTCCCTGATGGTCCAGTGGTTAGGGCTCGGTGCTTTCACTGCCAGGAGCCCCGGACAGGGAACTAAGATCCCATGCAAGCCATGCAGCAGGGCAAAAAAAAATTAGGGACTTCCCTGGTGATGCAGTGGTTAAGAATCCACCTGCCAAAGCAGGGGACATGGGTTCGAGCCCTGGTCTGGGAAGATCCCACATGCCATGGAGCAACTACGCCTATGTGCCACAACTACTGAGCCTGTGCTCTAGAGCCCGCGAGCCACAACTGCTGAGCCCACAAGCCACAACTACTGAAGCCCGCACGCCTAGAGCCCGTGCTCTGCAACAAAGAGAAGCCACAACAATGAGAAGCCCGTGCACCACAATGAAAAGTAGCCCCCGCTCTTGCAACTAGAGAAAGCCCATGCGCAGCAGCAAAGACCCAACGCAGCCAAAAATAAATAAAAATAAATAAATTTATTTTTTAAAAAATTAAAAATTTTTTTAAAAGGCAAAAATCCTGTCTAATACAGTGACTGTGGTTTTGCATAAGACCTGGTAATCTTTCCAGATATTTGTTACGGTCAATTCACAATTTTACTTGTGAAACTCCATTAGTATGGGTTACTGTTATTTGCTAAAGGTTGGAAATCGCTTTAATCCTAAGGGGATGGTGTGCCTTTCTCACCTAAGAGGAACTATAATGTAGAAACATTCCTATGCCTGAGTAGATTTTATCCTTGACTAGGGTTGACTATTTGAACTTTCCCAGAACTCACATTTTATATTTTCTACTTCTGTCTTCATCATTTTGTTTTCCTCTACCTTCTTGAACATGTGAAGCATATTTATAATAGCTCTTTAAACATTCTTTCTACTAGTTTTATCATCTGTGTCATTTCTGGGTCTGCTTTTGTTGATTGATTTTGCTTCTAGTTACGGGTCATATTTTTCTGCTTCTTTACATGCCTGGTAAGTTTTGATTGGATGTTGGACATTGTGAGTTTTATGTTGTTGTATGCTGGCTTTTGTTGTATTTTCAAAACAATTTTTGGACTTTGGGGTAGGGTGCTAATTTATCAGTAAGTTACTTGGGATCAATATGATCCTTTCAAGGCTTGCTTTTTGCTTTGTTAGGGTGTGTTCAGAGCAATCTTTAGTCTAGGGCTGATTTGGCCTGCTGCTAAGGCAGTGTCTTTCTAAGTATACTGCCTGATGCTCTGTGTGGTAGGGAGTCTTTCCAGTTTGGCTGGTGGGAACATGAACTATTGAACTACTATGTGAATTCTGGAGATTGCTCTTTCTATTCCTTTTTGGTGGTTCTTTCCCTGACCTGGGGTAGTTTCCTCAGATGCATTTACAGACTAGTATGCAGCCAGAGTCTTAAGGGGACCCCATCTAGATGCCCAGAGCTCTCTGCCTGGGCATCTGCCTCTTCTCTGGTATTTTGCTGTCAAATTCTAGCAGCCTTGGCATTCCTGAACTTGGTCTCCTTGAATCAGCAAAACCACTGAAGACTGGATTTCCACACACTGCCCTGCAGCCCAGAAACCCTTTCCAGGCAGTGAGCTGGGGCAGTCATAGGGCTGTTGCTTTGGAAGGAAAGATCCCTTTTGGATTGATATATTGGCTTTATAAATTAAGAATATTTGGGAAAATATTAAAGACTAATGCTTTTGGGCAGGCCTGAGTTTTGTCAGCCATCCTATAGCTTCCTGGTCCTCTGTGTAACTAGTTTGTTCTTTCCCCAGTACTACTTGAGGGTGTTTATGTTTTGCTTTGTTTTGTTTTTATCAACAGGAGGAGAAGGCAAGATTGAGATTAATCAGAAGCTAAGGCTAGAATCTATGGGACTTGAAGAGCTTGCCCTAGAAAAATACTCCATTGCTGTGCCCCTTGTCTATTACCCAGAAAATTCCTCTGAGCATGGAGTTGGAAACCTTGAAAGGAAAATGTCAGGTAGAACTCCTGCTTTCAAGAAGAGGTTCATAAGCCTTTTAGTTACCATTGAAAACCACACCCCTTTGATAGAACTATCTCAGTGTTTAGGAACCAGAGCACTTTCTGAAATTCTTGAATTTCCCGGGGAAGAAGCCAAAAATTCATACAAGTGTCCTGAATGTGACCAAAGCTTCAGTGATAGTTCATACCTTGTTTTGCATCAGAAAATGCATTCAGGAGAGAAAAAGTATAAATGTGGTGACTGTGGGAAGATTTTCAATCACAGAGCCAACTTGAGAACACACCAGAGAATCCACACCGGCGAGAAACCATATAAGTGTGCCGAGTGCGGCAGCAGCTTCCGCCAGCACTCACATCTGTCTCGGCACATGAATATCCATGTAAAGGAGAAACCCTACACCTGTGGCATATGTGGAAGAGGTTTCATGTGGCTCCCAGGATTGGCACAGCATCAGAAAACCCACGCTGCCAAAAAAGCCTGTGGTAAATGTTTTGGTCAGAAAACAAATCTGGCTTTGCCTGAGAAAAGGCACGGGTCAGCCAGCCAGCACCCATGCAGTCCGAGCGGGAAATGCTTTGGGCAGCCCTCGCACTTGGCCCTCCCTGAGCGGGGCCACGAGGACAACCCTGAACACTGCAGCGATTGCGGGGAAAATTTGCTTTCGTTCTCAAAATTCGAACCCTTAAAGTGTCCTGAGTGTTCGATGACCTTTCTTCATATCTCTGAGCTTATCTCCCATCAAAGAATTCACAGAGGGGAAAAGCCCCATAAAGGCAAACCCTGTGCAGAAAGTTTTATTTCGGACTCAGAGCTTGCATGCCACCAGAAGAACCACACAGGAGAACCTTTTAAATGTACCGTGTGTGGGAAAAGTTTCAGGTTGAAAACACATCTCATTGTCCATCAGCAAACCCATGCGCAAAACACCACGTAAATATAGCAAGTTTTCATTAATGCTTGTGCTTCGCAGTATTTATACTGAAAACTGGGGCACAGTTACCCTTTATGTGCTAGGTACTGTGCTAAGCATTTTACACACATTCCATGTAATATATCATTTAATTTTCACCACCACCTTGATTTAGGCACCATGACTTCGGTTTTATAATGGAGGAAGCATAGTCAGTGTCACAGCTACTGAACAAAGCCAGAACTCTAACTCAGTAGCTCAGTTACTATCCAGATTCCATTTGTATGAGCCGGAGAAAGATACAGAACTTATAAAAAAAAAATTCAGTTTTCACTAAAATGAAGGTTATTGCTAGAGTTCTTTTAATTTTGTTTACGTGGTTTCTAAGTAAGTTTTAGAAGGCAAATTTATTTATTGTTTGCTAGTTCTGCAGATCTAGGATCTAGGAAAGTAAGTACCTTTGTATCTATTTTATACTTTTTTTTTTTTTTGCTGTAACAATCAGAATGTAATGTTTGTATGAGATTATTGTTTTACATATGAATTTCTGGAGGGGTTTGGAAGCTTTTTTCCCTCCATGTGAAGTGTTCCCAAATGGGTTGGACTAGTTAGTGTCGAGATGGCTGTTAGTATCCGTGAAGTTAGTATCCATTCTCAGATCTGATGCCACTGGCCTTTGTGATTCAAGTGTTTGGAAGGAATTTTAGCAATCTGACTACAGCCCTTTCTGGTGCCTGGACTTGAGCAATGGAAAGGTACTTGCTTCTCTCTAAGAGGATTTACCTCCAAGTCTTTACCAAAGCACATCACCTGCCTTGCTATGAATAACAGTAACCCTTGTTCAGTGTGCATGCTCAATACTTCAGGTATATTAATTTAATCTTCAGAGTAAATCTGACAGAAAAGGACTATCCTCGTTTCGTAAATGAGTAAGTAGAGCCCCTGGAGGATACAATCAGTACATTGCCCAAGACACAAAAGTAGCAACATGCTGAAGCTGGCATTTAACCTCTGGTCTCTGCTGTCAGAGGCCATGTGTTCAGCGACATTGCGTTATATGTTGGCATTTGCACCACATGTTAAAACTGCAGGCAGCTGGGGGACTGAGATGGGTGGGTGAGGATGGTCATCATGGAGGCTACCCTGTGCACGTGCTTCATTCCCTTAGTGCTTCATCCCAAGCCTGACTTACGTGTATGGTTACAAAGCAACTGAAAGACTGTTCAGGACTTGAGGTTCAAACTCCATCCCTATAATCAGAGATTGCAAACTCTACAGAGTATAGTTTTAGTTTAGTTTGAGTTTAGTTTAGGTTTTAGTTGAGTTTGGTTTAAGAAAAAAGTTTTTCTTCCTCATATCCAAAGAAAGATACATACAGAAAATTGTTAGAGCTTAATCAAAATACTTGAAAATATATAGATACTGCTGTTACATGTAAATACTGGAGCAAAATATTGTTAAATGGAGTGGTTATTAATGTTAAAGAACCAGGGGATCTTGTAAATGTTACATTCATGTGGAATTTCTCTTTAAAGCAAAATTGTGTACCTCTCAGCAAAGCAGCATTTAAAGGGGTTTTTGATTGGGATGTGAGAATGGTCTTATTCTATATAAATGGTATAAAAGTATGGCATTTACTAAAATGGGATTATCACTGGGAAACCTCAGGAGTAATAATAGGCCTCTTTAGGACTAATTGGAGGAAAGTAGTACCTGGAAGGTAGGGTCTTTCTACTGAACAGCAGATTGAGAACTGAATGTACAAAAAGGTGCTGGCTACTGCTGTAAGCTCTTAACACTGATTAGAGGCAGGAAGATACTGTTGGTGAGGAAAAGGGAAACCAATAGCCCTAACCCAGCTCACCCACTCCTTTCCCCCTTTTCCTCATTCTTCTTTTGCCTCTTGTTTGCAGATCCACAGTTGAGACCCTGTGCTCTGTATGTCAAGGTCACACTTGGCTCGTTGTTTCCCATGTCTCCACTCTTAGGATACAGGACACCAGTCTGCCGGGCCTTTGGGGTCTCAAATAAAAAAGCGAGGTCTTCTATAGGTTCTTCTTCAGCAAGTCTCTCTGTCTGAGGTGGTTAGAGTTGTGTAGAAAGATGGTCTCCAGTTAGGTTTCTTATCAGCCAGCTCTGGGATATAAACACCTTTGCTAAATATCAGAAAGTACTGCCTCCCTGCTTTCCTGCTTCTGCCTTCCGTGGGAGCAGCTGGCACAGTGCGCCATTGGCACATAGTAGGGGCTCCCATATTTCAGTTAACTGAAGAGTTGCAGGGTCGGGGATGAAATTGGGAAAGAGGTCCCTAGTAGCAGAGTTGCTGCAGAAAGAAGTAGAGAAGACTATTTTAGAAGGCGTTTGGACAGAGTGGCGCTGACCTGAAACATGGAAGCTGTCATCCTTTCCTTTGCTCCTAAGAAAGTACAGGGGAAGGTGAAAATTCATACCATCAATGACGTTCTGCACTCAGCATGGGAAGTTACCTTTCCAGATGAGGTTTCCTTCCCAATTAACTTCAGTTTTTACATTTTTATTTTCTAGATTTTGGAAGATTATGCCAAACCTCCACAAGAGATTAGAAAAATATCTTTTACAAAGACATTAATATATACATGAGTATAATTAAAATGCCTTTTTGGTGTAATATTGTTAATGATTGTTATGCGGAGGAAAAAACAAATCCCTGAGTGTCAGCTACTGTGAAAGAGGCATCTTTTCAGTTGTTGCTTTATTGTGCACTTGCACCTAAATTCATTTGCTGGATGTAATTCGAGCTGCTCTGAGCCCAAGGAGTTGAAGGAAGCGGTCAGTATCCATCAGTGAGACCCATGCTGGTTTTATGCAGATGGCTTTTTCACCCTCTATTTACAGTGTTAACGGACAGATTCCACAGATGGTCATTAATTCAGAGACATCATTAGCCTACCATGTTTTTTTTTTTTAGCCACAATGCTACTTTTTTTTTTTAATTAATTATTTTTATTTTTGGCTGTGTTGGGTCTTCGTTTCTGTGCGAGGGCTTCCTCTAGTTGCGGCAAGCGGGGGCCACTCTTCATCGCGGTGCGCGGGCCTCTCACTATCACGGCCTCTCTTGTTGCAGAGCACAGGCTCCAGACGTGCAGGCTCAGTAGTTGTGGCTCACGGGCCTAGTTGCTCCGCGGCATGTGGGATCTTCCCAGACCAGGGCTCGAACCCGTGTCCCCTGCGTTGGCAGGCAGATTCTCAACCACTGCGCCACCAGGGAAGCCCCCATGTTACTTTTAATGAATACTTGGATGAAAGTTAATATAGGGATGAAAAACTAAATGCAGGAGTTTATTGCTAGGAACAGTCGGTTCACAACATTTTGCAGCATGGATGTTAACACAGGCAGAGTGAAAACTTTGTACTGAAGAATTCAATTGTTGAACAAATTTCTTTGGTTTTGTTGTTGATGCAGTGATGAAAATGTGTATTAAAGTCCTTAATGTGATTGCTGGACTATCAGGTTCTCTAACATCCGTCATTGATGAAACAGCATTATTCCAATAGCCTGCAGATGTTAAGTTTACATTTTGTAATTAAAGAAACTGTGGAATTTAATTGTTATTCTTGAAGGAGTTGAACTCAAAATAGTTTTGTTTACAGCGTTGTTGCAGTAGGTAATAGTCTATTCACATCTCTGCATTTAACATAGAAAATGACTAACCCGGTAATTCAGGGAGTTAAAACTAAAAACAAGTGACATTTCACAGCAAATGCTGTTTTGAGTCTTTGACTCCTGTGATTCCATATAATTAAGTGGCATTATTCTGATGACTGCAGCATGTCATACAATCTGATACTGCAGATTTTGCTCAAAGTAATCTGCCAATTTACTGCATATGTGTACTAAGCAGGTTATAGTTTATCTGAATAAAGAGTCTATTTGAAAGTGTTCATTAAACTTGTTAAGCCTATAGGATTTCCGTTGGAAAGTGTTTTTGCTTGGACATCTGTTTAAAAAGTAACTAAATAATCTTCATTAGAAGTGTTTATATTCATCTGTTTTAGTTTTGTAGATTGAGAGAGCTATTGATCTGATATCAGGATGACCATTATCCATCTCTTCACGGCCCGTCTGACTACAGGTGTTTTGTCTTATTTTTTGATATCCTTCCTTGTATTAACAATCTAGGGAGTGTGGGGATATGATATAAATATACAGTTATATAAACCTGAGAATATGCTGCAGTCTCTAGTTCCTTTGGATACCTTAGAAGTAATATGTTTGTTGGAGGCACTTGTGCTGTTTGTTTAATGTTTTGATTTTACAGTTTTTGGTGTATTCTCATCAGTCTTAGCTCTAGAGTTCAAGCTCTCACTGGGCAGTGATTACTGTCTGATGTGCAATTTGGCATCTAATAAATGCTTTTTTATGATGATGACAATGAAGTGAACTTAAAAATTTTTTTTTACACTTTAGTAGTTTGAGATGTCAATGAGATGTGACATTGTGTGGCAAGATTGTGGCTTGGAAGGGGTTAATGAATAACTTCGGCCGTTTAATAATGGAGGTAAAATCTTTTGCTCCCGGAAGTCAGAAGAAAACTCCAGCACTGCTCCCGGGAGACGGCATTAGACGTCATTAGACGTCATCTTCCCTTTCAGTCTTTGCTCCACGACGGCTATACCTCCGGCCACGCAGGCCACCAAAGCCCTGCGTGGGCCGCCGTCTAGAGCGGGGGTTGGAGCTGAGGACGCGTGGAGTAAAGCTCCCAGAAGGCTTTGCGAGGCCTGGGAGAGACCTTGTGCCGCTCGGCCACCAGCCGCGCAGGCCGGCGGAAACACCAACGAGACGAGACGCGCTAGAGCGGCCCACAAGGCTGGGAATCGAAAGTCCTACGCTTACTTCCGTCGCCGTCTTCTGGCAGTACAGCTGCGCGTTCCTGGAGCGGCCGTAGTGGGCGGGGGACCCAGCGGCTGCTCGGCCAGACTCCCGGCCCACCTCCGCCACCCAAAGAGAGGCGGCCTCTGCAGAAGCCGAGCGGGGCGGGTGAGAGCGTCTGCGGAGCGGCTCCTCTGGTCTCTCTCTCCGCACCAGCGGGAAGGTTACGTGGGTGGGACTGTGGGGGGCCAGCCCGAATCTCGCACTGGTGACGGGAAAAGGAGCCCGGCGCTACCTCCTGGGCCCTAACCCTACTTTGGCAACGCGAAGCTATGGGCTCGCCCTGTTTGTCTCTTCAACTTGTCGAAAGGGACGCTTTGAGCTTCTCACTTGCCCTGGGTAGAGTGTCTTCTGCCAACTAAAGAGTGTCGCTGCCTGTCCAGTTCTGCAAGGCTTGAGTCGTTAGCCACTGCAGTCACTGACCTTCAACACGACCCGAAAGGAATTCAGGGCGAAGATCAGGAATGAGGCACTCTGTGCTCTGGGAAAACTGGCAGAGCCGGCCTTCAGAGAGTGAGATATTTTAAGGAGAAAATTTTATGAACCCAAATTCTTGCATTGTCCCATACTTGGAAAAGCACTAAAAGCATTACTAAGATATCTGTTCCTTGTGAATAGCAGTAACCTTCTATGGAGGGGCGTGCTGCATACCCCTTCGTCAAAATCACATATATTCCCCTCCTAAGTTCTTCAGGACAGTTTCTCAGAGCTATCTAAGAGGCTGCCTCCCCAGCTGTAGTCCTCAGTAAGACAATGAATAAACTTGACTCACAACTTTTAAGTTGTGTGTTGTTTTAAAAGTCGACACTTCTCTCTGGAACCAGCGACAGTCTCCTCACCTGATTTCTGTGTACTCCACAGCCGAATTCTAACATGCTTTTGGTCAGAGTGTATCTTGGGATCACCTGAATCCACAGTCCCCACCCCCCCTTTCCCGCCCCAACCCCCAAGCGAGCTTAGCCACTTCCATGACTACAAGTACCTCACTTTATGTCTAGCCCCAATTTTTCTTCTCTCCTGCACTCTAGATGCCTGTATTCAAGTGCAAAAGAGAGATCTTCCTTTGGTGTCTCTGAGGCATGAAAACACATGCCCAATGGAATATTACTCAGCCATAAAAAAGAACGAAATAATGCCATTTGCAGCAACATGGATGGATCTAGAGATTATCATATTAAGTGAAGTAAGACAGAGAAAGACAAATATATGATATCACTCATATGTGGAATCTAATTTTAAAAAATGATACAATTGAACTTATTTACAAAACAAACAGACTTACAGGTATCAAAAACAAACTTACGGTTACCAAAGGGGAAACGTGGGGAGGGGGTAGGGATAAATCAGGAGCTTGGGATTAACATACACACACTCCTATATATAAGATAGATAACCAACAAGAACCTGTGTGTATAGCACAGGGAACTCTATTCAGTATTCTGTGATAACCTATATGAGAAAAGAATCTAAAAAAGAATGAAAAATGTATATGTATAACTGAATCACTTTGCTGTAACCTGAAACTAACAAAATGTTGTAAATCAACTATATTCCAATAAAATTCAAACAAACAAGCAAACAAAGAAAAAAAAAAAAACACATGCCCAAAACCGAACTCATGCCTTTAGTCCTTTTTTAAAAAAAAAATTTTATTTATTTATTTATTTTTGGCTGCGTTGGGTCTTGCTGTGCACGGGCTTTCTCTAGTTGCAGTGAGTAGGGGCTACTTTTCGTTGCAGTGCGTGGGCTTCTCATTGCGGTGGTTTCTCTTGTTGCGGAGCACGGGCTCTAGGCACGCGTGCTTCAGTAGTTGTGGCTCGCAGGCTCTAGAGCACAGGCTCAGTAGTTGTGGCTCACAGGCTTAGTTGCTCCGCGGCATGTGGGATCTTCCCGGACCAGGACACAAACTCATGTCCCCTGCATTGGCAGGTGGATTCTTAACCACTGTGCCACCAAGGAAGTCCCAGGCCTTTAGTCCTTCATCTCTCTGCCTCCAGTATGTGGCGCCACATCCACACAATTGCTCATGCTACTAACACACACTCCCTCCTCTGCTCCTCAAACTTTCAGTCATCAAGTCCTGTGGATTCTACCTCAAAAATATCTCTCAAAGCTGACTTCTCTCTCTCTCCACCCTTACCCAACAGCACTGACCCGGGTTGACAGCAAGGCAGGGACAGGGTTTTGACCTTGTGGGGATGACCATAGCCAGATGCTGCAGACCGGGACAAGCTCGGAGACAACAGACACTCAGGAGGCTGTTGCAATAAAGCAAGTGAGAGATGAGGGCCCTCACTAGGGGTCACGGGAGTGAGGAAGATAGATGGTGGGGCTTCGAGACAGATTGAGGAGGAAAAGGTGACGCTTTGGTGGGGTGAGAAAGCAGGGAGTCAAAGATGACTTGGAAGTTTCCGGTTTGGGTGACTTGATGGTTGGTAGCTTTGTGGAGAGATTGCTTGCCTCTCATGAGTTTACAGTTTTTCTAAACTTTCTAGGGAGACGTGTTCATCACAAGTGAGGGTGACAGTGCAGCTGTGTTCAGTGTGATCGAGAAGAGGTATGTTATAATGTGAGAGGGGTCGCACCTGGCCAGAAAGAAGAGCTGAGAGCTAAACACCAACTTGACTTCATTGGTTGGAGGCTTCTGGAAAGGGCACAGGGTCCTAACAGAGAACATAGCAAGGGCCTCAGGTAATGTGTCAGCTGACCCCACATATAGTAAGCTTTTCTTGCTCACCTGTACTGTTTGTTTCCAGGGAAAAACAGAAATTGGAGAGCCCAGATGCCCAACCACACCCCACAGAGAGGGTGTGACATTCCCAGATTCAGTTCAGTCCCAGCTGGTATGAAGCTATCCCCTGAGCCATAAGATGCTTGCAACTTGGGTGCCCTGGAACTCCCCATCCCCCAGAACTGGAGAGCCCCCTGATAAAAGATACCACTGGGGGCGGGAATCGAACCTGCAAGCCCACCATCCTGGTCCTGAAACACTGCTGTCAATGCATTAGGCCCCTCTGCCAGGAGGGGTAGCTGCGCCAGAGAGGCTCTTAGCCACCTCTGGAGAGTGTGCCATCAGTGGCTAAAGCCAGAGATGCCCACCAAGGAGCAGGTCCTGGAGCTGCTGGAGATGGAGCTCTCCGGCCCATCCTGTCTGAGGGATCCACACTGGTTTCAGTGTCACACCCAGAGGGTGACAAGAGACAGCAACCCTGATGGGGGATTTGCAGAGAGAGCCCAGGAACCAGGATGCTGGGTGACAAGGGCCAGAGGAGACTCAGAGAGTGAACACAGGATGGGTGATAAGCTCCTCTCCTTGGGAAAGAGTAGACGGGGGGATACCCTGAGCATATGTTACACCCCTGCTTCCTCTTCCACCAGGGATCCTGTCTCCAAGGCCTCCAAGAGTCCACACCATTGAGCTGAGGGTCACCTTTATTTTGGCCCAAGAAAGACCCAAACTTTCAAGGTTTCATGGGCAGCTCGGAGTAGAACTGAAAAGAAAATTAGAGAGCATTTTGTCTAAAACCTCATTTTACTGATAAGGAAACTGAGGTGCAGACATCGTAGAGCTCAGTAACTGGCTGCCTGCAGCACTGAAAATGGAACCTGGCTCTTCAGTGCCTTTTCCCCATCCCAGGCCTTTTCCCACCGTCTCAGGCTGTCTCCTGGTCAGGTTCAAGTGCAGGGGCATGTGTGTGATCAGCTAACTCCTTGTGAAGAAGTAACTTCTGTCTCTCTCAAAAAGACATGGGTCTGGTTGTACAACTTTGTGACTATAATAAAAAAAAACTGAACTTTGTACTTTAAAAGGATGAATGTTATGGTATATGAATTATATCTCAATTTAAAAAATTACCTTTGGGGCTTCCCTGGTGGCACAGTGGTTGAGAATCTGCCTGCTAATGCAGGGGACACGGGTTCGAGCCCTGGTCTGGGAAGATCCCACATGCCGCGGAGCAACTAGGCCCGTGAGCCACAACAACTGAGCCTGCGCATCTGGAGCTTGTGCTCCGCAACAAGAGAGGCCGCGATAGTGAGAGGCCCGTGTGCCGTGATGAAGAGTGGCCCCCGCTTGCCACAACTAAAGAAAGCCCTTGCACAGAAACAAAGACCCAACACAGCCAAAAATAAATAAATTAATTAAAAACAATTTAAAAAAAATTAACTTTGAAGTAAAAAAAAAGTTGAAATGTATTTTAAAGCTGCAATAAAATATTTAAATGTAATATACAAAATAACGCATCAGAGACATGAAATAATTTATGCTACCAGCATGACTTATTTTGGGGCAGACCTGATAGTAAAGCTGCTTTTGCCTTTTCTGTGCAAAGATATCTTGTAAGATGAGCTGTTAGAACCATTAGCATTTGCAACTACTTATCTGTGTGCGTTAGAAGTTTCTCAATAGTGTGCAACCAAAATAAAAATCAAATAAACTGCATGTTAATATAGGAATGCAGTTCCCAAAAAGATTTTTTAAAATACTGAAAAGATGTGTGTCCTGGTTTAGGCACGATTTCCTTCCACAGAACCCACCTGTTGCAAAGGGAAAAGAGTGTCTCATAGTTTCAAAGAACTGAGCGTGGGAGAGTTTTCACTGGGGTTTGGGGAAAAGCTATGGACTGAGCAGGAAATCCAGATGAAAAGAGGAGCCGATGCATGTCTCTGGTGGGAGGCGTGCTTCCCGCTCAGCTCCTCTGCCCACCCCTTACTCTTTAGAAGCAAACTTCTCCATCAGAACTTTCTCCTTAGCTCCATTTTCTCCCTCCTGAGGGCATGTATCTGACTTCTGGTGTGATCCTTGACCTCCGATTCTCAAAATCCTGGATCAGAGAGGACTCTTACCATCCTCTTCCAGAACAGAGCCTGTTTCCCAGGAAATCATCCTGCTCAGTGCAGCATATGCCTCAGAAGTGGACATACAGGGGCATGCGCTCTGGAGGTGTCTGGGTCCCTGATGTGCTCTACAAACACACCTCACTGGTGGGCTTCTTCCCTGCCTTCAAAGGAGTTCAGATGGGCCGGTGTTTATGAAGCCTTCATGTGGGGTGTTCTAGAGGCTATAACATGATCCCCCTCATCCCTGCACCGGCCCATCCAAGGTATTCACAGAAGCAACCAGGGCTCCAGGGGCAAAAAGTCTGCATGGCCAGAAGTCCAGCTTCCTAGAACTTAAAACAACTAGGATGCCCCCAAATGAAATGTTGCAGCTTGTGAAGTGGCGAGTTCCCCTGTCTACAAGAATTTCTAACAAAAGCCTGGATGACAGCTTATCAGGGTGTGGTAGGAGGATCTATGTAACAGGCAGTGTGGACAATCTTGCTTTTCCCTCCAGCAATAGGCTGTGATTTTGAAGAGGTTTGTAAAGAGGAGTGTGGGGCAGTTGATCACCTCCCAGTTTTGCTGTGGGCAGCTTTGCCAGGGGCAGCCTTGCCCACTGGTCCACACTTCCAGTGGTGGCTGGACCAGACCCATGAGAGCCACCCAGAACGGGGACCAGACCTCTTGAGGGGCGAAGTATTTATGCCCATGGAGCCTTTGCCTTAGCGTGCTGGGGCATTCACCCCAATGGAGGCAAATAACTCGGATCCTCTCATTTCAACCTTATCAAGTTAAAGAAACAAGTTTGAAAGGGGAACTAGAGCCAGGATTGAAGCTAGGTCTGTCCAAAGCCAAAGTTCATGCACACCAGGTGCTATGGTCTGAACGTCTGTGCACCCCCCTAATTCCTATGTTAAAGTCCTAACCCCCAGTGTGATGGTATTAGGAGGTAGCTCATGAGGATGGAGCCCTCATGGATGGGATTAGTGCCCTTATAAAAGAGACCCCAAAGAGTTCCCTCAGCTTTTCCACCATGTAAGGACACAGCAAGAAGACAGCCCATCTATGAACCAAGAAGAGGGCTCTCACTAGAATTCAACCTGACCGTGCTGGTGCCTTGATCTCAGACTTCCAGCCTCCAGAACTGTGAGAAATAAATATGTATTGTTTATAAGCCACCCAGCCTGTGGGATTTTGTTACAGCAGCCCAAACAGACTAAAACACTTGGCTACGCTGAACTATGTCCCGACGCTCCTTTATTAAAGTTTTCCAAAAGGTAAAATAAATGCCTTAAAACTCTTCCTCTGGACACTGTCTTTAGCCTGTACACCCCCATTCCACATGAACCATCTATCTCTCTGCAGCGTCACTTCCTAAGACTGTGCCACTTGCAGAATTTTGCGACTCTGGCCTTCCCTTCCACTGCTGAAAACACTGCTCCTGTCCTCCCAAGACCTCGGTGCAGGTGTCCCCTCCTGACACTCGGACACATCCATGGCCCCACATCTCCCAGGGGGACCCAGGTGAGCCCTAACTTGTAACCTTTATCGTTGGTTGTTCCACCCTCCTTAAAGCTGCTCCCATCCGGGATGGCCTCCCTCTGCCACCTTTGTCTCCATCCTGGCCCCTAACCCTCTGCTCCAGCTCCTAGGACAAGCCCTTCCCTGGACCTCTGCCCCAATTCCTGCTTGCAGCTGCTCCAGGAACACTAATGTGTGGTGCCACTCTCACAAGACTCGGGGGCCCTCTGGCAAATTTTTCACTGGGGTTTTTGAAAATATGTATTTGCAAAAAGTAAGGAGCACATTATTCATAACGGCCAGAAGGTGGAAATGACCCCAATGTCCATTGACAGATAAATGGTTAAAATGCAGTCTATCCATGGGAATTCCCTGGCAGTCCAGTGGTTAGGAATTGGTGCTTTCACTGCCAGGACCCAGGTTTGATCCCTGGTCTGGGAACTAAGATCCCACAAGCCACATGGCGCAGCCAAAATAAATAAATAAATAAATAAATAAATAAATTTTAAATAAATAAATAAATAAAATGTGATCTATCCATACAATGGAATACTATTAAGCCATAAAAAGAAAAGAAATTCTAATGAACCTCAGGAACATTGTGCTAAGTGAAATAATCCAGTCACAAAATGACAAATACTGTATGATTCCACTTATACGAGGTATGTGGAGTAGGCAACTTCGCAGAGACAGAAAGTAGAATGGGGGATGCCAGGTGCAAGAAGAGGGGGAACAGGGAGTTAGTGTTTAATGGGGACAGAGTTTCAGTTTGGGAAGATGAAAAAGTTCCAGAGATGGATCATGGTGATGGCTGCACAACATTGTGAATGTACGTGATGCCACTGAATCGTACAATAAAAATGGTTAGAATGGTAAACTTTATGTTATGTATATTTCATCATGATAAAAAAAATTTAAAAAGTCAATGTTAAAAAGAAAAGTAAGGAGCAGTATGAAGCGGCATTGAAGAAAGGGCGGGTGCCTCTGCTTTGGGGTGCCTCTCTCTAGGACATCAATTTTTCATAAACAGACTTTTGGAGAAATTCTTCCCCCCTTCCAGGACATTCTCTACCATGACCCCAGTGTGAGCAAGTGCCAAATCCAGGAAAATAGGACCTCTCCACCCTCGAACCCCTGTGGCCTCTCTGCTCATTCCAGGCACAAGTATTTGGATCTGAAAAGGTGACAGAAGGAGATTTCAAGATGCTGTTTTACTTGACACATAATTCATTTTCTTTTTATGTAACACTTTACAGAAAATACTTTCACACACGTGTGTTCACTTCACCAATCATGTGAGGTAAGCAGAGCAGGTCTTCCCATTTTCAGTGGAGGAAACAGGCTTGAAGAATTTAAGTGACACATCCAGGTCAGGGGGCTGGGGGACAACAGAGCTGCGAGCAAAACCATCCTTGGTCTTAGCCTGGTATCAAGTCCACTCTGGTTTGTTTATGGAGCTGCCTCAGACTTGACTAAGTCAGGTCAGGTAGGTAGACCAAGGTAGGTTCCTGGGGCTACCCTAGTTGGCTCTGCCCTTATCTGGTCCAGACGAATTTCTAGAGACAGGAGTGACATTTTGCCGCAAACGTCTGTTTCACTGGCAATTCAGGACTGTTACCATCTTAGTCAGTTTTGTATTTTGGCAGGTGACAGACAGTGCTTTAAAGAGAGTTACTGCAATTGTGCAAAAGTATTACATTACAACAGAATGGGAGAAAATATTTGCAAGTCATTTATCTGATAAGGATTTGATTCCAGAATATATAAAGAACTCTTCAACTCAACAATAAAAAGACAAAACCCCCAGTTTTAAAAGGGCAGAGGTTTTGAATAGCCGTTTCTCCAAAGATACACAAATGGCCAGTAAACACATGGAAAGATGCCAACATCATTAGCCAACAGGGAAGTGCAAATCAAAATCACAATGAGACACCACTTCATATCCACTAGCATGGCTATGATCAGAAAGACAGATAATAGCAAGTGTTGACAAGGATGTGGAGAAATTAGAACCCTCATACACTGCTGGTGGGAATGGAAAATGGTGCAGACCCTGTGGAAGACAGTCTGGGGGTTCCTCAAATTCTTTTTTTTTTTTTTTTCTTAAATTTATTTATTTATTTATTTATTTTTGGCTATGTTGGGTCTTCGTTTCTGTGCGAGGGCTTTCTCTAGTTGTGGCAAGCGGGGGCCACTCTTCATCGCGGTGCGCAGGCCTCTCACTATCGTGGCCTCTCTTGTTGCGGAGCACAGGCTCCAGACGCGCAGGCTCAGTAGTTGTGGCTCACAGGCCTAGTTGCTCCGCGGCATGTGGGATCTTCCCAGACCAGGGCTCGAACACATGTCCCCTGCATTGGCAGGCAGATTCTCAACCACTGCACCACCAGGGAAGCCCAAAGGTTTCTTTTCAGGCTGTTGAAAATATTCTAAAATTAGATTATGGTGATGGTGGTATAACACTGTGAACTTAATTATTAAACTGTACACTTTAAATGGATACATTTTATATGTGAACTATATCTCAATAAAGTTGTAAAAAATAGCATTTTGGTTTTAGAAATATCTGGGGGAAATTTCAACTCTATCTATCAGATGGTATTTGGGAGTTGTTAATTTTGTTGGGAGCGATAACGGTATTATGGGACGGGTTTTACAAGTCCTTATCTGCTGTAGATGGAAAATGCTTTTCAGAGAAATCTGCGAGGTCCAGATCCCTCACATATGCATGGAATCTTCCCCTCTCCCTGTCTCCTGGGGTAAGCCAGGGACCAAATAACCAAGGTAGGAATCATCCCACCCCCACATGGGTGAGTACAGGGCAAACTCAGAAAACATGGTGACACTTACAGACTGCTCCGTGGGTAAAGGGTGCACACAAAAGGAGAGAGGTTATTTTCTCATATGGGGTAGCCGATTGTAAGTCAGCAGGTCAATGTTTTGTGCTGAGACCCTCTGGTGGAACCACACATGCGGACTCTTACATTTGAAGAAGTGAGTACAGACCAGCAAATGTGGCTGAGTGCCCAGGGGCCTTCTACCAGGACTTCAGACCCTCACGGGCACTCCTCACCTGGAGCTGAGCCTTACCTGTCAAAGGAAAACTGGGCTGGGGGAGGCGGCAGCATCACAGGCTTGAAAACCTTTTGGGAGTGAGTGATATTCAGAGTGGTGATTTTGTCACATTTATTCAAGGTCCACAGTTGAACAGGTACCCAAAGACATTAAGATTCAGCAATTACTAATTTCATAATCAGAAGACAGAAAACACACGCACACGGGTTCTTCAAAACATACCAAGTAAACAAAGCTCTTATTTTAAGAGAGATTTCCTGTCCCAAATCTAAGGAAAGTGGAAATCTATGTTCCTTTGCTTTTAGAAGAGATCGTCTTTGACTAACCGAATTGATTCACTAGATGGATGTGGTCAGCTGAATCACAGTCCCCGCCAAAGATGTCCACATCCTAATCCCTGGAACCTGTGAATGTTCCCTTATATGGCAAAAGGGATTTTGCAGGTGTATTAAGGATCTAGAGATGGGGAGATATCTCAGATTATCTGGGTGGGCCCAATATAATCATAAAGGTCCTCCTAAGAGGGAGGCTGGAGGATCAGAGTCAGAAGAGAAGGTGATGTGATGACAGAGATTGAAGGGATGCATTTTGAAGATGGAGGGAGGGGCCACAGGCCAAGGAATGCCAGCGGCCACTAGAATCTGAAAAAGGCGAGGAAACAGATTCACCCCTCAGAGCCTCCAAAGGAACCAGCCCGCCTGACACCTTGACTTCTACTCAGTGAAACTGATTTCGGACTTCTGACCTCAGGAACTATAAGAGAAGACATTTGTGTTGTTCTAAGCCGCTAAGTTTGTGGTCATCTGTTACAGCACCAAGAGGAAACTAATACAGATGTAAATATAATTAGGGAAGTTACTAAGAAACAACAGTGAAACTGGCCTGGAGAAAAAAAGGTGGTAACAGAATAAGGAATCAGGAGGCTCTGACCGGTGAGAGGCAGGGGACAGGAGTGAGAAAACGGGCAGGCCTAACAATAAAGATAAACTCTTCTAATATCTAACATAGTTGTTGGGAAAGGGACCTTGGATTAGATTCTGAAAGCCCACCAAATACCAGGAAGCAGGCCACTGGGCTCCCATTAAGTCTCTCTCTGCCCAAAAGATGAGAGGTTTTGTCCACTGCATTCAAAGACTGCCACCGGGATCTCTGATTCAGGCAGGAATGGGCCCCAGGGTGAAGCAGGGGCCCTCGACTCTTCAATTACTGAACACCTATTTCTCCTGGCTGGTTGTGGGCTAAGTTCTAAAGCTAAAGTGATGGAAAATCAAGGTTCTGTCCTTAAAGAGCTTTTAACATATATAGCACAGTTCCCCAACCTTGGTACTACTGACATTTAGAACAGATAACTGTTTTGGGGCCGTCCTGTGCACTGCAGGATGTTTAGCTACATCCTTGGTCTGTACCTACCAGAGGCCAGGAGCTACGCTCCCTTCCCCCAAGTCATAACAACCAACGGTGTTTTCAGACGTTCCCAAATATCCTCTAGGGGGCGAATCTGCTACCAGGTTGAGCGCCATTGGTGAAGTCTACCTCTGCCTAGAACTTGTCAGAGGAGGCTTTGCAGAGCTGGCAACTTTTGTGAGATGCAACAGGGAGTGGGGGCGGTGGGTCCTAAGGGCAAAGGGAACAGTGTGTGCAAAGACCTGGGGGACAGGGCTGCCCATGTGAGCACCTGTCCCTCTGTGGTCAGAGGAACCTGAGATCCTTGGGGGGGACACACAATAGCACAACCACAGCCCTGAGGTGGCCAGCAGTGACCTGAGGATACTGATGCTTTAGGAAGAACGCTACCTGCACCTGTTTCCTGCTTGACATACTGCACCCACCTACCAAAAGTCTTCTCTAAACTGGGAGATCCACTGGCTTGCCCAGTGTGAATAAGAATTGTATACTGATTGGGTTATAATTTCCATTTTGAGAGAATGAGGGGTGGGATTAGATGATCTCTCAGGCCTAGTTCTAGGACTTTAACATTTTAGATAAATACATGTTGTCATTTTTAGAAACTTCTTTGAGGTATAACGTACATATCATAAAATTAATGAATGTTTCAATGATTTTTGGTACTTGTTCTGAAATAATTCAGTTTTAGTATATTTTCATCACCCCAAGCATTTTGTTATTCTTAAAGCTACTGGCCTAAGTGAGAAAGGAAAGTAGGAAGGATTCCCTTTGCTGTCTCCTTAGCAGTCTTGCTTCTTGCAGTTTTTCCTTATCACTATGGGTGGGGGATTGCAGCAGCTGTGATTTTTCTTTTACCAAATCAATGGTGCTTTGATATAAAAAGAACCTTTAGTGTGTGTGTATGTGTATTTATTTGGTAAAAGCACTAATACTTGGAGACCCCCTCCTCACACAAACGTGTCCACAGTCCCACTTCATGCGTGCTTTGTTATGAACAGCCAGGAATGACAGGAAGAATATTAGGGGATTTACATTCCAATGAACTTCTGCCTTGAAATTCTTGCAGATCACTCATCTTTATTAAAGGAGTGTGTGCATGATAAAGATTGTCTGGTAGGACAGCAAATGCATAACTATATATAGGATTTATCCTTGAACAGATTTAGAGGATAAATAAAGCAGCAAGGGGAGATTTAACATCAAGGTGTGGGGCACATCTGCAGGATCGTCCTGATTCTCCCTCAGTAGTGACTCCCCGCTCTCCAACAGACACCCCGGTGCTCTCTGACCCAATGCCTAGACCTGCCATCTCTTCCCCCGTCATCGTACATGACCCCATGCACGATCAAGTCCCCCGTCAGCCTTTTCCCGACCGACGCCTCACCAGCCCGACGGGCGCCATCACTCCTCAGGGATCTCTTGCTTTCTTCCTTGTAAGTCACGCAGACGGTCTTTGTGATTTACATGCAAGCTAGGGGAAGGAGAAATGCAAGTACCTTCTTCTGAACAGAGAGGACCCAGCCCTGCTTTCAGTCCCCATGGTGGAGTCTGTGATGCTGGTGAAGGTTTGAGCTCTGGCGAAAGCTTTTCCCACACTGGCCGCACTGGTAGGGTTTCTCTCCGGTGTGGATCCTCTGGTGCAGCTTCAGGGTGGACTGCCGCCCGAAGCAGTTCCCACACTCTCCGCATGTGTAGGGCCTCTCCCCTGTGTGGACTCGCTTGTGTCTTTTCAGCTCTGAATTCCACGTGAAGCTTTTCCCACAGTCATCACATTTGTAAGGTTTCTTTGCCGAGCGGGTCGGCTGGTGACCAAGACGTTGCAAACGGCTGCTCAGGTTTCTTTTGCTTCCCTTGCTTTTCTTCAGCTCTCTCAGTGGGTGGCTCTTCAGGGGGCCGCTGATGTATTCCAGTTCCCTGCAATGTCTCTGGTAGTGAGCAAATGGCTTTTGAGCACGTGGGGGGCTGACCTGCCTCCGTGACAACCGGGACTCACTCACAGTTGCCCCTCTGGGTTCAGGGCTCTGCAGACCATTCCCTTTGGGTCTGCCCACTGACAACGCGCATGGTTTTGCTCCTTTAGCCCCCTCCTGCTGTGGATTTTCCTTGTTGTCACTTTTCATTCTGGAGGCCTCTATAATTATAAAGAATATGTTTCATTTCTGGGCTTCGAAGAAAGAACCCAAGCAAAAGAGCTATGAGATACACGGCAAAGTTTCTCAAAGTGCTGTTCTCCACTTGGCAACTTGCATTAGACTCATCTGGGGCAGCTGTCCACCAAGCAGGCTGCCCCTGCTCCCCCAGGGCTGCTGAGTTAGAATCTCTGGGGGATGGAACCTGGAAGTCTGCAGTTAACAGGGGGAAGCTGGGGTGATTCTGATGTATATTAAAGTTAGGAAACAAGTTCTCCAACCCCTCCCTCCTTCCTACCTTTGGGGAAAGGTTTAAGAAAGGAGAAATAGGAAAAAGCAAACCCATCAGAAATTTCGACATAGCAAATATACCCTCACTTACATGGACACTGACCACCACTCTCTCTTCAAATAATGGTAAATCCAGTGAGTGTGGTATTTTCTTCCATCATGAAGTTGATAGATAGCATATGTGACTGGAAATTGGGATATGGGCCAGACATGCACCCTAATTACAGAAACTCCACAACAGTGCTATTATCCAACAGGATTCCTGCCATGTGGAAGATCTATTCAATAGGGCAGCCACTAGCCACATGTGGCTACTGAGTACTTGAAATGTGGCTTGTGTGACTGAGAAACTGAATTTTTAATTTTAACTTTAATTTAAATTCAGATTTAAAAAGCAGCCCACACAATTATGGTCAACTGCTCTTCAACAAGGTTGTCGTGATAATTCAATGGAGTAAAGAATAGTCTTTTCAACAAGTGGTGCTGGAACAACTGGATTTCTACATACAAAAGAATGAAGTTGGACCCCGACTCACAACACATACAAAAATTAACTCAAAATGGACCAAAGACCTAAATGTGAGAGCTAAACCTATCTCTCTTTGAACAGAACAAAGGTGTAAACCTTTGTGATGGTGGATTAGGCAATAGTATTTTCGATATGTTACCAAAAGCACAAGCAAACAAAAAGATAAATTGGACGTCCTCAACATCCAAAACATTTGTGCTTCAAAGGATACTATCAAGGAAGTGAAAAGATAACCCACATAATGGGAGAAAATATTTGCAAATTATACCTAAGGGTCTAGTATCCAGATTATACAAAGAACTCTTATAACAATAAAAAGACCAACCCAGTTTAAAAATGAGCAAAGGGGACTTCCCTGGTGGTGCAGTGGTTAAGAATCCACCTGCCAATGCAGGGGACACAGGTTTGAGCCCTGGTCCAGGAAGATCCCACATGCCGCGGAGCAACTAAGCCCGCGAGCCACAACTACTGAAGCCTGCATGCCTAGAGCCCGCGCTCTGCAACAAGAGAAGCCACAGCAATGAGAAGCCCGGACACTACAACGAAGAGTACCCCCCGCTCACTGCAACTAGAGAAAGCCCGTGCACAGCAATGAAGACCCAAAACAGCCAAAAATAAATAAATAAATAAAATATAAAAAAATGAGCAAAGGATCTGAATAGACATTTCTACAAAGAAGATACACAATTGGCCAATAGGCACATGAAAATATGCTCAACATCATCAGTCATTAGGGAAATAACTCAAAACCTCCATAAGATACCACTTCATGCCTAATAGGATGGATGCAATAAAAAGGACAAAAAATAACAAGTGTCAACAGGGATGTAGAGAAATTGGAATCCTCATAGACTACTGGATGTAAAATGGTGCAGCCACTTTGGAAAAGTCCAACCTCAAAAGGTTAAACGGTGAGTTACCATAGGACCCAGCATTTCCACTCCTGGGTGTACACCCAAGAGAAATGAAAATAGACACCCACACGAAAACTTGTACACAACTGTTAACAGCAGCATTATTCATAATAGCCAACAAGTGGAAACAACCCAAGTGTCCATCAACTGATAAACAGACGAAATGTCCACAGAGTGGAATATTATTCAGCCATAAAGAGGAATGAAGTACTGACACATGCTACAACATGGATGAACCTTGAGCATGAGACTCCACCCTCTCTGGAATCAAATAAAAGGAAATGGAGACAGCATGCACACCCAACTGCCTCTGCTGAGGCAGAAGAAGGGAGTACGTGTGGTCCACTTTCTTTAGGACCATGAAGGCCGTAGGTTATGGGGTGGGACCTCAGCCAGGGCCACAGTGCTTTCCTGCTGGATGCCCTAGGTCTTCTCCATTCATGAGTTTTGAGAATAATGAAATCAAAGTGTTTCGTTGAATGTAGCAAATCTTAAGGAATCTAGCTTTCTTGTAACCTTCTTCTCTGTTGACCATATCCTGTATTCACATCACCAAGACTGGCCAAAGTGTCACTTTCATTCAGTCAGAGAGACCACAGGACTGTGTAGAGCAGGGCCAGCAATTATACTGGCATTGTACCAGAGAAAGATAAAGAAATGGACACAGACAATGTCACAGGAGGAGAAAGAGGCAGAAAATAAAACGGAGAGGAGCTTTTTTCTCTAATTAGCAGAATCTTGTTTAGGTCCCTTCTAAACATGGGACCATTTTAAGTGACGAAACTCAGCCACAGCTTGAATGGAAGTTCATCAGTGGTCATATTTGGATTTGTCTTCACTATAAGTAGCTCTGAAAGGGACAGAAAAGTAGGCACTAGAATAATCCTGTGCACCGGATTCTCAAATAGTCATGAACAGAAAATGATAAAAGCACACTTTAGTAACACTACCATTCTAATTAGTGAAATTCATTGGAGAATAAATATCTACTATCACATACAATATTGAAAAAAAGCCAATACCTGGTCTATGTCTTTTTAGAACCATGAAATGCTTTGATGGAGATAAAGGGATGATGAGAGGGAGAGAAGAGGCACCGAGTGTTTACCTGTCTCAGCCAATTTGGGGGTTGGGTCCTGGAGGAGCAGGGATTTTTCCCAATGACGGGGGCTCCGCTGATCCTGAGATCCTGCCTGGGACGTCTCCTCCAGAGAGCTCTCCCTGGGATATCTGCTAGGAGTTTGCAGTTGAAAGTCTGGCAGTTCCTGTTCTCCAAGCTGGGATCCAGTTTTCTCCAAGAGCACCTTCTGGCCCTCCATACAAACAGCCACCTAGGAACAAGCCCCATGCATTAGAGGGCAATGCATGCTCAAGGACTGTCTGAGGGCAGCTTGACCTCTCACTGCTCTGTAATGACTGTTTTTCCCTGGAAATTTCTGATAATGGCCTGGGGGTCAACCTTGAGAGAGAATGCTGAAACTCTCAAAGGAAGCAAAGGGAAGGACTTGCAGAATGACCGAAAGGAGGCTGCTTCAAATCAGCCAATACTTCCTGTCCCTAAAGCTTGGGGCTTTCTCAAGGCCTGGAGTCAAAGTCATCAGAGAGCAGGCACAAATATATCAGGGTCAGCCATGACACCCACCCAGCAGGTTCCTACCCTATGCTCACTTGCCTCCCTGTTTCTGCTGGAAACAGGCCCTGTAGGATAGGGAAGCAGTAGGGTGGGGGCCATTAAAAACCACCCTTACCTATAAATTGTTCTGCCCAAGGCTCTCCTGGTAAGGAGATCTCAGTAGTAAGAGGACTGCCCTACCCCTGTTCCCTAACTGCTTCCGTTCACCAAAACACATGATTGTTTGCTTCCTCCCTAGGTCCCTACTGGGGTCTGACTTAGGGGTGGGATTTGGAAGGAATACTAGCCAATTGAGCTGGAGTTTCCTGATCCAAAGGCAATATGCAAGACACTTCCCTTGGACAAGGTCTAATAAAGTTCCCCCCAAATCAAATTCCTATCCAGTAGAATGACCCTGCCTGCTATGAATCCTGACTGCAGAAAAACTTCAAGAGGAAAGGGTCAGGGGAGATCTGTCAGCAAAGTTTCAAGAGCCTTACTTGATTCTCTGCTTTCTCACTGGAATGCCTGTGGCTGGGTTTTCTGAAAACCTGTTACATCTCCCTAGGAGGGTGGGGGGAGGAGGGTTCCAAATAGAGGCCAGGAAGTAACGTTTGAAATTCTGGACTCTATCTAGGGAGGGGTCCAGAGACCAAACACTAACCAGATGAAAAAGAAATCCTGGGGACCACAGAAAGTACCCTCCTTACCCACTGCTTTGGTCCCTTGGCTGCTCTGTAAAAATCTTCCACCAGGTTCACAACCTCCTTGCTGCTCATTGGACATTGATGCCTGGCCCGAGCCTGGATCTCCGGAGGCAGGATGTTCAGAAACTGCTCCAGCACCAGCAGCTCCAAAATCTGCTCCTTGGTGTGCACCTCAGGCTGCAGCCACTGACGGCAGAGCTGCCGGAGACGGGAGAGCGCCTCTTGGGGTCCAGACACCTCTTGATAACAAAACCGTCTAAAACTCTGGCGGGAGAGCTCAGGATCGGGCCAGTCTTTTTGCAGAGCGGGCTCCCGTTTTTCTTCTAGCTTTGCTATTATATGTCTCTCTTGCTTGGAGGAAGCCTGAATGTGGGACTGCGAGCTCAAAGTTATCTCCATCTTAGCCGCCATTTTGGGGCTCAGGAGACAGCTTCTCTCTCCTTGTAAACAGCTCAAGCCTTCGGGATCATGACCCTGAATGCTAGAAAGATGCTAGAAACGAAGCTCCTCTGAGGATATTGGAGAGGAAAGGATGCAAACAGAGCCTCCTCATTCGCTGGACTTGACCCCAAACTCCTGAAGACAACACAGTCCCTGAGAGTGGGAAGAGTTTGTTTTTCTGCCAGTTTCTTGAACTGTCTTGCAAAGGAGAAAAGTCATAATGTCCTAAAAGGGAACTGGGGGAAATACCGCTTTTATTTCAGCGGCAAGCACAAGCGGTCTCACAGGAAAATGCGCAACGTGACCTAATGGGCTGACAGGAATCCCTGGGAAAAGTTCAGGCTGTCATCCAGGTAGCCTGCACCAGCTCCCCCGCATCCTCCACAGGCCGACCTCCAGCATCTCGCCAGGCGCTACAGGGCGAGCCCAGGCAGGCCACGGCGCACGCTGGGGGTTGTGAGTTAGCGGAAACCTCCTGCTAGCCAGCAAGGTACACGGAGGCGCGGCGGCTGCTCACCCCCGAGGCTCCGAGGCCCAGCCGCTCCGGCCTCCGAGGGCGCCCGGCTCCGACTCCGCGCCCCAGCTGGCCTGGGGCTTGGCGAAGCTGCAGCACTCTGGCGCGCGGCTCAACTACGTGGCCGGGTGCGAGCCGGCGGTGGCGCCTGCGACGGCAGCACCACCGACAGCCCCGCTCCACACGCCCACCTGCAGCCGACTCACCTCTCTGGGGACCGGGGACCCAGAACCCAGGAGCCAAGGCTGGGGGCGGGGCAAAAGCCGCTCGTCGCGGACACTCCCACAGGCTGCTGCGAATCTGTGCCACGGGAGAGCTCGCCTCCTCCGCAGAGGGATTGGCTCCTCGGGGTCGTTCTCTCTCGTCTATCGGCCGCTGGGTCTGTCGATGCTGGCGAGAAGGGCACCCCGCCGTCGCAGTGCACTCCGGGAGTTGTAGTCCGCTGGCAAGACTCGCGAGCAAGCGCAGTGGGCGGATCCGCGCGGGGGCTCGCGGTGCTGACTTCCGGCCCGGCGGCCGAGCCAGTTTGGAGAGTCGTGAGTGAGTGCGTCTGGTGAGTGCTCCGCTTCTTGGCGGCCGGCGGCTTGTTGCTGGTAGTCGTCTCAGAGGCAGTTGGGCCAGGTCAGGGCGCCCCTCGCACGCTCGGCGGTCACCCTCCTGTGCCGCGGCCCCTCGCCCCGGCCAACTCGAGCCGGCTAGGGCTGTCCCGATCCCTGTGCCCCAGCGCGGACTCTCTCCGGCCTGTGGCCCTGCCCGTCTCACCCCCGGGAGACGGGAGCGGGAGCCCGCGGACTTGTTTCCTAGTCCACTTCAGCCACAGGACCTAATCCTAGCACCGAGTGCACTGGAGTACTCAGGGCATCCTTGCCGAATGAAAAGTGAATCTGCCCGACTCCGCATCCTCATCCTGCTTTCTGCTGAGTGTTTGGGTTATCGCCAGAGAGAAACACATATTTGAGAGAGGAGTATTAAAATTAACGATGAATGGGATATTAGGGGTCAAGAGGAGTGCAGGCTCCGCCTTCTGCATGTAACTAGGATACCACTCATTAAATTATTCTTCATCCAGAGAAGGTGTGGGATTTATGAAAATGTGTAAGGCAAGGAGTACAGGTTCTAGTCCTGACCTTGCTGCTGAGAAACTATGCTCTGTGATGCTCCTTTTTCGTTCAAAAGGACTGTTCACAGTAATGCCTTTGCTTTCTCTATCTCTAGCCCCTCCTGCCTCACGGAAATGTAAAGAGAATACAAGTGAAGGCAGTTTAAGTACTTTGGAAGAAAGGCAACCTGAATCCATGTTTTTAAAAGTAATTTCTTTACTCCTGTAAAAGAGACTCAGGCCTCTGGAGAAGGAATGGAATGGAGAGTGGGACATTAACTGCAGAAAGCTCCAGTCTTACGTCCACCGAATTTAGCAATTTCCAGGAAATTCGCAACTTTTTTCACCCCAACTGTATGTAAAATCCCAGAGAATTTTGACAGGCCCAGCCTATGTGAGTTGCCCATTCCTGGGGTTGGGGGAAGGGTACTGTAATGAACAGCCCCACCAGAGACAATGAAATAGAGAGGGGCCTTTTCATAAAGGGAGAAGATGCTGTTGTCAGAAGTGGGAAGGAATGCTGGAAAATAAAAGCAAACCAGAACAATCATTTCTCATCCTCATTGTGTGTGTGGTGGTGGTGGGAGGGAGGAGAGTGTGATAGTGATAAAGAGATTAATACTTTTCCCTCCTTAAGAAAAGGTGGCAATTGGGAGGCTGGGTCCAGGCCTCTGAGGGTAGGGAGGGCAGGGACAAGACCCAGGCACATGGGGAACACGAGAAGGAACAGCTGGACTACACTGAGGGACAGTTTGGGGAATTCATCCACAGAAATTTGGTTAGGGAGAAAACTATGTTTTTTGATATTTTTAGTACTTTGGCTACTTGGCTTGGATTGAAGAGGGAGTAAAGGAAAAGGATAGAAATAAACCATAAGAACTAGAGTGGAGGAACATGGGATGGTTTCATGCTGTCTTTTTCCATTCTTTTCAGCCTCACTGAGCCTTTTTCAAGTGTGCGTCTGAGTCTGCATGTCTATGAAATGCTCATGTCTCTGATTCCAGAAAGACACACTTTTCACTGGTATCCAGGAGACCCTCTTCCCAGTGATAAGAAAAGAGATGGAATCTGATCTGCAGGATGGAAGTGGCAACCAGTGAGCCAGTTCGTTGAAGCAAACCATGGCTGCAATAAGGAGTTCCCAGGCACACCCGTCCCCAAGCAAGGATTCCACACAGGGACAGAAATCAGCCCTGCACAACAACGGCCCTGACTCTGAAGCTTCCCGCCAGCGCTTCCGGCAGTTCTGCTACCAGGAGGTAGCTGGTCCACATGAAGCTTTTAGCAAACTCTGGGAACTCTGTTGTCAGTGGCTGAGGCCTAAGACACACTCAAAAGAGCAAATCCTGGAGCTGCTGGTTTTGGAGCAG